>NC_139535.1:72029513-72629513 GCF_965153285.1 Podarcis tiliguerta | reverse complement strand
GATTAAAGGTAAAGGTACCCCTGCCCGTTCGGGCCAGTCTTGCCAGACTCTAGGGTTGTGCGCTCATCTCACTCTATAGGCCGGGAGCCAGCGCTGTCCGCAGACACTTCCGGGTCACGTGGCCAGCGTGACAAGCTGCATCTGGCGAGCCAGCGCAGCACACGGAACGCCGTTTACCTTCCCTCTGGTAAGCGGTCCCTATTTATCTACTTGCACCCGGAGGTGCTTTCGAAGGTTGGCAGGCGCTGGGACCGAACGACGGGAGTGCACCCCGCCGCGGGGATTTGAACCACCGACCATGCGATCGGCAAGTCCTAGGCGCTGAGGTTTTACCCACAGCGCCACCCGCGTCCCTATTGATGATGATGATGAATTAATTAATTAATTATATTTGTATACCACCCTTCCTCACAAGATCTCAAGGTGGTTCACAGGATAAAAATACAAGGTATAAACACCAGGAAATAATTAAAACAAATACAACAAAGCAATACCCCCTTCCACAAACACATTTAAAACCCTCTTCTACTAGACCGCTGCTGCTTTTTATAATGCTTGCTTTTTAAAATACCTTGCTTATAACATGACATTACCTTATGCATCTTATTAGACTGGGGCAGAGTTAGGTCTTGCTTTTACTCTTCACTATGGATAATTTCTTTTGTTTCTTAAAACTGAATGCTGCCTTTGCACCAAATGATGCTATAGTGCTGGCCACATTCATCCTTTGAAATACATTCCTGAGTTGACTGGAATAGGTTTTTTTAATCTTTGGAAGGATCTGCCAGTGACTACAGATAGAGATGCTCTTAGCTGTGTTCTAGTTCTGTCTGGGACATCATAGTATGGAGGAAATGCATAATCAAAGGGGGGAAAGATGGTAGGCTCTTACACATAAGAGAAAAAGTGAGTCATTTGGGAAAAGACAATCCTTTAAATCAGAAGGAAAATCAACGAAAATTGTTGCCTGTAATGAAGGATAGGCGAAGTGAATCAGTTTGGTATAGCTCTTCAGTTCAGATAGACATAAGATTTGATTATCATACCCCAGAAGTTTTCAACCTTTTTGAGTCCACGGCTCCCTTAACCAATTACATTCTTTCTGTGGCACTCCTGTGGGGCTCAGGAGTCCAGTTATGTCACCCCTTGCCTGCAGAGCTGACAGCCTCTCACCCTTTTTTGAACACCCTCCCTTGTGGAGTGTTCTCTCAGCCGTCCCTTGTCTCTGAGCTGACCCCCGCCCCAAAGAGAGGTGTCTCCCAGAGGCACCATTCACCTACGGAGCTTATAGCCAGGGCTGCTTCAACAATCAGCTGTGCAAGCCTTTGGGAGGCAGAGACAAGAGAGGGCATCATAGCAGGGAGGGAAGGAAAGGGGGATGGAGGCCAGTGTTGCCCATGGCACCTCTGACTATCATTCAAGGCACCCCAGGGTGCCACAGCACACTGGTTGAAAAACTCGGTCATACCCTAACGACCTGTTGTTGTTTAAATGAGGCAGTCCTGCTTTCTAGCTGACTGTAGGGCTGGGCAGTTGTTTGTATCTTGGTCAATTCAAATGCCATGGTTGCTACTGCAGAAACCAGCTCTGTAATTTGCACTCCCTCCTTCCTTTGAGTAGATTAATTCCTTGGTTCCCTTTCCCAGCTCTGAAAGTTTTGGAGGTGGAGGAGGAAAAGGGGCTTGTACCTAACCTCCCAGTAAGATGCAGTGTGAGGTCAGGAACTTGTGTTGCAATCCCCTATGGGAGTAAGCACCAGTGAACACAATGGGACTCCTGTGCGAAAATGCACCTGATTGTTCTTAAGGGGAAGGTCCTGACAACCAATCTTTGCTTGACTACCAAGGCCCAAACCAAATTTGTGGGTCTCCACTGAGTGCATTTGCTGTGTGTAACCTGCATACTTGGGATTGTGTGTTATGAAAAATCAGCTTGCACACAAACTGCCCTCTTGGATCAGACCAAAATATCCATCTAGTCAAGCATTTGGTTTCCATCTGCTCACCAGATGCCTCAGCGTGGTTAATTGTGATTTTGGATTTTAGAAGCAAATATTAAGATGGGAAATACACTTCATGCTAGCCAATGTGTGTTCTCAAACAGCACTTGCGATGGGAAAATTGGGGTGGGAATAGGAATTCTGCCCTGTAAATTTCTTCCTCACTTTTTTTTTAATTATAAAAAAAATCTTAATCAGTGTTGATTCCAATTGGGCAGCACTGCTGGGGGGGCAATGTACTAAAAGTGTGTGTGTGTGTGTGTGTGTGTGTGTGGTGAGAGAGAGAGAGAGAGAGAGAGAGAACCATTTGCAGAGGAGAACTGATGAACACGGAAAAGGTTAAGCATATTTCTGTGCTGGTTCTCACCTGTAACCCCCCCCTATTAGTATTACAGGGGGGGGTATTTACAGGTGAGAACCCCCCCATTAGTATTACAAAAAGGGACGCGGGTGGTGCTGTGGGTTAAAGCCTCAGTGCCTAGGGCTTGCCGATCGAAAGGTCGGCGGTTCGAATCCCCGCGGCGGGGTGTGCTCCCGCTGTTCGGTCCCAGCACCTGCCAACCTAGCAGTTCGAAAGCACCCCTGGGTGCAAGTAGATAAATAGGGACCGCTTACTAGCGGGAAGGTAAACGGCGTTTCCGTGTGCGGCTCTGGCTCGCCAGAGCAGCGATGTCACGCTGGCCACGTGACCCGGAAGTGTCTTCGGACAGCGCTGGCCCCCGGCCTCTTTGAGTGAGATGGGCACACAACCCTAGAGTCTGTCAAGACTGGCCCGTACGGGCAGGGGTACCTTTACCTTTATTAGTATTACAAGGCAAATAAGGATAATAATGATATGGTGGCTCTAGAGCCTATATTTATTTTATAGCATGTAGATCTGTCCAAAGATTTCTGCTGGCCATATATATCCAATGAGTTCCTTCAGACAAGTTCAGCTCTTTGACTGCATACCTGGGACTGTTTGCACGGAGCAAGAATATATTGTGTGAACTAGGCCTGAGGCTCATTGTTATTTACACAGATCTTTTTTTCTGTCTTGCCCTTCCTCCAGTTATTTATGATGGAAAAAATACTGACTTCTCCCTTTTGGAGTAGCATGAAAATGGTTGGTGATGTCATAATTCCTCTTCAAATTACAGTACTGCTCTAAGTGAAGGATTAAAGGCTGCCTTCCCTCTTGGCAACTGTGAGCCTTCCTCTTCTTCCAGCAATGGAAAATATCCACCACAAATATGTTTGCTCTCATTTGATTCCTTAGATGATTCTTTAACAGTTAAAAGTTCTTAGCCCTTGAAAAGAGAATGAACTTATGATTCTGTAATTCAGCTCTGACAACCTTTGCAGGAATATATTGTGTTGTGGTTGATTTGAAATTGGCTGCTGCTGACCTTTACACACCAAGACTAGACTTTTGTTCTTTATCTTCTACCTGAGCTAGGAGTCTTTCACCCTATTTTTAAATGTTCACATATGCTTTCCACTCGTCCCAGTGGATGAAAATACAGGATGAGATTTCCTTTGGAATCCATAGTTTTTTAGCTTGCCATGTATTTCCATCTTTTGAAGGGCAGGTGTGAAAATAAAGGGCAATTTAGGAGTCTCCTTTTGTCTCTGAAATCCTATGGTGTTTTGTTTCAGAGACTTTGAAACCTTTACACACACAACCTGCACATTTAAATTGATGTGATTATACCATCTACCTGCAGATAGAAGACATCTCCAAACATATTCTTATCTAAGAAGCTTTGTCTGTGAATTAAGAGGTCACCTGCAATGAGATCTTCCTACTTTGGTACATGCACTGTTTATTCACTGGTGACATTCCAGTGATTCCAGAGCACAATTCCAGAGCACAATAATTAGAATTGTTCAGAGAAAGCTTGGAATGGGAAAGAATCGCAAGGCCATTCTCTCTCTCTCTCTCTCTCTCCCTGCACCCCTTGATCATGGACAGTTGTACATGCGTACAGTGACCACATGGAGAGTGATAGACCAGTTTGTACACACAGGCAGCCTGTAACCATCTCTGTGCCCAGTTGCCCAGTTGGACAATGTAGTTGCACTAACCTTTCAGCCATGAAGCTCATTGTGTGGCCATTGCCAGGCACACTGTCTCTCAGCCTAAACTACCACACTGGGGAGTTGCTTTGCTAAAAAGTGGAAGGAGGACAAATGTTGTAAGCTGATGCCTTCAATTCGTTGGAGGAATAAACACATTTTAAAGAAAATCATGTTTCTGTCTCTGAAACTCTGTGAACTAGATTAACGTTGAAGTGAAAGAGAACAGTGTTTGCCCCTGAATCTGTACATAAGAACAAGACAGATTCCCAAAGACAGTTAATTATATACACTCCAAACCTATTTTTACACAATAAGTGGAGAGGCTGAGTCATCTTGCTGTTGGCTACCTACAAGGCTCTTTCTGTGAGGTTGGAGCCAACCGTAAATAGGCCTGTTAGGCCTTCTCAACTACTTTGAGTACAGACCTGCCTTTCTCTTCCCTGAAGGCAGTTTCTTAGTATTCATGACTTTGGAAAACTCCCTACTTTCAGAGTGTCATAGTCTGACCTACAAATGACCTGTGCATTCCCCACCCCTGCCCCTAGACAGACAGACAGTTGCACTTAACTTAATTCTATGGAAAGTTGTATTTTCAGCTGTGGGGCAGTAATGGGGAGACTGGTTCTGAGAAAAGGCTGAGGAAGATGTGGCCTTGAGTAACAGTTGCTACTCATTTTTTGAGCGCTTGGAAGATCTGATGTTTGAGGATCTGCTTCTGTCTTCATTTATCTCTGTGGTGGCTGTAACAGTGCAGAGTTAAACTTGCATACAGTGGTGCCTCACAAGACGAAATTAATTCGTTCTGTGAGTTTTTTCGTCTTGTGAATTTTTCGTCTTGCGGAGCACGGTTTCCCATAGGAAATGCATTGACGGTTTCCCATAGGAATGCATTGACGGTTTTAAGAAAAAGGCGCAAGACGTTTTCGTCTTGCGAAGCAAGCCCATAGGGAAATTCGTCTTGCAAAGCAACTCAAAAAACAAAAAACTCTTTCGTCTTGTGAGTTTTTCGTCTTGAGAGGCATTCGTCTTGCGAGGTACCACTGTATAACTTTTGTTTCTTCCTCCTCCCCACATCCCCTCGGCTTTGGAGAAACCTGCTTCAAATGAGCTTGTTGCATCTAGTTAGTGGAGTTATGATATCAAATCTGTGTTTCATAATGAACTTAACCTTTTCTCTCATCTCATGGCTGATGAATGGTTCAACACCTGTTTGAGCGATAGATCAGCTTTGTGTTCAAGGATCTGAACTTTTGCTTTGGGTTGCCTAACAGTCTGAAGACAGATATTGATATAGTCTGGGAGGAGTGTAAGTGTGGAGGAGGAGGAGGGCAAAAATGAACTATTTAGTACAGGTGTGGGGAACCTTTGGTCCTCTAGATGTTGCCGAATGACAACTCTTATAATCCCTGGCCATTGGCTGTGCTTGCCAGCGCTGATGGCAGTTGTAGTTTAGAAACATCTAGAGAGCCAAAGGTTCCCCACTCCTGAATTAGTACCATGGCTCCAACTGATCTAGATTAATCCCTGGATTTCTCAGTGGCAACCTCAAAAAGAGGACTGTTGCACTTGTTTGCAGTGTGCATGCAACTGCTGAGACTTGAAGGGAAAGGCTGTGTGTTAAGAGTACAAGGCCTGTTATCCTATGTCTGTGCCCTTAATCCTCTCAAACACAGTAAATAAAGCACAAGACACTTTCTTCTTTACAAAAATATCAGTAAGCTGGTTCCTTTTCTATAGGAACCCTTACATGGGGCCAGGGTTCAGGAATACAGTTAAAAGAAGTATAGATACCACAACATACTTCTCCACAACTTACAAAATGGAGGTGCTAATCTGGCTCTGAATTTAGAGATGAGCTAGGAGCCAGTGTGAAGTGACATATGTTGGTGTGGTTGGACTAGAAGATTGGCAATGCTAGACTTCCAGTGTTATTGGGAATTGTTAAGAACATTTTCCTCTTCTACTGCTGACAAAGGGTTACATCTTTTTGTAGCTGTTAACGGTTTTTCTTCTAATAATGCTAGCAAGTAGATGAATGCATTGGAAATAAGCTCTTGATGGATGTCTTAGTAATGGAGTTTGCTAGTGATGCCAGACGAGTAATGAATGATGGATGAGAAAAGTAAGTGATTGAAATCTTTATTTTTAAAATATGAGGACAGATAAAACACTCCTTTTGTAAGATTATGCATGCACTGCTCCAAGCAGTAAGCTTTTTAGTTGGGGGCAGTGACTGGTCAGCACAACATTGCTGATTCTATTACATTGAAATACATTGGTATTTCCTGCAACGTACAACCAAACCACTGCACTATATGAATTACAAGTGGCTGGACTTGTGAGTTAGCACTCATCTGAAGGCATATTGGCTCATGAATTGGTGCATGTGCAGAAATTGCTTACATGATATCCTCTTTTGTTTAGGTCGATGACTGTAAGGTGAGTTGAAGACACCCCCCAATAGGTGCTTTGTAATGTCGACTTTGGGTGATTTAGGCAGTTGTTCAGCGCTGAGCCATGCCAAGCATCGGATTATCATTTGGTAGTATAGGAAGGTATGAGATGTGGCCTGGTGCCTTATCTAACAGTACTGGCATTGTGTAAACTTACATCTGGTTCTGAAACATGCCACAAAGCTGCTACCATGAAAATTCAGAAATGTGAGTACAGATGGAGCATTACTCTTCTGGCTTTCCTATCTCTAAATAGGCAGAAAATGGAGGGGTTGTCTTCCAAATGAAACATGGGATCCCTGATCCACGATTTCCATGGCTTGCCCTGCATTTATCCCCCAGTCACTGATAAAGTCAAATTTTATTTTCTAAACCCACTTGTGCACACTTAAAATGTACTTGTTTTGCAGGATGTGGTTGCCAATAAACTGAAAGTATTTGAAGAAGAAAACAATACCCCCTCAATGTAAACTTTGGTTAGACTCTAGTCCTGTTGGACTCCTGTGGTGTGTCTTCCTCTTACCGTCTCAAGACCACCAGCTCTGCTCTTGCTAAAAGGTTCTGGCACTTGGTTCCCCTGTTGATAATGCTAAGTGATGCCACATCTGATGAACTTGGTAAATTCCCCCTGACTTCTGGTGCAAGTTCATATTGAAAGAATCATGTGGCTTCAAGAGTGGAGATGGGGGTTGTGACTCGCTGGGTTTTATTTCTCCCTTTTCAGTTGCTTTGAGGGTTTTTTCCCCCTCTCTCTGACAGCTCTGTTACAGTTGGACAGATACCATTTGCATTTCTCTAGCAGCTTGTCACTCTTGGCAGTTTTCCTTTTGGCTATTTTTTTCCAGTCCCGTTTCCTTCAATATGTGGTTGCTACAGCTAGTGAAGGGACATGGAAGATTGGGAGGGAATTGTATTATATAGATGAGATCATACAAGGAGGTATCTGTGAGGAACAATATTCTTTTGAGCCAGGACTTATCACCCAGAAGGATATTTTCCTTCTCCATATGCAGCAAGGTTTTAATTAGTCGAGGGTTAAGCTTGACAATACAAAGACTTCTTAAAACCCAACTTGGTTAAATGCCCATCATGTTTTAAATGTTTGTAATATAACGCACAGGCATAATTTATATATAAAACCACAAATTAAACACATAATTGGCAAGACCACCTCCCATCTATGTTGGAGATCAATCCTAGTAGCATTTTATATTGTTGAAAGTGATTCTTCCCCCTGGAAATATACATGGAAAATGTACCACATTTTAATTTTCATATTATTCACATAAGGCACCAGTGTAAGAGCAGGGCCTCCAAGTGCCAGGCAGATTCTCATGGGAGCAGTTTCAGAGGTAATGTGGTCCCAGGCCATTTAGGGCACAGGTGGGTAGACTTCAGATTGGTAGGATCTACTTTGCTTTTTACTAGGTTCAAGAGATAAAGAATGATGAGCCCAGGAATTTCTTTTGAAGACTAGAACTTCCACGCCCAAAATGCAGCCCTGTTTATTTCCTCCTCAAATTTTCAGCGACATAATTGGTGGTGGTAAATTATTTTGTTCTTAGCATTGGTCAACATTTGGGAGTCAGAAACATTTGTCCATAGTATATGAAATAAATTATTATTAATAATAATATGACACCAACACAAGCTCTATATAAAGCTGTTGAAGAATAGATGGTGACTGGGATCTGAAGGGCTACTTCAGATGTGTCTCCCAGGGATCACCTGTACCCGATAAAATGCATTTGTTTAATCCATGCCTTATTGCTCCCCTCCATTTAAAAAAGCCAGCTGCCATGCAACATGGGACAGGAGACAGGACATTTAAGGAAATGGGGACCTGAAGCTCCCTTGGGCCTGTAGAACTTGTTGCCCAGTTCTTTGGATCACAGGTCAATATTTGGTACAGCTCAGACTTAAGTTGTCCATTTGAAGAAAACTTTATGGAGTACCTTTGTTCTATTTTGACCTTTTGCTATGGTCATTTCCTCAGCATTTTCCCATCCGTATAAATGGGTGTGGGTAGAAAGGAGAATGTTTTGTAACGAGAATACTCATCTCTATAGTGGATAAAGGTAAAGGTAAAGGTACCCCTGCCCGTACGGGCCAGTCTTGACAGACTCTAGGGTTGTGCGCCCATCTCACTCAAGAGGCCGGGGGCCAGCGCTGTCCGGAGACACTTCCGGGTCATGTGGCCAGCGTGACATCGCTGCTCTGGCGAGCCAGAGCCGCACACGGAAACGCTGTTTACCTTCCCGCTAGTAAGCGGTCCCTATTTATCTACTTGCACCCGGAGGTGCTTTCGAACTGCTAGGTTGGCAGGCGCTGGGACCGAACGACGGGAGCGCACCCCGCCGCGGGGATTCGAACCGCCGACCTTTCGATCGGCAAGCCCTAGGCGCTGAGGCTTTTACCCACAGCGCCACCCGTGTCCCCTATAGTGGATACTTGACCCAAAAAGCAGGGGGGAAATAGTTTTTACCAAATTTCCAATTCTTACTGATAAGCAAGCCCTACAAATTACCGTAGCCAGTTGATTTTTCCTTCTACCTAGAAGTCATAGAGTCAGTCCACACATTAACTGGTATGGTGATCTGAAGTTAGGTCACTGGGTTTTCAACAGGGGAGCCTTCCTTTAGATGTAAGAAGAGCCCGGCTAGATCAGACAAAGGCCTGTCTAGTTCAGCCTTCTGTTTCCACAGTAACCAATGAAATGCTTATGGGAAGCCCATAAGCAGGACATAAGTATGGTGAAATTTGTGGTGTGCAGTATATGTGTTCTTGTCATGCATTGGATGCTGCTTTGAGCAGGTTGCTAGTTAACTCATTCAGCTCCAGTGTCCCACTATGCATATGAAATTTTCAAAATGGTGAGTGTGTGGGCCAATCCACGATTTCAGTGTGCATGAGTCATACTGATCACGGAATGATTAGTTAAAAGGTTGCTGGGAAAGTTCCCCTTCTTTCTTAACGTCTTCCTGGGATGTGCAAATCAGACACACAGTCCCCTTCTGCAGTATGATCAAGCATGCAGAGGCAATCTCTGGCTAATAAAGTGTTCCATTTCCTCTAGAGGACTCCCAAGATGCACTTGGTTCACCAAAAGGGCTTGCCGCAAAGCAGCCAGCATGACATCATTTAGGTCTTTGGCCCCCAGAAGTTCTGGCTCGCTAAGCATTCTATAGCATTTCAGTAATGGATCACTTTTGGCAGCCTGCCTAGAGAGAGAGAGAGAGGGAGAGAGCCTTCTACTGGGGCTGGAAAAGCCTGTATATCTTTGTTGCTTTCCCTTCTTTATGCTGCCTGTATTTCAAGCCTATTCTCATGAGACTTTAATCAGATTTGTGGAAACTACTTACAGGGGACTGATTTTATTTAAAGCTCAGAGTAGTTAAACAAAACCTGGGAAAGTAAGAGATTGCAATACAATACTGGAGGGTGGGGGAGAGAAAAGTGTGTGTGTGTGAGAGAGAAATACACATCCATCTTGCAAAAGCGATAATTTTGACTTCCTATTTGGGGTTTTTGAAATGGTATATTTGCTAGGGTTGTAAAGGATTGGGGCTAAGCTGGACCAGTTCTTCAGGGGTGCTCTTTTCCTTCAAATGGGAATTGATGCATCCCTAGTCTCTTTATATACGTGTTTGTTGCGCACACACAGACATGGAATTCAGCAATATACAGCATGGAGCATCTGGTACCTGTTGCTAAGGGGAGCTTTGTATGTGATTTTGGCCATTGAAGGCAAAGAATGGAGAGCAGGAGAAGAAAAAGTTATAGAGAGGGACTTGATTACAACAGGACTAATGTTAAATGTGTAGGTGCAACAGAGAAAGGAGTGGAGGAGATGGGGGTAGCTTGGGAAATAGAATGGATGCTCTCCAGAAACAGAAGGTTGTGTGTACATTGGGGCAGGGGGAGATGTTTCAGGGATTTGTGGAGAAGGTAGCAAAAGTGGTTGAGCTGTTCTTGTAACTGTACTGGAATACCAGCCATAGAAAAGTATGTAATCAAGTGCAGTTTATAGGTCCCACTTCCAAGCAGATGGTGGTCCTTCTGCACATGGGAGTCACTCCAGAATTGTTATTGCAGCTTCAGGGGGAGGAGAGCAAAAGGAAAGAATGAAATAAGCTGCAGGCTCCCAGTAGAGGTTCCATTTTTGTGACCCTGTCTGAGGTGGGAGTGACCTGCATAGGTAAGCTCAACCAGTAACAAAAGCTTTGAGATGGAATAAAGTTATCATTTAAGATGTATTTTCACAAAATATACAGAGAAGCTTTATCAGAGAGAAACATAGTGGTATATGCCTCTGTTGGTCAGAATGCTGGTTAATAGTCCAGGATGAACTATTGATGTTTCTTTGTTGCCATGGAGGCTAATAATTAGGAGATGGCTTCCTGATCATCAGGAACTTCCCTGTGACCATCAGGGCTTGGAGAGGGTGATTTCTTGTTAACTGAAGGGAGTGGATGACAGCTGTGTGTGTGTGTGTGTGTGTGTGTGTGTGTTTGGAGAGGAGGAAAAGCTGCTGTTTGCGGTTTGGAAGAGGTGGAGTGAGGAAGGTTTCTGGCAGGAGCTAGCAGAAAGTGGGGATAGCTTTGAGGATGGGCTGTCCATGTTTCTCTTTAGACCAGGGCTGGGGAACCTGTGGCCCTAAAGATTAGACTACAGTTCAAATCAGTCCTAGCCAACATGGCCAATGATTAGGGCTTATGGGAGTTTTAGTGCAACAGCATCTGGAGGGTTTGAGGCTGCCCATTACTGTCTTATGAATCTGTATTGCTGAGGCCCTTGCTTACTCTCAACTTATATTCTGCTTCTCTATATAAAATAAGGTGCCTTTTATAGTGTTTGTTTTAAGGCTCTCTCATGCCTGGGAAACCAAGCCTTGTGGCACTGGAACTTTTTATTTCTCAGGGATGTGAATTCATGGTACTGTGGGGAAAACTTTGTTGCCCCAAGTCAGTCTACCCCTAAATAGTTAGCAAGGCTGAGTAAAGTGGTTTCAGATTCTTAGACACAACAAATATTGGATGCAACATGCTCTTTTTCCCAAGAGGTGAGCAAACAGAGGAAAGCAGTGACAGCAGCAGAACCCCAGGAGGAGATATGGCTGTTGTTTGGCATGGCCAACAGCCAAGACTAACAGCCTGCGATCTCTAAATATTTACCAGTTTTCCCAGGGCAGTAAATTCTGCAAGTGGGTGGGAATTAGCTAACTCTGAAGAACATTCACAGGGAGCGTATTCCTGATGCTTTTAATCCCTGTCCACTCTGTGCTGCCATTGCACTTGGGCCTTTGGGATTGTAGTGTTGGTGATAAATTTACTTAAGTCTGTGTGCAGGGACCGGAAGCCAAATATAGATGATAATGAAGCGAGGTGTGCTCTTGTCCCTTTCCAAAGACTCAAATTTGTGGCTACAGACAATGTATATGAAAGATATCAAACTGCTAGTCATAGATATCGATGAAAGCAACTACTTAGAAATGGGAATGATTAAGCGGTATAGAAATGTGTTAAACAGGCAAACAAACAGTTGTGAAACAATGTCAGATACATTAATTTTGCCCATGTGAGGGTTCTTCATTGTGGGGCTTCATTTACCTTGAGCATCCATTAGGAAGATCAAACCAAAATGTTTCCCAGGAGCACAACCCTGAAGGTTCCAGGGCAGCGTGGATGAAGCGTTCTCCCCACCCCACCCTATAGCAGTGATTGTACAGTACTCCCTGCAGTTGCTGTTGAGCACCAATTATTTTAAAACTCAGTCCACAGTGAAGCCAGGAAGTGTTCCCCTAGCTGTTACAGATGTTATCACATAGCTGGCTCTTATTTGTTCTATTGCATCATTATGCAGCCAAACTGGAAGCCCTGTTCACACAATTGTGCGCCAACTGTGCATTGACTGTAAAGTGGGGCTGTGCCTTTTAGCTCTGTCCCTGAGAGCACATCTGTTTTCCTGGAACAAAATTGCATTGTGTGCGGTTGCCTGGAAAGAAACAAGAAACCTGCAAGGTTCTGCTTGCTTTTAGAGGGGCTCCATGCAGCCGGGACACCTGCACAGCTGGGTGGCCTGATTGTGCAGAGCAGCTTCATGCGTGAAGCAGCTCATGCATTGAGTTTTCACTTACAGACTATTGTAGACAATGCATGGTTGTTTTAGGAAGCAGGGTTAAAAGTGTGGTCCTGGTCCTCAGTTAAAACACAGCAGCTCTACATTTGAGGAATGCGTGAATGACAGTTAATGCTTTCTGACCTCACTTGGGCTTCTTGTGGGTTAATTTTGAAAATCACAGTTATGGGGATTACAGATAAATCTTTTAAAAGGGCAAGAAAGGTGAGTTAAATGGGCTTTCATTAAAACGGACCCTTTCAATACAAAAAAAGTTTGCATATAAATGATGCAAAAAAACCACCCCCAGCTACTGCCCTTTCTGAATAGCTGCCCAGACAATGATAATCTTCTAAGGATTAATTAAAGTATCTCTTTAATGGACTATGGAAGCATTGTAACAGCATTTTGATGTGATCCGAGTTCCCTAAAGTGTCTTTCTTCTTCCCCACAGGTATACATTATTAAAGTCACCTGGTCCAATGGCGCCACTGAAGCAATTTACCGACGGTACAGCAAGTTCTTTGACCTGCAGGTAAGATTATAGCTGTGTTTTTGCCATATTCTGGAGGGCTATAACCTATTACCTGACCTACGTTTGGGATGGCGCAGAGTATTTTGGTCAGGTGATAGTTTTACACTTTTACATGACAGCTGCCTTGAATGGATTGTGAAGTCCTGTGGCTGGTTCGTCTCCTATGGTTTTGCATGCTTATTGGAAGTGCCAGCATTAATGATGATCCATGTCACACCTTTCCTTCTTTCTGAGAACCACCCTCTTGGTTCCAGACATGCTGCAGCAGGATAGTATCATAGAATTGTAGAGTTGTAGGAGACCCCAAGGGTCATCAAGTCCAACCCCCTGCAATTCAGGAATCTCAGTTAAAGCATCCATGATGGCTATCCAACCTCTGCTGAAAAATCTCCAAGGTCCAAGGTCTACAACCTCCCGAGTACATAAGAGGGCGAGCTTGGGGGTTGGGGGGCGTGTTCCCAAATGTAAGGAGGCTGCCAGATAACTAAAGTTAAGATCTTCCTCTTCAGAAATGCTTTTTAAAGACATGTTTTGATGTTCGCTGCAGATATTTGACTTCAAAGTTTTACTGGAACCGGGTTATGTTTTATTGCTCCTGTTTCCTTTTTGTGTGTTTGAGTTTTATTTTTGACTGCTGCCTTTATTGGAGGTTTTACTTGGTATTATGGATTGATTTTAATGTTGCCAGCTGCTTTGAAAGTCAGTTTGGCCAAAAAGGAGATTAGACGTGTTGGAAATAAATGAGAGAAGCAGCAGCAAAGAAGCTACTTCACAACTTTGCCAGAGTTGCTCTGGGTCTTCCATGCTTAGCATGTGAATGTGGCCTTTAAAACTGCAACTGCTTCGTTGTGGAGGAGAACCTGCTTTCTCTGAAGCTTCATATAAACCCTAAGTTAAGCCCAAGTGCTTCTCGACTTGAGTTACATGGGTTGGGCATAAGATTCACGTGCAAGGTCACAACTGATGCATTTTGGCCTGCTCTTAAGGAAACCTAGATGTAGTCTGGATTCCCTCAGTCTTTCCTTCATGCGTTCCATGGGCCTTCTGTGTCCAGGGGAGTCACTTGTATCTAACAGTTAAGACAGGGATGGAGCTGTGTTTGATAAACAAGGAAGGTGGCTAGTAGACTTTGCCCCACTTGCCATGCAAGTAACACAAACCATTTGCTGTGAAGGTGTGGTGGATCTGTACAGTTGGGCAAAGGCTCACTTGTTTGTTTTATCAGGATTTATCTTATTTTAATCCCTTACGTGTTAGATTTTGACCTGAAAGTTCGTCCCATTTGTCTTCAAGCTCCGGTTTAAATCACATTTCTAAAAGTTGCAAGATGTTCATGTCTTCATAATGTATATGTGAATTTTGCACATTTGTCTTTTTCCTACATGCCTTAAAGTAGCTTTCAGTAAAACGGGGGCGGGGAGCCAGTTGTTTGGAAAGTGTTAGTTTTCATACCCACTACTGCTTCAGATGTTGCTTTGCTGCCTTGAATGATTGTAGAATGAGGAATTAATTTTTCCCAAAATTGTGTTGAGTTGGTGATGCTTTATTTCTGGTGCTTCAGAGTTTGGATATTAGCTTAATAGAGTCTAAATGTCTAGCATGCTGAATTAGGGTGTTTGTTGCTACTAAATGTTTCAGGCCGTAGTCTGATGTGGTTACTTGGAACATGCAGAGTGCCTGTTTGGGGCCATCTTTTTAAGTGACTTTTCATTTAGCTCCTGCTCATTGTGAATGGAATCCGTTTCTGGTAAACTGGTGGCCACAAAGTTTTTGTGAGTCTGGTGGGTCTAGTATGCAGTGGTTAGGATTCCTATTTTGATACAAGCCCCTTCATTCAGCTCCTTTCTCCAGTTTCTCTGTGAACAATGACCCTAATGAATTATTTTGCCAGTAATGCACACCATGGAATGTAAAAAGAGAATTAATTCATTGCACAGCATTATTGGCAGCATAATGCATTGCAGGTTTCTGGAAAGAGAATACATTATATTACAGAGTTTTCTTGTTTTTCTGCAGCACAAATGTGATACCCAGTTCCAATTTTAATGCTTAACTTTCTCTCTCTCTCCTACTTTTGCCCAGCGGTTTTGTTATTATCATATGTAGTAAGTTAATTTTCGAGGAGGGTGGTTCGGATGCTGCTAAGGGTAGACAAAACCACAATGGAGGGTAGGGTTGGCCGATATCAGCATTGCGGTATATCACCAGCAAAACATCGCGGTCTGGCGATATACCACAATGTTGAAAAACCAAGCTGCATTGGCCTCAGCCTGCAAGGCACCAGGTGAAATTGCCGCAGGTCTCACCGCGGGAGCTGAGGCGGTTTCACCCCAGTGCCTAGCAGGCTGGGACAACACAGCTTGTTTGTACGGCTCAGCTGGGGCATGGGAGGGCTCCCGATCCTTAGCCGAGCCATTCCCAGTGCTCCCCCTGCTTGCATGGGAGCCAGTGCCAGGCTGGAGGATCCTTTAACCGCTCAGCTGAGGGGAATGGCAACTGCACATTCCTCAGCCGAGCAGTTTAAATATGCAGAGGGAGGAACAAGCTGTATTGGCGCCTTGCCGATGCAGCTTTTTTGTCCCTCTGCGCAGTATGAGGGCAGAGTGGGCTGGCGGCTTCACTTAGCGATATATCGCTGGTAAACCGCCACTGTTCCTGAGTCACTCTGCTAGTAACGCTCGCTGGGGGAAGTCACTAACAGAGGGACTCAGGAGCTGTGGCGGTTTCACCAGCGATATACTTCTGAGCGAAGCCAACATCGTGATCTGCTCCTCATACTAGTCCTGGGCGATCTATTGATATATCGCCTAGGCCTAATGGAAGGTCTGGTTTGATCTGAAAGTTGGTGGCAAAAGGTGGTTCACAAAATTGATGAAATGCAACTGTTCAGAGGCTAAAAATCTATTGGATGACTTAAGATCCTTAGAGACTGAATGGAGGAGAGAAGGTGTACTTGCGAGATCTCAGCTTGGGAAGGTTCATCATCAGCCATTTATTTTTGTTTACCTATAATAGAACAGATAAGTGCTGCAATTGTTATCTGTGGTTTCTTCATTATGTTTCTTGTACTGTAATATGAATGGATCACCAGCAATTACATCACAGAGAGCACTTTCAAATCGCTTAAACACAATTAAGTTTCAAAGGACTTGACTCATATGCATTAGAGAGGTATAGTGGCTAGTGTGTTAGACTAGGAGTTAGGAGACCACGTTCAAATCCTCAATTATCATGCTCCAGGTAAGTAGCTGTGTTGGTCTGCTGTAGTCGAAACAAAATTTAAAAAATTCCTTCCAGTAGCACCTTAAAGACCAACTAAGTTTGTTATTGGTATGAGCTTTCATGTGCATGCACACTTCTTCAGATACACTGAAACAGAAGTCACCAGACCCTTATATATATTGAGAGGGTGGGGAGGGGTATTACTCAGAAGCGTGTTGGGAATGGGTGATTGGCTGATAGGTGTGATAAACCTGTTGACGACTGTTAACAACTGCAGTTGGTCTTACAGGAAAAAGCAAGGGGTGAGATGCCTAAAAATAGCTTTATCATGTAAAATGAGATAAGAATCCAATGTCTCTATTCAGACCAGGTCTTTCCATGGTTTAAAGGTTGGTAATAAGCTGCATTTCAGCAACTTCTCTTTCCAGTCCATTTCTAAAATTCTTTTGTAATAAGATAGCTACTTTGAGATATTGTATAGAATGTCCTGGAAGATGGAAGTGTGGTGTAGTGGTTAAGAGCGGTAGAACCGTAATCTGGTGAACCGGGTTCGCGTCTCCGCTCCTCCACATGCAGCTGCTGGGTGACCTTGGGCCAGTCACACTTCTCTGAAGTCTCTCAGCCCCACTCACCTCACAGAGTGTTTGTTGTGGGGGAGGAAGGGAAAGGAGAATGTTAGCCGCTTTGAGACTCCTTCGGGTAGTGATAAAGCGGGATATCAAATCCAAACTCCTCCTTCTCCTCCTCCTCCTCTTCTTCTTCTTCTTCTGGTTTCTCTGTCTTGTGATTCCTGATGTAGTTACCATGCTGACTGAGTGACTTTGATCTAGTCACTATCTCTCAGCCTAACTTACCTCACATGGTTGTTCTTGTTGAAACAAAATGGGGTGGGGCAGTGAATGCTGCTTTGCAAGTCACTGAAGACTTGATAAGTAGCTGAGATTGTAATCAGTGGCCTGAATGGAACAAACTTGCTGAATTGTACTCCAATTCCAATGGAAATCAAAATCATTTTTTAATGATACTTGTACTTTCATAATCCTGTTTGCTCTGTATTTGCTCTTTTGGTTTCTGGCCTCTTTCTCCTTTTCATACCCCCCCCCCCCATTTCATACTGCCTTGTACTAGTGAGCCATAATTTCTTGTTTTAGAAAAAAAATCTGGATCAACGTGTTGTAAATCCTGGGCTTGCTATTCTCTCCTAGGTTGTTTCAGATGGAGGAATGGTTCTCATAGAACAGACCTTTTTCCTATTAGCTCATGTTGTGCTGTGCCAGGCGATACGATGTACGTGTCACCACCCTGGAAGCAAAGTGCTTTTGCCATCAAAATGGGGTTGGGCATTCAATGTGCCAAAGTTATTTTGGCCACTGATCCATTTGGCAGATATGGTGGAAACTTTATACATGGCATGAGAATAAATTGTAATGTGCACCAAGAGGCTGCCTCCCATTATGCTGAAGATTTCCTTTGGTTGTGCACCCACAAGTTGAATTAGTTCACTGCTTTGTTGTGGGTGGGATTTTTATTTTTATTTTTTTGAAAAAGGAAAAGCATAATGGACGTAGGTCTAGAGTATAAAATTTACTTTAATTCCATCTTCTTCACCTGCAGCTAAAAATTGATTGGAGAGCTCAGTTGCCCCCCCCCCCCCATTTAGAGCTGCCAGCTGTATGTCCTGTCTGCCATAACTGCTACTAAATTTGGGAGTGCAGGTGGGGAACATTGATCTGATTCATAATGGCTTTTCTTTTCCTTACTTGTATGAATTAGGGTGGTGGGATAGTTTCGTACTCTTACCTTCTTGTCCACACCTTGAGTTACATCCTAACAAGTAATCCAACAGCTTAATGTTACTTGTATATTATTCACTACAGCCATTGCTGTTGGTATACCACCTGAAATAACTAGAAGGCCCCATAATTGATCCTTCTCTCTTTGACTGTAGGCGTGCGTCCCTTCCAATGACCATAGTATTGATACTGGGGTGGGATGCCGTGAGATGTCTCTGCGTATCCTTATCTCTCTTACTTCCCACTGCACCGCTCAGTATAAACTCCCACTTGACTCTGGTTGGGAGATGCTCTCAAGTCTGCCTCCACCCATTGGGAAGGTTTATGAGCACAACTCACCTTTTTCTCATCTGTTTATACTGCCCCTCAGTATAAATGTCAGGGATGATTTCCAGCAGTGTCTGCCTGCTTGTGGAACAGATTTACCCCACACTGTCCCCTTTTTATCCTCCCACCTGCCCCCACAGTGCCCTCACATACCAAAAACCTGCTCTGGAGAGTTGGGTGAACCCTCCAGAGCAGATGTGGGGGTCCAAACACTAAGCTTACCTCCCAACACAGCAGCAGCGGGACTAGGGGAGCAGTAAAACAGCCACGAATGTCTTTCTGGGAACCAGCATTCTTGCTTGTTTATGGTAACCATAGTTTGGCTATGAGGCCCCTGTGACCTCATTGTTTTCAGCATATAAACAAAATAATATAGCACACACACACACCCATGACAAAACAATAAAAAACCTTTCACACTGGATCTCTTGTAGACTCGACACTTGCTATTCTAGCCTAAGAGTTTACTGTTATCATTTTGATACAGTAGCTCAAATGCTTGATAGTCTGCAGTACTAATTATTTAAGAAGTCATTACAAAAAAATCCCTTTGCAGCAGGGATATTATCTTGTGGTTCTGGTAGCAGTACCTGTGCCTCATTTATAAATGCTGTTTTGTTACTTATTTATTCAGATTTTAGGAGGATGCATAAGGCTTAAAGGCAGTAGTGAAGTAGATGAACCCCAATATTAGTAATTTACTTCCCAGTATGGTAGCAGTGCAAGTTCTATAAAGCAAGTAATCTTCTAAATAAGAAATCTTAAAGGGGCAGGGGGAATAGTTATAAATATGCTCATTCCAGTCACTTTAGAGCTGCAGTATCTTAGAAATCTTTCCCCTGAATTCTCCCGAATACATAATAATGATGTATTACACTCTAGTTGAAAGCTGGCTCCTTGGTCTTGATCCATTAATAGCTTTCCTGCATTGGCAGCTAGCAGAGAGCTCATTCTACCAAATGCTCTGGTGCCAAAGTAGGCCAGCCAGGTTTGGAATTGGCTTAAACAGACAGACACACTAACTATCTGCTGCTTATATATACTGCTGTGAATGGTATCCCATCTGATTCTTACTTTTGGAAATTTACTTGAGAAATACCTCCATAAAAAAACTGTGCCAGGCTGCTAAAGCAGCACTAAGCAATTTGCACATAAGAGAAACACATCAAAAGTACATAGCTTTGGGGAACTTCTTTTAAAATCCAAGATCATAACAGCTCAATTACTACTACTCAATTTACTACTACCTAAACTGAAGATTTAAAAGAAGCAGAGATCCAGCTTTCAACACATTACTGGGCATGGATTGTCTGTGTTTGCGTAAAATGTGTGGTGGGCAGTGCTTTTCCCCCCAGAGGGTACTCAAGGGTACACAGTACTGGCACCTCTTTGTTGTTGTTGTTAACAACATCTGTTGTTAATTACACATCTGTAACAATTTCATGGTGAGCACTGGCACCTATTTTCCCAGAAAAAAAGCACTGGTGGTGGACATGATGGTATGTGCGGGGGGGGGGGGGATATAGAGTTATCGCCAACCAAGTCTTATTCAGAGTAGGCCCACTGAATGTCTACAACCCGTAGCCTTAGTCACTGGTACCCTTTTTGCATTCATAACAACATAAGCTTCAAAACCTTTTACATGCGAAAGCAGGTTCCTGTTCAGAAAATGGGAACACATCATTGTATAATTGCACCAGCATTTGTAGGGCAAGCATTTGGAAGAGGGAGCGCACTTCAGAGGGCATGGGTGTGTATTATTTGTGCAGAAGACAGCTGAGCCATAGGGGTTCCCAAACCTTGAACCCAAACCATTTGGAGAGGTAGGCTCAAAATGAACAAGTTTATTGCCTTGGTGGAGATAAATCCGTAGCAAAACACTTAGCATGCAGGCAGGATTCCAGAGCCCTAACATCTGCAGCAGCATCTTCCAAATGCTGGTGTGGACTGCCTGTTTGGACAATCCCACACAAAAACAAGTCTCTGCATCTTTTTAATGCTAACACATCAGGGAGAAGTCTAGGTTAGGAGGTTCGTCCCTTGTTTTTGTATGTAGATTTTTTTTTTTATGTGGACAGAAGTCAAAAAGCGCAATTTCCAAGTGCAAGGAAGCCCATATTCACGAAAATTCTGAATATGTAGTTTTGGTTCCCAATTGTCCTTTAAAAGAAAATACACCATAATTTCTCTCTCTGTGTGTGACTTCATTGACAAAGTAGTCTTTTGTGAACATATCCAAGAGAAGGCGGTGTCTGTCTGTTTGTTTGTTTCCCAATTCTGAGAGTGATGTGATGGAAGCTCACCATCACCTAAGGTGGGCGTGCACTGGAAAAAATACTTATTTTGAAACACAAGTGCTATAAACCTGAAGATAGGGCGACTTTTTAAAAAATAAGCTTTTGGCTTTCAAGAGTGAGATAGTATTTCCTATCCTCCCTCACTCTCTGGGGGAGTGATGTATGATATATTTGCATATAGAAGCCCTTCAGATCTACACTGCTACAGTAAAATTTAATTGTCCCTCCCTGGTTCTAAGTTGAAGAAGCCTGAAGTGTGAGCTAATGTTCTAAAACCCCACAGCCACTTAATTAAAAGCTACAGCAAAGAAGTCCAGCTAATCTACTGCTAGTGGAGTCTGGCAGCAAAAACCTGTCTCATGTTCTATAGTTGCTGTCTCAGACCATGATAAGAGACACCAGTATCACATCATCCCTTACCTACTGGAGGTCCATTAACCATGGGCAGGGATTGGCTGGGTCTGGAGGTGTAGCTTGGTTTATTTGACTTAATTTCCAAAGAGTCTGTCTCTCTACTCACCACAGTCTGGTTCAAAACCTGTGGCTGAACCATATGCTGTTATGCTACAATTTGTGCTTGAATGTGGCTACCTGGTTGTATTCTAAATGCCACTTGCAAAAGGGACTGTGGTTTTAAAAATAAATCTGAGATTCTTTGCTGACTTTATTGACTAATCAGATCAGTTATCCTTCTCAAAAACTAAGCAGAGTAAACAAAACAGGCTAGAGGTACTGAAACAAAAACAAAATGCAAGGAAGAGAAACTACTTATCAAGCATAACAGAGTACATAAACAAAACAGTACACACAACTGAATCTCCTTTTTGTTATATGTAACTTTGCATTCTCTTAAGCAAATATTTTCAGAATAATGTGTCAAAGAAGAAAATGGTCAATAATCTTAAACACAAATTACAGAAATAGCAATGGCAACCTAAAAAGATTTGCTTAAGTTTTTAAAAGGTGGCAAGTTATTCACACCCTTTTTAAAAATGTAGCACCACCCATGTTTATTGTTTTGTTTGATATAATGCTCTTTTATATCTGTCAATTTTGTTCAGTTCCAAAACACAGTGAGTTACATTAAACATTAACATTACTGGGAATTAGTTTCTTCTTCTTTTCATGCCTTATCTTTATCAGCTGTCAAATGAAAACTTTGATTTGTTTTTGGCCCTGTGCACATGTGTGAATTGTGACCTGTTGAAACAAGTACCATTAAATCTAAGTAAGAAAATCGCATAGGAGTAATTCTACAGCACCTATTTTATTAGCAAGCTCAATTCTTTTGTGTGCACAGGAATGGAAGGACAATAGAAGTAGCTGCTGCATTTCATTTTCTTAGCTCACCTGTTCTGTGAGAGTAAATAGCACAGAGATACTTATTACAGTTGTTTCAAGGGAATGTGCAATAAAAAACTTCTTTAATGATCTCAGTGGGTATATGAAGCATGGGAACCTTGGAAGGCAGTGATCATGTCCTCCTTGGTTTAATGATTCAGAGGCAAGGGAAATCTGAGTGTAGTTGGACACGCACTCTGGACTTTAAGAAGGCTGATTTCAAAAAGCTTAAGGAGGTGCTGGGTGAGATCACATGGTCAGAAGTATTCAAAGAGAAGGGAATCCAAGGTAGATGGGAGGTTTTTTAAAGGTGACATATTGAAGGCAAAATGCAGACTATTCCAACAAGAAAGAATATAGGAGGACTCTAAAGAATCAGTGTGGCTTCATTAAAAAACAACAACACACACCTCTCTTTTTTGGAGGTTTTTAAGCAGAGGTTGGATGGCCATCTGTCATGTAGAATTTAGTTGAGATTACTACATTGCAGGGGGTTGGACTAGATGACCCGCAGCGTCCCTTCCAACTCTACAATTCTATGATTCAGTGTCTACATAAAAGGAGTATAAATATCTCTCTGTAGCTCCCATGACATGTCTGATGACTGGATCTATATGGAGTGAAAAATGTGAGGCTTTCAGGGAAATTATTAATTGCCTCATGCACTCTGCAGTGCTCGTTTTTTGCTGATCCTAGCAACCCGTTTATTCTGTGCACTGATGCCAGAATTGAAGTTTTGTGTGGTGTGCTGTGTGGGTACAGCTCTGTGCCAAGAACTTGAAAGAAGGAAAAAGACACACAGCTTTTGTTAGCCAAGGACTTACTGTTAGTGAAATCTGTTATACCATACCCAAACGGGAATCTTTAACCAATTAATATGCCTTTTTTTGTAAAAGTTTAAAGTTGTCTGTTTGGTGCACCTAAGGGAATTACTCTGAATGCTTGAAGATCACTAGAAATGTGTAACCTGTTCATAGTGGAAGTTAATACTATTATATTTACACAAATATTACGAAATATTTGAGATGAGCAATATTCTCCCTGTATTTTTTCTTAGCATGGCAGACCATTGGAGGTGTAAAATCAAACTAAGGCTTCCCTGTGAAGGGGTGTTTTTGTGCACATGCAAGCATGTGTACACTCTGATGTTTGCAAGTGAAAATAACCTGTGGTTGACTGAATGCTAGGGCAACAAAACAAAGCTGCTGTCTTTTCTCTGTGAAGTGTGAGTAGCTGCTATGGCCTGAGAGCCAGGGGATGTTGTGAGACCTTACACAGAAAGGTGGTTTTGTTCTGAATACAGTTCCTTTACAAAGCGGATAATCTAAAAGAAATAGACTGTAACAGAGATTACCTTTTGCTAACAAGCTCCTATAATGTTGTAGATTGATCTCCACTAAGCTCATGAAGGGGATGCAGAGGGAAAACCTCTCTCTCTCTCTCTCTCTCTCTCTGTCACTCTCTCTCTCTCTCTCTGTGTGTGTGTGTGTCCTGTGGCAGAACAGAAAACCTGAAATTGTACTTCAAGTTAGATGTGATGAACAAACACACACACATGCATAGTTGTATCACCGTTTTCCAAGTAGCATGCAATACTGTAATATACAGTGCTTGCTAAGCCTGTGCTAAATCTAAAACAGCACTTTTAACATTTGGTCTTCACCTTGATTCCAGGGAAACCCATTCCATTTAAAACTGGAAACTAGATCCCATTTTGTCTTATCTGGGGAGTTGTGTATTATTCCAGTAGCCTTCCTTTTGCATCCTTCTCATGGGCTTAGCACTGATGAGCCTTAGGTTGCAGAATCTGGTTAGTGCACATGCTTAATCATATCTCTTCCTTGGGTACTTCAACCCACCAGCAATGCGGGCTTGCCTGCTTTTCTTTGGTTTATTCAAGTTTGTGCGAATGATGGCCTCCTGTGAGATACAGCCTTGCACTGACTGAGAATCTTTTAAGAAATATGGGGACACCGTATTGTACATGATGCTTCTGATTCATGCGTTCCAGTGACTTGGTAGTATGGGGGCAGCTAAATAAACATGTTGGAGAAAGGAAAACATGATGAGTTTCCATCAAATTGGTTACAGCAAGCTGCCCTTCCCATTTCTAGAACTGCATCAAGTCTTTTACAATATTGCTTAAGTGTACAAATTTAATTATCAGGCACAAGAATGCTGTGGTTCTTAGGAAGATGCACGAGATCATATTAATAATCTGCATATTGGAATTGCTTGAAATATATACAAGTTAAATGCTGCTAATTTACTAGGCTTGAATTAGAAGATTTATATGCGCACAGCGTTTTAAAAGCTCTGTAACTTGGAAATCCTTTTCATCACTAGCAGTTAATGGCAGTGGCTGTAATACTGTGATATATGGGATGCTTATTTGACAACTAATAGTGTTTGTATTCTACCGTTAGTAACAGAGCATGATACTTTTTGTGCTACCTGGTGATGCCAAAGGTAATAACTGTCTTTTACTGAGGCCATAGATCAAGGGGAAAGAAATTAGAGAAAACATAGAGCTTTGTTCCTCTCCACAGGCTCAGTTTGAATTCCTGTGGCTTATTACACACTTTGAAATGTTTTCATAGGTATCTGCTCTGGATCATTTTCAGATACGTTGCTGATCCTGTAGTTGCCATTCCACTTTATTTAAACTACTGTAGAATGAAGATAATTAAAGAGGAATGGGGAGAGATAGTTGCCAAAGGGAGAAAGGGTCCTCTTTTGTCCCAGAGTAAACACTTGGTTGCCAGGTGCCTTCTGCTTCTTCAGGAGTTGGCTGAAATGAAGCAGTGGCAGCACTGGTTTAAAGGGCCCAGGTTCAGCATCTAATTCCACTTCTGACCCCAATTCCTGGGTAAAATGTGGAGTTTGCTTAAGACACTAGGCTCCATGAAATGAGAGGGTAGCACTGATGAATGTAAAGGGTGCTACTGACTACAATATACACACTGACTCTCCCCTGTTTGTTCCTAAACTTCAGCACGTTTATCTTCTTCTCCTTGCTGTTGTATTCGAAAGTTGTTAAGTTTCCTGACGATAAAATGAAGCTTGCAAGGTGGGGGCTGTGATGTACTTTTGGCCTTAGCCGAACATCCATGATCAGTTTTTATGTTGGGTTAATATGGCATGTCACAATGTGATCCCTTTTTGTTTTTCATATGATAGAATAACTTTTCGTGGTATAAGTGTAATTTTGTTGGACATCTTGACCATGTAAATGGTAGAACGGGATATAAATTTAAAGATTACATGATTAAGTGTGCTAGCTGAATCCATGACCATTATCAGTTAGGAGGAACAGATGGCTTACTGATATTCTCCTGTTTTTCGTTTTTCTTTATTGCTTTTTATTGAAACTTCCACAGAAAACAGAGAACATACAAAGAAAAAATAAACAAACTAAAATAAAGAAGATAACACTCTTATTAGTCAATGTTTGGTATCATCCACTTATTTACACAACTTTAACACACGTCTTGACCTCCCTCCTATCCTGATACGGTTTTCTTACATTCTTACATATTCTCCTGTTTTTCAACCATCCCTTTTATTTTAGCTTTCCTACAATTTTTGGATTCATACCATGATTTGTTTCCCATGACCCTTGCATGTTCAAAAGATTTGCTGCTGCATGGAGTAATCTTCAATCCAGCATCTGACTGCTTGGCTGGTTAAGGATTTTGGCAGAGAACCTCCATGAGGAACCAAAGATGTGTGACAGAGCTGAGTCTTTGTGGTTTAAGCCGAGAATGGCTGAACTGTTGGCCTGCTTAGCTAGGCACTTTTCCCTTTTCTTTTCCCTTAACCCACCTTTTCAGCAAAACAAAGTTCAGATTGTGACAGTTCTGACCACCCACCCAGGTGGGTGCTAGACTGATGAAAAAGGTGTTACTTCTGTAAAAGTACAGAAGTACTTATTATCTTTTGCTGGGGGGGGGGGGAGTGGGAAGTAACAATTTGCTCTAGAGATTATGTTCTCTGTCTCTTCCTGGATAACTAATTTAACTGTCAAAGCTCAAATACCCATTGAGCAAAATATTGAAAATAAGCAGTACCCAAGATTCTTCCTGATGGTTTTGATCAGTCCAAGAATGGGGGAATTTACTGTTGGGAAATAAGAATGGATTAAACTGAGACCTTTTTATCAAATTAAAGATAAACTGGGGGGATGGCTACAATATCATCAGATTAATGAATTGTATAAACTTGATAAGAAAAATTGTTTTGCAACTGAAAAATCAAAATTGGAAATGGAATTGATAGATACAAATGTTAAAAATCTCTCTAAAATGTATAATTTATTGTTGGAATGGCATACAAAGGATGAACAAGTTAAATCTGTTATGATTGATTGGGCAAGAGATGTGGGTCACAATATAATGATGGAAGATTGAGAGAGGTTATGGAAGAAAGAGGTTAAGTTCATGGCATGTACTGTATTAAAAGAAAATATTATGAAATGATGTATAGATGGTACCTAACCCCGGTGAAACTAGCAAAAATCTACCACACTAATGATAACTTATGTTGGAAATGTAAAGAGAAAGAAGGCACTTTTTTCATATGTGGTGGACTTGTCCCAAGGTGAAAGACTTCTGGGAAAATATTTATAATGAATTAAAAAAAATGTTGAAAAATATATTTATTAAGAAACCAGAAGCCTTTCTACTTGGAATAACAGGACCGGAATTGCCCAAGAAGAATGTTAGACTGTTTTTGTATGCCATTACAGCAGCAAGACTTTAATATTAGCCAAAAAATGGAAATTGCAAGAAATACCGACAATAGAAGAATGGCAGATGAAGATGATGGACTTTTCGGAGCTGGCTGACCTGACTGGAAGAATTCGCGACCAGAAAGAGGAGGAAACACAAGAAGACTGGAAGAAATTTAAAGAATATTTAGTGAGATACTGTAATATAAGATAATTAGGAAATCCCTAGATGTAACAGATTAGCCTAATCTCTGACAATTGGCATTGCTAGCTGGGGAGGATGGGAGTTGGAAGTCAAACATCTGAAGACCAGAGATCCTCCATCCCTGTTGTAATTGAGCCTCTAAGAATCAGTGTAATAATTAGAAAATGAGGAAGGAATGGTAATTTGACAGAGGTGGGGTGGTGAGACAATAAAAAGTTGGTTCACTCGTGCATGTTTTATCACTTTGAGGACTGCAATGAGAACTTGGCTCATTCACGGATACATCACAGATCAAATACCACAGTAGTCACACAGTGTTTTATATTGGGGTCTGTTTACAAATTCAGCTGTGAGTCATATGTTATTGAACAATCACATAATAACATGCATGTGTGAAACGGCCCCCCAAAAATGTATTGGCAGCAACTAGTGTTGAGGAAGAAACTTCCAGGATAAAAGCAGTCTATATGCCTAAGAAGTTGACTAGTTCTGGAAATCTCATTTGTTTGGGTTCTGCTCAACTGAACAGGGACACAGTTGAAGAAGTGCAGAATTTTCTAGTTTAGGTATTCATGACTATAGGGCTCAGCCTTGTGAGAAAAGGTTCATTGATTATAGTAGGATTGTGGAAAGGAAGCATGTGAGACTGGAAGACTATTTATCTTCTTTGTTTCATTGTCGTTCTGTCACTAAATTTTTCTTCCAGAGAGAGTAATTTACCCATGGTAGTCTGCTGTGATTAATTATGCAGGGCATATTGATTATTTTTCCAGTGTATGATGTTTTTAATGCCCCGTTTTGTGTTTGCATTTGTTACCCATTCTATAGTCTTCAACTCGCATGCTCATTTGCAGCTGGAAGGTGTTCCAGACACTGCATGTTGATTAGAAGAGCTTTACTTTTTGCAGGTATAGAAGGGGACATGTGGTACACAGCTGAAATCAGATCTCTGTATCAGGGGTCGGCAACCTAAGGCTCATGGGCCACAAGCGGCCCACGGGGATCGTTTAACCGGCACACGAGCCGCCCTGGAACCGAATCGCTCACTTGGCGAGTCCCTGCTCACTGAGCTAAATCGGCGCAGCGTGGCGCGGGGACTCGCTTCCGCGGTGCCAGAAATCGCATCTGCACAGACATTGGAAATCGTGTCTGCATAGATGTAGATGCCGGAAATTGTGGGTGCACGCGCTCCGGCCCCACAGAGGGATTTCCGCTGGAGTGAACCAGCCCAAGTGAGGTCAACCTTGCCGACCCCTGCTCTATATCCAGGCTCTTAGCTTTGACCTGTCCTCATGGATCTTGTTTGTCCACCAGTCCTCACACTTGTTTTAATTGAAATTCATGTTTCTTTCTGGAGAAAAGAATTGTAACAACTTGAGATACTGGGACAAAGCAACAAACATATTTACACACACATTCCTTTTGGTTTAACATGTTGTTTTAAGGGCTTTCCATGTTCACTTAGGTGGTCTGTGGCACGTCTGTAAAAATACAATTTAAAAACATCACAGCACAGTGCATTGCAAGTGCAATAAATAAATAAATAAATCATTAAGCAACAATACCTTAACCTTAGCATTCTTCAAGTGGCCAGTGGGAGGGGGGAAGGTTTGGGGATCACTGATTTAGGCAATATTGGTATAGCATCATATTCTTCAAACTCCCTTCAAACTTTGTCATACGTACTATCTGGATGACATCAGTTGCCAGTTGGGTATTTGTAGAATGGTAGCTTCAGGTGCATAGGCCTATTCTAGTCAGCAAACCAGTCTGGGAACAGGATCCACCTTCATGTCCTACTTGTGGGCTTTCCAGAGGCATTTGGCTGGTCACTGCTGGGCTTTGACCTGATCCAGCAGGGCTCTTCTTACCTTGCTGGTCACTTCCATGATCGCTGCACCCAGATAGGAATTGTTCTAACCATGTTACATAGCTCCACAAGAAGAAACTGCACAGAAGCGTTTTCTGGCGGTTTTAGCTGCTTTTCATGAGCCTGCTCTTAGAGTTGGATAACATGAGTGAGTTATGAACTGCAACAGGTAAAATAGGATGTGAGTACCAAGGGTTATAATTGGAGGTACATGCCTTTTTATTTCATTTGCTTAGATCCTAACACAGTCCATGTGCTCTCTCCCTGGGTTCAGGGGCTCCCCCCCCCCCAGGAAGTAGAGTACTATATTGGGGCGGGTACCAATTAGAAACAAGTAGCATGTTATTTTGTGTTTCCAGATATAATTATTACTTACCTTAAATTGGTCCCCAGCTGTGTCTCTTATTGTCCAGCTACAGGGAAAGGCAAAGCTCATTATCAGCTATGTAATGTTTGCCTAAAAGGTATGGGAGCTTTCATTTTGTTATAAAGCATGGTTATTACCAATTTTTTGTTGGCCCATCCCCGTTTTGAGTTTAGTTGGTCAACAAAAAAAATGGTTGCAATGATTCTTTGTGTGCATCTGGCAGTTTGGGTCCCCATTGAGAAATAACTTGAGGTATTCCTGCCTTCTTACAAGACTTCAGTCTGCTGATAATGGCATCCTGCCTCAGTTGAACTGTTCCTAATATCCTTTTGTGGCAAGTCTGGGATACTTCTGGCAATTGCCGTCTGTACAATGCTGTTCTTTTATCTCTGGCTTTTATATACTGTACTGGTGTATAGTTGAAGGAGTCAGACATTTTTGATGATTCTGCTAAAGAAATTGTCTTTAAAAAAAACCCCTGTCTGTCTCCTCTCCCAGCTCCATAAAACAGAAGCTAACTGCATGTCTGCTCTTGGCTATAAAGAAAAAAGTCTCAATTTGCTGAGGGGGATGGGGAGAGAGGCATGTCTACCTTTTTTCCTGTTTCAGCTTTAGCCTTTCAGGTATGAAGCTAGTACTTAACAGGGCTACAGAATTTCCTCTTGCTGTTTACATTTCAGTTGATGTGACAAAGCCACTCATTTAAAAACTGATAAAATTTAAATTATACTTATAAGCCAGCATTTGTTATTGTTGGTAAATAAATGACAATTAATATTCTAAAACTTCTAAAAGTTTTAGTAACTTTTTCCTTTTATGTTACAGATTTGTACACCACTTAATTGTAATTCTAAGTGGTGAAAACTATATACAGGGGGCTGTGACCAATGAAGTCACTGCATTAGTGCAAGGACTTCCATCAGCTCAGTAGGATTTCCTCTTCTTATGGACCCCCCCCCCAATCTGCTGTGGAGGGTTGGGGAGCCCCCAGAATAAATCTGGGACGATGCAGGGAGAAGATGCCCCATTGTACAGGCAGGACTCCCTGCACTAGCAAGACAACTTAATTGGATACAAACCTATATTCTAGAAGTTATTTACTATACATTATGTCTAAAAAATCCAGTATTGGAATTTTGGGCAGACAGATTGGAACATTTATACAGGGGTCAGCAAACTTTTTTGGCAGGCGGCCAGTCCACTGTCCCTCAGACCTTGTGGGGGGCTGGACTATGTTAACCCAGAGATGCATTTTAAATAAAAGGGCACATTCTATTCATGTAAAAACATGCTGATTCTTGGACCGTCTGCAGGCCGGATTGAGAAAGCGATTGGGCCAGATCCAGCCCCCGGGCCTTAGTTTGCCTACCCATGGTTTATAATCTGTCTGTCCCACTGAACTCAGGGGGACTTACTTGTAGGTAGATTACATCCTCAATCTTCTCTTTCCTCTTTTCCCCAGTTAGCTTACCTGGGGAGTTTATTTTACTAATATAGTATAAAAAAACCTTCTAACCCCCCCCAAGGCAGCTTTATTAATAGTCATGAATTCTCTTCATGGTAGGGGTAGGAGTAGGTGAGACGTGTTAACAGTCTACTCTCCACCCCCCTCAAAACAAGCCCTTTCTTCATTCTTTTTGCACGTTCATAGTTGGCAGAGGGAACAGCTTCCTCCCCACCCACCCATCCTACCACCCATCCTACCACCCTTTTTCTTTAAACCGGCAAGGCTTCCTAAGCCAGTGACTTAAGCATTCCTGGGAGTAGTGCCTGTGGTCTACTTTATGCTGTCCTCCTCCTGACATTCTCATTCTCAGCCCAGGTAACAAAGACAAGGAATGGTAAGAGCCAGGGGAGAGAGGGGTCCATGGCAGTCTGCAGAAGGATCATAAGCCCATTCAGAGCACAAAGCAACTATAAACTGGGTTTCAAATGAATTCCCAAGAACTTGTTAGAATAGTAAAGGTGACAGAAAGCGGAACTGTTTTTCTCAGCACACTAGAGGTTTCATTCATTAGGATGAAACTCTATTCCCAGCTTATTTTCTTCCATTTCTGTTAGAACTTTGCAGCGTGGGTTTATAATATAAATTTTATATACATATACTTTCAAACTAGTTTCCTGAGACTGCAATGGTGGCTGCTCCTTCACTGTGCCACCAGGCAGGCTTCATTGTCTTTGTGTGGTTTCAACTAGTGGCATGGTTGGGGAACTCGCAGAAAACCAGAATTGCCTTTTGTTCCGATTCAGTGCTAAAGAGCGGATTTTTGCAGGGAAAGTGCCAGGGCAGAAAGCAAGTAAGTAAGAAGAAGTGCTTGGACACGGTGCTTTAAAGCACAGACCTGTGCCTAAAAAGCTCGGAGCAAAGTTGTAGATGAGCCCCAACTTCTTGCAGTTGGTGAATCCATGGCAGACACGACAAGGGGAGCAATGGCAAGCAGTGCCAAAAGACGAAAGGCCTTTTTTTGAGCAGGAGAGTGCTGAAGAGGAGACATTGCAAGGCCATTTGCTTTCTGCACGTTGGAATAGGCAGTCTCACCCCAGCCGTACCACAACTGCTCATCCACCCCCACTGTGGACTGTAACAGCTTCAGGCTGATTTACTTCTCTTTTCATTAGATTTAATTGGGTGGGTGTCAGAGCTGAGGTCAGTGCAGTATAGTAGTTGAAGTTGGCTTTAATGTGTTGCCAGTGCATTTCTGGGGGCAGCCTTTATGCTATTTGTTTTTTGCTGTTTCCAGCTGCAGTCTTTGTACATTTTTCTTATGCTTAAGCTAGTTAGAGCAGTTTATAGCTATATGTATAAGGTTTCCAGTGACTTCATAGGAAATTCCTTACAGTGTTCATGCTGTTGCCATCCTTTATAGCTTCTATTTTTGACTTGCTTTACCTACTATTCATCGATGTATGAGATGCTCCGTGTTCTCCTATAGGCTCCCACCAGTCATTAACAGTACAATCCTATGCATATTTACTTAAATGTAAGTCCTACTGGTTAAGTAGTGCTTACTCCCAGGTAAGTACATAGGGTTTTCAATTGCCTTTTAGGTGGCAGAAGCAATTAGCAATATCCTTGTGCATGGCTTTAACAATCCTTTTTATGTGTATTGTTTATGTATAAAAATGAAGCTGGGGAGAAAAAAACCTACATTTTATTTGAACTAGTGAATTCATTTTCTATTCTTTAAGACTCCAGCTAGCATTTGCTTTCTGGTTCTGTTTTTTTTTTTTTTTTTTAATGATACTCTCCTCCCCCCTCCCCCCAGAAGCAGTTTTGGAAAATTCTGAGTACTTTTTGCTTAAATAAATAAATAAATGTATATAGACAAATACATAGAATATAACAGACGTGTAATTTCAAAAACATGGAGCATATAGTTAGTTGGAAAATTGCCCGTCCAGTATATTCTTATGCCTTTCCTCTATGTTGCCTTTTAGATTTACAAAGGCTTTCCTATATTGTTGTACCTTGGAAGTCAAACAGAATCTGTTCCAGAAGTCCATTCAACTTCCAAAACATTCAACTTCCAAAGTGCGGCTTCTGATTGGCTGCAGGAAGCTCCTGCAGCCAATCAGAAGCCGCGGAAGCCCCGTCGGATGTTTGGCTTCCAAAAGAACGTTCAAAAATTGGAACACTCACTTCCGGTTTTCAATCGTTCGGGATCCAGAACATTTGACTTCCAAGGCGTTTAGGAGCTGAGGTATGACTGTATATCATTCCAATCTTAAATCAAGAATTCCAGATTAAAGTATATACGTAATACAAGCAATAGTCATACCAATCTGATATGACTCTGCCAATCTTCTTTTGTTCACTGGTGATTCTGATTTGTACATTAACTTTTCCACCAATGTAATTCTCCAGAACTTCCTATTGTAGTTCCTTTGTGACCTCTTTCAGTTTCCTCCAAAACTTGGTGGTTGTTAAAAGAGCTGATGCTAATAAGTTGCCAATAAATCATGTAATACTGTACTTAGATCCATCTTATTTTCAGAAAATCTGTGCAGTAACTCGCAGCTGATGGACCATTTCTGGCTGGCTGGCTTGTGTACATGTTTTGTATTTCCTAAAAGACAAGTGACCAGAAAGTTTGCATTTGTGGTCAAACCCACAACATGGGGTGGCATGTACCCCTATTATCACAGTCTGTCCAGCAAAATGGGAAGAGCCAGTGATCAATTTTGCATAATTTTAACAGGTTGGTGTATTGTGGTGCCTTTCCCTTTTGTATACTATGTCTTTGCCTAGTGTAAAGAACTGTTGAGGGCAACACTTGCCTCCAGAAATAAATTGGACTTATGCAAAAAGTTTTGTTGATTTTTTGATTATGATTTTTTATGGAAAGTGATGAGGCAATGCACAGAAAAGTGTGGGCTAGCAGTTGCTTGATTCAATGTCAAATAACCTTCCTGCAAGCAAACAGGGATGACAGTTCAATAAACAGGTTTGCATGTGACCAGCATTTATAAAGCAGGAACAGGGAACACTTTCCCCTGCAGTTGATGTTGATCTCAAACTCCTATCATTTCTTCTTTGCGGGATCTAAGCAACAAATTTTGGAAAAGGTTGAAGAGAACCTGCTTGCATCCCACACTCATACTTAACACCACATTTCCGCTTTCTTATTCTCTGAAAGGTATAGATTGTTGTACAAAGGGTTTCCTGTCATTTTACTGCTACTTACAAAGCCTGACCACGCACCCTTTCAAATGGTGATCACTCTGATTTATGACTCTGGCACATTCCCTGTTGCGTTATGACCAGTGGGTAGGACTTTCTTTTATCTTTGAACTTGGTTCCACAGTTGTACTTGGTCTGCTGAAGGAACTACTGTAAATTTCTAAAGCTGTGTAATGCTGGCTCTAAGCTTTCTTTGTCCTAAAGTTTTGATAGAAGAGGAACATTGAAAATAGGTTTTCATAAAATTCAGTCTCATCCCAGCACACCCTTCCTCAGTGCTTATCGCAACTTGTCACCAACTGACACCTGAAACCCTAGTTTTAAAATTATTTCTTCAATTTCCTACGTCCACACATGTGCTCAAACTCAGGCAAATTTTGGCATGTGAATGCACAATCAGGGAGCAAAGAATTGCAAAACCTTGGGAGTGATCATTGCCAACTAAAGAGTTGCCACTTTGATAGCAAGTACATCACATTACACCTTATGGTATCATTATAACAAGCTTGTGGGCTTTTATTTAGTGAATAATCTTATGTGCATTAAGTAATCCAAGGACATAAGAATAATCAGCAGAGGACTTTAAAAGGTCCCTGAACTCCCCCCCCCCCCGTCCTGCTGTTTGAAGAACGAGTGAGCAAGCGAGTAAATCAGACAGACCACATGGAGTCAACTCTGCCTGCGTCCCGGCAGTGGGCTGCCACATCACACAGGACCGGGTAGGTGGGTGGGGGTGGGGAGAGCAGCATTCTTCCCATTCAGCAGTTTAAAACATAAGCTTGTGGCTGAAGAAAAGCTAATAATCCACTCCAAGCAAAACAGTATCTCAGCTGTCTATAGCCGCCACAGGTGTTTTGTGTTATAAAGAAACAAGGCTGGATGTCTGGAGGTTTCCAGGCTTTTGGTCACAGATTGTTTGGTTGTCCTTGATGACACAGTCTTGCAGCTCTGAAACTGGAATGGAGGATTTGAAATTATGTTAAGGGAAAAGAAACAACTAAATGAACGGCTGGCAAGAGCGGATTTTGCTTTTCCCTCGGTTACTAGGTCAGATGTTAGTAGACTAGAAATTGGAAAACGCCTCTTGAGTCAAAATTATTTCTTAGCTTCTTGTGGAAATGTAGGGGCATTTTGTCTTGCTGCAAAAGGATTGAAATGTTCTCCAGTTTTTAAGATCCCTGATCTTATTCTTCAGCATATATGAACCTGGGTTGTCTTATCACTATGTTTTTATGCCTGTTGCTTGTTGTTAACGGTTACCTGTTTCATGTGATGGGCATGTGGTCATGGTCTACATAGGCAAAGAGTCAGTGCAACCCATCACCAAATATGTGATTGTTTCTGCATTGGAATTCCTGAGTGCTGAGGAATCAAAATGGCCAAAGTCCATTCCTCAGCCTGTTCCCTTGTAAGGACCAAATGTCAGGACCACCAATGTAGAAAGCCAGCTCTGTGCTGCTACATGTTGATGGTCTGTCATTCACAGCAGCCAATGTCTGTTATCCGTCTTCTGTTGCAAGGAACACAGTTCAGAAAGAAGGAAAATTGTCATATATGGTGAAAAGCTTGGTGGTGGTTATGTAATCATTAACTTCCCGTCCCAAAATCACTGTCGCCCCTTCAGTTCAAGAGATATGTTAATGTCTCTCCTTTCTGCCCTACGCAAAGGAGCAGTGTGGTGATGAGTGATAGCGCATCACTTACCCAGTGTCTGCTGTAAATGTTAATGGCCTTCCCATACAGGAAGTGTTAGTCATTTACATCCTTTCTCCATAAAATGGCCCAGCACGATTTTAATGTGAGCAGATGATAATGTTGCATAATCCTTAATTCTACAGGAAAATTGAGCAATAGGGGCTTGCTACAAGCACCAAAACCCTAGTGCAGTAACTACAGCTAGCAGGGAGAGTATATTGTCTTTAGAAAATGGCATGTTTAATGTTTAGGTGGTGGCTTCTTTAATCAGAAAAGCAAGCAAACAAATACTTTGCATGTCTGTTTCAAATATATTCCTGTGGAGAATGCACTAGAACCCTTCCACTTTTGTTATGCTATCAGTGTCTTTGTTTGGAGCCCTGCGGTGTCTTCTACATAAAACTGAATGTCTCATTCAGCATTTCATGCATGCTGTTTTGCAGTGCTTCAGAACAATCCAGGCATGGCCAGTGTAACCTGTTGGATGCATCAGTTTACATGGCACATTGCACTGCCATCTTGAGGGCAGGAGGGAAAACTTACTAAAAATAAGTGTGGATTCTGTTTTTTGGACATTTGCCCTCAAGATGGCAACTGTAATTTAAGGCTACGAGATGCTGGCTTATTCCCTGCATGTTCCTTCTGAAGCACCAGATGGGCTTTACACTTTGCTGCTGCCCCTGGATCACGGAGGACGAATGAGTGAGAGAATCTGGCTCATTTTCTGAGGTGTGCTGTTGAATAGCTGGCTTTTGACTAGCATAGTAGTTTAAAAACAGGCAAAGCTTCTCCCTCTTCTGGAAACCCAACTTCAGTCTTCTTGATTCATCCCAAGGCAACTTTAATGAGAACAGGGGGCTGAAGGGGCAGAGGCAGAAGGAGCTGACCTGCCTGGGTTGTTTACCAAGTGTAAAGAGTTGGAAAAGAGGGTTTCTTTCTTTAGGAAGAGGAAGCAGAGGAATACTGGATTTAAAGGTAAAGGTAAAGGTACCCCTGCCCGTACGGGCCAGTCTTGACAGACTCTAGGGTTGTGCGCCCATCTCACTCAAAGAGGCCGGGGGCCAGCGCTGTCCGAAGACACTTCCGGGTCACGTGGCCAGCGTGACATCGCTGCTCTGGCGAGCCAGAGCCGCACACGGAAACGCCGTTTACCTTCCCGCTAGTAAGCGGTCCCTATTTATCTACTTGCACCCAGGGGTGCTTTCGAACTGCTAGGTTGGCAGGCGCTGGGACCGAACAACAGGAGCGCACCCCGCCGCGGGGATTCGAACCGCCGACCTTTCGATCGGCAAGCCCTAGGCACTGAGGCTTTAACCCACAGCGCCACCCGCGTCCAATACTGGATTTAGGAATGACTTTAAGGGGAATTGATTTGGTGGAATTTGCTTTTAGTAAAGTGTGCATACTGTTGTAACAGTGAATGGGAGGGTCAGCAAATACGTAGAGTTGGGGTTCATATCCTTTCTCTGAACTGTATTAATTGTACCCATTGACATTGCTTGTCTCCATTCTGTTTGCATCTCCATTTCATGCTTTCCAGTTGTTACACATTTTTAGTCTGGTTTATTTTGATCTGTGTTGGCCTGATACCATTGCCAAAAGGTATTAATTGTAGAATTGTTGAATGTATTTACACCTTAGATGAAGATGGGGGGGGGGTTGTTTGTTTGTTTGCAAGTAGGGGCTCTTCCCCCTGACCTGGCAAGGGTGGACTTGTGGCACTGCCACTTTCTGGTGACAGCAGTTCCCTCAGTGTCCAGCCAGTGATTCATATTTTATCATTGACAGAGGCAAGCATCTGTTAAGTCACCAGTCTGGGTGATTTCCAGGAAGGGAATGATATTAATGAGGTAATCACTGCTTGCTTCAGTGTACTGTGGATGAAAGAAAGCTACAGTTCTGCAATGAATTAAAGTTTTTGGATTAACCCGTTGAAGGATTTGTTTGCCGCCCCAGCACTGGAGGAAGGAAAGGAGCTTGACCAGATTTGTATGATAGTCCCAAACAACTTGAGCGATGGCTCTTGTGCAAGGATAGTAAAAATGGTGCCCCCCCCCAAGATATTGCTGGGCCACAACTGAAACATCCCTGACCATTGCCCATAGTGGCTGGGACTGATGGCCATTGGAATCCAGCTTCTTGGCTACCTGTGTTTTTTTTTATCATTTTATTATAAATATCAATACATTACAAAACAATATATACTTAATATTACATTACATATATTACATACAAAACATACCTGTGTTCTATTGTTCACCGTATTTTTGATGCACATACGTGAATATGCATTGTAGACGAAGTGGTGCCATGCTGAAAATTGCGGAGACTTAAAGAACAATGATGATGCGCTTCTTATGGACTCCCTGCCCTGGGAGGTTGACCTAGTATCTTCCCTAATGAGCTCTAGAAAGCAAGTAGTGATTGTTGTTTCATTGATTTGGCTGAAATTGGAAACTTTCTTAATTTGAGGTGTGTCGTCCCCCCCCCCCCCCCAATTCTTACCTTTCATGTGATGCATCATGATTTTATTGAAGTTCTGTTGTTGTTTTTGTGAAATGCTTAGAAACCTATCCTGTGGAGCAATATGAATACATAGGCAGTTGACATTTCAGTAATGATGCGTGTGAACAGAGACCCTGAAAATTTGGCATGTGTCAAACATGGACCCTGCCAAGTATGTGAAGTAATATTGGAGGGCAGGGTCTGAGATGAGAGGAGTCTTGTCTTGGTCAGAGTTCTTTGGATGTGTCTGGCTGTCCCCCAAAGGTTCAAAGTGAACTCCTGACAAGCCGTATTCTTATTACGTTTGTTTAGTGTTCTGCTTCTACTCCTCTCAGAACATGATGTATTGACTATACTACAAGTTTGCTTGATGACTCACTGTGGTGCCATCTCATAACAATTTGGAAATAAACTTGCTTAATAATTGAATCAGATCACCAGTCCATCTAGCTAAGTGTTGTCCACTAGCTGACACAGACTCTCCAGCATTTCTGCCTCTCCCAGTCCTGCTATGCAGAAATGCTGGGGACTGAGCCTGGGACCTTTTGCACACAGAACATGCTCTTTGCCATTGAGCCATGCCCACCCCCACCCCACCCTCATGTTGAAAACTTGAATCTCCTGGGATGTATAACTCCTCTGAAAAATTTTGAAGGATTTGATTCCATTGACATGAGCATCAGAAGGTGCAGATAAGAATCTTGCAAATTTGAATTCATTGTTGTGTGAGATCAGAGGTTGAGAATTTTTGCATGGTCTTGGTGGCCAGCCAGAAATGTGTTGACTCCAGGACATGCCCTCAACACAGTGGGTGGGGTCTCAAACCTTGTGTCATACCCATTAAACACTTGCCTCTTGAAGTCAAAAGACAAGCTGAAGCATTGCTGAAACAGTCAGAAGTAGAGGCATGCCCACCTTGCTGTGTCTCTGCCCCCTCTTGAGCAGCCTGAACCCCACAGCTGCCACCCAGCAGGCATGACAAATAGTTATCTGCCTTCTTTCTTCACCTTGGAGCTGAAGAGGACAGGTGAAGGTTTGTTTTGATGCTCTTCTGGCACCCACCAAGTGCAGAGCTTAAACAAATAACAGGCTTCTGGTCATCTTTAAAGCAGGGGTAGAAGAACTATCCCTCCCACTCTCTAGTGTTGCTGTGATGAGGAAGCCTTGGTCTAGTCTTACTCTCTAGAGGCCAGCTAACTAGTCATTATGGCTACTCAAGGGAGCATGTTTGTTGAACCCTTTGTGAAATCAAAGAAAAGTAACCCACATTACCAACATCATGGGGGAGCTTGTTATCAACTCCAAAACAGAACATTATTCTGCCCTCTTGTGGAATCTCCTCCCTCCCCAATCTCATGCTTGGCTTTCTTCCTTGGCTGTCATTGTCAAATAATGATAGTTAATGCTAAATTATATTGCTTGTACTTTCCCTCATTTCTTTCTTTCTCTCTCTCTCTCAAAAAAAATAATAATGTGGGATTTATTTATTTTTTTGCATTTGTTAGGTGTTCCTTTTGCTGTTCTTTTAATTTTCTCTCTCCCCTTTTTTTTAAAGATGCAAATGTTGGACAAATTCCCAATGGAAGGAGGACAGAAGGACCCTAAGCAAAGAATCATACCCTTTCTGCCAGGTTTGTAAGGTGAACAATACAGATCTATCCATTGGGATGTTGCCTATTCTTTGCTGCCCCTTCTTCCCTTTGTATAACAGGACACCTCAAGACACTAACAATATAGTTCAAACATAGACTTATGTGTTCAGTACCCACAGTTGTTCAGGGAAGTTTTTAATGGTTGGTGTTTTGTTGTGTTTTTAATATTTTGTTGGAAGCTGCCCAGAGTGGCTGGGGCAATCCAATCAGATGGGTGGATGAGGTTGATGATCATCATCATCATTATCACCACCATAATAATCTTAAAGGAATAGTGGCACACGTGTGGGCTTTTCTTTAATACCTTGTTATGCTGCTTTTTGGAATCTGAACACTAATGTGGTCTCTGAAAATGCCTAGAGAAGTACGGAGGGGAGCTCTAGAGCTGACATGCCAAATGCTATAGCCAATTGCTGGCAAAGGAACTGAGGATATGTTAGAATAGCTGATTGCTGCAGTTTTAAAATCACCCGAGGTGTTTACTGTTGGGAGGATAGCCTTTCCTTTTGGACCTCTCCTGCAATTTATTTGTTTCATTTTGTGTGTAGGTTATACACATTGGTTTTTGTATCATTAGGACTTTTTGCTGAGGATTCAGATATTTTATCAGTATGTCACTTCTGTTGTGGATCTGTTTCTTTCCCCTCCTGACCCTGCCAATTTAGCCAACTGTTCTAAGTTCAGCCTGGAATGTCATTGTGAGTGTGTGAAGGACATATTTGCCTAGTGCCTGCTACTGGCTCAAGTTTTGAGAGATACACACTCCTCACATCCACACCATTTTTACTTTTTAAAACAGCAATAGCTCCTCCATGCTATTCCTTTAGCTAAAGGCTTCCCACTGTATTTCATTCAGTGGAATCACTTTGACTAGCTTTTTAAAATATGTATGCTGGGGGGGGGGGAGGGCAGGAAGAGAAGGAAATTAGTTCTGACTTTTTCCCTTTGGAGATTAACAGCTCTTTCCCAGCGCAGCACTTGTGCCTTACAGATCTTTAAAAGTCTTGGATGATACTGATCGTGTGCATCTGCTTCAGTCTTGTCTCTGGTGTGGTCTTGGGTTGAAACAACTTTGGTCATACTGGTGGGTGACTTGAATCAGGGAACGGTAGATGGGGAGATAACCCTTGTTGGTTTTCCTGGAGTTCGCAGCAACTTTCATTACCATTATATCATTTTGGTCCATCTCTCTCGGTTGAGACTTGGAGACTCAGTGTTATGGTGGCTTTGAGGGACCAGTTCAGAAGGTGGTGTTGTGGGACTTCCATCTCATGGCCTTTAGGATGCTGCAGAGGTACCATCTTATCCCCCATATGCTTTGAACATCTGTGTGTAACCACTAGCGTGTCACCCAAGGCTTGTACATGGACAGCAGGAGCATAAATCTGAAGCAGCTAGCACACGAATCACTCAGCCAAGTGTTTAACCTATAGGATAAAAAGTCATCCCAAAGCCAGGCATGGCCGCACCCACTAGCAAAGCCGCCTCCTCATTTTTTCCACTCTTGAAACATGCAGAAGAATAACACACTTTTTTTTTTACCCAGAAAAAGTGCACATTTTAGCAGGCTAGTGGATGCTGTTCTGCATCTATCATGCAAAATGGAGCCTTCCCATTAATGCACAGAGGGAGTTGGATGTGTCTTTAAGTGACTGCTGATAAGCTCAGCGAAGGGAGGCTGTTTTGGTGTATACCCCTCTTTGCTTCACAGCCTTTTTTCTGATGCACATCTTAAACCTAGTTCTCACGGATAGTAAAAGATTTTAAATGTTGCATGTTCCATTTCTTTAAATGTTGCATTGCTGAAATTGTGAAGTTGCGTTGAAATTATGTATTGGGAGCATTATATAAAAATAAAATAAGCCTATGGCTGGGCCGAGGGGCTGAAAGGATTTATCCTACACACACATACACACACACACACACATATATATATATATATGAATGAAGCATCGGATGTTGGGAGATGATGGTTTTGGTTTTGTTCTGTGAACCACCCTGAGAGCTCCACGTATAGGATGGTATATTATTATTAATAATAAATAATCCAGGGAGTTGGGCTGCAATGCTGTTGGTTTGCAAATGGCATGCTACTCTTTCCACCTGCTCATCCCAAGGGAAGCTGTGGAAATCCAGAACAGATACGTGTCTAAAGGCAGAAGCTAAATCCAGATTCAGAAGAAGTTCTGTGGGTTAGGAAGCATCCTGTTCTGGGTGGAGGTATGCAATAATTTAGACAGGGCTTCACGCTCTTGAAAGTTCTTGACCCAGACCATATATGAAAGTACAGGAGCTACTGGTGGCTAGCCTTTTGCTAGAAGGAGTTTTGCATCTGGCCAACTAGATCTTGGAAAAAGCAGATCTTGCCTGAGTTGCACAGGCTTCAGTTAGCCATACTAGACTGCTTCACACAGGACTGTCTTCAAAGATTATTCAAAAAATTCAACTGGTACAGAATGCATCTGCTTATGCTAATGCAATATTAGTAACAATAGTGGCCTGTTCATTTCGGGACTCAGCTTAAAGCACTAACCTTTTGAAATCCTAAATGTTTGGCATGTTACATCAGTGCCAGAGGACCTGCTCTCAGGTTCATTGTCATGGTGAGGGTCTTCTGAGTAGTGGCCCCACATATTTGGAGCTTTCCCCTGGAAATGGTATGCATAGCTCTGGGTTTTTGAATGGATGTTTTAGTTCACCTGTTACTGAGATGTTGCATGCTGTGTTTTTAAAATTGTTGTTCTGAGTGTGACATTGACGTATTCTTACTTATGTGTTTAAATTTCATTATGCTTACAGTCACTTTTGTAAGTTGCCTTTGGAAGACTTTGCTCTGAAAAGCAGTGTAAAAAATTCCTTAAATATATACATAAGTTACAGTTTTCTGCATTACCTTTCGTAGTTTCCTAACTCCTTTTTTGCAATACCCATATCCTCCGATTCCCCTTACCTGTCCTCTTCCTTGCTGACACTGGAGATGATTTAGCAGAAGGTCAGCAAAGGAAATTTTGCTACATCTGGCGCTGAAAACACTGAAGCTTTTAAAGAGATGGTCACAGTGAGGGGTTTAGGTTTAGGAGAGAGCAAGTGAATGGGAACCCCCAAACTGCTACTTCCTGATTTCATTATAGCACCACAAATTTCAACCATTTTTCTGCTGCTTAAGGTGGAGGGAGTCTTTTGGGCTCGTATGTCTGGTAAAGCCCTTTAAAAGATTCGATTTTGCACTTGAGTGCCTTTTGTATATGTGGGTGTAATGGCAATTTAGCAACCACCATGGCTACTTCCAGGAGGTGCATTCTGGTTCCAGCTGTTCCATAAATTGTGGTATCAGCAAAACAAGCCTAACTCTGGCTTGGATGCAAAGAAAAAAAGTTTGCTGTGCAATTTTTCATGCCAGCAGAGTGGGATTGGGGCGGGGTGGGGGGCAGGGAGCGTAGTATCAGGCCCAACTGACAGCATCCGAAACTTGGGAAAACAGGAATTATATTTCGGCTTCATTCTGTTTCTGAAGCATTTCAACCTATTTTTGGAAAGCAGAGGAAGGCTCACTTCCAGAAAGGTTGCCCTGACTGGTGTGTTTTGCCTGCTAAATGCCTTCCCGTTTCTTTCTTTTTATGAAATATCTTTACACTGGAAAGCAGGGATGATGGCAAAGTTATCTGAAGCTGAACTCAGAGGAGCTTTTAAAAGTCTGTTCCAAAGGGAATGGAAGCTGTACAAGACCCTGAATCACTCTCTAGCTTGGATTTTAATCCCAGCTGGATAAGTTTTACCAGCTTCCCGGGCTCACAAATGCTTTGGGCCACCGGGATGGAGATCTTTCCTGGCCCAAGCACAGCCTTTGTCAGCCAGGGGCCAGGGGACCGTTGGCATGGGAAGATCAAGCTCCCCGATCTGCGCCTACCAAATCAGTACACCCAACTCAGGCTTGCAGACTCTGCACAGCTCTCTGAGATTGTCCTGGCTGCTCTGGCAGGAACAAACCCTGAGGTGGAGCAAAATCCTGGCCACTGTCAATGGCCATGTCCCTGCAGCATTCTAAATCTCTCCTTATGCAAGCCGTTGGAGCAACCCTCCTGTGTTTCCAAGACCAAATGGATTGGAAATTCAAGAGAGGAGGGAGAAACAGAATAGCTTATGTACAGCAGAAATGTTTATGTTGGATGCCCTTCCAACTCTCCCCAAAAAAGAAGCTTGGGAACGGGGTGGGAGACATCTAGCCCAGAGGAGTAGCATATTAAGCATGTAGCCCAATGGTTAATATTACGGAGAAATTAGTCCTATCTGTGTTCTGCCTTTTATAAAATTGTCACACATACACACACGCCCACACCCTTATAATTTGCTTTTTCTGCATCCCACTCACAATAGCATACTAGCGCTTGAATTTCATTACCAGTGTGGGTATTTGGCTCCTGCTTTCTGTTTCAAATATGCTGCTTTCTGGGAAGCCCTGATTGGTAACATTATACATTGTGGTTTCTGTCGCCTGAAAAAAAAATGTTTCCAGTGATCCTCCCCATCCAGCTGCCTCTAGCATTCTTCACAAAACTATAACACATTCAGACTTGAGGCCTTTGGTAGGAACCAAGGAAGCATTTTTGATTCAGCATGCAGAATATTTTTCTGTGGGGAACAAATGCCATTGGTTATAGTTTTGTTTCTTATAGCAACACCCAATCAGTTCTCTCCCTCTTTTTTTTCAAGTGAAGATTTAGTTTTTTCTGTGGGATTACCTCTGAAACCATTAGGAAAGACTTTGGTATTCAGATTTGAAAAAGTTCTCTAAATGCTAGCAGAAAGCTGTTTCTGTACTTTCCCTGTCCCTGTTCCTTTCCTCACTGCTCATGTTATAGATGTGCATTTTTTAAAAGACTGAGCAACCATTATGAGAATGAGGACACTACTATTATTTAGCCAGCAATGCATAGCAGGAGTCTGTGCCTTAAACATTGATATAAACAGGGGCTTCTCTTGTGTGCTGTTTCACCATTTCTATAAGAATGAAGTTTATCAGAGAGTGGGTTTGACCTTGTTCAGATGTGCGCTACAAAATCTTCTTGAAGTTGCAAGAGTTCAGTGGTACCTCAGTTTAGAACAGTCCTGTTTACAAATGATTTGGTTTATGAACTCCACAAAACCGAAAGTAGTGTCCTGGTTTGTGAACTTTACCTCGGTCTAAGAACAGAATCTGAACGGTGGAAGGGCACCGGCGGCAGGAGACCTCATTAGGGAAAGCGCGCCTTGGTTTAAGAATGGTTTCAGTTTGAGAACGGACTTCTGGAACGGATTAAGTCTATAAACCCAGGTACTACTGTATAAAGTTTTCCTCTAGCTACTTCCGGAGGTGGCTCTGTAGTCTGTAGATCCAAGACATCCTCCTTTGATTAGAGGAAAGTTGGAAATACTTGATAGAAATATTGTATCTTGCGCAGTTGGCATTCAACAATATTTAGTTCTTTAGGAATATTAGAAAATTCTCTCTACGAATCATGAAAACTGTTCATGTGCATAACAGCTCAGACCAGCAGAGTCCTGATGTGTTGGTTTTAGTTGAGGGTTATATTTTCTAATGCCGCAGGTGTTTGTTTGTTTATTTGTTTGCTTTTAATACCCAGATGGCTCTGGCATTGTTTGGAAATGCAGAAGGTAGGATTTCAAGCCCTTGACCAATCTAATGCCATTTCTTGCTCGGACCTCTTAGATGCACAGAATAAAAAACTGCAAACTACTTGAAAGATCCATGGAAACATGAATCAAGGTAAAATACCCTGAAGTTTTTGCATCATTATTCTCACTCCATTTACACACTGCTTTAGGGCTAAGCAAAGTTCAAATAAATAGTAGACAAGCCTTTTGAAATGATGGTGAAATGATTTAGTATCATTTGACATTTCCAGCAGACCTGGAGGTCACACAATAAGCTAACATCCATCCTAACAGTACCAGGAAACTTCACAGACCAATAAATTATTATGATGTGATAGGATATTGATCATGTAAGGCAGGGGTGGGAACCTTTATCAGGTTTGACCTCATCAGTCTCATGATACTTTCATGACATCACATGATTGACAGGTAGGTTGTCTCACGCATTTGTCACCTTATGTGGTGTTCTGCAAAGGTCCATTCAGGGGTTTGAAAAAGGCTTATTTCTCCTCTCGCCCCGGAAGGCCCATGCAACCAAAGTGAGCAGACTTTCTAAGGTGCCCTGATTTCAGAGGTTTAAAGGAGCAGTGTGAAGTAGCTCCTAAAGGGCTTTGCAAGGTACCCACACAGGAAGGACAAATTATATCAAACTGTAGATTTATTTATTTTTAATAGCCTCTGTCCTGATTCAGATGCTCAATTTCTGGCTTTCTGAACCTTAGTTCAGTAGCTGGGGATGAGTGATGAGACCATGTACTCCCTCCTTGCCTCTCCCTGTGGTTCTTCCCATTCTTGGTACTCACATCCTGGTTTAATTAAACAACTGTTGTAGTTTAACATCTGTTTCCTAACCAGGACCTCAAACCTACTTCAGTCTGAAATGGTCGTAGGTATGTATAGTTTATTTTTACCGCATGAACTTGCAAAATACATAACTCTGCTCACAAGCTGTGGTAGAATAGGAGGCTATGCCCTCTTCTGAATGTCCAAGCAACTGTGCAGAATGCTCTACAGATGAAAGGTGGGTTGGCGGGGAAATTGAAAGAGGGAGACCCCAAGAAAGAAAGAGAGCTGAAACAACAAATGAGCTCCTCTAGATTAGCTATGTGTAGTGTCTGCCAAATCTTTCAGGAAGCAGCTTTTATAAGCAGAACTAAGTTTTCCAAACTCCCTATATCCATGGTGATCTAGAGGCAGTGTTTCCTCGAAGGGGCTGGATAGAACTGTATGGAAACAAAACTTTGCCCAAAGCCAAAGTTTTCAACTTTGGCTGTGAAATTGCTTTTGTGGAAGCTTAAGCTGAAGACCATGGCGGACTTCCAAAGGAGAAGATTTAACAGGATAAAAATGTTGAAGTTAGATTGTTATCTGCTTTCTGCCTCCCTCCCATGCTGCGCTGCTTGAGATCCTGTTAGCCTTTTTTCCATCAGATTTCTTGAACACTCCCTGTAGAATCATGGCAACCTGGGGCGGGGGCATGTACTTGTGTTCTTATTTTCCTCAGGCAAAGCTTCAAGTAGAGTTCAGATGCAGCCCCCCTCCCCAAAACGAGTGAAAAGTTGAATCTGAACCATTACTGTCAGAGTGAGGCACTTAACCCTCATGTGAATGACGTGATAAGTTTCAATCTTTGGACTTCTTGGTTCATAGTGCTGTCTCTTAGCCACTGCAGTACATCACCTCAGCATAATAGAATAGTGAGTAGAATTATTAGTACAGCCTTTCGTTTGCTGCCTGGACTGTCTGGACCCAATTAACTTTGATTTTGTTTGCCATTCCACCTTATGTTGTGTCACAACCATGCAGCCCCTGGCATACATTTAAAATTGTATTGCATTCTCTCGGAAGGATGTGTCCCTGTAACCAGCGCTCACAAGGCCATTTAATTTGATGTTGACAGTAGGCCGCTGTGCCACTCTTGTGGCAAGCACTCTTTGAAGCTGTAGCTGCATTGCATATCTGCCTATTCCAGGCAACTAATTTTTCCTCCTGGAAAGAGATGATGTCCATATGTTTAAAAGTGAACTGGAGGCCAAGCCAGGCAGGGTGTAATTTGAGAGGTGATGAAAAGTGTATTTCTTTCAAAAGTGTAAAAGTGGGATGGGAAGAGAATGGTGAGGAAATACAGTCACAGTACGTAATTACATTCAAAGGTATGGCGGGTGCACTTTCTGCATAGAATGCAGCTTCTGCCAAAAGATAACCTTGCTTCCTAAAAAAAGGTGTAGCCAGCTGAATCACTGCCCGCCCTGAGTGCTGTACAGGTACAAAGAGGGATGGGACTCACCATCCAACATCTGACAGAAACCCCAGTGATGTGGGGTGGAAAGTTTTCCCTCTATCCTTAAAAATGAGTTGTTTAATAAAATTGCTTGATAACCTAATAATACAGCAAAATAAAATTTTCAGGCCGCCTAGTATGACTTAGTACAATGCTTGTTAAATATGAAATCAGAGTTGCAGTTAAACTTTTCCAGGCAACTATCTCTAAGGAGAATATATATTTATGCACATAGCTCTTCATGTATGTTAGTATGTTAGCAGCCTTCGCTCCTTTGTGATGGGACAAGAACTGATTTAGTTTTAGTTTGAAAACAGCTCAATGATTACCTAGCAGAAAGTCTGTCTTGACTCTTTTCAGCTGAACTTCTTTCTCTGCTTCTAGAGTTTAGCCTTACATTGTTGCCATGTAGGATTTTCCCTAATACGCTCAGATGTTGAAAAAGCAATAACCAAATGAATTGATGTAAGCAAGGAGATTGAGGAAGTTAATGTAATTGGATATTCCTGTGCAGATTTTTCTGGTGTCTTTGACGTTCCCCACTTGGGATGTGAAGCCTTACCTCTTCACTGGGGATTGTACCCATACATAGCTTTGCTGGTTTCCTTTATGTAGCATGCAACCTATTTATTTGATGTCTAAAATGACCCCAGATATTTTTGTTATAATTGCTGGAAATAGTTTTGCATTCCAACCCATGTATACTTTGAGCTTTAAATATTAAAAAAAATGTGAGTGGTGGTACTTTGGCTACCCTTTAAATCACGGTACTGATGGGGGACCTTCCAGATATTGTTTGATTCTATCTCCCATTAGTCCCATTAATCAACATGAGCAGTGATTAGGGATGATGGAAGCTGTATTCCAGTGACATGGAGGGCCACAGGTTCAGCAACATTTGGGGCTTGCCATATTGGCTACTGAATCAACTTAGCTAATTGAAATGATTGCCTTTTGGGAAGCGGCTAACTTGCAGTTTCTTAAGGTGACAAACTTGAAATTATTTAATAGTTGACTTTGTAAGGACCGGGCTTTTAAAACAGCTATACATTATTTTGTGATTGAGAGAGAGCTTTTAAAAAGCAAATAAACAGACCTTTTCTATCCCTGCCCCTTGAATGCTCAGATAAGAAGCCTCTTGAACAGGCATTTTGGTACATGGAACCGTCCAAGGAAGGGAATATAAATGGCTAAATGATTAAAGGATTTGCGATTGCAATCTGCCTTGTCTGTCTCTAGAAACTGAAGTTGTTTGTTCTAATGTAGAAGTTCTTCACATATGGCATATGATGCAATTTGTGGTAGATTTACAAACCTCACCATTGCTGTGCTCTCCATCACTCCTATTTCAAAGCTTGGATGCTTAGTCCAGCTCTTTTCAACTGACCAGGATTGCTGCCTTGGAAATCCTTTGTTGTGGGAATGCAAGTGCTTATAATCCATTTTCAGAACAGCACAAACCTAAATAGCAACATTTCCACACATTGGCATTGCCCGCTTTAGAAATAAAGACAACATTTTATACCTGAAGCTATTATACTTGCAGATGTTGAATGTAAAATTGAGAACAAGTCAAATCTCATTAGGAATAAGGAAGCAATTTGTATGAGTATCTTTTGGACTTGGCTTTGAACTCTTTCCTAAACACAGTGCTGATGTTTCTGTTTCATGGTTTTCTTTCTTGCAGAGTTGTGCTGAAAGTAAATGGCTAAATTGTGCAGAAATACATTCTTTTTTTAAAAAAAAAAGTATGGGGTCAGTTCATGTCATAAAAATGCGGCCTGAATAATTGGAGGGTGCCTGCCTCTTTCAAGATTGCTTCTTTAATATTTATGTCTCTTGGAAGGTTTTGTGTGTGGGACATTAATGGTTGCCTTTGCAAAGGAAACCGCTGCAAAGGGGAGAAGGCTACTGTGGTGATTTTTTTAAAGTGTAACTGCCCTGAGACTTCAGAATAGGGCAGGGCATTGTATATAAATAAAATGTCTGCTCCTTGGAGTGGAGGGAGAAGGAGCAGTAGCATTTCTACATCTTAAGATGCTGGCAGAGTTCCTGTATCTGTCACTACCCCTAGCAGTCAAGGAGAGGAGAAACTTTGTGTATATTTATGACTAGCTGGCTTCTTACTAACTCTGCTATATACTGTACCTTTATTTAATTCATCAGGTTAAAACACGCAACTGCTCTCCATATACATAAATTGATTAGAATATTTTTAAATATTTCTAGGAAATTAGTAATATTCATATTTGCAAGGCTATATTAAAGGCTTGCTTGTAACTAAACTGTAAACAAATCTTGACGGTACTGGAAATCCCTTGTTTGTTTGACTTGTATGCCACTTAATACAACAAAATCTCTAAACTGTTTGCATAAAGTATGGTATCACGAGCAAAAAATAAATACATAGTATCAAAATGCATTAGTAACCCGGTAAAATATTTCATGAAAAATTACTACAGAAATGTTCCAGCCGTGTGATCAGAAAATAGAGACACAGAAAGGGTGAAGAAATGAGCATGTTTTTCTTAGGTATTTAAAGCCTACCACAGTGGAAGCTTCCCAATAGTGTTCTAGACTCTGAAAGAACCTGCTTTTGTTCTATCACATTTTGACACTCTATAATGGTCTGGCCATCAGAGCCTTCTCTAAAGGGTGTACAGTTTGTCTGGGTCTGTACAAGGGAAGGTGGTCCTAAATTGTTTTGGCTTTAAAAATCAGTAACAAAGCCTTGAAAATGACTAATGGGCAGCTGATGCTTTTTTCTCTTTTTTTTAACGCAAATGACACATGTGTACAGTAAGTTACCTCACTCAGCACTCTAGTGCTGAATTTTGCCTGGGCTGCAACCTCTGGAGCAGATGCAAGGATCGTCCCACATATAATCATTGCCATAGCCTAATTGCGAGATTGCCAGTGCATAGGCCACAATAGGCAAACTATTCCTATACAGCGGGGGTGCACAACCTGTGGCCCTCCAGATGTTGTGGGACCACACCTCCCATCATCCCTGATCACTGGCTATGCTGGCTGGGGCTGATGGAAGTTGTAGTCCAGAAACATCTGGAGGGCTGCAGGTTGTGCACCTGGTACTATACAGGAAAGGGAATATTTGTTGTGCCAGCCGAAGTTGGTAGTAGGTGTTATGAGCTGCAGATATCATCACCTGGGCCTCTTGATGGCTGAGATGGTTCCAGGAGCACACCCAAAGTGCATGCCTCTTTCTACAGAGAGAGTGGAACTCAATCCAGAACAGATAAATAACCCAGGTCCTGTACCTGGGGACCACTCAACCACAAGATCTTTGTCTTGTCAGGATCCGTTCTCATTAATTAGCCCCACATACAGTAATAAAAATGTGGCACTAATGTTGTTTAAACTGTATCAGACCAGATTAATTGGTACAGGAAGCATAGCGGTGTGTCTTTCACCAGCTAAAAATGTGAGAGCTGTGTTCTGCTTTCTTTGAGCCCTCATAGAGCACTTGTGCTTTTCCTACTCTATTGTCTGCTGCCTTAAAAAACCCCACAAAAGTTTAAAAGAATGCAATATCTCTGGATTAAACAGAGAAGCCATAATGTTCATGGATGTGTTGAAGAAATGAACATGCATTACTGTGATTGCTTGTGCAAATGGCTAGAGAGATTAACTGGCCATTTACTCTGATTGCTTGCATGTTTTATGTGCACATCAATAAGAAAATGTGAGTTATAAATTTTCTTTCAACTCTGGTGACTGAGTGAATCTTGGAGAGACGCCAACCCAATTGCTGTCTGAGTTCTAAATATAGAAAGAAGCACTGCTGACCCTAGTTACTGGAATATCCAGTTTCTACCAACTGGAAAAATATAATGAAAATTCCATGATGATTTTAGTTGATGTAGTGGCACATTACATTTTATAATTTGTGGCCACAGAGAATTTGGACCAAAATTCTTCTCAATAAAACAAGGGCCCCACCCCCAAGATAATGAAATTTGTTCCATTGTGGATATAAGAAAGGAGCCAGCATCTTAAACTTTTCCATGAAGGACTTCTTCACAATTTTGCTTGACTTGCTGACAGATTGATTCAAATTTCCATGTTCCTTGCTTCAGAACTGCAGCTACGATGGTGGGAAACTTCATATGGGCTGTTGAACTTGGAAGAAAAAGTTGTGAACGCCTTTTCTACTACATCATATTTTTTGAAAAGTTACTCCTTTGCGGAACTCCTGTGCAGTTGTCATTCAGGCTCTGTACACAGATTCTTCCCTCCCTGGGGTGGTTCAAACATTCAGGAGTCATCAGATCCAATTGGGGTACAGTCCTGCATGGTGCCATGCAACTTCAGAAGGCAAACAGACGGTCATTAATTTGAAAACACTTGACTATCATAATTTCTTCTTTGAATTTGCAAAGCTAGCTCATTGGGCACATAGATTCTAGGCTGTCTGTCTGCCCCTCCACCTGTGATAACTCTTACTAGTCAAGAGTTTGACATAAACATGTGCTCAAATGGATAAGGACAGAGTTATTTCAGCCAGGGCTGGCTCAAGATACTTTGCTGCCTGAGGTGAAGGACAATATGGCACCCTTCCCCAAGGCACATACAGAAGCCAGCTGGACTGGTGGAATTCCAATACTGATGAAAGGACAGTTTCTTCTACTGCAGCTGAAGATAGCAGGCTAGTGTAGCAGGCCACATGGCACTCCAAGCTCTGTCCTCCTGAGGCAACTGTCTCACTTAGGGCCAGACCTGTCTATAGTAAGCATCTTTGAATGTTTCCGTTGGTCCTCTCTCTTGCAGTACATACAGTGCATGTGTACATGAAAAGGAGTGTTGGCTTTCTTAGTTCAACGCCACTCACACTGGAGGAACAGCTCCCATCTTACTTCCACCTCAAAGTATATACATTCTCACCTTACAAGCCTGACAGTTTTGTGGTCACCTATCCAAAAAGGCAGAAAAGAAAATGGAGCAAGCTTTTATGGACTGGAATCACCATTGCCTTTTTGTTCCAGCAGGAACTTCCGGACAAAGCAGTTTTACTCGTTATGAGGGACAGGTGCACTTGTTGCAGGGAGCATCTTGGTATATCTGTGGCAAAAAGTGTAAATCACTGATACACATACTTACAATCAAGGCTTCCACACATATCTACAGGGGTATTTTAAGGAATACATAGCTGTGGTTTTCACCTTGGGTTTGCTGCAGGAAACTCGAATATAACTCTGGTGTACCTGCTGCAAACAGGTTTGCTCTGTAGTATGAGTCAACAGATTAGGCTTCCTTCCCATCTCTCTCTTTTGTTTGTTTATCTTGATTGCTGCTAACTGCTGTTTTATTTCTTATTGGTTTTTTTAAAAAATTGCTAGTTTTTGAGCAACATTAATAGTATTTTTTTAAAAAAAGGTGTAGTTGAAAAGGTTTTTTTAAATAAATAAATAAAAATTCATCGGTTTGCATTTCTATCCTGTCTGATAATGCACACACACACACCCTGTTCCACTATCCTTAGTCATAACTAATTTCTGTTGAAATCAACCGGGCAATGTTCCAACAGGGAAGAAGCATTCAACAAATAACACTGTGAACTTGAAAAAAGAACTAATTTATATTTTTAGAGTTTCCACAATCCCTCATGGAATGAATGGCCAGCAATCTAAAATCACAGCTATGAATGAAATTATTTTCATGGGATTATGTTAATGTGATTTGCTTCTTCCAGTGTAACATTTGCTGTGCCATGTGTCTGAGTGCCCTTATGGGATATGTCTGTGCTTGAGCCGCTGAATAAATATAGCAATCAAGGAGTTATTTGAGAAGTGAGGTTCTAATGAACCAGAGGATTACCCAAACAAGCATTGACTTGCATTGTTCTTGTCTCTCATTCCGTAGGCAAGATCCTCTTCCGCCGAAGCCACATTCGTGATGTTGCTATCAAGCGTCTTATACCCATTGATGAGTACTGCAAGGTGAGTGGTGTTTTCTTCCAAGTTTTGTGCTGATTGTTGAGATACATTGTTTGCAGCTGGTTCCAGTACAGCAGCCTTCCCTGCTCTAGTAACCTCCAGGTGTTTTGGACTACAATTCCCATCATACCCGTGGTCATGCTGGCAGGGGCTGTTTGGGTGCTGTAGTCCCAAACACCTGGAGGGCACCAGGATACACAGTAAGTCACCTTTTCTGTTGTGTCTTATTATATGCTGCCATAGTTTGTGTTAATGCATTTTCAGTTGAGTAAGAACTCATCAACGATGACCTTGAATGTTTCTTACTCTGCAGACTTACCCACAGAGTAGTTTTGCTGACATAATGAAGCACTTTGGACATTTACAATGCACTACATAAATGCTTAATAACAGTGCTTTTGTCTAGGAAAAGAAGGTGCTGGTACTCACAATGATCCCCCCTTTTTCTCTCCCTCACACTCTCTCCTGTCCCCCCTCAATTAATTGAAGCCCCACTTTGTGCCCCCCTCTCACGTCTTCAGTCTCTCCCCCCACCTTGCCCTGGCAGACTCTTCACATCCTCCCAGTGCCCTGCCTTCCAGCATACCATTGATTCCCATCAGAAAAAAGCAGCGCTTACTAAGATAAATAATAAAAAATCCTTTTCATGCCAAGTGACGACTGCTCTCATTGTAGCTTGAAGATGATGGCTTTGTTGGTAACCAGCCTCCCTCCGTAAAAAAAGCAACTGCCTTTAATGGTTTCAAAGTGTGTTAGGTTAGCCTACTCCCTTTTTGAAATAGCTCAGTTCAAATGGAATCTCACTTGAATATTATTCAGACTGCCTCCTTCAGTCCCATTATACTAGTTCAGGGGTCAGCAAACTTTTTCAGCAGGGGACCAGTCCACTGTCCCTCAGACCTTGTGGGGGGCCGGACTGTATTTTGAAAAGAAAAGAAAAAAGAATGAACAAATTCCTTCCTATGCCCCATAAATAACCCAGAGATGCATTTGAAATAAAAGGACACATTCTACTCAGGTAAAAACACGCTGATTCCTGGACCGTCTGCGGGCCGGATTTGGAAGGCAATTGGGACATATCCGACCCCCAGGCCTTAGTTTGCCTACCCATGTACTAGTCATTAGAACAGAGATGCTTCTCAGTTTAGTATGGAAGGAAATAAGAAGCACCTATGGAACAGGGGTGTACACATGTGCATGCTAGTGCAGGAACACATATAAAAATTTTCAATTAAAAACACAAAGAAATGGCACAGTTCTGCAGGGATGGAATTGGTAGGACTTGCCATGTATAAAAAGCAAATTGTTTTTGATACTAGGGGCTGATGGGATGGAAAAGTCAAAAGTCTGCATTGGATTCTGCAGAAGGGGAGTGGTGGTGTTGGTCATAGGGTTGCTTAAGCCAGAAAAAAGCACAGTGTGCATTGCCCCATATTTCTGGGGAAGATACCCCAGTGGTCGTTCAATTTATATGATATCACTAATCAAAATTATATTGCAACTGTTTCTTATATTGAATTCTCTGGGTTTTTAACCTTTTGAAGTTAGAAATGCATTAAATAAGTAGGATATCATTATCTTCCTACAATCTGGGAAGTCTCTTTGAAATTGTGTGTGTGTGCTTGTTTTGTTTTATCATATGTGTGTTTTTTGTGTTGGGGTTGCTCTTATAATCTGTAGTAAAATGTGTGTGAAATACATGTATGTGTATATACAATTTTCATTCATTCAGCTTCTGATATGCTTGTTCCTCTTGACACGGAATAGGTTAAAATATGCCCAAATAGGCACACCTGTGTACACACACATTTGCTTTTAAAGAGGAAGGAAGTCCATGGGTGATGAGACAGCAGCTGGCTCCTACAAAACAATGCTATTGATGACGTTAAATTTAACAAATCCATTTGACTTTCTATCATCTATAATGTTGTAGATGTGATCTAACCGCCTTAGTATTTCTTTATTTTAGTTCATGATAACCAGGTAACCAAGACTGCACTCTTAGCCTTCCAACAGCTGACACTTAACCCTGTATTTGCTAACAGGGGAGGATGGGTGTGGAGTAGGCTCACACAAGGAAGCCTGGCTTGCCATGATATGGACACCACTCTAGCAGTACAACTTATCTGCTGCTGTTTTTCCATGCTTTTCGCAAGGGAAACCACCACGGGGAGGAAAATTGTATTCCAACTGAGCACAGATAAATAAATCACAGAGATGACTGTGGTTTGTGGATATACAGCAAATGCTGAGCGTTACAAGAATTAATTGCGACCACATCCTTTTCAGAAGCTGCATAAGCAACAATCACTCCTCTTCTTTACTTGCTTGGGAAAGGAGGGGAAAGCATCATTTCCCAGTACAATCTTTCAGAATCATAGAAATATAGAGTTGCGCGGGACCCTGAGGGTCATCTAGTCTAGCCCCTGCAGTGCAAGAATCTCAGTTAGATTGAACATGACAGATAGCCATTCAATGTCTGCTTACAAACCTCCAAAGGAGAAGAGTTCAGCAGCTCTCTTGAGAGTCAGTTGAACACCTCTTATTGTCAAAACGTTATTCCTGATGTTTAGTTGGAATCTCCTTTCTTGTAACTTGAATCCACTGGTTTGTTTCCTAGCCTCCGGAGCAGGAGAAAACATGGGTTCAGGTGATCAGGGCACTTGCTTTGGTTTTTTAATACACACAAAATATCTCCCCCCCCCCTCTCTCTCTCTCTCTCTCACACGCACACACACACACACACACATATATATATATATATATATATATATATATATATATATATATGGGTGGCACACACCTCTTACACATGTCAGCTGTGACCAGGAGTTCTATGGAGGTATGTGTGAGTGGGCTGGTTGAGAATGGCTTTCTTTCTTTCTTTCTTTCTTTCTTTCTTTCTTTCTTTCTTTCTTTCTTTCTCCTCCACCATCCTGTTTGCATGCTGGCTGCAGAAAAAGGGAAGCTCATTCCTCAGTCCTTTTCCTGCTACACCAGCCTGTTTGTTAGAAAGCAATTCCCACCTGTTAAGACACTAGTCCACTGCACTTCCACGTTGGCTATGAGGAGGATTTCCCTCCTCTGTTGCCAGCATGGAAGAAGAAGAAGAGTTTGGGTGTGACCAGCCCAAGGTCACCCAGCAGCTGCATGTGGAGGAACGGAGACGCGAACCCGGTTCCCCAGATTACGAGACTACCGCACTTAACCACTACACCACACTGGAAACACTGGCTGCTACAATTATTTATCTATCTGAAATATTTGTAGGCTACGTTTTAAGGTCAGACTTCTAACATGTGGATCTACAATGTATAATGAGTACTAAATTGAAAACCATAAAACACACAAAAATAACTTCACTAAACAAAGAGAACTAGCAGTATCACTAACTGCAAACAACATTTGTCCCAGTAAGAATGAAATCTGGTGATTAAACTAATGCAGCTACATGCAGTGGTACCTCAGGTTACAGACGCTTCAGGTTACAGACGCTGCTAACCCAGAAATAGTACCTTGGGTTAAGAACTTTGCTTCAGTATGAGAACAGAAATCATGTGGCAGCAGTGGGAGGCCCCAATAGCTAAAGTGGTACCTCAGGCTAAGAACAGTTTCAGGTTAAGAACGGACCTCCAGAACGAATTAAGTTCTTAACCCGGGGTACCACTGTATTGTTTAACAGTTTTTGTTAGTGGGATTTTGTTGCTATTGTTGTTGTTGTTTTGTATCTTCATTTTTAGATATTATTATTCATGATTTATGTGGCAATTGTTCAGTTTGGTTGTGTACCTTTTGATGTGTTTTATTTATTCATGGCAATAAATAAATTTTGTAAACCTTTTAATATTGCAAGCTGCCTGGAGCATGGTTTTAACTACAGTATAGCGGCATACAGATAAAATGTTGGTGATATACACCAACCCAATAAAATCCTTAAAAAGGCAAGTGTGGGGCACGAAGACCAGTAAAAGACTCTCTTCCAGTTGGGCCATAGGATCATAGTCCAGGATTCTTTGCTTAGATAATTACCTCATAAGGAACAAAACGTTTGGCTATCTTACCACACACATCACAACAGTCGTGGCACTTCCCAAACCATCAATCTTCTGAGCAGGTGCTGAGGAATTTAGGGAGCAGCAGCCTAACTCCCACATCAGTGACATGAACGTCTACTGTCTTATCTGTTCATTGTACGAAATTCATGCCTCAGAAGGCTTTCATCAAACTTAGAAGAGGAATAGACATGTATCCCAACGCCTGTCTGTTCTTCATCTTTCCCAGCATTGTATGCCCCTTCCTTTACTTTGCCAGATATTGTATGATCTCATAGGAGAAAAGGAAATAGACACCATAATAGCCCTGCCTAAATTTGTCAGCTCCATAACCAAGGGGTTCTGATCCATGCTAACCTTTTGGTTAAAGCTAACAAAAAAGTACAAATAGTCATAGTAGCTATGATATGCACGCAAACTGTTCATTACATTCTGCAGTGAACAGAAGCTACTACAAACTGACATAATAAACTGCTATAATACCGATCACATTAGGTACTGTGGTTTTGGAGTTCTGCTCAAACAATAAATTATGGATATTTTTACAAACTGGCCCCAGTTTCATCAGTATTTCTTACATGGTAAATGTTGAAGCTCAAGGAGGGGTGCATACAACTCCCAAAAGGCCACAGCAGTTTTAGATATGTCACGACTTTGGGAAGATGTTGAATTAGCTTGCTCCTTATGAGGTAACCATCTTGGATTGGACTCTTGCTCTATAACTTTGCAAAGCATATAAGAGAGCAGCCATTTCATATTTCCCAAAGTTTTACATGAATTGAACCCCTCCTTACATGAGGAGTTGTTGATAAATTTGGGAGAGCAGGTATTTCTTGAGATCAAAGAACTGATTTCAGAGTTTTAAAATCACAAGTATTTGTGTAGCCTGGTGATGATTAAGCAAAATGTTTTATTCTAAATGATCTTACTGACTGCTTCACATCACATTTATTGATAAGAGAGGCAAGTCCATTTGTTGATAAAAGAGGCAGGTTGGATTTGTAAAAAGTAATTTTAACAATGGTTTGCAGCGTGGTTATGTAAGCATGTTAGATGTGAAACACTTTAAATGTGAATATCAGGCAAGTCTCTGACTCCTCCCTTGAGCCATTAAGAGGAAGAGAATACAATATTATGTGAATGAAAATACTGTGCAGCCCAAATGATCACAATATAAAAAGTAGTTGCTGTTTGTCAGGATTCTTATGAACCCTTGGTACTTAGTAGGTCACTTTTTCTTGGGCAGCATAGATTGAGGAATGAGAGATGAAGTATTGAGGAGGATAGTATATCAAGGCACAAAAAATGGATCAGATTGTTGATAGACCACCAGACATGGGAATAATTTGTGTCAAAGCAGAAATAACAACTTGTGGTGAATAATAAGCAGAGGATCATTTGGTCACCTGCTGTTGATGAAGAATGGTGAAATGCTGAGGAACTACATTTTGACAAAAATAAAAATAAATCAGAGATCATGTTGTCTATAGTAAAACCTTCAGTTCTCTAATTTCAGTCTGCAAACTCTTAGGTTGAATACTTAAACATTTTGCAGATCTTGCTCTGCATCATTTCCCTGATTTATCCAACACCTGTAGACAGAAGGGGAAAGTAAGTGTTCTGGGCTTTGGTCCAAAAGAAATACTGATATTCCAAGTACTGTCCCCTCAAGTTCCTGCAGAGACAATTAAGTTATTGCCTGTTAGCCGAAATCTCACCTCCAGAATCCATTAAGCTGTAGGAGCCTTTTCGGAGTGTAGGTGGAAATACAAGGTGCATCTAAGTAACAACGGCTTTCCAAATTGTGTCTTATGCCACACAAAACTTGGGAAAGGTTTTTCTGAGTATGAAGCCCCTCTTCTGTTATGGAAGCAATAGGCTGTCCTGAGTAGTAAATGAACAGGGCCACTTCTGCTGTGACTTGCATGTGTCTCTAACAAGAATCATATTCTCATAGCGTGTTTTATTAAAGCTACTCCCCCTACCTATATTTTCAAAATTTGGCTTAGGATAAAGAATTGTTGAAAGTGACCATATAAACCCTGGAACTATGCTGCCAACATCCAGTTTTGAAAAACAGACCTACTTTTTGCAAGGTGGGGAAATGGCAGAGAGTGAGAGGCTAATGTCATTTAACAGGATTGACATGCTGTTTATGGAAGTTCTGACGAGGTCCGGATTTAAGTTGGATGTGACAGAGGCTGGGTGGTGGACCCTTGGGATATTTAGGAACATTAAGATGACACACTAGCTTCCATCCAAAGCATTGGAGTTAATTTTGAGGCACTGATATGCTGTTTGATGTTTTGTTTGTTTGTTTGAGAGATGCTCTGTAAACGGTCCTCTGATTTTTAGCAAGCAGTTAATGGCATTGCTGACAATATAAACCAGCCTTTTGCAACCTGTAGCCCTCTAGAAATGGTGGGTCCCCCAACTCCTATCACTCCCAACCAGCATGGCTAGTGGTCAAGGAGGATGGAGCTTGCAGTCCAACAGCATCTGGAGGGCACCAGATGTGGGAAGGCTGATAGAAACTGATCACTTCCTGTAGCACGGAAACCAACATTATGGGCTACTCAAGGTCTCTTCATGCCATCAGATGCCAAGTGATAGGTTGTGGTGTTTAAGGTAGGGTAAACAACAGTGTGATCAGTTCCCCATCTAACTGGTTGGCTTTGCACTCGAGAACAGTGGGATGGTAGAAAGGCCACAATCTCCAAACAGTGTTAAAATAAATTAAGCAGCTTAGTTCAGGAATTGACTGAGCTCTGGATCAAACTCAGAAAGTTTGAATCTCGCCTCTGCTGGGGGCTTAGGTGGGCCATCCTCAGCCCCTGCCCCTCATCTCAGAAACAGGGACACAACACAAGAATCCCGTAAAGCAGGTCAGCAAGGATGGCTACAAGATCGTGGTTTCAAAATGCTTTAAACATTCTTAAGCCCCGTACAATTGTTGAGTATCAGTTGCAGTATTAAAAAGCATGCAATCTCTAAATAATTTTTCATAGTTCAGGATGGGAAATATTAGAGTTATGCCAGTTCTCCTTCATCCCATCACAAAAATATCCAGCAGTGGTCCATAAAACTTACATCACAAGGCTCTTCACAGTATGTGCAATAGTAATTGTGATCACAAAGAACTTTACTTGGAAAATGCAGTATCTCCATATAAATAGAAGTGCGGGCTCTAAGCAATGCATGAGAAATTAATGTAGATTTATTGTGCTAAAAAATATTATGCATAAAATCCAGTGCTTTAGTTGCAAAAAGTGCTAGGACACTGCTGCTGGCTTTTCTTTTCTTTTTTTACATCTGTGGAATGGCTCTAAGCAGGGATTGTAGTGATTTACTTATTTAATAATAATAATAAAATCAGAATCTGTACTTGGAAATTAAAGTTCCAGGAAAACTTTTGCAATGGAGTATCACAGTGGATAGAGAATGTGCCTGGATTTTCTAGCTGGGCTAGGCACAAATTGTCTCATGTTCACACACTTAACAATTGGCAAACCGGCTCTTCATTTTCCAAATGTGTGTCTTGTTTTGTTTTTCAGGCTCTGATTCAGCTGCCACCATATATCTCTCAGTGCGATGAAGTTCTTCGGTTCTTTGAGACAAGACCAGAAGACTTAAATCCCCCCAAAGAGTAAGTTTGTTATAAGTAGCTTACACAGCTGCATTTCAGAAATGTTGAGAGAGAGAGAGAGAGAGAGAGAGAGAGAGAGAGACATATGTAGCCAATGAACAACCCTGTTCCTTAAAAAAAAGACAGCAGCATTTGTGTTTCATATTTTCCAGAGTACAGAAACCTCACACATCAGGTATGCGGTCACATAACATCAGTGAACATATAGTACAGATATCAGATTAAAAAAAAACTATTTAAGAATGAATGAAGCAGCTCAAAAATAAGTTAATAATGAAAAAAATGGGAAAACTAGAAGGTCAAAGAAACATGCAGCCTATGTTGCATACTGAGTTGGAAGGGACCCTGAGGATCATCTAGTCCAGCCCCTGCAATACAGGAATATGCAGCTGTTCCATATGGGTATCAAACTTGCAACCTTGGCATTTTCAGCATCCAACTTTAACCAAGTGAGCTATCCAGTGTTACCAAATTCAGGGGTGGTGAATCTCCAGCATGTGAGCCTAGACTTGCCAGGACTCCCCATTTGGCCTTCCAGGCCGTTTCAGCCAAGCCATGGAAACCTGAACTACACCTGACATTATATATGATGTCATGTATAGGGGAGGTTAAGACCTGTCTGAGCTGAACAGGGGTTTATTGGCACTGGCCATCTGCCAATCAGAGTCACTTGCAAACTGTATGTAAAACACTGTGCGTAAGGCTTTGCAAGACCCAATGGTCAGCTGATTGCCCAGTCCTGCTGAGCCCATTGAGAAGTGATCCACAAAATCCATGCAAGCAAAAAGTACCACCTGGCATAATGGTGAGATCAGGTGATAGACATGTAGCTCCAGCCCCCTGTCATACTTGGCCTGTGAGGGGTGGGGGAGGTAAAAATCTGACCTGCTGGTGAGTTCTAGTTTCCCACCGCTGATCAAAATAAAGACAGCTTCATTAAAGAGAGAGTCACTGTGAGGTCAATTTCTCCAATACATAGAGGTGCACTCCCTTCATTTACTTGCCCACATTTTTTAAACTGAACTTTTACTATGAAATATAATTACAAAATCATAAGATGTGGTTATGTGCATACAACCAATATATATGGATTGTAACTATCATGCTTAAATACAATTTAAAGCATAGCTGGAACTTTTAAGAGCTTGCCTAGAAATTTTCTAAGTGTAACTGGAAACTTTTGACACATAATATGATAGTGAAACTGCTATGTGCTAGAAACCAAATTCTGTTATAACTATTAACAAAGTTGTGTGAGCCAAGATGCATTCCTTCTATATTCCCCCGTACCAAAATGCATTTAATTGAGTCCTGTACTACAGCCCAATAAAGGGCAGACTCCCTTATTCAGTAAGTGATTATCTTGCTGCCTGCCTTCCCTCACCGTAATCATGTGTGTCACTTTCATCATCCTTATTATTTATTATTTATGTAAAATATTTGTGAATCACCTATAATCCTAGATTCAACTGGTTTACAACAAAATAAAATACAGAATAGAATACATCATACATGCTAGCCACTTGCCTAGATAATTTTAGCTGCGAAGAATAAAGAAAACTGATTTTTACAGGCATACAAAGGATTATCCATATCTGTTCTGTTCAGTATCACTGGCCTTTGAACTTTCATAGTCGGATAGTAAACATCATAGGATATATCCATCTGAGTCATACTCAGAGTAGAGCCATATGGCTGATGTGACTTATTTCACCTGATAGGACTTAATTACACACAACCACATAACTTTACAGAAATGCACAGTAAGCTGTCAGAGATGCTTTTCTCTACCCAGAGCAATGGAGGTTGCCTAACAGCCTGTAGTGGGTTTTTAAAATTTAGGAGCAACCCCAAGCAAAATCTGTTTTCCTGTTGCCAGTTTCTTGAGCAATTTATTCTGACAAACAGTAACCACATGTTTGTTTTCCACCCAAAACAAGGAACATCAGCAATCTCTCTCTTTTTTCCCTGCATGACGTAACACGGTCTTGTGACTATGAGCTGCTTGAGGCCAGAAGCTCTTTTGTTGAGGATTCAGAGCATAAGACACCAACCACTATCTCATTTCTGTCTTTGTATGACACTAGAACACATAATTATGCAAAGATATAGATTGTGCAAGTTGACATGGAGAAATGTGTATTTCAGAGGAATGAGAAGAGAGAGTTCTGTCATTATCTGTGTTAGAACATGGAGTCTTTCAGCACCCAAGTTGGCCGCAAAGGGTTGTTCTCTTTCAATACAGGCAGGCTTTATGTTTCCATTTGCCTTTGGGCGCATATTGTTGTTGCTTTTCCTCTTTGATTTCTCTTGACGTCTTGGCTTGTCGTAGTTTCTTTTATGACTGCCAGTTAGTTGATTAGATTGGTGCAAGGGCTTAGTACCCATTAACTAATAACATGCTGTCAGCCTGTGTTTCTATCCATCCTGCATTTAAGATGTCTTTGCCCATTAACCCTATGTCCCTTTGCTAATTCATCAACTAATGCAATGAAAGACATAAGTTGAAGACAGGCCTGCATCATGCATAGCTTCTGCATCATTCTGGAAGTGGGTGTATGCTGTGGGCTTTTGTTAAAACCTTTATAGAACCTCAGTGCTCTATACTGTAGACAGGAGGGGTTAGATTTTGAAGAGGCATTTGTTCAGAGCCTGCCCAGACTTCATTTTTACTGCACAAACAAGACCAAGTCTCGAGTATATGCAGTCTTGCTCTTGACCATGGAGTTTGTATGTGCTAGATTTCTCTCTACTGTATGTGGAATTTCTTTTAGATCCCACATGCAGATAAATACTTGCACTAGCCCAAGTTGTTCCTTCCTTTACAGTTTTCTGACATCTGTCTACCTACTCATATTTGGGGACTGGCTCTTTGAACCTTCTTGCATTAACCTTCTCTTTGATTCCATATGACCTGCCTTACTATATGCCGTTTTATTCATTCCATTGTAATACTAACAATATGCAAAAAATCCACAAGTCCAATATTCAGAGGTGCTGCTGCAACTCCGAATGTCCTTGTGTGGTGGAAACCAAGACCACCTCTCCCTTCAACAGAAAACCCTCCAAATAGTTCCTCCTTATTGAAACACTTCAAAGCCCATTCAATGTCTCCTATGTGGGTTTTTTTTCTGAAATTGACCAGGAAGCTGAACTACAATGAAGTAGAAATTGAATATCTCTTTTGCAAAATTGGGGGGGGGGGGCTTGTGGTGGTTTGAAGGAGTCGATTTTTAAAAGAAAATGTCCTTTTTGCTTATTTGGGACAAAGGTGTTCACCTTTATAGATGGAATGGAAAATGTTGCCTGAATTACAAACTTAGGCACAATTTTTGGGGGGGAGAGAGGTAATTGTACTTCCTTCTTTGTCTTCTTATCCTCTTGCTGTAATAATAATCTTAAATTTAAGATAAGCTAATTGGTACTCACAGAAACCTCTTGTCACACATTCACAGATAAATCTTTTATACATCTGAGCAGCTAGGATGGATAAATATAATAAACAACAATATTTGTGTTCTTGTGCCTGATAATTACATTAGAGTGAGGCTTAATTTATGCATCCTTGTGTAGTGATTCTCTGGATGGAGTGAGCCCTTTGCTGTTTCCTTTGGCCTTTTGCTAGAAGGATAATAAGAAAGAGAGGACTTGCCGTTCTGAGTGGCTTAATAGATTCCTCTCGGCTGCCAGCAGCAAGCTGCTGTTGTGTCTCAAGGACATCTCTGTTGTGTTTCATGGCCCAGCTGGAATACTCGATGGATATTTATTAGCTACAATTCAAAATGTTAATTAATAAAAGTCCTTGACTCTCTCCTCTGGAGGGACTGGTATGAACAGTTTTCCCAGTGCTGCACCACTTGATATGCTGCAAACCTACCAATCACACGATGAAACCCACAATTAGATGAATTGTAGTGCTGCATCTGGGGCTTGGTCGGATGTCATAACTCATGGGCGAGATAAACACTTTCTTTGGGACCTTGAATTGGAGCCAGGTCTTGCAGTAAAAGGAAGATGCCTTATCATAAAGTAGCAAATATGTGGTGAGGTGAAGCACACATTATCATGTTGAAAGCCAAATATAGCAATCTTTCTGATAATGGTTTGTTCATATTAAAAACTCCTCCACCTAACAGATTATTCTTCCTGCTTCATTTATGCATTCAGGATTGTAGCCTGATTTCATTAAGGTTTCCAATTACATTAGTTCCAGAGGATTACTTGTACAGGCTCAGTGTTCACATAACACTAAGTCAAAACCATTGCTTAGCAGGAATGCACATGTTCCTGGACAGAAGATCACAGCTGGCCCTGCAGTTCTGCACTGTGTGTGCTGCTGCTGTCCTACTTGGAGCTAAACCATGGTTTGTCTCCTCTAGACAAACCATGGGCTGTAAATCAAGAACAGACCTCTTCTCTCCAAGAACTTACATGCTTGTGCATTAGTGCCAAACCATGGTTTGGCTTGGTATAACGTGTGAACCAATCAGAGACTTCTGTTCAAAAAAAGAAAAGTAAAAGAAGGCTCCAGTTAGTGCTTTAGGCAAACATATTTATAGTTATGTAAGCCTTTGTGGGCTAGAGAAGGGATAGGGAACCCACGGGACTCCTGATGACGATGGACTCCAGCTCTCATCATCCTTTGCCATTAGCCATGTTGGTTAGGACTGGTCTCATCTAATTGGGCCAAAGGTTGCATGGACAAAGTGGGAAGGCAAGACTGGGCATCTAGTAACAACTTTTGAAACTTACTGGTTTAGGAAAGCAGTAAGGCTGCTTGGATGGATCTGTGAAAGTCCCAGGACACGCAGGAACTGAAAGCCTCTTTGTATTCTTTTCTTTTCTCAAGTTGAAATACGCTTCCCCCTTCCCCCACTAGTGACATAAAGAAGCGCAGCAGTGAAGCTGTGAAAGTCTGATGTGTGCGACAAAAAAGCCATTGCTGAGTTAAGGGATTTAGCTGCTAACAGTCCTCATGCTGAGAGCCTTGAGCTTTCCATGCACAGACTCCTAAGTGGCTATTAAGAACAATCTGCTGTACTCTACTAGAGAGAAGCAACAGACAGGACAGATTAGGCTCTTTGCTGGCTTCTTGTTCTTTCCAGTAACTTGTCTTGGAGACCTGTGTACATCTTGTCATCTGTGTTCCGGTAATGTTAACGAGGGCAGAGCCATTCCTCTTAAAAGGAACACTATAAATATAATACACTGTGAGTTACACCATGGCAGGGAGAAGGAGATGTGAGGTTTTTGTTTGCAGCTACAGATCTGTGGTGGAATGTGCTTGACAAACATTTCTAGTGGCTTATCTAATTTTTGGTGCCTTATCTATAGATCTGCAGGATCACTGAATAGGAGGCCTCTGGGGGTTGTGCATAAAGCCTGCGCTTTGATTACACGGCATCAGAGCCTTGCCTCTGGAATGGATGTTCAGAATTTCAAACATCCACAGAATTTAAACTCAAAAGATACACAGTGAATTAATTTGTCTAGTCCCTTTGTTAAAGCTATCCAAGCTGGTGGCCATCACTAAGTCTTGCGGGAAGAGCAAATTCCATAGTTAACTCTGCACTGCGTGAAGAAGTGCCGCCTTTTGTATGTCCTGAATCTTCCAGCATTCAGCTGCGATGGATGGCCTTGCATTCTAATATTACAAAAGAGGGAGAAAAAATTCTCCCTATCCATTTTATTCACACCGTACATAGTTGTGTACACTTCTGACATGTTTCCTTTTACTCACCTTTTCTCTAAACTAAAAAGGCTCAAATTCTACAGTCTTTCCACATAGGGGAGTTGCTCCATCTTCTTGAATGTTTTTGGTTGCCCTTTTATCAACCTCTCCAGCTGTACAATATCCTTTTTGAGGCAAGGCGACCAGAATGGGACACAGTGTTCCAACATGGAATTCGCCTTTTTCACAGCTGCTTCACACTGTCAACATCTTTCTTGAACTCTCTTCAAAGGATTGAGTTATTCTCCTTCATACCTGATTTAAGCCTTAGCTTGTTCTTTAACCACCTTCCTTTACCTACCGTAATCTTTATTTAGTTTCTGCCCTAGAAAAACTGGATGTAGTAGTAGCCACACTTTGATTAAGGTAGCAATCTAAAACTCAGATTCCTTGGGCTATTCCTTGCAGGTCAGCAATACAGTTTTAAAATCCTCTTTCTGCCATCTTTCTTCAAGGCTGCCTCTGTGTGTATGTTTGAACCACTCCAGGGTGGCTTTTGTGCTTGCCTTCCCTGATTCTGTGGAGCATCAATGTTTACACTGTACACCAGTGCTTCTTTATTTTTATAATTATAAGACATTTTGAGCCCTAGATGGTGGGTATAGATTTTTAAAATAAATAATAAACACACAAACACATACAGAGAGTCCGCTGACCTTATTTGCCTGCTGAGCCAGGCTCAGTCCTTGTTGGTGGTGGCTGTTTTGCAGGGTCCCTCCTTCAGATTTTTTGTAAACTCCCTCCCTCCCCCCAAAAAAGTCTGCTGAGTCTAATGCCTTCCTCTTGTGCACGAATGGTGTCATTTTGGCTATAAAAAGAGACACATTTCATAGAATGAATTTGCTATTGTATAGCATACTTAGAGACACATAGCTAGGTGAAGGCTGAAACGGTATTTGTAGTAATTGATTGCGTCCTGCAGCCATCCTGCAGCACTGCCAGTAAATCAAAGCGAGGGAAGATGGGTCAGAAAAAGAGTTCAGCTGATGTGAGCTGTCTGGTCAAACTCCATTTTTTGTATCAGTTTCAATTAACAGGATTTTACTTAGGGTTTTAAATGTGATGGTGCTGATGTGAAAGTTGCCAAAACTCATTTTTCTCTCTACGGTGCTTTGTGTAACTGTAAAAGATTATGACCACACACTCACCCCTGTATATGCAGCCTCTCTGCAGGGCACCATAGCTACCATCTTGGCTAAAAGGCTAAGAGACTTCTAAATACTACTCCAGAAACGTGAAGCACCCATTTTTAAGTGACCTCTGTGTAATCCCCATCCATCAAATTTAAATTGACCCTTCCATGTGCTACATTTGAAGCTGGTGATGAGCAATATAAAATACCTTCCATCATTTTGGAAGTGGTACAATATGGACTGGGACACGGGTGACGCTGTGGGTAAAACCTCAGTGCCTAGGACTTGCCGATCATATGGTTGGCGGTTCGAATCCCCGCGGCGGGGTGAGCTCCCGTCGTTCGGTCCCAGCTCCTGCCCACCTAGCAGTTTGAAAGCATTCTTAAGTGCAAGTAGATAAATAGGTACCGCTTTATAGCGGGAAGGTAAATGGCGTTTCCGTGTGCTGCGCTGGCTCGCCATAGCAGCTTTGTCACACTGGCCACGTGACCCGGAAGTGTCTCCGGACAGCGCTGTCCCCCGGCCTCTTAAGTGAGATGGGCGCACAACCCTAGAGTCGGACACGACTGGCCCATACGGGCAGGGGTACCTTTACCTTTACCTTACAATATGGACTACAATTTATATTTTATATTAAAAATTTAAGCCTATTTCTCAGGCTGCATATATTTTGCAAAAAAATAACTTCATGAGACAGATTGTGCTAGAGATTGTTTCCGAGTGCTCAGTTCAATTGCAGATGTCTTGTGTCCTGTTATGGAAGACATAAACTTTTTAATGAGATTTGTTGTCTAAACATCCTAGGGTTTGTTCCTAGAAGCCCAAAGATGGTACCAGGATTTCTGTACAGAGCAAGTGTTGAAAGTCGCCCATTAGTAGTCATGCTTGGCAGAAAAAATGAAGACTTGCCTTCTGTTTTGAGCATTCACTTTGTTGATCTTGTTTTTCTTAGAATGAGATGCAAAGACAAACACTGGTTTTGTTTCAAGATTGTCCTCATTTTTGGTAATGACGTGGTTCTGTAATTATTTTAGGGCCGATTGATTAGTATCCCCCTCCGCCCCTGGGAAAACAGAACAGTGACCTAAAACATGTAACATCCCCATGTTCTTTCACTTGTTAGCCTTTCTAAGAGGTATTTTTATGGGCCAATGCCACATTGCTTTCTCCTGTTGCAGAGTGGGGTGATAGGCAGATGGGAGGAAGCTGCAGGTTGCTGCAAGCTTACTGCCGTTTCCTGTCTTGTCTTGAGTTACTGCTCTCAGAGGTGTATCTGGTCAATCCAAGAAGGTCCTGGCAAGAAAATGAAAGTGCAGGCTCCCTTCCCCCTCCTCTTCCAGACAGGAAGGATAGCAGAAAAGAGATGGAAAGTGATGTGTTACACTTAATACATTTAGCAGACAAGAATAAAAAGCAACCGTTTTCAAGGCACTGCAGTTGTATGCTAGATAGGAAGAACTCAGTTGGGTCCCCATTGGAATCTCTTTCTCCCCTGGTGCCCAACAAGTAAAGAAAATGCTTAAGGCTGATACTGTCTTGATTATTATTGCCCCTCTGCTGATTGTCTGTTTCATGAGATTCTGATGGGGTTTAGATGTAATGCCAAACTGATTTGGTGTTGTGTGTACAAGCAAGCCTGAGCCTCTGACGTCTACACCCCATACCACCACCACCCCTACTTTTTTGGTTCTCAGCAAATGTACACGGCCAGATTCTGGCGAAATGACAAACTGTGTAAACCTTAGTTTGCTCACATGCTTAGGAACCAGGCTCATGCCTGCTTGTGTATGTAATACTGTGGATTCCCTATGATTGGCTATTTATCCTTTAGGCTTCTGCCTTTCCTATCATGTTTGCTGATCAAGCTGTGGTTGAGCATTATTACATCTTGTCTGAGCTGCTGTCTGTATTGGAGAATCCTCAGACCCAGGAAATTTACTTGAATCCATATGTTTTATTGAGTTGCTCTTTGGCCCCTATGTCTGGTTTCTAAGGCTATGAGAGCGCCAGCTGTTTCTCACCAGAGTCTGTTGCTGGCATCCCTGGAAAGAGGAATGCAGTCTGCAGCACATCCTGTGAACGGTCACAGTTTTCAGTGCTCTTAACATAATTTTGCATAAGAAAAATGTTTTCTGTGATTTGGTGCAGATGCATTGCCAGTGCTCAAATTTAATGCTAAACCTGGTTTAGCACTACACAAATGTGATTCCTGCAATGCATGTGGTTGGACTAGATGATGTGTTGGGTCTCTTCCACCTCTACAATTCTATGAGTCTATGACAGGCATCCCCAACCTGCGGCCCTCCAGATGTTTTGGCCTACAACTCCCATGATCCCTAGCTAACAGGACCAGTGGTCAGGGATGATGGCAATTGTAGTCCAAAACATCTGGAAGGCCGAAGATTGGGGGTGCCTAGTCTATGAAATGAGTCTAATGAAAGGACACTTTTCATTAGACACAGTTCTGTTGATACCAGGTATATAATAAACCATCTTACATGACTTGCTTTCAGGTGGTTTTCACCGGGAGGTAAATCTCCCTATAGTAACAAAATAAAAGATAGATCTTAGTGCGCTACATGTTCTTAGAGCTGTTTTTGTGGTCCCAAGAATCTTGTATGGGAATTGCAACCACTACATAGCAGCTTGTGTGAAATAGCTGTCATGGCTAGATTGGCCACATCAATATGAGGCCTCTCTATCAAGTGAATGCAGTTAGGCTTTTACTGAGCAGTTTATGTTAAAAGGGAGGGGAAAGCTTAGTTGACAGATATCATTTTAGCTGGTGTTGTGAGTCTGCCTTCAAACCCTGCATCGGGTCAGTGCTGCACGTTTGTTAAATTAAAAGCACATGTTGGCTGGGTGAAAGGCTGGTATCTTTGTCACAGCTTTCATTTCTTGGAACAATGGGGTGATTCAGGGGCAGACACTGTATTTGCAGGAACTGTTTTGAGGTTTCTATTTACAAACAAGTGATGTGTATATTTTAATGAAACAATTTATAAAAAATAAATAAACCATTAGCAGCAACTTGAATGTGGAATTTATTCATATATAGTTATTTTTGTTGAGATGTGTAAACTGCTTATGGATTTCTCAAAATATAAAGTGGTATAAAAGAAAAATAAATACAGTTGCAGATTCTGGACCAAGAACTATCCAAAGTTTGGACTCTTCTTCATGCTAACAACTTACATACAGCCATATAGACAGGGCTTGTTACGTTGTCTTGTTAATCAAGTTTATTTTCTCTTTCTCAGGGAACCAATTGGAAAGAAGAGATCTGGTAAGGCAATTACTTGTTTTATTCCCCTTCTTGATCTTTTATAAAGCTAATGGAATTGACCACAGCCAGTGACCAATTGACAGCTGGACTGAGCCACGTGCGTCCACAGGTCACCTGTATTATACTACTTCTCTTTGATGAGGTGGAAGAGATTGGACGAATCTGTCACAGAAGTGCTGTTTCTCTTTGACTTTTGTCCTTCTGTCATCCTCTCCTTTGTTTCTACTTCTGTGGGGGTGATCCCATTACAGATCTGGTCCAGGAAGCCTACAAGGTTCCCTACCCTGTATGAGAGCAGATTGGCACCGTAGCCCCTGTTCTGTTTGTAGCTAGGATTGCTGTTTAGCCAAAATGTCATTGTCCATTTTTGAAGTTGGCTTTGGTCAATGAAGGCAGGTTAGACATGGCACTTGAAGTGTAGTGCACATGTGATGAACAATTATATGCTAATAGCTGTCAGTAGGAGTGATCAGTAGTCTTGTTTACTAACTTGGCATTTGGAGCAGCTATATTCTGTGCTGCTGCATCACTCCCACCTTGTTCCCCAGCACAGCTGATTATGACTCCTGTCCGTGCATGTCTGCCATCTTTCGCTGCAACACCTAGTTTAGTTGCAGTTTACACTACATATAGTTTGCCTGTATGCTGAATGATGGTTGAGGTAGGCAGTGAATAATAGGAGAGGCTGCAGAGTTTGCACAGTAGAAATGAAAGAAAGGGGAAAATAGTAACCTGTTTAGAAGCAAGATGTGTGAAACGTGTTCTTAGAGGGCTCTTCCTTTGAGTTCAGAAAATGCTTTGAGCCGAAACTTGGGCATGCATCGTTGTAAACATCAGCAGGAGGCTTTGTTCTGAGCTGTTCTGTTTTCTTTTGTATTCTTTATTGCATTTGTCAAAGAAGACCAATTTCCTTTTCTGCTTGCTGTTTGGTGCCTGGAGCTGATTGCGGCAAACAGAGGACCTCCAAGGGCAGTATTCCCAATAATAATCTACAATGGATTCATCCTTCCGTTTCAGTCAAAGGAGCGTAACAATCACATACATACCTGCTTGCCAGAAGCAGTTTGTGCTTGAACATGCAAATCCTTCTGCATTGGCTCTGAAACTCAGTGCTAGCAGATTGCACTCCCAAACACCAGCAAACCAGGAACCCCACCCTACAGGGCAACTAAACACCTGCCTGCTTCTTTCAGCTTCCTTAGTGGAGTACTATGTACTTCTGAATTTTGCCAGCATGAAAACACAATGAACTTTATAATAAGTTTATTTATTCCCAGTGCAGAAATACCGGTCAGCTTTGTTTCTGCAAACCTGAGTAATTTAATACCATGGACCATATTCTAGTTTATAAATACACCCACACACAACATTAAAGGAAGGTAGAGATACTGGAGCAGATTCAGGTAGTCACATGTCGCTCAAGAAGATTGGGCACATATTCTATGTCGCTGTGATCTGCCAAAGGATTACTTCTTGCTCAAGTTTGTTCTTGGTTTTTACTTCTGCAAACCTCAAGTTCTCCCCAGACTGCTGGGTGTGTGTCTGTGTCTGTATCTGTATCTGTGTCTGTATCTGTTTCTGTATCTGTATCTGTGTGGAGCCTTTTGACCACATGAAGATCTGCACTTGCAGTAGGAGTTCATTATTAGTATCATGATTATCTTGCCTCATCTTGACGAATGGAGACAACACATGGTTGTTAATCTTTCATTACCTTTACATCTGTGTATTTATATTCTTTTTTTGTGTCCTCATTGCCTTTCTCCACCATTTTGTTCCTCCATCAGGACTTATCCAGAGAACGGCTTCTTTCCTTCTGAGAGGTAGTAACAGCAGCTTGTTGCTTGGGCCTTGCTTTCACGTTTCCTCCCTGCTGGGCAACACGTGCTGTTCCTCTTGGGCAGTCTAGGCTCCTCTCTCTTGCCACTGCTTTGTCAGGTTGCTGCTTCCCGTTGGGTAGGGGAGTGCTGGGGTGGGTAGGGGATGTTCATTAAAAAATCTCCATTGAATTGCACTGAGGATAAGCAAATAAAACCCAACTAGGATGGTTTATAGCCCGCTACGTGGCAACTCTACTGCTTTGCTGGTGGTGGTTTCAAGGTTTGGGTGATAGATGGGAATAAATTACACTGTGGCTTTAATGGGAGAAAAAACTGGAGTTGTTGGGTGATTGGGAGCATTGCCACATCTGACACAAATGAACAGCTTTTGCACATTTGCATGTTCATTTAAATATATGCAAATTGCCATTGATCAACATTTAGATGCAAATACTGATACTTAAAAGATGTGTCAATCCTACGCTTTGCCCTCTTTTTAATGGAATCTGGAATCTTGCAAAATTCTGTCTAGATTTTCTGCTTTGAAGGGAAAGTTTAGGTGCTTAGTTGTGAAAGGTTGTGTTGGCATCTGAATTTTAAGTGACAATTCCACACTCACCCATCCAGCTCATTGTGCATATATACTTGTCCTTAGTTTAGCTAGTATGCATGTACTAGGGTGGCTATTAATTTATTTTTATTTTTTAAAGCTCTTTGTAAGTAATTGGAAGGCTGTTTTTAAAATCTTGTTCTGCTGGGTAATTGTTCTTGGCAGCCCACTTGGCCTAAATGGACATGTCAGGCGATTATGTATTGATCAACAGGAGTTAAAGTACATCTCCACAGTCTGACAAAGCTTATCAATAAATGTGAGCTGCAGTGGAAGCCTCATGGGATTCTATGATCATTCATAACTTGTCTTGTTCTTTGGGTATGAAAGGATGTGTGTGTGTTTGTGTGGGGGGGGGGGGGTCAAAGCCAGTTTCAGAAGTCAAAAGAGGGCATAAATTTTTGCCCAGCCTGCAGCTCGGCCTTCTGCAGAGCATGAGATCAAATAACTGAGCATATTAAGGAATCTTAAGTGACCTATAACTTTGTTGTTGTCTTTGGAGTAGATGAGAAATTGGTCTGGATCCATGACTTAGCAGGCAATCTTACAAACAAGGCTAATGTGAGGAAGTTCAAAACCTAGATTTGCAATTTTAAGTAGATCCATTCTCTAGCTGTAATCATGCCTCAGCCATGAGGCTCTTTCAGAGTGAAATATGTTGTATGCATGTCTCTTCTGGTGACAGGTCACCAATTCACAGATCCATATAGCATTCTCAAGTCCAGTATTTGTTCATAGAATCCATTTGTTTCTTGGTCATGTTGAGTCTACTTCACACAGGCATGTTCATTGCTTGGTATCTAATCCTTTGGTGATTTCCAACCATAAGTGTGATCTGTCATCACTGAAGTTGTTGGGTGATATGAAAGTCCCATCTGTTGTGAATTGTGATCAAACGGCAATCCTGGCTCCTGTAACCTTCTCTCAGGAGGTTAAAAAAAGCAGTGCTACTTTTAAGAGCTCATGTTAGTCCCAAAGATGGCCACTTTTCCTGTTAACGCAGCCTCACAGCTTAGTGGTTGAGAATAATTGTCCTGAGAGGGAATCAGCTGAAAATAATCCTTACCTTTTCCGCTCAGTGCTGTTTACTGCATTGTGTTGCTGTTTTAATAGGTAGTTTGGAGGTGCCAGAGCTGCTTGTTGAAGCTGCAAATAGCCCAAGAACACTATGAGTAATTATATAGGGGGGTTGGGGTCCGGAAAAGGGTTCCTTTCTCTTCATCCTGTGGTTGTTTTCCTACTGTGGCCAAGTCACTCTGTGCTTGGGTCTAGTCAGAGTGGTAGTTGGCCTCAGACAGGAGATGAGACCTACAGTCCTACAGCGCAGGCATTATTTTCTCAAAGTTATATTTGTTTCTTCCTGGCAACATATTCCAATACACTTCACTGTATTGGGAGCTTTATTAGTAGTACGTAGGGCTTTGCATTGCTCACCTGGAATGCTGAGGGAAGTTGGTTTGGATCTAACATAGTAGAAAATGCCACAGTGGGCCTTCCTTTTCTTCCTTACAGTTCTTTTTTCAAGTCTCGTACAAAACTGACTTTCCTAGAAATTGAATTGTTTGGCAAGCTTAGAATCCAATAAACTAAAAGCTGCTACAACCTTGCCAAAATCCTTTGATCCTTTGGCTGTGCCACACGGTGCTGTTCTTTCTGCAAGGCTGCCATGTCTTTCTCTGCTGCAGTTTTCATTGTGGAGTTTCCCGTCTGTTTTCTCCTGTCAAACCAGTCCATTTTGATAAAACTAGCTTTGTTGCCCTCATTTGAGTATTGACTGTTTTCACTGCCCTCCAGGATCCCTGTTGCTCAGTTTTCTTTAACCCTTGAAATGGTTGAGGCCCCCTTTAGGCCATTTCAGAAACTTCTGAGGGCTTTGGGCTCTCTGGCTTTTATTACATGAGAGTGCTTTGCTATCTTCAGGAGCCCAGAGAACCAAGAAACAGTGTTCCATGGGAAAGCTCTGCTTCAATCAACATGGGTTTTTAAATACTCACCTCAAATTTCCTCTGTGCTGAAGGTGCAAGTGGGAACTAATTATGGAAGTCTTGGCTTTCTAAATGATACCTTTTAAGTCTTGCCTTTAAATCTTTAGATAGTCTACAAGCCAAAGAAGTATCAGGGTTCTGGGTCATAAGTCCAGAGCTTGATTGGGATTTGCATGCAGGTCTCTGAGTGACTTACTGTAGAACTGCAAGGTTGCACACTCCCAGTTGCTCTACAGTAGCAACAACAACTGAGAAACTTTTACCTAGATTAGGTTGCTTTAAAAAGGGGGGGGGGTCAGGAATGGATTTTTGTGTGAAAGGACATGTGAGCTTGGTTCTGGTACTGATCACACCTTTCTTTTGCCTAAAGCAGTAATGGCCAAAGTTGGCCCTCCAGCTGTTTTGGGACTACAATTCCCACCATCCCTGACCTGTTACCTCGGGATGATGGGAGTTGTAGTCCCAAAACAGCTGGAGGGCCAAGTTTGGCCATCACTGGCCTAAAGTATAGAGCGGGGGGGGGGGGGGAGAAACTTTTGCAGCTCCCCTTTACCAGCAAAACATTATTTGTTAAGAGGTGGACAAGTTATATAGGAAATGCACCCAAACTATGAAAAGAGATCAAAGGTTTAGAAGAAAAGGTGATTTCTAACTCTCCCACCCTCAAGCACCATCTAATTAACTGTTTCCCCCCTTTCCTTTGCTGTTAAGATGGGGGGGGAGGGTGTCAAACTTAAAAAAGAATGTCAGTGCATGTAGATTAACCAGATAGTAAATGTGGTGTAAAATAGTGTGTGACCAGTTTACTTTGTGTCTTCTGAACAGAAATATTTCATAGGTGAAAGGAATGGTGCTGGAACATGTTAAAAGCAAAAGTGACTTGTGGTCTTTGCAGCCAAGAATAGCATTGCCCCTGAGACTGCAGTCTTGGGCACTTTTATGAGAGAGCAAGTCCCCTTGAGCTCAGTGGAATATACTTCTAAGGAAACATGCATAAAATTGGGCTGTTACCTAGAGTGTATGGGATTAAAGTTCTGCCTTGGTGCATGTGACATTGCACAGAAACAGAAGGGTTTGATCGCCATAAGAAATGGTCCTATAAGGGAGCTTGCTTTGTTGCACTTTTTTCTCTCTCTCTCTTTTTGCTCCCTCTTAACATCCAGTTTCGGATGCATTTATCTTTGTGAGTAAACACTGCTGCCCCTTAGTGGCTCTGAATTTTTTTGTTTTATTTTTAAGCAAACCACAGATTTCTTAAAGAGTTTATTTCCCCGTAGCTTCTTTCTTTGCATGGATAAGCTGAAAACATTTTCTGGGCCTTACAGGTTTTCCTTTTTTCGTTTCTTTTCCTTTCCTTTATCTCCTCTGCAACTGCCCTACAAACAGCAGCCAGGATGATGATCTGGGATACAAAGGAAGAGCCATGTGTTAAACTGCAAAGAGCAGCTGAATTCTTGAGGTCTGTGGTCCTTGTAGCCCAAAACCACATCCTCCGGAAGTACAAAGCTTGAGTTCTTGCTGGGCCAGATGGAGTGACCACAGGAAATGACTCCAGATAGTCATCTTTGGCAAAGAGCCATGCAATACCCTAATGTAAGGGGAGAGTTACTCTCCCTTGCACTTAATGTAGATTTCCCCACCACCAGCTGAAATTAAGCTCTCTAGATAGGCTAGCTGTGCTTAATTGGAAATATCCTAATTGCAACATAGATTTGAAAAAGGCTTTTGAATTAACACCCTCCTTTTTAAACATTTCATCATTTTTTAACAACCAAGTTAAGAGTGAGGTCTTGCAAGTTTATTAGCGTAATCAGATTTTTGCCCCAACAACCGTATACTGTTGTATATAACCTAATGTTGTATATAATGTTGTATACTGTTGTATATAACCTAATCCTGCAAAGTTTTGAGTTAGTGGAATTTTTGCCGAAGACTTTGCTCAGGACTCTGCTCTCAAAGTAATTCTTCCTACATCTTATTTTGACTACAATACCCAGTCACTTTCCTTGCATGCGCCGATGTGACTACACTGGCTACCAAGTCGTTTCCAATTCAAAGTGCTGGTTTTGGTCTATAAAGTATAAAGTATTGGTCTATAAAGTATAAAGTATTGGTCTATAAAGTATAAAGTATTGGTCTATAAAGTATAAAGTATTGGTCTATAAAGTGGTCCTATCTCCTCATATGAATCAACATGGGCATCTGATACCCATCTCTATGCTCTCCTCTGAGGACTCAGGGCGGCTCCCTGTTTATGAAATGCTTTCCCCAGAGGGCAAGCCTGGTGCCATCACATTTTAAGTTTATTAGACATTCATAGGGTGGGTGGTGGTGGTATCTTTGGTAAAGTAATTGCTTCTATAGCTCAGAGCATGCAACAATGGTATCAAGTAAGTATCAAGAAGGACCTATCTGCACCAATCTCAATTGTCACCTGTTTCCATCTGTCCATCACCTAGCCTCCTAAAGCTCACATTGGGCTCTTAAGATGTTGCCATGATCACAAGAAAAGCACATTGTAGTCTGTGGCACATGTGGAGACCAAGTGTTTGTCTTGTTCCCTATGACACAGGTGGAGATTTGGCATCTGCGGATCACATGGTCCTGGAGCAGTATGTGGTGGTGGCAGATTACCAGAAGCAAGAAAGCTCTGAGATTAGCTTGTGTGCTGGCCAAGTGGTGGACATAATTGAGAAGAACGAATCTGGTAAGGAGAGCTCAATGGAAGCTTTAAATTAGATACATGCCTTGAGATTTCAGTAAGGCTTTTGACAAAGCCCCCCTTTATATTCTTGCAGAGAAACTAGTAAAATGTGTACTGGACAAGATAATTGTTAGGTGGATTTGTAGCTGGTTCACTGACTCCTTGGGAGGTGGAGGACTCTCCTTCATTGGAGGTTTTTAAGCAGAGGTTGGATGGCCATCTGTCATGTAAAGCTAAAAATGTAAATGACCCCTAGGCGGTTAAGTCCAGTTGAATTCGACTATGGGGTATGGCACTCATCTCCGCTTTCAGGACGAGGGAGCCAGCATTTGTCCACAGACAGCTTTCCAGGTCATATGGCCAGCATGACTAAACCACTTCTGGCACAACAGGACACCGTGACGGAAGCCAGAGTGCATGGAAACGCTGTTTACCTTCCCGCTGCAGTGGTACCTATTTATCTACTTGCACTGGTGTGCTTTCAAACTGCTAAGTTGGCAGAAGCTGGAACAGAGCAATGGGAGCTCACCCCGTCGTGCATTTTTGAACTGCCGACCTTCCAATCAGCAAGCCCAAGAGGCTCAGTGGTTTAGACCACAGCACCACCCGCATCCTTCCTTTTACCTTTACCTGTCATATACAATCTAGCTGAGATTCCTGCCTTGCAAGGGCTTGGACTAGATGACCCTTGGGGTCCCAAATCTACAATTCTATGATTCTATGAATAGAGCTTGTAAACAGGATCTCCTGCTCCTTGTAGGTTTCAAATGAGATCTGAAGCCCAGTGCCTGTTTTGTGGAGGTGGATGGGACATTTAAGCAGGCTGGCATCTATCTATATAGGAGGGTCATACAAGTATCAGCTTGTGATGACTAACATCTACATGCAATAAATGCCAAGGTTTAAGGGCTTCTATTGCAGCCTCTGATACACAAATCACTCAGCTATATGCTTTAGGTGGTATTGTCCTTGGCAACAAGCTACACAGGCACAAAACTCCCATTTCAGAGTCACCATATTACATTAATAAAAGGACCATGCCATTCTTAGTTGCCAGTCCAGCTTTTTTTATGGGAAAGTAATGTGCTCACCTTCTTACAATTATCTTAGTTTATTTAGTAACTTGACCCATTGTAGAAGGAACTACACTTAGAATTAAATTAATCTCTTTCTTTCCCCACCCAAGGAAATAATATATACAATACTTTTGCCTTCCTTATTTAAGTAAAATAAGAAGTCGCCTTGAAATATAGCTTTGGACTTGCATTTTGACAACAGAGAAACTTCCACTACAGGATTATACTAGTAGGCGATTTGTTTTTTTTCAGCACAATGAAGCAAATTACTTGCTGCTCAATTTCTATCTACTAGCCATCCATTGTGAAGCAGTGACACCAACGTTGTTGCTGTTTCAAAGCACACTGTGCTGAATTTTTATGGATAACTTTAAACTTCACATTATTCTCTTATTGAATAGCTTTCTATAAATTACCATCTTGATTTGCTTCGATGTCATATAGAGGTCAAATCATTTCATAGTTATTCCCTGAATACCTTGTGTTACCGTTCAGAATAGTTTTTTTTAATGAATTCTGAATTCACATAAAAAGACAAGTGCACAATAAATTGAATTACTGCATTAATTAAGCTGGGTTTATTGTCCGAGCTCAACAACATAAAGAGAATGATAAAGAAATAAAATTATCTATGTGTAAAAGTCAGCTCCCAACGTTCTGTCATTCTCTCCAAACATTGTGTTATGCTTAGTGTGACTAAGAAACTCTTAAGGCAGAGCTGTGCAAACACAGACTTGCTTGTTTCTCTGCAGCTTCCATTGGGTTCTGTGGAACATTATGGGCTGCCATCTAGGACCTAGTTGAGAGGGTTGTTGACTGTTTTACACTCCAGAATCAGCAGCAGGTTTAGCTGGTGTCTCTTCACCCCTGAAAACAAATGGCTTCCATTTTCATATGACAAAAACTACTACCTGAAGACAATATTGTGGAGGAGGCAAAATAATGCCAATCTCCCCTGCTCCTGGCAGGCTAAAGAATATCCCTTCTCCCCTTTCTGAAGGCTCTTCCAGTGCTGATCTACTTTCTAGCAGGTGACATAAAACTTTATAAGCTTATTGGAGACTTTCCAGAAGAACTGAGCTCTTTTTATATAGACCAAGTGATTTTTATATAGACCAAGTGATTGACATCCTGACAATTTGATGTAACGTTTGCGATTGGGAAGCAGTATAGGGTATAGCTATGATTATGTCAATGGCCTTTTAAAATATGTGATCATTTTAATAAAAAAAATTCAAACACTGTCTGACCTAAAAATTAAGTGTCTGTAGTGTGAGAGCAGCTGAGATGTGATAACTCTGAGAACATTTTCTCCCATAGCCTAAAATAAAAGACGAGCCAATTCCTTGGAGGTTGGTTTTATTTATTTGTGGGTTAGAACATGTATTTTAGTGTAAACACAGAATTCCAGGACCTTACAACAGATGAAGTACAATTTTATCAAAACATTTCCAAAATAGTAAGTTCTTTTTTTAAAAAAAATCATTGCTTCGTGAAATAGAACGTTGACAGAATAAAAAGATATTCAGTAACTGGTGTAAAGCCATGTAGGAGGGAGGCAATTGCACTTCACAGTTTAAGGTAATACATTATCTTGGTCCAGCCACTGAGAAGGTATTCTCCTTCTCTTGTCCCACCCAGCTGTTTCTCCACAGCTGGAATGGATGGAATGGGTTCAGTTCCAAAGTGAGAACTTAATGTGGCTTTTCAGCTAATGCTATTTTTCTTTCCCTTTAGGCTGGTGGTTTGTGAGCACATCAGATGAACAAGGATGGGTCCCAGCTACATGCTTAGAAGTTCAGGATGGAGCCCAGGATGAATTTTCAATGCAACCTGAAGAAGGTGAGAAAATGGCTTAAGAGAAGCTCCCCAATAATTCCTGGGTTTATTATTTGAACTGCTCTAGTCCAGCTAAATTTTTCAGGCTGTTGTCCAGGGAGCTAAAACTCCAGTTTGGTTTGCGTTTTAAAAAGTCCTAGTATCTCTCATCTTTAGCAAGCTCTCATGAAGGCTGAACTGGATATCACTGACAGAGAAGGTGGTGCTAATGAGCTTGCTTGAGCCTTTCCCAGCCTTCAGTATCCAACTTTTCCTCCATCTTTGAGCCACAAGCCACACCAGCCTTTGATATGGAGAGCACACATTCTGAATTAAGACCCCTAAATGGGTGCTTTGTTGAGTAATTTTTTAAAAAAATGACAGCTGCTGTTATTCTATTGTATTGCACCTGAGTAATATTTGCTATGGCTGTCCACACTGGAAAGTCCCAAGTGGTTTACATGGACCCCACGGTGGTTTCTCTTCCCCTTACTGCTCAAGTTCACATGCACTTCTTTTCAACAATGCTGCAACAGCAGGTGCTCCTGTGACATTTGCTAGGTCCTCCCCATGGTGGCTTCTTGTGATGGAATGAGAAATGCAGAGACAGACGCCAGCAAAACGGGTCAAAAGTGTCAAAAGTGCACAACTCTTTTTGAGGAACTTCTTGAGTTTGTTGTGATTTCTTCGTTCCTTCCTTTTTTAGAAGGTGCAGATACTTCTCATTTTTAATATGCCGCCTTTGTTAAGCAAAGCAAGGTGCATTGTCTGCTTGTGGAATTGTCTGCTCTATTAAACAAGGCTGATACTTCCAAGGAGTGAAGAGCTGCCTCCTTACACCCTGTTTTGTCCCTCTCCTGCTTCCCCAACATGCTCCTCCCAGTCCCATGGAGATACTGGTCTCTTCCCAGGCACGTGGGCCGCCGTCGGACACTTGGGGACTTGTACACCAGTGGATGGGGTCAAGGTGGATGCTGTGGAGATTGCTTTTATTGACCTCCATTTGTGCTTTGGACATTTGTCTACTTCCCGTTTCTGCATGTGCTGCCCATTGTGGTGTTTGCATGCGTTGTTGCATGTAATATATTACTTATTCACTGGGAATCCACCCTTTGTATTTCCTTGTGTGCATTGCTAGTCATATATGTTAAACCCCCACCCACCCCTCTTCCTCCTGCTTCTGGTACTTACTGTGTCAATGCCTCATGATTTAGGAGTTCTACTCTTCTGTGCCAGACTAGAGAGGATGTTAAATGCTCCTTTACATTCAACTTGCAAGTGCTAAAAAATGCAAATTGCATTGGGTGGGCTGATAATTACTGGGCTCACAGCTGGCATGGTGAGAGAATTTTTCTCTTTGTTTCCCCTGTTATAGTCTTAAGGAAAATCTCAGAAGCCAGTATTTGTTCTCGGAGACATTTTTCTCCCAAAGCAAATACCACCTTTCAAAAGAGGAATTTCCTCAAGACTACAAGGATATGTGTGTGCAAAGTTTAAATTCTCCCTCCATAACTGCTGTGAGCCTATAAATTATCACACACACACACATATGTCCGGCTGATGCAATTAATAAGAACACACTAGCATGTTAAATATGAAGCTACATTTAATGTCTTGTCTGGTTGCCCTTAGTTGACTCAGATATTTCCTTCTTGCACTGTGTTTCTAGCTTATCTGAAATCTAAAAGGAAAACAAAGACTGGCACAGACCTGCTTGATGGAATCGACCACATCTCAGAGTTTTCATGCCTTGGCTGTGTTCCTTATAATTCCTGTTGCATCCTGATGCCATGACATCTGTTTGATGCTCTGCTGATGTGCTTTTGATTTGTCAGGAAGTACAGTGTGGAGCATGTTGGTTGTGTGCTCAGGCACTTGAACACATTTATGGCTAGACATTTCAAGTGGACACATACATCCACTGAAGTACCTCATCGTGAAGTTGGCAGTTCAAGGTTATGTTAGTCTAACCAAGTGCTTGTCCGCACTTTGCTTGTCCCATCCCAGAAAGCATGGGTCTGAGTGGTTTTCTGCTTGCCCCACCACTTCCCTGGGAAAACTTGCACTTTGCAACTGAATCGGAGGAAATGTCAGTCCATGAAAAACCTGCTCCGAATCAGCAGTAAAGAGCGGCTTTTCCTGGAGAATGTGGCAACTCAAACTGAAGTGTGGATGAGCTCATGTACTGCAGTTCTGTAAGTGGAAAGGACTGTGCATGTTGTTTCAGCTCTTCCTGCCAGAGATATCATTAAACTAGCTGTGAAACTGATTCCTGGCTCTGCACGAGGCATTTCTAGAAATGGGGACACAGTATAGGCTGCAGATGAGTATTGAATGCCAATGGCAGTCTTGCTGAGGCAGACTAGCTGGCATCACTTTGGCAGCTGTGCATAGGGAAAGCAGGCCACAAAAGCATTGTTTGTTATTTGTCGGTAATGCAGGTGGTGTGTGTGTGTTTGGATTTCTTGCTTCTCTTTCTGTAGAGTTGTCGCGATTATGTTTTTACTGATACCAAGTTGTTCCACCTAGTCTTAGCTAGCGGTTACTTCCTTTTCCTCTGGATTGTCACTGGAAATTGGTTAAAAGCCTTATGGCTCTGGTGTTGGCATAATGCACATTCCCCCATAACTTTACCCACAGTCTGGTACTAGGGAGGATGGAAGGCAGTGGCAGCTAACCTGTAGCCTTTCAGATGTGCTTGGCCTCCCAACTCCTGTCAGACTTAGCCAGCATGACCAATGGTCAGGGATTATGAGAGTTGCTGTAGTCCGACAACATTTGGAAGCTACCACCTTGGCTATCTGTGATATAAGAGATAGGGAATGGTTGTCATGGTAACAGGGGCAGAGGTCAAGTAAGCACAGAGGTCAAGTAAGTTTTTACAAGAGAGCTCTGCAGTGGCAGCATGACCCCAGGTGAGGAGAAACAGAGGAAATGAATGGGATGCAATCTTGGAACCAGTGGAGTTATTGCAAGAGCTGTGAAATAGCTGCTTATTGGAGTGGTGTGGTTCCTTGAGTGCTATAACATGGGAGGAGCATGGTCTCTTTAATTGTGCAGGAGAAGCTATCTGTGGGTCTCTGGTGTTACAGCGCTCATGTGAGTGGAGCACTCAAATGAACACTTGTGCACCCAGATGAAGCTGCTGAAACAACATTGGAACTGATGCTTAAGGTGTTTGGTATCGGACACTTAGGGCTAATGGAAAAGCAGATTCTTTTTAGAACAGGCCTGTGCAACACCCCACCCCTGACAAGCCTGGCATACGCAGCCCACCTCATTTCCACTGACCACCTATTACAGCTGCCTGTCTTCAACTGGAAAGACAGAGAGGTTGTCACGCACCAGGCAGGGGCTGATAGGGTGTATTAGACTTGCCAGAGGGTATTACAAGTTATGTGACTAGATTTTTGGAAGCTTGTGTCAGGTGGATAGGCTCTCGACCCCGGTGTGTGATGCACCCGATTGCCAACCTTCCCATTCCATGTAATCCAGTTCAGAGAGCAAGACTTTAACAAAGTTTGAAAAGTTTTCAAAACAGGGACTTCTAACAAGCTTTGTTTTCTTCTCTTCTATTTTGCTCGCAACAGAGGAGAAGTATATGGTCATTTACCCCTACACTGCTCGGGACCAAGATGAAATGAACCTGGACAAAGGGGCTGTTGTGGAGGTGATCCAGAAAAACCTGGAAGGATGGTGGAAGATCAGGTACCTTTCATTTGGGGTTACTGAAGAAGAATCAATGGGAGGCAGGCATGCCCGAATATAAGGGGCAAGCTACTTTTATTTATTTATTACTGAAGTCTTGTGTACTAAAACCCAATGATGTTTATCTCTGTCTCTTGCAAGGCATCCTTAGGAGAGGGTAGCTTCCATCCAGTAAGGGACAGAAGGAAAGATCAGGTTAAGACACACAAAGCTCCAGCAATGACTGATGTAGAGGAATGCATTTTGTGGCATTCTGCTCTGTTTCTAGGAGTTAAAAATTAGATAACACAAGCTCTTTTTGGAAGAGGAGTGGACACACAGAGGCAATACTTTAGTGTTGAAAGGAATTGCTTTTTGCATTATGAACAGATGGCATATTGCCTCGGGACGATGAGATGCCCTGAAAATCTCATTGGCACATTCTGGTATATAAGGTGGTCCCGCCAACACATTTGTGGGTTTCGGAAACATGTGAAGGAAACTATCCAAAAGGTAGCAAGGCATGATGTGCCACTGAAGCTACATTTTCATATCACAAAATGGTGGGTGCAAAGAGGTGGGTTCTTTGGCCATTTAAAAAAAAACCCTTTAAAGATGCTGTAATGCATAGGGGGGAAAGGTACTCGAACAGTTGAGTTAGGGAAAGAGGTTGTAGAGAATGCCCTGAACCATGCTTCTTTATTGGCTTAAACTGCATGCTGCTGCAGTTGTCTTTGCAGTTAAGGGCACTTACTTCCTTTTAGTGGTAAAATGTGTTTATCACACAGTCTCTGCTTTAAACCAAACCAACACACACAGCACTGTCACAATGACTGCAACTGAAAGTGCTGGATGGTGCACAGGTTGGTTCATTAGATGCAAAAAAATGTGTGTTATTTTAGTACCTACTTTTTGTAAGAGACCCATTTCTACACTTCTGACTCCAACATAATGAAACTGCAGACTGATGAGTGAAATTCTCCAGCATCCTTAAATTAAGGGGGAAGGTCTCCCATCGTTCTGTTCTTTTTGCCTGGTATATTTCTTGCTCCTAAATCAAAGCATCTCTCTCAATTGTCCACTCTGTTTGCTGTTGAACAAGTCCACCAGATTTTTGCATCTGTGTTGCCTAAAGAGGCTGCTGTTTGGTTTTGGTTTTTCGTTAATAGAATTTTTTTCTGGCTATAGATTTTTGAAGTGTTTAGTACAGCTTTGTTCACCACTTGAGAATCAGCTGTATCCGCCAGCCTTGTAATGGGACAGCTAAAATATGGTTCACATTTACAATAGAAAATGGTTGAAAATGTATGTGTTAATCAGATGGGGCAAAAATACAACACTCTGTTTACAAGGCAACTACAGCCATATTGATCAGGGCCATAACAGAATGCAGGCAGAAATAATGGGCAAACTAAGCACAAAAAAGAATGCCTTGATGACTATGATCTAACCCTCGGTTGGTCAGCTAAAGGTCTCTTCTGGCTACATTATAGTTGTAAGTCTTGACACTGGGCTGACACTGACAAAGTGTGTGTCGAGGTAAAGCAGAGAGCAGGCTTTGATTTCCGTAACCTTCCAATGAACCTGCAGCATTGGCAACCACTACACCAGGAAAAAAGAATGTGTGTTGACATTTTAAACTGAGGAAATTTGCTTCAAAGAATCTCGAGTCTATTAAAGGCGCAGCAGCTGGCGTCATCTGATCCTAGCATCTTTGCCTCTGGCCACTAAGGTGGCATTTTCCTGTGGCTGGCACCAGTCCCTCCTCTCTGGCAGATGTCCTTGGTGGATGTGGTTTCTGAGTCACGGTAAAGGTTTAGGGCTATTGTTTTGTTTTGGGTTTCTCTTCTTTTAATGGTTTTGATGTAAGAAAAGAAGACAAACGGCACACTGGAAAAGTGGCGACCTTTGTATGAGAACTGGAAACACCAAGAGTTAGACTGCTTTGCATGTGACAGAAAAGTAGATGCACCTGTTATTACCACATGCCCCAGTGTTGTTTCCTGTTTTACCTTCTTTTTTCACATTGTGTTTATGTGCCACAGAGAAATGTGATTGGCCCTAAATCTCTATGTATATGCAGTGTATGCATTAGGGATGGGGAAGCTCAGGTCCAGGGGCCAAATGAGGCCCTCTAGGCCCTCAGGATTTTTCCAAGGTCACACAGCCCTCACCAGTCCTGCTTTGCACTCCCCTTGAGTGTTTTTTTGCCTGGCTAGAATGTGCCTGGATGGAGAGGGATATGTGAATGTATTAAAACTAATCTAGTGTACAAACAGCAAATTTTTCATTTGCTGCTCTGACTGCTTTTGCCTGTGGTTTCCCAGAAGGGGGTGTAGGCTGAAAAAGTTCCACCCACCCCCCGGGTGTCTACATGGTGAGAGTACACAGTTTGCCTCTACACAATATAGCAGAGGTGGAGCCCCTCCAGATGCTCTTAACATCCATCTGCCACCAGCCTCATGGCCAGTGGTCAAGGATTATGGGAATTGTAGGCTAGCAACATCTGGAGGGCCACATGTTCCCTTATCCTTGCATTTGAGGGACACAGCTGATACGTATGGTTTACAAATATGTACCTGTCGATTTGGCAATATGCAATGTGGCCCTTAGGCAGGCCCACTAGACTCTGTGACATTTGTCATGCTGCTTCAAAATAAGCAGAAAGGATCCTGGACTCACTACATTAGAGTAGTCCAGTGCATTTCAGGTAACAAATGATCAGAGGATCTTTCTCTGTGCCCATGATGCACCCATAATGGGTTGGAGACTCCTGTGTTCCAGATTAGTCTTGCTGTCCCTGTATGCCATAATCCATTCCACATCTGGAGACTGGTTATTACAGCATAGCATACTGCCAGTATATAGCCTTTTCCCCCAATGAGGTACAGCCACCTTGGGCATCTGTATGGAAAGATGGGAGATAAATTTGCTTAATCAACATTAAGCAAACATTCATAATTGTGAAGGTATGGGGTCTTGAAAGATATTCAAGAGTGTATCTCTCAGATAACAGAAGAATGAAATGGGGGGAGGGGGCTCTGGATTGATCAGTCTGATTTCTCAGAATGTTGATTCAGAACCCTTTTTGTGCCTCTCAAGAACTGCTATGAATCAAGCTGGCTGTAGCCGTGATAAGAACGAGACAGAAGTCTAAATAATTTGACCATTCATATTGCTGCAGGTATCAGGGTCAGGAGGGCTGGGCCCCAGCATCATACCTGAAAAAGGGGAGTGGTGACATGCTTGCTCCAAAACTGGGATCTGCCACTTCCGCCCACTCCTATGCACTAGACCTGGATGGAATCTCCCGGCAGCAGAACTCGGCGGGCCGAGACAAGGATGGGCCGAACAACCAAAGAGATGGAAGGTTTGATGGTCGCCCATTGCCAAATGTGGACCTTAGGCGAAGTAAGTTGGGAAGAATGAACAATAGTTTTGGGTTCTTTGTAGGACATGCTAGCCTGGTGTGGTGCAGGAAGGTCTTCATGGCTCTTGAGTTTTGTGGCTTCTTGAGAATTATAATTGGAAGAACTGGGGTTATTTAGGTCAGTTCAGCAAAGCTGATAGTAAATTTTGGAATCCTTTCTAGTGTATGTTTGTATTGCATTCTACTTCTGCTGCTACTCCAATGAAGCATATCTCAAACTTGGTGGCAGTTGATGGGACATTATGCATCTAGGGGGGCATGCTGTTCAGGATTTTAGTGTAGGTTTGTGTGTGAAGAACCTACCCACCCCCCCACCCTGTCTCTATAATATACGTACTCAGTCTCTCTTTCCCTCTTGCTCTTTTTTTCCTCAGACTGGACTGGTGGGGTCTTGTTAGTTCTTCTTAAGTATCACTTTTTGAAGCATGTTTTCATATCCTTCAATCACAATGAAATATTTTCTTGGCAGAGTCACCAAAGATGAGACAGAGACCCCCTCCTCGTCGAGATCTCACAATAGTAAGTATTGCCCCCAGTTGCTTTAAGCTGGGGAGTTCTGGTGCATTATTAAATACACAGAACAAAAATAAGCTAGACCAGTGGTGGTAGAAAGGGACACAGCTTGGTCTTGCCGCATTTTGCATTTCGGCATAGATTCCCATGTGCAAACATGTCCGTATATGTAACTTGCTTCTTAATGAATGGATGAATATGGAAGTGATAAAATAATGCTCTGGCAAGGATCAGACCATTGCCACAATATATAAAGGGGGAAATAGTGCTTTCTGCATGCATGCCCTGTGCAACTGATCCCATGCACAAAATTCATTGCATGAGAAGCTTCCCTAATATTCCTCCTTGTGATCCACATGTGCAGTGGTTCTACCTAATATAGCTGGTGCAGGAGTGAGGCTTAACCCCCCCCCCCCCAGATCTGCTTTCTTCTGTCAAGGGACTCTTGCCTTACGAATGAGTATATACCATTCTGTTTTGAAGTAGCTGCACAGGCCTCTTCTGTTGTGTTTATGGCCAGCAGATAGCTGCAGCTGCCCACAAAATATACTTCAGGTGTGGCAGTTTCCATAGCACAGGTGCTCTGGAAATAAGCCTGCTTACCTACCATATATGACAATGTGCACTGCATATATATAGCGTATATATTCTTAATCCGTCGTGGGAGCATGGACTAAGGAAAGCTTTGCTTATAAGCCTCATGCATGTGTTTCTCTATGCATACAACTTTCCCTCAAGTTCAGAGATTGACCAAGGAAACATTGCCTTCCCCATGAGGCCCTGGAGCACACACAGCTGGCAGGTCAGCAGCTGAAATATGTCCTGTATAGATGTTCCTGAAATAAATTTTGTTTTTTAAAGCAAACTTGGCCCATTTTCCAAGTCATTCCTTTTATATCATAGTATTAGAAAGTGACTATATTCACTGATAAAAGAGTCTACAGAGAGTTGAAAATAAAACCCCACAGAGGGAACTCTTAGGGTAAGAAGATCCCTTGGGGGAAAGTGAGGGGGTTTTGCTTCTTCAGCGATAGTTTTCCCAGGAGCAGCCATTCAAAGCAGGCTGAAGCTGGGATTACTTCTCTGCAGATCTGAATTTTAATCTGAGCTGCCCAAGAATCCATGAGCTTCTAAGGCTCTCCTCCCCTTCGAGGCAAGCAGTATGACGTCTGGAAGTTCATTTCCAGGCCCAGACCTGCTAAACATCTCCAGCATCTTTAATCCCGTGTGGCCTCTCTTGAAAGATGAGCTTGTCAGCAGTAACTGTAAAATCAGTGAAGCCACATGAACCTGCCAGCCAAATGCTACCTTCCTCGTGGGCTACTTTGGAGGGCAGTGGGGTATATTGTCCCTTGTCATCTTCGGACAGAAGTAGGCTAATGTGTGTTGTTTCTGCAACAGCCCCGTGGCCTCAACCTGCCTAAGCCCCCTGTGCCCCCGCAAGTGGAAGAGGAGTATTACACTATTGCTGACTTCCAGACTACTATCCCGGACGGCATCAGCTTCCAAGCAGGAATGAAAGTAGAGGTGAGGCTGCATCCGCCCTGCTCTTCTCCGTGCCCTTTGGGGCTTTCCACGGGTCCGCATGCTAAAAGCTTTGTGTTTGCAGTAGTTGTCTGATACAGTTGCGTTATGCTGATGATTGACAGGGATGAGCAGTCCTTTTTTCCTAAAAAAAAATGTTTAGGAGTACTCTCATTTTGACTCAAGAAAATCACCATTTTATAGCTCAAATCGGGGAAAATAAATACAGTAAATGGACAAATTGTTCAGGGGTATGCGTACTCTTGCATCCACCCCCAGAAAAAAGCACTAGGGATGAGGGTCAAATTTCTGTCCTATCGGTGAGTAAGGAAGGATAATCCTCCCTGGTGTGCTGTGTTCTAGTCTGACTGGTATGTTCGTATTCCGTTTTAAAAGGTGTGTGGAGCAGCTCACCTTTCCATCCTCCCTCCACACATGCACAGCAGCCCGTTTCACTGGGAGAAGGGAGAAGTATAAAAAGGAGGTATTCTCTGCTTCTCCACCATGAATGGAATGTGTGCTGAAACTGCAACCATCTTTCAGCTTCTGGTAATGCAGGCAGTGATCTCCTCCAGCTGCCTGCTCACCCTGAACTTTCACATTTTCCTTTGCCAGAATTTTGCCTTATCAGGTTAAAATATTTGCATACAGCTTACTATTTATTTATTTATTGCATTTCTCTCCCACTTTTTCTTTCCCCATCCCCAATTAAAATTACATTTTAAAAATATTTTTATTTATTTTATATATGCAACCACTATATTCAAGAATCTTGAAGTGATTCGCTCCATAAAAACACACACACAGCTACAGTGTGTGTGTGCGCGGGCACACATTTAGAAATGTGGATGTTAATTAGCTGTATCAGCCTTAAAAAAATGGAGTTTAGTATCCTGCTGGCGGTACCTCATCTATGGCTCATTGCTGACACCTAGTGGCCAAGTAGTTTTCTTGGCCAATTGGATTATTGTGCTGTGTGTGTCCACGTTTGCTTGGAGAAGAGAGCTGACTCGAAAGGTGGCCTGCTACTTTTGATGCTCTGTATACATATGCATGTATGGATGCTCCGCTACAAGAGAGTCATTCCCATTTAATAGTGCAAACTAGCTAGAAGTTCATGATTATATTTTGTATTGCACAAGGGCCTCAGCAATTTTATACATTATACTGAGACAAGCCCAGTTGTGTTACTGAGTGTTAACAAGGAGTTGCAGCCAATCTATGACTCCTCTTGCAACAGATGCATGCATGGCATCCACATATTACATTTCTAGGTGTGCACAAACACAAAATAACTTGTACACCTACGAAATGTCCTTTGTGAAATGATTCTCGCCTTCAGACAGATAAATTCAGCAACAGAAGATTCTGTTAAGCAGAGTGAAAGGCCAAGGTTAGGACAATATAAGAAGTTTAAAGAGCAATACAAGGAAGCTACAGCTTTCTGCAGTTCCTTAACTACAAGAGGAAATGCCAGATTCAAGGCTGAAATGAGACTCCATGGCAATTTAAAAAGATGGTTTTGAAAGTGGAAGCTCTTCCTTAATCTCCACCACCACCTTTGCTCCTAGAATTGGGAGGGAGGCAGAAAAGAAATTGCTGGGGCATGGCTTCATCCTTGGGCTGGGGGTTAGTCACCTCTGTTCTTAAGTAACCCCCTCAGCTTTGATGTGAGCAGTTGAAGCAACTGGTGCGGCAAGAGATCTAAGGCATGGTGTTTCTCTTTCCTTCCGCAGGTCATTGAGAAGAACTTGAGTGGTTGGTGGTACATCCAGATAGAGGAGAAGGAAGGCTGGGCACCAGCTACTTTCATTGACAAGTACAAGAAAACTAGCAACGCATCTAGACCTAACTTCTTGGCACCGCTGCCGAATGAAATGGCGCAGCTCCGGCTTGGCGACAGTGTGGCGGAGAGCAGCTCTAATGGAGAAGCCTTTGGGCCGTCCAGGCCTCTGCCTGAAGCACCACCCAATGACATAGACAGTGCAGGGAAATGGAAAGCGAAGGAGGTTTCCAAGGGTGCCCTGCCAGAGAGCAGCGATGCATCTCTCTCCGTGGGGTACGAGGAGATTTGTGATCGGGACACCGAAGAGAAGCCGAGCCTCCCTCCGAGGAAGGAATCCATAATTAAATCCGAAGAGGAGTTGATAGAAAGGCAGCGGTTGGAACAGAGGCCACCTCCGAAGCCTCCTGGCATGATTTTGCCTGCGATTCCCCCCAAGCAGGCTGTCCCTCCGAGGGACAACAGGAAGCCAGAGCTCAAAACAGAGAAGGGGAAACTGTTCCAGCTGAAAAATGAAATGGGGCTAGAGTGTGGGCACAAGGTGTCTCCCAAAGAGGTGAAGAAGCCGAACCTTCGGCCCACTGTTAAGCCTGCCAAGCCAAAAGTTGAGCCCCCAGAGGACAAGCCTGAGCTCGGGATCCCGAACCCTTTCCTGAAATCAAAGCCTCAGGTCAGACCCAAGCCAGCAGCAGCCCCTAGGACAGATCCCCCTCAGGGAGATGACAAACTAGACATTTGCAACCTGAGGAGCAAACTCAGGCCTGCCAAAGCGCAAGAGAAGCCTTCTGATCAGGACCCCACAGCTGGCGAGAGTGCCTTCAGTAACAACGCACTTCCTGTGGAATCTTCCGTCCGGTCTCAGGAAAGGCCAGCTGTGGAGATGAGGCCTCCATCCAGACCAGACAGCCAAGTCTTCAAGGAGGCTGCTTCATCCAAAGTTCCTTTTGGTTCCACAAAGCTGAGTGAGGCTGATTCCAAGGGTAGCTTTCCAGCTTCCAGGGAACCACCTCAGCGGCCCGTAGTGCCACCCAGGAGGCCTCCTCCTCCCAAGAAAGCCACCACACCATTGCCTGCATCTTCGTTTGCCCCCTCTCTGGAAAATAAAGCTCCACAGAGGGAAGTGCCTGAACTGAGAGCTGCCTCTGTGCCTGGCAGGCCGATGCTGGTTCCACCAAAAGCCAAAGGTTTCCTGCCAGCTCCGTGCCAAGATGATGCCAAAGCGAAAAGCGGCCTAGGCCCAAAGGGAATCCCCAAGCCTGTGGAGAGGGAGAGAGGATCCGTCCCCATCACCAGTTCAGACGTCTCCAGAGAAGCCCTCTATGTGGCTGTGGCAGATTTTGATGGCGATGAAGAAACCAGCAGCTTTAAAGAAGGGACCTTGTTTGAAGTCCGAGAGAAGAACAGCAGTGGTTGGTGGTTCTGCAAGGTCCTTGCTGGAGCGCCATGTTGGGAAGGCTGGATTCCTTCCAATTATCTCAGAAAAAAGCCATAAGCCCCTCCATTTGTCTTCAGATTAAGCAGCAGCTCAACATTCCCCATTTTAGTATCAAAATATTTAATTAGTTTATTTATAGTTTTTCATAAGGCTGGCTCTATTATTATTTTTTTAAGTATCTGGGACACCATACATTCCAACTTGTGTCATTTCCAAGAAAGAATAGCAAGGGAAACAGGCCTTCCTATTAGTGTGGCTTTGCTACTGTTGCTACTCTTGGCAGCTCATTCCCTAAATACTTTTTAATAGGTTAATTCACAGAGACACACACAATTGATCCCTTCCCCAGCCTCCATGTGGTTTAGGTCCACCTGCCCCTCACAGGGCTGGCTGATTAAAAAAAAGTGTTCTTTAAAATTGTCGCTCAAGTTCTGGAACACACAGTAGCAAACAAAACGCCCGCACACACATGTTAGAATGTAAAAACCTGGGAGATGATTTGTTTTCAGCTTGGTAAGGAAATGGAAGTGAGTCCCACTAACCAATGAATGGAAATGAGAAATTGAAAAGCCACTGTTTGTGCTGAGTTCCCTTGTTAAATACCATGTGCCACATTTTGCTGTTGTTCAGGTGCTAATATGCCTCTGAATAAGTAATTTGATGTTCTAGGATATGCCTAGGTGGAAAGGCCTGTCCAAGTAGCTGCTAAGAGATTCTTTCTAGCCTTGTATAAGTATCTTTTGCCCCATATTTGAGCAATCCTTCTGCCACTGTAGGTCCCACATTAATGCCTCTTTTGATGTCTGTTGTGCTGACCTCTTTGTATAGGCTCCCCTCCCAGTATTATAGTCTCCTTTTAGTAAATAAAGCAGATATTATATTAGGTTATCCATACTGTTCCGCTGTAAGGTTTCAAATAACTCCCAAGACCTCCTGGCAGGAGGATTGCTAGCAGAACAAAGTGCTGCCTCTTCAGGGACAGATTGCACAGCTGCATTCACGCCTGTACGCAAGTAGATCTCTAGTGCTGTCCTATCATGATTCCTCAGGTCTGGTAGATGACAGCTGCCAGGATGGTAGCCCTCCAGTGGGTGCTAATAATTTATACTGCAAGGCTTCCCAACCTGGAAGTAGCATCTAGATTTCACAAGGGACGGAGGTTTTGCTGTACCCCTCCCCACTTTATCTATTCCTTACCCTTTTCAAAAAGCATGTTTCTCACCCATGTGTTGATTTGTAGGGTGGAGAGGGGGGAATATGGATGTTATGCAGCGAGGCTAAAACAATAGTTCTTGGAGCAATGTGAACTGCTCTGACTTATCTGAGTGGGAAGGCATGTGTCTGATCCTGGCCTCTTTAACTATGGACCATGGCAATTTTCTGTGATGCCATGGAAATGGCTCTGATGAGAGGAGGGTTGGGTTCAGAGCACAATGTGCTTAATACGACATATGTATATTTTGGAGCAGTGGTCATGAGGCATCAGAGAAAGAAATATCAAATGTGCGTTTAGAAATATATATGTCTTCCCATACTTTGCCCCCATTTCATTTAATACATGTGTATGTGTATTCATCTCCAGGGTCTGAAAAAGCCAGTTGAACAATGCCTCCTGCTCTCAATCTTAGATGTTTTCAAACTTACCATTGCTGCAATGGATCAGTGGTTTTATTTTCAGAAATATAAACCTGGATAGATTCACTGCTGATCTAACAGTAAAAAAAAAAATCATGTTTGCATTGACCAAGAGAGGGTCAATGATTTCCCATGTCTGTATTATTGGTGTGAGTCTGCCTAGTTTGGTCTCCCATGGGCTGAACCCCACTTACCTGCTTTAATCAGGTAGTATGCAGATTTAACTTAAGCCAACCTTCCCCATTCTAGTGCCTTCCGGATGTTGAACCACAATCCCCATCATATGAGCCCCAGCCAGCAGGGCTAATAGTTAGGGGTGGTGAGAACATGCAACTCGACACCTGGAGGGTACTAGTTCGAGGAAGGCTGGCTTAAGTTAAATCTGCATACTGTCATAAATCTTCCTATATAATGGGTATTTTTAAAAAATGGAGGATTTAGGAGTCCATCTCCTAACTTTGCTTTCTGAAAATCAGCACTTGAAGTTCACATCATGTCATTTTCCCTAAAGTCCCAACTTAGATACAGGTACTGTCCTTTTAGTGCTGTAGTGTTTCTTCTGTCCATCCCTTAGATCAGCGGTAGCCAACATGGTACCCTAAATGTTGTTGGGCTACAACTCCCATCACCAGCTTCAAGCAACTTCAAGCATCCTTTGAGGATGCGGATTATCTAGATCCATTCTAGTCTGGATTCTGGCTTGGTTTGGAGACAGATCAGCCTTGGTTGCCCTGATAAATTAGCATTGTCTAGAGAAGGATAGGGGGAGTGTGACTATGTTACTCTTTCTTGATCTCTGTGACTTTTAATACCATCCACCATGGTGTTCTTGGACTGGCTCTGAGAGATGGGACCTGGGGGCATGTTCTTCAGTGGTCCGTTCCTACCTTCAGAGCCTGTTTCAGAGAGTAGCACTGGAAGATTGCCTGTTGGCTTCCCAGCAGTTATGTTAAGAGGTCCCAAAGCTTACCATCTTGTCCCCAGTTCTGTTTAATGCCTATATGAAGCCTTTGGGTGAGGCCATTAGAATATTTGGAGCTAAGTGCCATTGATAAACTGAGTCACCCAACTCTTTCTCTTTGGCATTTGAGTCAGGTATGGTGTGCAAGCCCAGAGCCACTGTCTAGACTCAGTGGTGGGTTGATAAACTGAAGCTGAATCCTGGTAAGACTCAGGGCCCTGTGCGTGTATGCACCTACTGTCCAGGATAGAGGTCAGTTACCTGCTGTGGGTGGGGTTGCACTTCCTCTGAAGGGACAGGTATGTAGTCTGAGAGTGCTGCTTGTTCCATTGTTATCACTGGAGGCTCCAGTACCTTGGAATGCTTGGTAGTTTTGGCTGGTGTGCCAGCTATGGCTGTTTCCAGACAGGGATAGCTTAGCTTCAGTGGCCCATGCAGTGGTCCCCTTGCAATGGAATTGCTGCAGTGTGCTCTGTGTAGAGCTTGTGTTTGGTTGGGAAGCTGCAACGGGTGCAGAATGTGGAGTCACAGCTTATGGCCAGGTGGAGAGAACTGCACTGGATGGCAAAATGCTTTAAAGGACCAAATTTAAGATTTTACTGGTAAGAGTATAAAGCCCTAAACAACTTGGTACCAGGGTATCTGAGACATCACCTTATCCTCTATGTACCTGTATGTTCACTGCAGTATTTTATTTTTAAAAACTGTATTTTTACTTTTGTTGTTGTTGTTTTGTTGTTGTATACTGTTATGGTATTTTGTAACATTTAGCAGTTATCAATATTCCAAAATTAATTAATAAATCGGCTAAACCAATGATCAGGGTTGATGGGAGTTGTAGTCTGACAATGTCTGGAAGATACCACGTTTGTTATCTCTATGTTAGAGAGGTCTCATTCATCTTTGCATGGCCAGTAAGTAAGGTATCCTTTGTACCATATGGGAGATGAAATTTGATTATTCACTTTTTGTGCTCTGAACCTATGATAACTGCTCTAGTGATGTCATCAGATAGGTAAAGAATTTGCAACCCTGTAATGTCATCTCAACACGTACTGCCCAGGTGCTTTCCCCCTCTTCCCTGTTCGATTATATGTGTGTGGTAGTAAACACTACAACATGATGCCAAAATAGATTGCTTTATACCAAAATAAATTACTATGAAGAGAAGCAACTTGACTCATTCCCCCACCCACCCCAGTCTCAGTTCTAAGGGCCTTTCTCGTTCACGTTCTGCTAGATTTTGAGGTGCTTCCTCACGAGTCCCAGTGCTCTCCTTCCACACACCTCTCTATCCTTGGCAAAACCTTCACAGAAGGGGCCCTGGCCTGATAGTGCTGTGTCTGAAAGCAGCCCATGACACACACACCTCTGTGCCTCATTTTTTTATTATTGCACAGGATGCAGACAATAATACTGACCTAACTTGCTGGGCATGAGAAGCATTGGTGAGCTAACCCTTCCCTCAGTACTTTGTCCTAGGCCAGCCTCCCACAACCAGTGCTCTCTGGAAGTGGTTGGACTACAATTCCCATTAGACCCAGCAAACAAGGTCAGTGGTCAGGGAAGTTGAGAGTTGTAGTCCAACAACATCTGGAATGGCACAGGCTGCGGAAAGCTGTCCTATGCTGAATTGGGGGGGAGGATCATTCTAATTATTGCCTGTGACACATAGGTGAAACTTGCCCACAGTCACATACTGTGTTTTCCTTCTACCAAGCTCGCTAAATCACATCCCAGGGTAACTAACTTTACTATGGGTATAAAGGATATTCAGCCTTTTGCTTACCAAACCCAGCTTTGCAGCCCTCTGACTGGGATGTTGGGGGCAGAGGGATGCTGCCTAAATGGCCTTGCCTTCCTGTGCAAACATTAGAAGCCTGTTTTAATGTCTCGTATTATGTAAACTTGTATTAATCTGTACTTTACCGTGGGTGGGATTTGGGGTGGGCGGAAGGGTTTTTGAGGATGATAGATGTAGCCTGTGTAAAATATCATGTATACTTCCAACATTAAAGGGTGGTGGCTGTTGGGGGTTTTTTAGGAAAAGAAATAAAAAAATGAGCTTGACTGGTTTCAAGCAGAATTGTTACAACACTTTTGCTTTTTTCCTTCTGTCTTTCCGACATGTCAAATGCTGTTTTAACAGAACAAATGCCTCACTTAGGGGGCTGCAAGGCCCCCCACTCACAGTCCTAGAAAGTGGCCTCTATCTGTCTCTCAAAAGAAGCAAGAATATTGCTTGCTCTTGGTGTAATCTTGCCAGAGCTAAGTTTTTACCAAGGTTGTACTGTTTCCTTCTCTGCCATGAGAAATGGGAATAATGCATTATCTCAAGCGTGAATTTATTAAACACGCACGGGGGGGGGGGGGGGGCTTGCTTCTGCCAAGGCTAGACCTGTTGCAGTAACCTTTTAACCTTTTGGAGTAGTTTGAATGCTCAAGCAGCAATGGGGATACAAGTGGTTTGTTAAACGTTCTATAAAGCTTGTTCGAAAATAAAAAGTCCTTCACCCAAAGTTTTCACAATGAAAGGTAGTAAGCTGTGGTGTCCCATAAGGTCCTCTTTGTTCATAAATTACCTGCAGCGAGGAATTGTGAAGCGGTCACATGTGTGGATGGCATCAAAGGATCTCAACTGGACTGCAAAGAGCTCCAAAAGTGTTTGTCCAAACTGGGTGAGTATGCAACAACATTCCTAACTTCGTAGTACATATGGATGGGATTATCCATGGGTGGTGACACTGCTGGGAAGTTCAGTGAAAATGTGGGGTCAATGTACAGCATCAGGGGTAGCAAACTACACCATCCACCTCTGCCTGCCATGCGTAGAGTGGCTGGGCAGCTGCTGGCCTGTCTGCAGCTGCTGCTCAGCTGCAATGGTCCCTTGCTCCTGCTGCTGTTCCCAGCTTATCCTGGGCTGCTCCCCCACACCCAGGCATGGAGTGCAGCTGCTGCAGCGAAGCAGCAGGTGGCTCTCCAGCAGTTTATTGGAGCATCAGTGGCCTTCCATACGCCACTATGGGCGCACCACTCCTTATTCTGAGGCAAGGGTCCTTCCTTAGCGTGAGGCATTGTCATGGTCAAAGCAGTGTTGGTGGAGGCCATTTCTGTGGCTATCTCAGCTTCAAGGTCTCACTCAGAGCACAGCAGTGAGGGCAAGGATGGTTCTACAGCTAGGGGGGGATGGCAAGTCAATCTATTGTGCCAGTGCTGTGATCATATGAAGGTGTGCCAAAATACCCCACCCCTTTCGGGGAGGGATTGCTATAGGGTAGAATTCAATGTCATGCTATGGCAAATGTCCCTTCTGAGCCAGTGTGTGCCAACGGAAGCCCTCATGCAAGACTTGTGCTGACAGTACTTATTAGGCGAATCCCATCCATTGTGTGTGGGAGGGGGTAGAACTCAGAATCATCCAATGAAGACGGGGCATCTAACTGGGCATGGAGTGTTGATGTGCTGCTTTGGGGTAGGGGCAGGGAGAAAAAGAGAATGGAGCATCTTAACTCTACATTTTGCTGCATTTCTCACTTACACCTATGTATGTATGTAGATAGATTTTCCAGTTTATTTGCCCAATAAACAATGCAGTATAGAACAGAAAAAGAATGTTGTGCCACTTAATATCATTTTGCAGGAAGGCAAGCAGTAGGGAGGGTTGTCATAAGGCCTATAGCTGGAGTCTAGATGTTCCTGCAACAGTGGCATCCAGTATCTTTGCTCCAGGCCAACCTCAAGAACAGGGAGATGAATTCAGGGGTAAGTACTAAGCCTATTCACCCAGCTCCTCAGAGTCATCCTCCTAGGCTATATTGCTTGTTAAATTTGCCATCCCATGGAGTAGTCCCCCTGTTGCTGAGCTATTAAATTACATGCTTGTTTGGAAAAAAACGAAGTCTCTCATATACTACTTTAGAAATTTGTGCACAGATCAAAAGCTTGTGCGGCTTCCAAGAGAAGTTAAGTCATTCAGTGGGGATCACTTTGTTTTGCACATCGCTCCAGGACCTAACATTCTGGACTTACCAACAGTAAGAAAGGAGCAACAGTTTCGAGTTCCAGGAGGGAAAGATAAGGAGCCCCTTTTGTGCTTATGATATGACCTGCTTCTAGCCTTGTTTAGTGCAGTTCTGAGCTTCAAATGACCACTATGTGGTGCTATTAATGCAATTACCCAAATCTTGTTTCCCCCATTGCATTAAGCCTTGTAACTGTCGAGTAGCACCTGTTAGCTAGAGGCAGCGGTGGAAGTGAATTTCTGGCCTTCAGCTGCTGCCTTTGATCTCTTCAGTTAGTCCCTGATAAATTACTCAGAAGCAACGTAGCAGAAATGGAAATGCAGAAAGCTGAGTAGTTTTGCATGTGCCTTAAGGCTTGGTTATAATTACGTATGGGGTGCCTGACTCTCAACAATCCTGCCCTTGTGCTGTTAGGAGCCAAAGGAATGGCAGTGCTACTTGGCATTTAGCAGCCCAGACCCATGTTGTATTGTAGGAGATAAAGGCTTCTTATTGTAGTATATGAGGTAAAAGTCATGGTGAAGACCAGAGGGCTAGTATTATCAACTGACTGCAGGATGGCTTCCCATACCAACCCCCACCTTCAGTTGTCCTAGCACTCCAGTTGCAAATTTTACTTGGTTGAATGTCTCTCACTTTTGCCTTGTTCCTAAATTGTGCTTGGGCTTGACAGACAGCAAAGCACATGGCAAGGAAGTATCTTGGGCTTGAATTGACTGATGGGGAGCCACTGTATTCTGTTCACTGTAGTCCAAGCTGCACTGTGGGTGGCAGCCAACCTTACGGTGTTAATAACCCAAAAACCCATCAAGTCTCAACACTGGCTTCCTTCCCAATGGAGAGGAACATGGAGCAGATTGCACCACACCCAGAATTCCCTGGAGCCCTGATAAAGAGAAGGTTCTTGGCAGCAACTTGGGACTTTGACCTGTTATAATAATTAAACTGAAATTCAAATGCATCTACCATTTCCAGACAGCATTAACTTCCATGCTTGTGTCCAAATAACCAAGCAGGTTGCATTAGAAGTGGTTTTAGATTATTTACTTCCATTGTTTGTTTGTTTGTTTGTTTCTCTCTGAGAAACTAAGACCTGGAAGGGCCACCTAAATGAGCAACAGCACAGTGGGATGGAAATGATGGAAGTATTGTGCTTTTCAAGCCGTGTTCTCAATTACATTAATTGTGACAGAGACACACTTTTTCTGGTTGCTTGCCCATCATTGGTCTTTTATTTGCTCCCAAGAGTTGTTGAAATATGTACAGGAAGTCCAAGTCGCGCGTCTCACTTGTTTCCACACATAACTGCTCTTAAAGTGGAAGCCTTCCATGATTAGCTTAATGTCTGAAAAGTGTATAAACCCAGTAATAGACAGCATGGCGAATTTGTGAAAATTCATTTTGGCAGAGGTGACCATGTGAGTAGCAATTCTATGCTTCAGTTAATGGGATATAAGGCAGCACAAGTGTACACAGAACTCGTGTTACATTCTTATGAGCAATCTCCTCTGATATTAGCATCTAAGATGGTATCCTGCTTTCAGGGCCTGATTGTTTACGTGTCCTGATAGGGTTGCTTAAATGTTGACATGTTTTTTGTCTGCTGACTTTTCAGTTGTTTTTAACTGCTTTTTATTGATAACTTTAATATTTCTTGGAAACTGCCTGGAGGTTTTATTACAACCAAGTGGTATATAATTCTGTCCTTATTAACTCAAGGACAGAAAAGTATTATCAATTAAAAACCTTTTGCACCTTCAGGTAATTAGTTAGCCTAAGATGTTACAGTTAAGTCTTAGTATTTTCACTCTTTGCAAGAAATATGCTAATGCAAAGAGACGGTGCCCAGTTATTGAAGTGACTGAATGTCAAGCAAAAATGGTTTGGGAGTTGTCTCTACTGTATGCTTTTTGTAACCTTCCAGGGCCTCTCGCCATCCTTCCATGTCACAAGCATTAGAATCTGTCAAATTATCTACAGTGAAATGGAAAATGATGTGACAACCTAGCTTAACGTAAGCCTGGGAGGATTTGCCGACAGCTACAGGTAGGCAAGGGACCATGACTCCTTTTAGAGTTGAAAGATGCTGAATTGATAGCTTCTCTTTTTTTAAAAAAAGGCTAGCTGTCTTGCATTCTGATATTGTTAGTGTCTGTGGCCCCACTGTCTGTGTCATATGTAGAGGAGTGAGGACTCTTGCGCAGGAGCAGAGTGTTGTGATACAAGTGGTAAAGTCACTCTTGTTAGTGTACTTTGGAGTGGTGGAACCAGAATAGTCTTTTCAGCTCTCGTAGTTGACATGGTAAATAAACATTGAGTTTGGAGGATATGTTGGATCCCCTTTTGGGGCTAACTCCTGCTAATTTTCCATACTGGCTTTGCACATAACACCTTTGTGCGTGAGAGTAGAGTGAAAAGGTGGTTTACTCTGCATTGGTGACACGAAGCAGTATGGGTTACTTCACAAATTTCAGATATTGAACACTAGCCAACATTTTGCTTATCACCCTTCTCAGGTACAGCCTGTGTACATTTCCCAGTAGTCAGTTTATTAGCAGGCTACTGTGTGTCATTCATATCCCATTTCGTTCAAAAACAGATGGTTGTGTATGCAGATCCACAACAATCCCTCATTCTGATAATTATCTCCCCCCCCCCAAAAAAAGCTTTTCTTTGCAAGGCTTAGCCTAGTAACATAGGCTTGTAAAGACAGAAGGAAACCTGTCACTCTTATACTTACGGTTAGTTTCTATAGTTGGTATGTAGTAATTCATGGTCAAAATTACCTTAGTGTGCAGAGAGAGGCCCTTTCACAGAATGTAATTCAAACTATGAACACCACTTGACAACTTGATCATTGACTTCTTTGCAAAATTTACACAGTGATCTGATATAAATGAGCCCATTGAATCTGTATGGAGTCCCTTTGTGCGAGCTGTGGTTAAACTAGGAAGTCTCCTAAACATCAAGGATCTCAAATCAGCTTCAACCCAGATGCTGGGTTGGTCTAAAGCAGGTAACCATATTGTTCCAGTTTGGACAAAAATGGTAAACAGTTTCATTTGTGGCTTCCTGGTTTAACCACAGCTCACATGAACAGGCAAAAGTCATGAGGCATGGTCATCTGAATGCTGGCCAGGATCCATTGATCTTTTGATTTGTTCTCATTTTCACCCCAACTTTTAACAAGTCACCTTAACAACAGGACCAGTGGTAGTCCTGCATATAGATTGGATTTTTACCAGAGGCAACAAAGGGTACTACAGGTGCAGGCAAACTTAAGCAGCAAATCCCTGTTTATTGAAGGTGAAAGGTCTGGGCAAGAGCCATCAAAGAAGTTTCAGGTTGCAAGGAGCTGCTTCTAAAGCCTATAACAGACATGCTCTCTGCTTTTACCATTTTTTCCACTTCAGGCCGGTGGGAATATTTTACAAGCCAACATTTTATTTGTTTCATAAAACAGGTAAAATTTTATATTAATGTAAAACAGAACAAAATAAAAAACATACACACACACACTACAGATCACAATGCTAGAGAGTATTAACATGTAGAGAAGTGCAAACTTCCCTCCCCAAAGAATCTACATTGAAAGTTCTATTACAGAGAGATTAAAATCTGGCTTGTTTGAGAATGTGATATACAGATCACTGTCATGAACCAGAAAAATATCAAGAAGTTTCAGAAATCTCAAAACTTTTTAAAAAGCTTTTATACAAAGAGGAGATGGGGAGGAGGACGGCAGCAAAGTTTCAATTAAAACATAAAATTTTCACTCCAATATAAAAAAAGAGCAAAGTTCTTGGTGAACACATAAAATTCTATAAAAACTACCAACCATCTATTAGGGTCTTTTTCTCGCTCCATTTTTAAAAGTAGCATTAAAAAGGATAAAAAGTGCACAGACACCTTATAAGGCACAAACAGATCTTCTGAACAGATACTTTTCTCAAAACAAAACAAAAAAAGCAATAGCAAGAACAAGTTGCTAAATAGCCTCTACTTCCTAAAAGTTGTCTGTCAGAGTTTGAGAATTCCTTGTGAGACTGGAATAAGTAAAGCTGCATGTCCATTAACGCTGCTTCCCCAGCTTGCTTCACAGCAACGCTTAGGCTGTGGACTTAACTCTGCCTAATAAAGCCCATGTCAGATGCTGCTCCTTTTGGGCAGTCTGTTCCCAACAGAAAAGATTAAACACCACGTGTCCTTTCCTCCACTTATTTTGAACTATCATAGGTCTACAAATTTCTTTTCAAAATACCACTGCAGTTGGAAGCTAGTAAAGTAAAAAGGCACACCTTTCCAAGATCGCTTGTAGCACAACTTGTCAATGCAGAAGTAAGCTCCGTTGAGACTAATGGGACTTACTGTCAGGTGTATGCGGTGTATAGGCTTGCTGTTTGGAAACTAGTTCTAGCCCAAGGGTATCTAAGGGCAATGCTCAGGGGCGCTTTGCTATGACACCAGAAAGGGGATGGGAACAATCCAACCCCAAGTTACACAGGGAGTTGGGAGTAGAATGGAAGGTAGTGATCAGTACTGATCAGCACCCAGAAAGCAAACCCACTGACTACTAAAATTGTCACCCTTCCTTAGAATTACATCTGCAAAAAATATAAATTTGTTGACTTCTTTCTGGTAAGCTTAACTCTAGCTGCAGTGATGGCAGCTACGGCAAATAAATTTCATTCAAATTAACTCTGATTCATAGTTATGTCGCTCAGTGGCATCTTAGGTAAGCAGGATGGAATTGAGGATGGAATTGAGATGCTAGGAATATAATCATGCCTTTTCCCCGGCAAACATCTGGCACTGTGGTCATGCGCAACTAGCAGCACCTGAAATAGAGTGAGCGGAAAGATCCCCCTTGGAACACATGTCACTAAGTGGGCAGCCCCTTCCATGTTGCTGGCTTGACTCAGCTTCATAGTAAGGTAAGAAGTTTTGCTTTACACAAGTATCTCTATGAAGTATTAACGGCAAATAGCAAGACAGCTGGATGGTGAAAAATAACTTTTGGAGGATCTGCCTTTCGTGCACAGAGCTTGACAGCAGTGCCAACAATGGCAATTAACTTAGCAGGTGATTAAATAATTGCAATCAGCTGAGTGGCTTTGCCTTTCTCTCTGCTTTTTAACATATTATTGTGCAACTAGTAGCCCAAGTTAAATCTGCTCCCTTTCTCAATTCATGCATCACATCTCCTCTGCCCCCTAAACTTTTCAGCTGCCCATCATTAACACGCACAACAGGGTCAGAAGCTCACACCAGCAAAAGCTGATGGTGGAGGTCAAGAAATGCAAAGATCCACTCTTTAAGGTGGATGCAACAACCTGGAACCATCTTGTGATGGGGCAGTGTTACTTGCTTTAACAATGCTGCTTGCACAATGCCTCCCGTGTTATGCAGTTATAGCATTATCTGCATTATTAATGGTCTCCTCCATGGTTATAGACTACAGCTGGCAGTGCAAAAATTAAATGTAAATACTCATGGAGATTCTTAATCACTGACTAGGACTCCTGTTTGGTTTTAGGAGGCCTCAGTTACTTATCTCATCCCAAAGCAGTTGCATTCCATGTAGGCAAAAGTTGTTTATAGAGTAACTGATGGCATTTTTAAACTAACCTCGCTGCCCTTCACATTTCCGTATGGTAATTAGGATACTCAAAACTATTGTAAAGTTACTGGAAGTCATCATGCACCACAGTGTTGTCCCAAACCACTCTAAAATGGAAAAGAAACAGGCTTTCCTGTTGACAAAGATATTATCTGCACCTTAAAGAAAACGGAAACTCATCTGACTTGTTTGATGCCTTTCCTTATGCAATATGTAACTGTAGCCAGTGGCAATTTAAGACTGCTAGGATTGTGTCATTGGCATTCACTGGCTTCCAGTGCAGCCTACAAACGATGCTAGTGCAGCAACTTTGCCAGAAGCTAAAGGTTAGAAAAGTATTTAAACTAAAGACAGAGGAGAAAAGAGGCTCAGCTACCCAGTGAGGTACAGCTACCATGTTGCTCAAAGGACTATGAGAAGCTTAGTCCACACATTTTTGTCTACAAAGCACTCCGTATTCCTTAAACATAATTTGTCCCTCTAAAGCCATTGCTGTCTTCCACCTTAAACTATGTATTATTTTCCCCACTAAGGGATCCACATGCCTTGTCATTTATGGCACAAATTTGCACTGGCTTACATTTCCCTTATGGACAGCGCAGCATATCAAAGTATGCTGTCCAAAAGGAAAACTGCCTTCTTCCTGCTAGAAGGGCCCCATAGGCTCAGAATAGCTGTTTTATGGAAAAGAATGCAGCCATATATTGGGGCTGAGAATGGCTCCTAGCAGGCTCCCAAGGGTCACAAGTAAGCATTTCTGCCCTGGAAAGACCTACAAGCTGCTCCACCACAGTAGATCCTAGGATCTCATCATAAATCAGATAAAACATCAGGATTACAGCTTTAGAGCATCTGTTGCACAATGGAATGGAATGCCTCTATTGAGGTGGAAGCAGCAAAAAGCCTGCTCTGAATAAATTCTACTGCTTTTAGATGGCAATGGGACAGGTTGCCTATGGGCAACTACAGTTGTGTGCACTGTAGTAGGATGCTGCCACACAAAGACTGAGCAAGGAAAGAGAATCGGCAGATAGGTCAAGCAAAGTTGCTTTATTGCTTGCATGGCACCTCTCCCCTAAAGCCCCAAGACATTTCACATCCCATTCAGGCTAGTGTAGAGTTCAGAGGTTCCTATAACCACAATAAAAATGCATTTATCTTAAAAGCCGGAGCATCTAATAATAGCTTGCAAATTCTTTTTCCAACAAACAATGCCAAGAAAAGGGCTTTTAAATTTCAGTAAGATGCCTCTATTGTGGAGTAGATGACAACTTCCTGGAGAGGAAGAAATGAGAGATTCCACATGGCTGCATACTTTACTGACAAAATCTCTGGGGAGTAATAGAGGAAAACATCCATCAGCTGTTTGCACCAATTTCTAGAGAGGGAACTCTGGACGTTTGAAACCTAACAGTCCCCATCAGCTTTCTTTCTTTGTAGCTTGGTTCTAAGCATGGTTACTAGCTGTGACGATTCAGAACCACCATGCAGCTGCTTCTCTTGTGCATGCAGAGGCTTACTCCTACCAATACGTTAACACTCTCCAGCTACAGAAGTGCTTCACAGTTGCTCAGTGCAACAGGAAGCTTCAATCTGTGACTTACAAAGGAGGAAAGTGGGGTTGTTTACTTGCTGTGTTCCAAGGACGTCGATAGCTTTTTCTTCACTATTCCTCATACCTGCTTCCCCTGTTGAACCATAAATGAGAAAAAGTGCCTTGAAGGAAGCAAATGTCATCCATTGCCTATTCCCCACTATTTTTACAAGATGACAGGAGTCATTTCACTCCACAGTGCCTCTGTTAAATCTACCCCATATATTCCTCCTTGTTTGAAATTGCCTGAGTGCTGTTTCAGTAATTAAACTGCCTAATTCAGTAAATATCCCATGATTATGGTGGGGGGAGGTGCCCAGAATTATTATTAATTCAAACAATTGTTTTCTCCAGTACTTTCCGCCCAAGTGGGGTTCACTGTCTATTTTATGTTATTTTCTTTTGCTGGGTGGAGAGAGACTCCTCATGGCAAAGGTACTTACAGCTCAGCCCCCTACCCCTACCTTAACCCAGCAGAGCAGCATCTTGATGAAGCTCTTCCCACTCAGCAGCTGTACCTTCGGCATCTACAAGGACCAGAGTGTTTCCCAGATCACTTAATTATCCCTGATTGGTTCCTACTGGTCAAAACACGGAAATATAGACAAAAGAGCCACTCTGTAACCAGCACAATAACCCATAAGCGGTGACGGTACGTTGTGGCAATGAGTAACAACATTCTTCCTCCTGCCCCCTCGCCCCCTCCACACACACCCTCAGGACGGCTGGAGATGGGGTTTAAGGGCGGTAGATTTTAATAATGTCTTTGATGACCCGTCGGCAGATTGGGCAGCAGGCATTGAGTTGTTTCTTCAGCTTAAGACCACAGGTGTTGCAGAGGCACATGTGTCCACAGGTATAGATCACCACGTCCACCTCGTTGTCAAAGCAAACGGTGCACTCGCCATTCTTGCTGCTTGACGGCTCCGGAGGTGGGAACACGGGAGACACTGGAGGGCTCAGAGGTGAACTTGGAGCAGTCACTGCAAAGAATGGGGAACAGAGAAACCTCGAGTCAGAACCACTTCCCTTTAATCTGAGCCTCTTATGTCAGGCTGCAAAGAAAAATGGGGAACGCAAAGGGTTGCTTGCTTTAGACAAAAGTGCTATGAACAAAAAGGTTTGGGGGATGTTTTAAAACCAGCAACACTTTGACACAGAGAGGGAACAGCAGAACTCAAGAAATGTTTGCATATATACCCTTTGTGGGAAGTAAAACCTCTATCAAGTCTGTTTCCACATCCATAAAAACTACAGTTTCAAACAGTTGTCATTTAGGAGGTTTTTAAAGATCAAAGACATGCAGTATGACTTGCAGGGGGTGCTGCTAGATAGACTTTGTCTATCATGATTTGTCACTGCTGTGGCTGTTGCAGCAACCACTTATCCATTCCGTTTCGCTGCCTGGCAGTCACGCCGGCTGCAGCAACTTTCCAAATACGGCATTTGCAAGGTGTGGGGTACTTTCTTTAAAAGTCCATTTCTAAAGTGCATAGCAGAATATTCAGGTGAATTTCATATTAAAACTTATCACAGAAACAAGCTAGCTTCTTTAAAAATTATTTACAGTAACCGGTACAGCAGCTCTGCATTTAATGAATGGGATTTGGGGCTGTTCATAGCTACCTGGCGTTAATATTTGTATGGTCAGAGATTTCAATAAATAAAAGTACTAAGAAATTGTTTTCAATCATATACTTTGTATTCTAAAGCTCCATTAATAGAATCCTATAGCATGAGATTTGAACCAGCAAAGGATGTTTTACCAGCTCTTAATATTTCTGGAGCAGAGTAGCTCATGATGATAGATTAAGCAGTATTGGCTTTCATCCAGCTGTGGTTCAGTGGTTGTGAAGTCCATATTTCACTCATCATTAGGAACTTTAATCCTTGCAGGATTTCAGTAGCACCATGTGGAGTGACAGTTGAATTTTGGGTTGTTTTTTAATACAAATGATTTTGTATTGCATTTCATGTTCTATTTACCCTGGTTCTGCAAAAACCACATGTTACAGCCATAGCATAGGACAGCTCTTCATACACAAGGTCATTTCTTGTTACGAATGTCACATGGGGACCATATGACCCCAACCAAAGGAGCCCCTTCTGGAGCAGTTCATGAAACCACTGTGGGAACAGACCAGGTCTGAGGAACCTGTGGCCCTCCTGATGTTGGACTCATGACCATTTCCATCATTCCCATTCATTGGCCATGCCTGCTGGGGCTGATGAGAGTTGGCATCCACCAAAGATTCCCCACCCTTGAGATAGACAAACAATGGCTCTGTGGTAGCACTGGGCCAGCACCTTGCTCCCCTTCACCTAGAACAGGCTGCCATGCAATGGTTTTCCTGTTCAGGTAAAGTGGGGCATCTACTCTTGGGAGCCACCGTGGTGTAGTGGTTAAGAGCGGTGGACTCATAATCTGGTGAACCGGGTTCACTTCCCCGCTCCTCCACATGCAGCTGGGTGACCTTGGGCTAGTCACACTTATCCGAAGTATCTCAGCCTCACTCACCTCACAGAAGGGAAAAGGAGATTAAGGGGAGTGAAAGGCGGGATATCAACTCCAAACTCCTCTTCTTACTTATCATGCCATGGAGTTCTGGGTGTGACAGGTTTCTAAAGTAGCTTTAGTTTCTCTAGGCTTCACAGAATTGTAGAGTTAGAAGGGACCATGAGCATCATCTAGACCAACCCCCTGCAGGGATGGAATATTTTGCCCTATGTGGGGCTCAAACCCACAACCCTGAATGTAAAAGTCCCATGCTTTACCGACTGAGCCATCCCTCAGGAAGATAGAACAGATATTTCCTACAGACAGCAACAGGTGTCACCACATTTGTTACTCTCAGGGTTTCCATCTGCTTGCATTAAAGTCTTAACACAACCCCAACAGCAGCTTTAGGAAATCTGGACGCTCCTCTGTCACAGGAAGAAAGAGGAAGTTCGGCACACACTGTGCAAATTGCAACACGCCTCGTTCAGGCAAAGCAAGACTCAACTTGTAAGGTCTGGTTCGTAACTTTTGGGCAGGGTGAAATGTGTGTATTCAAACAACAAGAGTGCAGGAGGCACAAAGCGAAAGGGTCCCTTACCTAGGGATGACTCAGAAGCGGAAGAAGACCTGTTCACGCTGAAAGCCATATCTGAGTCACTGTCATATTGGGAGCCTCCAGGGGATCCTGAGGGAGAGACTGTCACAGGGCTGGACTGCACAGTGCCTGAAAATACAAAATAACAGGTTCCGTCAGCTTCAGGGGTGGGACAGGAATCTCTCAGGCATGCAGTGCTGAACTGAGTCTACCCTGGGACAACACCATCCATTTCATCTCCACAACAGACTTACTGTGTAATTGAGAACTTGGTATTTTGTAATACTTATTAACAGGTTGATTTGTTTAAAGAAAATGAGCTTCCTCTGGTTCCAAGCTTGCCTTAACTGCCTCGTTAAAGCTCACTCAGGGGCAAAAATCTTGCTGGCAAGATTCAACCAGGAGGTTGAAGACCAGTGGTGGAGAATGTCTAGAACATGGGCCCATGAGACTGTTTTGACCAAGCCACACCCACCTGCCCCTACACCTGACACCATACATGTGGGGTATGTGGTTTGGTCCAAAGCAGGGTTTGCAGGCATCACCAGTCTGAAGAAAAGGAAAAGAGGTCCTGTGAATTCCACTTACAAAGGACCTTGTAAACAGGAACTTAGGACCCCAAGAAAGATGTCAAGTTACTAAAATACAGCCTACCCCCACCTAGCCAAAAGGGTGCAGCCAACTGAGAGTGATGCCTTCGAAGTCAGGATAGCTAAATGGAACTTCCCTGCTCAGAAGTGGTACATGTATCCAGACCAGAAGCTGAGAACAAAGTGAGAGTGGAATGTAGCCATAATCCTCATGCCCTGCTTGGCTGCTTCTTGGCAAGAGAATGCTGGAGCAGAGGAATCTTGGGCTGATTGTGCAAGGCAATTCTGATGTTCTGAATTATGGGACTACAATCAGCCCTATTCCAAAGAAATGCTAGTTTTCAGCCAGGAATATAAAACTCAGGTAGTGATCAGACCTCTGTATTGGCAAAACGGCCCATAAACTGGTATGTGACCAAAAAGGGGACTGGTGGTGGTACAAGAGGGCAGTCTGCATCTTTGCAACTGTGCTAGGGCCACTGAAGCTGCTTACAGCACTGGCGTAACATTGATCCATACACCAGGGCCTAGCTGAGTGTTCTAGTCAGATGTGACCGAGATCCCTCTCTGCTCCATCGCATGGATCACATAGGCTTGTAGAAACAGTATACAGTGGTACATCTAGTTACAACCCTAATTCATTCCGCAGGTCCATTCTTAACCTGAAACTGTTCTTAACTAGAGGCGTGCTTTCGCTAATGGGGCCTCTTGCTGCCGCTGCGCTGCTGGCACACAATTTCCGTTCTCATCCTGGGGCAAAGTTCTCAGCTCGAGGTAACTCTAGCAGGTTAGTGGAGTTTGTAACCTGAAGCGTTTGTAACCTGAGGTGTTTGTAACTCGAGGTACCACTGTAGAACAGTATGCACATTTACCAGCTTCAGTTTATGAAAAAGTACATGCAAGTTGCCAGACAAGCGGCAGAGTCATCTGGTTTTGAATATCTCCCCAAATATAAGATCATGCTTCAGCAATGCCAATGCAAGGCACAGCTGGTGGCAACAAGGGTTTAGCTGGCCTATAAAATGCCAGAGAGAGAGGCAACAGCCCACTGAAGCCAGGGAGAATGCAATGCCTCTCCAAAGCTGTAAAGGAATCTCAGCGTTACACTACACTACACCCATATTTTTGAGCTGCACTTACCTAATATTTTGAGTTGATTGATTACACCATGGATCGTGAAAAATACCCACAGTGACTGCGAGGTATCAACGCACATCAGCATCCCACGGTTGATCCCGTTTATTCCATGGTGCACTTCTCCATTTGGCAAGACCACAAAGCTGAGGATGTCCCCATTGTTGAGGACTGGGAAACCTCGGCAAACCACCCAGTATTCCTTGCGATCCAGAAGGAAGTCTGGATCCGCTGGGAGCTCATTTGTTCGTAAAGTACCAGGATCACAAGAAGTGATGCCAAACGTGAGGGCTCCATAGTACGGCAGCCCCAGGTGTCCAACTTCCACAAAGAGGCTTTCGCCAACGTGCAAAGGCCGGTCAGAAAACACCAAAGTCCTATTGCTCTCTTGCCAGTTGGTGCAGGCAGACATCCGGTCCTGAGAGAAGTTAATGTCGGGCCCACGAGTAGGGTGGAAACGCAGATCTGTATCGAGAAAGGCAGGCACCACTTGGGCAAGCTGCCGCCTGCTTGGACAGCAAGGGATGGTGTGATTATCTGTCGGCAGCGCAGGCATACGGCTCAAGTTCAGATTAGCAATTTTGGCCACCACCTGGTTGTTCTCCAGTTCGTTGTTGTTGAAGTTGGCTGAGTCGTGGCTGCTCTGTGGAAGGCAAGTGCTGAGTCGTGCGTTGCTGAGACGGGTGGAGGTCATCGTCTCGGCAAAAATGCTGTCTGTGAGGCAATGACAAGGAAAAGCTGTATTAGAGGCAAGCTGAAAATGGCAGCTTACCCTGGCTTGATCGTTGCTTTTTGGCCACTCCTTCATCATACTTAAAACATCAAATATGATACTTTTCCTAGTCCAATTGTGTTTCCAATTAAAGTGGGCAAAAGGAACATAAAGAAGGAAAAATCTATCTGGAAACACAGAATTTTCAAGGCAGTTAGGAATTCTTCCATCAAACAAAGCTCCACCAATATTTGCTATTCTACGGGAGCACTGTCCAATGGAACACCGTACTACAAGCTGGTTGCCCGATGCAGGGGCCTCTATTCCTTGCAGACTTGTATTTGGTGCTCACAAAAAGAGACCGGTTTCTGTTCACTGCCTCACTCAATTGCAGAAAAGCAGATTCTGCAAACTACACTACCTACTTGAGAGAATAAATATTCCTTCCTCGTCTCATCTCTCTCATACCTCTGCGCCCCCACCCCGTCCTTGCCAATTTAATTCATGTAAGAGAGACTGGAAAGAGAATGCATTTAATCACTTTAGACCATTAATAATAAATTGTGTGTAATGTACTTGCATGCTAAAATAGCAGTAGTGACCTTTAAAAAAATGTTTCAAAGCATACTAGACTATTTGTTACTGACAGGCAATGTGAACAAGCGACAAACTCTCTCCCAGCACAACATCCCATCTGATAGCACCCAATGTTAACAAAAAAACACAAACATTTCTAGCCCCAAAGCATAAAACTAGAAGCACATCACTCCATATGAACCATTCCCCTGTATAGTTATTGAGAGTTGATAACGAGAAAAAGAATGGGTATGAGGAAAGCAAAGGGCAAGATACTTCGGCAAATTTTGATTGAGGACATTCAGATTTCTTAAAGGAAGAATCATCATAAGATTATTTCCCCAAAATCTTAGATCTATAATCTGGGGGCCACTACCTAGACAGTAATTCATGCTGAAATCATGGCATGACTTGTGGATGGCAGCTTAAGGCTGCAGTACTGTGCGTGCTTACTTAGGAATAAAGCACACTGAATTAAGTGGGATTTACTTCTGGGAAAACGTACACAGGTTTACACTGTTAAACTTGATTTTAAGTTACACATAACTCTGCTGCATTTGCATGCATTTTAGCCTCCTTAAAAGTGGAAATGTATTGAAAATTTATCTGAAGTGCTTAAAGTTGATTATCAATGCAATATATGGAAAAATCAAATGTATAAACAGCTTTCAATTTTGATTAGCCACATAGCTTTTCTTGACAGAAGGAATCTGGGAGGGGGTTTTAAAGTAAAGCCTGTCTTCCTCCTCAGGATCTTAAGTAGCCAATTCAATATTTCAAAGGAGTGGCTTTCTCTAATTGCTTAAGTCATAAAAGCTTCACATCTACAATCTTAAGAGTTGATATAATGAATTTGTACATAGTGCATCCTGCTTTGTGAAGCATCTACAGTTCTATATTTGGGATACCCTCTGTTCCCGTCTTCCAGCCACTCCCCAATTACTGACACTACAAAAGTGATCCAACTTGGCCCTCACTTTCTCTTACATTTCTACCTGTAAAATGGTAATAATAGTGATCTATTTCATATGGATGCTGTGAAGGGAAAGAGGCGGCCAAGTATTTTGAAGGCTCTGATCAAAATTCAGCAAGAGTTAAGTGCTGTTATGCTCATTTATTTTAATGGGCTTTTGGCACACAGTCCAAATTAATTGACTGTGGCCAACAAGTGCTATAGCACATTGTAAACTATAGTTCCACAGACTACAGGGGGGGGAGAGAAATGGCCTGGTTTCTACCTGCTGCCTCCACTGACAAGCTAGCCATTGTATAATTCACTTCATAGGAGCTGTGCTCCTTCAACTCTACCCAGGGTCATAATGCAGGATCTAACACACTATAGACCATAGCTTTCTGACAAGGCTTAGTAGGGCACAGTGAAAATGTAAAGACAATTTTCAGAATCACGCTAGGTCTTGGTATGGCATAAATACCCACTTATGCAAGGCACAGAATAAATTTCAATAGCCTTTTGGCAAGGCACTTAACTATTCCTAGGTGATTGTTTAATTTTAAGCAGGGAAAGTGTCCCTTGTTTGGGGTGTGGAAGGACATGGAAAGGAGGCTTTAGAATTTGGGGAGATGGGGAGAGGTTGTGGTGGTGGTTTTCAAAATTTTAAGAGCCCCAATTTAAACTGTGCCTATTTAAGAATGATTTGAACTATTCTCCATTAATGCATTCATTATGTCATTATTGCTGAAGCTACGTTATCTTTAACAATCATGTCCACAATTAAGATGACAGGAATGCCAAATCTGTCCTTTGAAGTCAACTGTAGAGCTGCAGATATGTGTAGTAAACCAATACCAGAAAGGGGGAGGGGGTTGTGACAGCTTTATTCAGATAACCCCGGAGTACACCAGACGCATGTATTAGTGCTCATGTTCTGAGAACACTGGAGGCAGCAGATTACATCACAGGCAGCATCCAAGATCCCTAGTGCTTTGTAAACACATACTATCAGGCTTGTCTATAAGGACAAAAATAAGTCCACAATCATGGCTCATTGAGCTGTACTTCTAGGTACGCCAACTGAAGCCAAGCTATCACCTGAACTCTACAGGACAAGGTGATAAATCAAGAGTGAGGAATCTCTTGCCTGGACGGAATAGATTCAAGAAGAGGAAAAACCCAATGCTTTGGAAAAGCTTCCAAACTCTTGGAAAGAGAATTACGACATTGCTGCCCTCGCTGGAGTCCTCTGATAAGCAGAGAAGCTGGCGTTTCTCTTGTGTCAAGGTGCTGTGCTTTCTAAAAAACCCCGATAGGGCAGGAATGCCACATGAGAGGCTCTAAGTGGCCGTCAGAGGAGATAATGGTTATAAAGCCTGAGCTGGAGAGGGAGGATGAGTCATGGCACTGCATGGTACACACAGCTGGCAATCTGTGGAGCCAATGCAAGGGGAAGAGGCCTCATTTCATTGGCTTGGTCTCCTTGGTTGTGGGGCTCACAGATCCAAAAGTTAAAAGCTATCTCACACCAAGGGCACCTATGCAACAAATACACCTGCAGTTTTATCAAGTGAGTTTATGTAATAGGAACAGGCTACCAATATAAATACTATGAGCAGTTTCTGGCATTGGTTTTAAATTTCTGAAGTGTTGGCGTATTAATTTAGACAACTGTAATTGGGGGGAAAATATCTGTTGCCAGCTTATCTGCCCCATGGTGCAATCCAATTTAACCACGAGGGAGCTGAATGCCCACCTGAAGATTTCACATTTGCAAGCAGGGGCTTGCTTATTTCATTTATTTATTACATTTACATTCCGCCTTTCCTCCAAGAGCTCTTGGTGGCACATCTGGTTCTTTCCTTCTCCATTATTATCCTCACAGCAAGCCTGTGAGGTAGGCTTGGCAGAGACCGTGAGCTTCATACCTAGGTAGGGATTTGAACCCGAGTCCCAGTAACAGTGATGAAAATGAAAATGCAAGCTTAGTATCTGGGCTTTACACTTTACAACATAAGTACCACTACCCTAACTCACACAGCTTGTTCTGAGAGAAGGGAGATATGACAAAAGGGTCTATACAGAAGGAGATTTTTTTAACAGACCATATACACCTACCTAGTATTTGCACTTCATGAGTGATTCCATAGACATCTATCAGTGCCCAGAGAGGCCCGGAGACTTTGACGCCACAGTGAAACAGAATTGGCTCTTCGTCATTAACGCTATAGAAAACTCTCCCATGGCGGTCGACCCAGAACGCCAAGATGTTGTCTCTTAGTGCAAACCTCTCTGGCAGGGCTTTGGCCCAGAAGCCTGGCCGTGTCACCAGGTCTGGGCAGGCGTATTTTGGTATGTCGTCTGCGCTCATCTGCGATGGATCGTGAGTGGTGAAGCCAAAGCGCAGGGCCCCGCTCCACCCGTGGTGCACGGACACCAGCTTGAGACGCACTTTCTCGTAGAGGTGGATGGGCCGGTTGGTGAAAGTGACGCCGTTGCAGAAACTGTTCCTCCGAGTGGCTTTGCGGGAATGGGCATCCAGGCGTATGTTTTTTCCTTTGGCCTGGAAATGGAATCGCGGAGGTTCAGTAATGGTGAGGACAGACCGCCTCTCATGGCTACTGTTAGGCAGTGTGTAATAAGGCCTGTGGGATACAGAGCGAGCCTGTTGACTGGTGTCTGCAGATAAATAGAAAAAAAAAACAGGAAGAAGAGACATTGTTAGGAATTTGCTAATTTAGGTTGCAATGCTAAGAAAACTGCTCGCCCCCCCCCCCCAGCTACTGATATGTGCAGATTCTAGGCTAGATTTTAACAGACTAATCAGATACAAACACACTCCTTATTTGGACAAAGTTCCTCTGCTCCCTGTTCTTGTAATCCTACTAAGAATGACATTTTTCCAGTGGAGAAAAATTCTGTCTCTCAGCCAGTGTTCAGCTGGAACTAGTTTTTAAATGAATACATTGCTAGACATAACTGACACCTCAACAGAAACACACACAAAAAAACCCCTTAGCACACTAGGTTGAGGTGGGGAGATACAAACTGCAGTAGTCACACTGCTACATTTGGGGTCAAAAGAGGAACTGACTAGACAATTTCATTGCTGACATAAACAGATTTGCTCAACAACTGCTTCTACAATCTAAAACATGGGTAGGCAAACTAAGGTCCGGGAGCCAGAGCCGGCCTAATCGCCTTCTAAATCCGGCCCATGGACGGTCTGGGAATCAGCGTGTTTTTACATGAGTGGAATGTGTCCTTTTATTTAAAATGCATCTCTGGGTTATTTGTGGGGCGTAGGAATTCATTCATTATATTTTTTTTCAAAATATAGTCCAGCCCCCCACAAGGTCTCCTGAAAACGTTTGCTGACCCCTGATCTAAAACTTGGGGCAATTGTTAAGTAGGCATCCCAGAAGACAGAGAAAGCAGCCAGTCTGGAGCCCTGTACCCCAGGCAGCCTATGTGTGCTACATGAGAGCAGAGAGGAAGACTGACATAAAGAGAAGCTGCCGATATGTGGTAATATTACTTGCTGCCACCCTTCTGCCTCTTCTTGGTCCCCAATACATGTTGGAAGTGACTTGAAGCAACAGTGCCCTCCTCTACTCATGAACTCAGAAGCAGACAGGTAGATTGTATGTTTGGAACAATGACAGCATATCAACAAAAGGAGGTGGCAGATTTATCTTAGTGGCACTGAACACCTCCAAGATGACCTGCCCATCATTTAAAAAGAGAAAGTGAGTCACCAAGTTAGTAACTAATCTGCAATCAACTGTTGGACCACCCCAGGCAACCAAGCATTTAACCATCCCTAAAAGGCCCCTGGTTCTGAGCTCTAAGTGCTATCTTTGGCCTGCTTAGTATCCACAACATGCTTTGTAGCTCTAAGAACTAGTTTTCAATTGTATGTTGCTTCAAATGTTGGCTGCTGATGGCTTAAATTCTGAAAATCCATTTGGGGCATCATAATTGTGTTTTGGGACGCGGGTGGCGCTGTAAAACCTCAGCGCCTAGGACTTGCCGATCGTATTCGGCGGTTCGAATCCCCGCGGCGGGGTGCGCTCCCGTCATTCGGTCCCAGCGCCTGCCAACCTAGCAGTTCGAAAGCACCCCCGGGTGCAAGTAGATAAATAGTGACCGCTTACCAGCGGGAAGCTAAACGGCGTTCTGTGTGCTGCGCTGGCTCGCCAGATGCAGCTTGTCACGCTGGCCACGTGACCCGGAAGTGTCTGCGGACAGTGCTAGCTCCCGGCCTCTAGAGTGAGATGAGCGCACAACCCTAGAGTCTGGCCTGTACGGGCAGGGGTACCTTTACCTTTACTTAATTGTGTTTTAGCATAAGCAGCATGCATTTTCCCTTATCCAATCTTTATTACACTGAACTACAAGATAAAATAGGGCCGTCAGAAACCCCCAAAGCTAAATGAAGCAGCCCTAGGGCGGAGGTGGGGGAAATTGGCTCCTAATGAAACTGTTTTTGTAAGTCTGTCCTATGACTTCCCCTTATGGCAGGAACAGTGTCATGGCAAATATTCAGTAATCACTTCCCTTATTTTTAATGAACAACACACACACAAAATAGCTCAGTGAGACAAGATTAAAGCTTCCACCCTAATAAACCCCAAACACAAATGTCAAAACAGTTTTATTGTAATTGCAAGTAGCCACATGCCGAAATATTAACATAGCTGGAAAACAAAACTGCACTAAGGTCCTGCTTGGCACTTTATACTTGGGAGGAATAGGGATTTGTTTAAATATATTTTAAAATACCTTCACAGCAGGAGCTTCAATATTTTTGAATTGATATTGTGCAAGTGACAATTGTTTCAAATAATGGCAACACCTCTCCTTAAAAACAAACAACACATTCCTAACATTTGTGACTTACTTCTTTTACTTAACAGTAATTAAAATGCATACCAAAAAGTATTAGCTGACCTCACAGCCCAGAAGAACTCTACTTCACAATTGATTCCTGCCAATTCTCTCCCATTATTTCCCTCCCAACACCCAGACAGGCTCTTTTGATTGTATAAAAGTGCATTCAGAAAAAGCCCAGTCAGGTGTTGCACTCCTAAGCCACGTCCACACCATACATTTAAAGCATTGTGATACCGCTTTAAACAGTCATGGCTTCCTCCAAATAATCCTGGGAATTCACAGAGCTGCCATTTTCCAGAGTGGTTAAACAATCAATCCCTCTTCACAAGAACTCTAGGTATTGTAGCTCTCTGTGGGGAAGAGGGGTCTCTGAACAAACTACAGCTCCCAGAATTCTTCGGAGGCCAAGGCTGTTTGAAGTGTATCATAGTGCTTTAAATGTGTGGTATGAATGCAGCCTAATAGTTGCAGATTCTGAAAGCATTTCACAGGGTCTCTCCGTCTCTACAGACCTTTCTATGGAAGGAGCTCAAGAATGCAATCCAACCCATTCCAGCCTGCAAACACTGTGTTAAGTGGTGTTTATGTACAAGTAAACATGCACAGGACAGGGCAGCAAGACAGGCATCCTGTCAGTTTTGGTGAGATTTTTTTTTTTTTTACCTCCCCCTTAGGACTGCCCTGCTTCCCTGCTTTTTATCTGCAGAAATCAGCAGATGGAGGTTTTTATGGTATGGAGCTAAGTATTCTCACCTCCCAATGTCTGCAGTACAAGCTTGCAAAGGGTTTAGAAAACGTGCCAGTATAATAATAATGATAAAGGAACAAAGCTGGCAACAATACCTCTTGAATGATATCTTTAGCAGGCCAAATCCTTAGCAGCAGCAGTGCCTCTCAGGAGGTTATACAAGCCTGTTTGTAATGTAAACATCCTGCCAAAGGATGACAGATATGTTTTAAGAAAAATTTTCCAAAAGGAGAGAACCAAGATGACTAGCAAATCTAAATAAATAACTGGGAGGGAAGTACTTGCACTTCCCAAGTGAACCACATGGGCCACAAACCACTCTCTGGTGCAAGAGATTCAGCTGGAAGAACTGAGAGACTAGCAACTTGCTGAAGGTGAAAATAAGTGTTTCTGGCCAGAGCGTCCTGGGAGCATCACTTCTGTTACAGTAACACCTAAGTACGTGGCAACCATGAAGAGGTGGGAAACATAAGGCATTTCAGGAGTTACATGGAAGAGCACATGCAAACAAGTTTATCTTTATATGAGAACTAGAAACAGAAACTGAATTCTTAAGATATTTCTTTTCATTACACTTATCTTAAGAATGGAGAGATACGGGAAAGAATGGAGAGGCACATAATAGCAGTACACTTAATAAATAGTGAGTTATAGATAGGTCCAACGGGGTAAACGTTCTCAGGCATTCAGGGCAGCGTTGTTTACACCAATAGCGGAAGCTTTATCGCCACCTTCAATAAGAGCATGATAAGGCCAGAGAACAGAATCAAAGACCGCCAGGCACAAATGCATTAAGGCCTGTGACACATACACTTTTGTGATTAAGCGGCAAACTGCTCCCACTTATCACTATTGGCCTATACAATACACTGTACCGCTTGCCTTGTGAACGGGAAAACTCTCCATCTACTTATAGTCAGTACAATAGCACAGTTTCTGCACAATCTGATCTAGATATATTGGCACTGACTGCCAAGAAAACCATTCTTAGTATCTGCTTATTGAGTTTTTAATGGGTGTCCCTTCCTCCAAAATAGTCATTGTTTCATTCTTCTTAGTTGACTAAGTATATAGATGACAACGGCCACAGTCAGAACATAACTCAACTGCCTTGTCCAGGAATGGCTGCCATAAGGAGTGGTGGAGAGAGGAATATTTCAATAAATACAGCAAGCCCACAACATATGTGCATTTAACTTTTGCACATTCAGCTTTATGTGCGGGCAAAATAAATGAATAAAAATTAAAAGGGTGGAGAAAGGGTGTGAGGTTCTGGGGGAAATGACTTTGGCAATCCCACTTACCATTGAGCTCAATAGATTTTGACTATGCATAATTTGGCTTTAGGCACAATCCGCCGGAACATAACCCCTGCATAACCTGCCTGCTTACTGTACATCCTGTTGTACAGCAACAAACTGTTTCACTATCTTCAAACACATTCTTCAGCACACCTTCACATAGTTTATGATCTTAAGGTATAAAAAGTGTGTGTGCGCGCACACACATACACAAACATCTACATTTTGTATAATCCCTATCCCATTCCTTGAATGTACAAGCAGAGAAGAATATCAAGCCAAAAAATTAGATAGATAGATAGATAGATAGATAGATGATAGGAATTTTATTATGCATTGGATAAATCCGGAGAATTTTAAGAGGTTGATGAGTAATGTCAAAAGATGGAAAAGCAGTTGTATAGCCAAAATGCTACCATCATTCCAAGCTGATGAACAGGAAGTTTAGGCCAGGGGTTATTTAAAAAACAAAACAAACAGGAAAGCATGTTGCGATTATACAATAGGGAATTATCCTGAAGGAAATGAATGGGTCATGTTATCCTTTACTAGAATGGACACCTGTCAGTTACCCTTTTAAAGCATACAGCACTTTTTCTTTAGCGGGATTGGGACAATGAAAGAGCACTGTAAATATAGTTGCCCCATAGCGAGCATCGTTTTTGACAAGATATTTTGCAAGCGTAAAACCAGCATCTTCCACAAGAGATGCAGAGGAAAGAGTGGCAAAAAGCATTTTCCATGCACCAGACATCAACCTTGTCTGACAACACATTCGCATTCCAGTGGGTGCCTCATTCTCTACCATTCTGAAGTCCACAGCAAAGGATAGCTTCAATTGGTACCTAAGTAATCGTATCCTATTTCCAGATACTTCTGATCACGAAAGTGTTTTGGACAGTGTATGGGGAAATATCTCTAGCATTTCAATAACCAGCCTTGTCAATCTGTGAGTGGTGGACCAATGGCGTACATGTACACCCCAAAATGACAGTGGTAAAATATTGTCATAAATTGACATATGATAAGTGAGCATGTTATTGGCTGTAATTACCTCAACTATTTTACATTGATTGGTCAATCTTTGGTGCGGCTGATAGAAATAGAGAATGTGGGATTGAAGAAGCAGCTCATAGGAAATGAAAGGAGAATATGGACTATTCAAAATGGAATACGAGATGTCTCAGCTCACATAATATCACCATCCTGAGGTTGGAGAAAGTGGTGGCAGTGGTAGCTGTATTGGTAACCAGCAACACATCTGTTGCAGTGATTATATTTTAGCTTTTTTCAGAAGACTAGTTTGCAAACAATCCAAATCATTCCCCACTCATACTGCAGCCCCTTACACAGTTTAAATCACACTTATTTATATATCTTTTAATTTAATTTAGTGATTTAATCCAGACACATGAGGATTTGGAGAAACCTGACTGGAATGGAATTGGGGCCCACAGCGTATCCCTCACTGCTAGTTTTAGAAAAGCTCTTAGCTGCCAATCTCATGGGGATTTCAGTTGATTTTTTAAAAAAAACTATAATACATCCTTAAATCATGGGTTTGGTCTTCTTTTCAACATGCATTTTTTAAAATAAAAACCCCCAACACCAGTTATTTCTGGTATTGTTTGGCTTTGTAAATGGAAGGACACACAAACCCTTTTCTTTAATGTACATTGTACTAACCTCACTGAAGCCTTTAAAATTCTATTTTAGAACAAAACTCTTATTGTGAACAATACTTAAACCAACAAAGATTCCCCAAGACACACACAAACACATTACAGTTTGCATCATCTTGTACAAAGCATTATATATTCTGTGTCTTTCTTCTGTGTCTTTCACATATCAGCATTACAACCACACAATGTTCATCTCTTGAACACTCCAGTGGCTTAAATTATTTGGTGTCTCTGGAGGGTAATGGCAATGATCCAAACTGGAGGAAATGCTGAAATTAAAAGACATGTTTATACAGGACACACTTCTCCTAAAACGTGCACTGGAAGAACGAAAGACTATTTGGCTTCAATGACTCATATGGCTGAAGATAACCTAGCCCAGTGACTTACATCAAGGCAGTCCTGCTACCTAACAACTCATCTTGAATTGACCTACATAATGCAGACTATAACATCTCACAAGCCGAGGGCAGCAGGGAGGAGAACCGCTCAAAATGCCCACAGAACAGATAGTACCAGACAATAAAAGAACCACACACTACAGGAAAATGTGGTGGTGGTGGTTTTCAGTACCACTATCTGAGACAAACAGACTTTTAATCTAGGAGAAAACTTCCCAAATTCAAATATGACATTATGTGAGGCCTAAGCAAAGAAGAAAACCATCCACAGACTCTCCCCAAAAGTCATTTTAAACCCAGACACTACATCCAACCTCTTTCAAGATGTAGGAGGACTTGGTACCTCCAAAGAAATGGGGTTGGGGGAGAACCCAACTATATTGAATGTAGAAAACCTTTTTTCTCTTACCACGAGTCCACAAGAATAGAGGCACCAGATTAAACAATCTTAAAACACAATTAAAAATCAAACCATGTTTTTTTTAAAGTTATAGCTTTGTCCAAGGCCACAGTAATACTTTCCCTAAGCCAACAGAGCCATAACCTAAATCCTAATCAGCTAATGGCCATTTAAAGCCCTGAGGCAGGCCACCTGGTTTCATTTGCACAGATGGAAAGCAGGAGCAATTGTACTAAAATCTCTAAAGGACATGAGACAAGTACGCCAGAGAGCCATAGCAACAAGTCTCAGAGCTTGCTCTCACAAATCAATTATTGCTTAATGCTTTTTCATTCAACTTTGTCCTCTCCTGGGCATTTAAAAATTGTGTTTCAAGAGGAAACCCATAGTCCCTTTGTGAATATGCTGTGAAGGTTTTAATAAAGTCAGAATGTATGAGAGTGAGAAGTTTTAATGAGTAAGGTTATCATGACAGAGCCATTCTGAAAAACAGTTTTGTCAGCAGTATCTCCTGCAATGGTCCCCTCTTCCCTGTGACACAAACATCACCACATTAGTATTTTGTCCCATGCACAATGCACCTGCATGAAGCTTTGAAGTGCAGGTGAGAGTTTTTGGCCAATCTAAACAAGAAGAATTGAGAACTGAAGGCTCCCACTTTGGCAGCAAGCAACTGCTCTAGTTTAAACTCAGAAATGCAAACATGTGAAGATAAGCCCTTAATGATTTAGTATCAGAAACGCAGAAAGGTAAAACAAAAACAAACAAAAACCCTCTTAACATTGAAGGCAGTGTTAGGGCAAACAGTATATGTATAGATAAGCACTACTTAAAATGTGTTACAAAACTGCTCCTAATTGTTCATTCTTGTCCCGCAACAAAGATGCAACTGTGGAAAAGGGCAATGTAGCAGAATTCCAGACACAGGAAATGCTATGCTATGATTATTCAGAGCAAAATAAGTTAGTAGCTCACAGCTTGGAGCAGCACATCCCTTGCCTCTGAAAGCACAGCCCTTTTATAGGATGAAACCCAGGATACCTGATGACGAATCAGAATTTGTCCCAACTCTGGGTTACTGGAATCTAGCAGACATCAAAACAATGGAGGACTAAAGATAAAGGGGAACGATTTGGGTTGTTGAAAAGATGGTGTTCAAGGCATTTAAGATGGGCCTAAAGGGAATGATACATTATTGCAAGAAAAATGTTTATTCCATCTCCTATTGTGTTCAGGGAGATGTTTTAGATGCTGCACTTCAGCCCTGTCTAGTCACAATACTTCAGTAGGTGTACATGTCCCAGTTGCGAAGACGCAAAGAAAAGGAAGAGATCTTGATACTGGATGCATTACAAAAGCTTCAGCTTTCACACTTTTAAAAGGCCCAGTTTTTAGCCCATAGCTATGAAGACAGACTTCCAAGTGTGGAGCTTGTATGCTCTAAATATTCAGAGAGAATGAACACACAAACTTAGCTGAAACTTTTTCTAAGGTGGAATAATAGTTCCTTAAATCATCCAAATTTAAAAATGTCATTAAAAATGCAGAACAACAAGAAGTATGTTTTATTTACTTAATTCTTATCTGGGAAACAAGGGATAGAACCTGTCATTATTTTATGTACACTCAACTGTATGGATGTTACTGACACGGGGGGTGGGGGGAGGGAGAGGGGGGGAGAGAGAGAGAGAGAGAGAGAGAGAGAGAGAGAGAGAGAGAGAGAGAGAGGGACCTTTCAATGAATGCATCCTATAAGTAACCATTTTATTTTGAGATCCTATTGTTCAAATGATGTGAATCCATTGTGAGAGCTGGGTGGTGGCTGAATTTTTGACTGACCTCCTCCCTATCCAAAAAGCTCTAAAACACTTCAAAAGGACTTCTGAATAGGAAATAGACTAGGCAGTGTTAGAACAGCCACAGATTCAAATGCAAGCATTTCCTCTGTGTGTGCTGCTGCTGCTTCTAAAATAGAAAGACTTCAACTGTCCAATATAGCAAACAGGGAACAGTTTTGTTTTTGCATTTTGAACCCTGATCTATACAGTATTGCAATATGTGAAATGTATGGTTTAGTTGCTTTGAGGGGGCAAGGGGTGTCTTTAATCTGACAAGCCACTATATTTTTCTCATAGCCAGCTGTCTGGAAAGAAGGATCCCTAGAAGAAAAAGCAGAGTTTCATTACCAAATGAGTATGAGCTACATTCCCAGAGAAAGTGAATTCCATAGAATCTAGGCCAAGGAACGAAGTGAGGGGGGGGGGGTAAGGAAATGAAACTTTACAAACAGCATAAAGTTCACAGAAACTGCACCAAAATTCCTATTACACATAATCTTTCTGCTATTCCCATCCTACAACAACTCGTTATTGTCACTTGAAAAACATGTAATTAGGACTAATATTGTTACTAAATCATTATCAATCTGGCATGGAAAGACAAAGAAGCCCATTTCCTTCTTGTAAATTCATCTCACAGCTACTTTAGAATAGCTGAAACAGTAAACTGTGTTGTTTCCAGAGAAAATTTCATGACTTTAGCTTGTGACTTGATCCCCACCCCCACCCTGAAAAGCAACTTAATCATCTATCCCATGACATATCCTTAGCGCAATGGATCTTTGAGCAGGGCAGTTTCTCTAAAAATAAAATGACTACATTCTCTGAAATGCAAGCGCTTCTACAAAGCCAGAGTTCAGCCACATCATTAAAAAGCTGCACACAATAGGACTGTTACCTTGAAAGGGAAAATAACCGCAAGGCCATGTCATCCTGGTTAACTGAGCATCCTTTAGCCATGATAGTGTCACAAGACAAACCACAAAAAAGAATGAAAAGCCGATTCATTGAGCTAGTCTCAAAAGCCCCTCATGTTTGCTAACAAAAATTCATAATGAGGGAAGCCTTCTTTCAACAATGAGTGATAAAAATCCTCACTAAATTGAAGGCAATGGTAGAGATAAAATGTTCCATGATAATCATTTCTGCTCCCCACCCACCTTGAGTAATGCAGATTATTTATAATAAAATGAGTATTTTCAGATGTCTAAGATACAGTCTTGGCAGTGTCCATTCTCAAGGGCTTACATAGGGCTGTTTCAGGCATAATGCTATACCACAGTTTACTGCTACATGAAAAAACAAAAGCAAGACCTTGTATATTTCTCCTTTCCTCCTGCTCCTCTGGTGCAGCTGCAATGAGATTTCATAGTTTCTGTTTTAAATTTAAATAGAATAATTTCTGTTTTTAACCATGAATTATAATTAATTTAAACCTTAAACCAGCCTCTCCCAACCTGGGGCCCTCTAGATGTTTTAGACTACAAGTTCCATCAGTCTGTGACATAATTCTTGATAAGGGACAGTAACAATTCCTCCCCGCCCATTGCCCATATCAGAGAAAAAGAATGTGGGTGAGATGCAGCTCTAAGACATGGGTCACCAACGTTCATGAGCACCAGGGGGTTCCTTTCTGCACCAGACTTATCAAAATAATGAATTCAGGGGCTCGGTCGCCAGCTCTGCCTTGTACTCAGTTACCTGGGCAAGTTACTTGTCCTTCATTATTAACCATGATCTCATAGCAGCCATTTTGTGGTGGTGCCTACAAGAGGTTTTGTGCTGCTTTCCCCCACAAATTATCAGGTGTGTGCACGAATTCAAAAAAGTTGTCACCCCCTGCTCTACAAAGCTTTTGGAGTCTATCAAACAAAATTGACACTGCAGTAGAGAATAGCTCTAACTTCTGATGAACAGAATATTAGAAACACAAAGCACAGAGGCTGGTTCATCTGCCACTCACTTAAGCAAGTAATATTTTTCTATAAATAATTTGAATAAAAAACTGCTTGTCCTTCAGCATTTGTTGGTTCCTATTGTTTCCCCACTTCTCTTCCCAGCTCTCTCACTTCCACTGCACAAGCTACCCCAATCTAACAAGTAAAGTGTAGCTAGCAATAGTGATTATGACATTCCACTTTTATGCGACTATCGACTGATATTTGGTTTTAGATTACGTACTTTCACTGGCCACCAAAGCTAGTCAGTCACAAAATAATATTGTAATGGTACATTATAACTATCAGCGATACAGTTAACAGGAGAGTTTATAGTATACAGCTTTCTAGCCTGTGCTTCATTTTCCCTCAGCAATATGTACTACGATTCAAGTTCTCTTGGGAGGTAGCTCTTTAATTTAACTGAAGGTTTTGCTTCTCTCATCTGCAAGTTAAACAGCATTTAAACCAGAACCGCTGACAAGTATTTCCTGTACAGCTATAAGAAGGTCTTTTGCAATGAGTCAGGCCAATTTCCATCTCAGTCTCCTATGGCTTGCAGTAGCTCGCCAGAGAATCTTAAAATGGCTTTGGGAACAACATAGGATGGATGGAAGAAGGGGCAGTGCACCCTCAACCGCCATTTTGTGTAACATCCAAACAATTTGGGAGCATCACATACCATTGGTTATGTTTAGGTTCTGGGTTGGTTTTTTTTAATGAATCTTTTTAAGGTCAGGTGTTTTGCTTTGTTTTTGAAAAAGACAGCATCAAGTGGCCTTCAGTTTGGGTCAAGAGGCCTCCATCTTTAATACCATGTTTTTAGAATCTGGTAGGTGAGAGTTAAAAGATGGACGGAGAAGGCGTACTGTCTAAGTCACGTTTAGTCTGCTACAATTCCCTCTTCCCCCCAAAATAGTATAAAAGCTACTGCCTGATAGATAGATGGAAGCCTTGGAAACTGTTCAGATTGCTGCAATTGATCATAGTCATTTGACACCCAAGTTCCTTTCCCCTTATATTTACTTCAACAGTAAAGCTTTTTGAAATATCGCCCATGTGCAAGGAATCAGAAGTATGAAAATAAAGGCGGTAGCACTGGGTCACACCTTCAAGCCATCGCCAAAGAAAAATGTGCTGTCACCAAGCCAGGCAATTAATCTCACTACATTTAAATCTGCCTGTCAGTTTCTAGACTATACTCATTAATATGCTCTGCAAACAAGTTGCAGCACTGTGGACCACTAGAATCAACCAATGGAGGCTGGTGTGACCCACAGTGAATAAATTTGAAACACACAATTTTCCTGACCACCCCCAATTTTAATCTGATTTTATTCCAAGGTGGGGTTTTAAAGGCTTGGACACTATACTATCCCTTTGACATTTAGCCTGCAAGCCTATGAAGGTTTATTTGGGAGTGAGCCCCACTGAGCGTGGTGGGACTTCTGAGTAAGCACACACAGGAGTGGGTTGCTAGTTTTCCATATGAGAAGTGTTCCAAAACAACAGACGCCCAGTTCATTAGCCACTGTTATGTTGTGCCTTTCCCAAGAGCCTGCCATAGTCTGAACTCAAAAGATCAAGGAAAAAATAGTATTCCAAAAACTGTCAATCTTCTAAAAACTGGCTCTAGTATCAGTTTTCAGAATTCCATAACAGAAGTATGTCCAAAGATATTATATTAAGTGCTAAATATGAAAGTTGTATTAGCATCTAAAAATTATGTGTCAACGTATTGCACAACACATAATAAAAGACAGACCTCAGCTCAAATTGCTGATACTACAATCCTGTTGCCTTACATAAACCTATTTTATCAATTTTTCCTTTCTTGCAGAATGACTAAAACTATAGGATTCCTCCCCAGTTCTCTCTTACCAGCTAGCATCATACCCAAGTTCTGCATTACATTTCTATTATAAAAGCTAACTAAAATTATACAGAAATATAATTCCATCTAGCCTCCATTTCCCAGAATATTAAATATATTTTTCAGAAGGCCATAGTAACACTACAACATTATAAGGTAGATGAGCAGATAGACTTCTGCTTTTGCATGTGCAAATACCAAAACAACAGTATAGTGTAATAATTAGCAGTAACGTTTTATGTCACTAAGCTTGCAGGAGCATCTACGGAATATCTGGTTTTAAATTAGATGCAATTATCTTTTCTCCCCTGCCCCCACACTGAACTCATAAAAAATATTGGGTAACAACATGTTTCACTCTGTCCCATCACCCAGATGTATTGGGGTCATGGAAAGGGTGTGCTAACTTGAACACTATTCACATGCTGGTTGTTTTCTACATAAGCAGGAACAAGGTGAGGAGTGGAATCGTTGTCTGTGGGAGGCAGGAAATCCATCCCATCCCCTATAGGCACAAAGGGTCACCGTGTTACACCAGAAGACTAATTGCTAAATAATTACAAAAAAAAAAAAGAGGAAAATGAAAGGCTTTAAAACAAAGCAACTGCAGCTCAGCATGGGTGGCAGTTTTGTCTGACATTCAAAATGGCCATTGAACACCATGTAGAATAACTGAAAGAGATGGGTTTAAATTCTACTGCGGTTATGGATTCTCCATGTCACTGTTTCTCACCCTTAGTCTCCAACCAGTTAAATGGGTTAATATTTACCATTTATACAAAGTGCTTCGCGTACTGCGATTAACAATGACAATGTTGTGTAAATGCAACAAATTCCTGCAGGGAATTTATTAGCTTCCTGCTTGCCGTCTTCCTAATACTAACAGACCACTCCAAGCACTCTAACAAGGGTACATTTCTCAAAGTATACTGGGAAGAAGCTGCCATGGCCATAAGGCTTTCAGGGGTTTTTGAGTTAACGTGCCTCCTTTTTGAAGACCTGGCTCCCATAACACGTGCTGAATTTTGGCTGAGGAAACCAGCGTTGACTGTAGGAGCTCCTGAAGTTTGCTCACGGCCACTTTTGCTTCTCCCCAGTCTGTTTTTCTTTCTGATGAACTGTGCTGAACTAAGTCATGATTTTGCTTAGCATGTCATCTGAACTGGAACTCATGCTTAAGGTCATGATTCGCAAGAAGAGAGCTTGATCGCAAGCTCGGGCCTCATAGGCAACACAGTAAGCGAAACCTTTGTTTAACACAGCACAGTTGTTGTTTTTTTAAAAAAGAGGAGTAAAAGAAGCTGCACATTCCTTTCCAGGAGCCCACAGTGTTGTGAAAGCCAGGTCAATAGGTCAGTTCCTCCTTGGTGGGCAATAGCTACTTCATGAAAATTCTGCAAGGACAAAGTCAAAGACCACAAAGTAAATGAGATGTTAAGGCTGCAAATCCTATGGACTTTTACCTCTGAACATAGCGAGAATTACTTCAGAGTAAGAATGCATGGAGTTCAGGCCTAAGGCATTTTGCTGCTTGAGGTCAAGGGCAAGATGAAACTCCTTCCCCCTTCTACATACGGAAGACAACCGGACTGACAGCTGAATCACCCTAGTAAAGGGATAGCAACCTCCACAACACTTGGGTTGGGGGCTAATTTGTGGTAGGATGGGCTGTGCCAGGAGAATGGCCCCAACATCCGCTGCCCAAGGCCTCACTTTGCCAGTCCTGATAGGATTGTACTACGAAATAGTGTTTATTAACCACCATTGTGCTACAGAAAAATTGGGGTGGGGAATGAGAAATCACAGGGATGTTTCAATTCACGTAAGCAAGATGGCAACCCAGTTAGCAGCAGACTTAACAAGGGACATGCATTCAGGGCTTCTGGTCTTTTCCGAGACAGCCACAAATCTCAGAGCGAGCAAGAAACTGTGGCTTCTAGAAAGCAGCTGCTTTCAACATCCCTGCCCCCAGTATGCTGCTGGATTGCAATCTGGTGCTTCACTTTTTATTTACACGCAGTTTAAACAAGGCTCTGGCATAAAGGAGAAAAATGCTTTGGAAGGAATGCATTGAGTGAGAAAGGTAAATAATGAGTGGCCTGCTCTTCAATTATTTTCTTTTTAACAGCTATCAGGACTGTATATAATTCAACTGCAGTTCTCAAAGATGAAATCCATGAAATCGAGAGCAGAAGAGAAGGGGGGGAGAGAGTAGAACAGTGACTGTTTATAGTTAATTTAGCAAGGGGGCGGGGAGATACATAGCTTTCCTACTTGTTATGTTAGTTTATTTCTGTGCCACCTTTTGTCCCATAAGGCTCTCACAAGAACATACAAAGGCAATCCCAAAATTCAAACAATAAAATACAGCAAAAGATTAATATCTCAACAACATATCATATTTGTCATATCTATAGTTCAGAAGAGGATTCTTTCCCTAGAAAACGTCCATGGGTCATAGGATTTCAGGCAGAGATAAAATGGAGTTTAAATGCAATTCAATACACAATTCAGCTGGGCCTCTCTGCAAAAGCTAAGAAGAAGAAATAAGTATTGTTATTTAGGCCAAATCACTATGTCCATTTATGGCACCCACGTGAAGAATTAAGAAATAGTACCATATGGTTACACATGCTGCAAGAAACAGCAAAAGAGGATGCATTGAGAACAAGAACATAAAGTCTTGTTGCACCTTGAAGGCTAACAAATTGTATTGTGCCATAAGCTTTCATGGACTAGAGCCCACTTCACCAGATGCTTCGGATGAAAGCTTATGCCATAATAAGCTTTGTTAGTACCACAAGAATTTTGCTGCAACAGACTTGTAACACAGCTCTCCTTGCCCTGTCAAATGGACCAAAAGTGCTCCTTCTCCAGGCTGTCTTGCATCTCACCATATGGCAAATTATAATGTGCATACATTATTCAAGAATGGAATAGTGGTGTCTTTGTAGCCATACAAACCAGAACCACTGAAATGCAATTTGGAAAGCTGGATCTAGGACAAGGATTAAATGTGTGCAGCCGCAGCTCTGCCAAGTATATGGAGAAAAACACACAAAAACTACAGCTCCTCCTCCCCAACAACAAAGTCTTGTGACACTTCAAAGGCAAATAAATACAAGTGGGCTCTAGTTCACAAAAGCTTATAAGTCAAATTCACCCATAATTTCTCTTACTATACTGAGACTCTTTGAGATTTGTTGCAACAGAGTGATACAGCTTCTCCTGTTGAACTTATTGCTCTTGAATTTGCTAGTAGCATACATGGGAATAGTTCAAAATGTGGAATAAACTTAAGCAATTCTTCTTAATTCTTAAGCCCTGCACAAAAGGGATTTCCCTTCTCTCCTCCCCTGCACCCCCCAAAATTAGCTGGGGGTGGGTCAGGATAGCCCCCTGCAGAACAACACACAGGAGGGGGGGGGGTCATTCCATTCAGCAAGCTGAAATATTTGTGTTGTTGGAATGTTTGGCATAATGCAAAGTGGAATTCCTCCCACTATAAATAGACTTGCTGGGTGCAATAGTTCTTTTGCAGCAAAATCCTATATGTATTTGTTTGGATGTAAGTCCCACTGTGTTAAATGGAGCTTTCTTTCACGTAAGGGTGCAAAAGGATTGCAGTTTTAGAATCCTTTATCTTGCATCTAAATAAGCTCAGCTTTTCAGTCTTCAGGGCATGATGCAAAAGTAACTCCTTTTCAGACCTCTATTTGTACAAAATGGAAAAAGATTTCTGGAGGATAAAGCTATCAGTGGCTACTGATCATGATCACTACACCACAGTATGCGTGCTAAGAGAAAGGCACGTTTGGCAAACCCTCACCATGATCAACTCCCACCCAGAAACCTATGTCCACACTGTGGAAGGACATGTGGATCCAGAATTGGCCTCCACAGTCACTTACAGACTCACTGTTAAGACCATGTTCATGGAAGACAATCTTACTCTGCTACAAGTGGTCACCAAAGAAGAAGAGAAGAAGCTGAATACCAGCAGCTGGGGGGCAAACAGCAGGACAGGGCTACTGTGCTCAAGTCCCATTTTGGGCTTCCCAGAGGCATCTGACTGGCTACTGTGGGAACAGAATGCCAAATTAGTTAGGCCTCAAATCCAGCAGGGGGTTTTTTGTGTTCTTATAGGAGACGGTGGGGGGAAATACTTCACTTTAATCGAACTCAAAATTAACTAACGTTATTCCAGAGTGCAGGGACAGACAGCCGTCCTTTTGACGTAAAAACAATCATCCTTTGTCACCAGAAAAAGCAAGCAAACAAAAAAATACAAAAGCTGCTGAAGTTTCAAGCACAAGTTGCGCCTTTGCTAAAGAAAGCAATTCGCTGAAATGGCTCTCTTACAAAACTCCTATTAGGAATGCCTACTTTGCCAAAGGGAAAAAAGGTGGCTCGTCTTACACTAGAACCCTGGCCTCATTAAAGCTTAATTGAAAGGAGCAGCAGGGGGAAGAGGGCAGGCTAGAGTTCTGTGGGTGGATGCAAGCGGTGCCTATTCCAACTCCCCCCCCCCCCCCCGAAGGACGTTTAGAGGTTGTGGAAATACACCCCCATTGTGTCACAAATGTCACCTGGAGAAGCCCCATTGAAAGGGCAAGGATCAGACTTAACTTATCTCATTCAGATTCAGCTTTCGGTGGTCAGTGGGCAAGAAATGTGAACACAGCTCTACACCCCATCTTTGGCTCTGCTAGTTACCACTGATCCGCTTCTGTGTCACAATGTCTTGCTTCTTAAAAACAAAAACAAAAAACCCTTGTCTATCATTTCAGTATCCCCAACGGAACGGTAAAATCTTTGACATATTTCTGCTACATATGAAATATTATAGAGGTTGAAGATTCATATGCTCTAAACCTGAAGCCCGTGGTTAAAATCTCAGTTCAACTATGAAGTTCTCGTGTGAAATTAGCATGCTGCCATATTTCCTCTTTACTGATTAATAATCTTTCTGGGAAACATTATATGACTTCCACTCAAATGTTATTTTTAATGACAAATGAAGTTTAAAAATCTAAGCAATTTAAATGATGCTCAATGAGTTCTAATTTTCATTTCTTGGCTGGGTGCAAACATTTTCCTGTCATGTTCCTATTAAATATTGCCAATACCTACTGATTTATAGCCTGGATTGGATCCTGAGAAGCACAGCCAGAAGGAGGTTGGCATAAGATGGGGAGTTTCCATCAATTCCTCCCACTGAAAAGCCTCTTTTGAAGATTTAAGGGTCCTCCTGAATGGAGTGGTCCGTGGCATGTGAGGTGGTAATGGAAAGGGGGAGACAATTAAAAATCAGGTGGAGGAACCTTCTATGAGCAGTTTTGCAGGGTCCTGCAGAAGATAGGAGGGATGGTTAAGTCATCTTCTGCCAACCCTCTTCCATCAGAGCAACTCAGGATGTAAACCTCTGTTTCTTAGTCCCAATGAGTTAACAGGACTTATTTCCAAGTGAACATGACCAAACTGCTGACGCCACAATGGGAGAAAAAGCCAACAGATGTAAAGACCTTTGGGTCAATTTGGCCCAACCTCATATAGTGTCATTTAGGTATGGCAACCCCATTACTTTTGCTTGCGTCAGACTGTGGCATCCTGGAAGTCTGATTAACTTTAGAGGGGATTGTTCATGTTTCTACAGCTGGTCTGCATAGCTAAGTAGAACCATGCCATGTTTTGTTCTAGCTCCACATTCATGAACAGGCAAGTGCAAGGCTAACAGTCAAAAGACAGAGCACCACACATGGGGTGGTTGTTTTAGATTTTAGTCAGCTTTAGTACACTTAATACAATAAGACTGCTTCTGCAACATATTCATGCATTAATGAGTCTAAAGATAAGTGCCCAAAGGAAAGGCGTTTCTCGAGAAAACTGCCAATTTTGAGATGAAGGTTATTAGGCAATAACACACAGCTGTTGAACCTCTGGGACGTGAGAGTTCAGCTGTTCCTCTTAGAATTAATAAAACAAACCATGAACTACTGACAAACATTTATACTGTTCAGACAAAATGCATCAGGGCCTCTAAAGGAAAATGAAGTGCCTCTGCTGATCTCAGTAAGGGAAGAGTCACAGCGCAACAGAACCAGAGGTAACCATTTAGAGGAGCTTGGGAATGTGATTGTTTGTGTCTAACTTTTAGGTACAGAAACCCCGATCTCTGCTTCTACTGCTGCAAACCTCCGAGACCTGTACGTATTATGCAGATTGCTATATATTTTCTTCTCTTAGAAAATATACTCTGCTAGCCAAGCTGTACACCTTGAACACTAAAAGGTTTGTTTAATTCCTTCCCTGGGAGTGGAATTTTCCAATGTATTACCTACCGAGTATGGTATTGCTATGCTGCTACCAGGACACAGTGGTGGATATTTATTTTAATTGTCCCACTCATTTTAAAATGCCAGTGTAGACTATGGGGAAAGGTCATGGCTCAGTGGTAGAGCAGAAGGTCTCAGGTTCAATCTTCCTGTCTCAAGGGAGAGAGACAGTCAGTGCAGAGAGGGGGTGTAACGTAAGAGTCCTAGCAGTTTACCTTAAAGGGCTGGATAAAATGTCATGAATGATCAATAGGAGATGTTGTTCCTTCTTGAGGTCAGTAACCCTGGTTCTGGTTTCTCAGTGTGATGCTGACAAACCAAGGCATTGATTTTAAAGCTTGTTCTGTATAGCACTTACAAATCACCCTATCTTCAACCAGCAGTGGAGGCCATTGCCATCATCTTCAACAAGGCTTTTATTTACACACCTAATGTATTTATGCCTTTGACATCAGTGGGATCAAGCTGTTTAAATGCACCCACACAGGCTTTTCAGCATTGCTTATGTCACATCCTGTGCATTCAGAGCACTTTCCCTGGCAATCCCACTGATGTTACTAAGCCTCTTTCCGAGAACTGGCCTTGAGGACTGTGCCTGTATTTTAACAGCCCAGCAAGTTTTAGAGGCATGCTTCATCAGATTCATTCATTTATAAGATTTCTTACCACCATAGGTTCCCAGGGCGGGTAGCTGCATGGGAGGGAGAGCTGGGGCAAATAATGAGGGCTGGGTAAGGAAGTCAGAAACTCAAATCTTTGCTTGCTCTTCTATGAAGCTCACTGGGTGTGTGGCTTTGGCAAAATTACTCTCACGCCCAAGGTTGTTTTCAAACTAGAGTGCTTCTTTGACTTAGCTGGAAGAAAGGCAGGACACAAATACAACAAATACAAGTTAATCCTGTCAGAAGTCTCCCTGTCATTGAAAAGACAAAGGGCCAAGCTAGAGACACATAAAAACTTACCCATACAGAGAGCACGGGAAGATTGAATCAGGTGTTCAAGATTGCCGGTTCCCATTGTGCACCTGTAATGTTTGGAACCGCTAATCCCATGAGTCTCCCCAATGTGTGGAGAGCTCTCACGCCAACACTGTCTATTCCTAGGGGCTGCTGGTGTGGTAAAACACTCCACACAATTAAGGAAAGTCACATAATGAGTTGCTCCAGTCACAAAGAGGCTATCTCTGGTACCCTCAAACATGCAGTAGGCATAATGTCTACAGTAGTCCTCAAGAAACTGGAGGAGATGGAACTATTGTATGAAAATTTTCTTCTCCACCAGCCTGTTTTTCCTCTCAGCACTGCACCAGTTCTTCTAAACGATGTACAAATTTATTTTTCCTCTGCAGCCAACAGAGTGCATCTGTTCATAAACAGCATACTATGTAGTCTAAATTAGCACAGCCAATATATAAACTGCTTTTATTTGCTTAATTTCAGTTCTTTTTAATCATCTATTCATCTTGCAACTCAAAACACCACATCAAACTATTAAAACATAAGCAGAGTGATTTGCCATTTAATATAAATAAAAGTTAGCTATATGGGGAACTTTATGGAGAAACAAGACTTCTACATTACTAATAGTTTTAGAGATTAAATTACTTACTGTAAGCTGGTCTATGTACAGAAAATTATTCAAATTTAGAGCAAAATGCTTCACATTTAGGAAACAAACCAAAGCTAATTTTTTTGCCACATTCAACCCACGTGCTAACTTGCTTCTCAGAAGCCTATTAGGCAGATGAGCAGAGTCTAATGAGTCCTGACAGTCATGCAGAAAATGGCATCTCTCTACCTTTGAAAAACACACATACACAAACTGTATGACAAGACTTTTTGGTAAGCACCACACACACAAAAACAAAACACCCCAAATGCTCAGTAACTGCAGAAATAAAGTTTAAAGAGCAGACAATAAAAATGAACCACACACGACAGTACAACAGTACAAGAAGATCAGGAATGAAGGGGGTTTCAGTCTTTAATATATCAAGAATTAAGCTTGGGGAACAATTCGAGAAAAAGTGTCTGAGATGCAGATCACTAGCAACTGAGAGTTTGAAAGAACATTAAGTTAAGTTGCTGATTTGTATTAAGAAAATAATATATATGCAGAAACTTGAAAGGCTTCCACAAACCATTTCTAACCACACACAGAAGCAGGAAGTAAAGGTTTGAAAAGGTTTTTGGGGGGTTTTTCAACCCACCTCTCTTAAGTATGTAAAAAAAGGAAGGATGTAAACGTGGCTATATTTGTGTCTCCAAATGTTTACCACACTAAGGAAATCTTTCTGCTGTAAAAGAAACTACAGTATCCCTGTGTCACACCAAGAGCCATTTCCACTCTTTCTTTAAAAGTTTCACTTCTGGTTTACTTTGTCTGTCTTTAGTTTCTATAGAGGATTCTGGTTGCAAGTTCCCAGTGACAAAGAACAGTTTTCATACCAGGGATCATTAGGAAAGGAACTGAAAACAAAACCACTCTTCATACAAATCTATGGTGTAATCCCACTTGGTTTATTGTGATTTTAGTTTATTCTGGTTGCTGCACCTCAAAGAAGACATTGCGGAACTGGAAAACGACAACCAAAGTTATGAGGGGGCTGGAAAAACTTTCCTATGAGGAAATGTTGTAATATTTGAGGGGGATTAGTTTAGAACAGCAATGGGGAACCTCCAACCCACAGCCTTAATTCCAGGGTCCTAATTCCCTACGCCCATCTTCCCTGTATGCAACGTCAGGTAGGATGTGTGCAGGCAAGAGAAAATATGTAACCTGACATCACAATGACATCGGGTGGGTGGCTACTTCAATTTTAGAAAAAGAATAGAGGTTACAATCCTAAAGCCGTTTACCTGAGGGTAAGCCTCAATGAAAACCAGTGCTGGATTACCAAAAAGGCAGAGTAGGCACCGGCCCCACGCCTTTCTAGAGGCGCTGCAACAACGGATCAAAATAGTATTGATTTGATCTTGAAAGGAAATTACAATCAAACTTTCTTAGTTCAATGTTATCCAACTAGAGCACACGCATGAGAAACCTCCAGATACAAACCTTTCTGTGTGTGTCGCGAGTTCCCGCCAACTCCAGATCCTAGTAGAATATTCGCAAGTAGCCAAGTAGAAGCTTTGAGATAATTTGCGAGCCCCCCCCCCCCCCCAAGATTTGAACTGCCTAGGGTCGGTCCTCCACAGGGTTTAATCCAGCACTCATGAAAACAACAGGACTTACTTCCGAACAAACATTTGCAGGATTGCACTGTTAAGAACTGCTGCTCTGTCCTCAAGCCAAGCAGAATGAGAGCATCAGCCACCTTATCCTCTCATCTAATACCTATCTTTATGACTGGCTACACCACACCATCATTAGCTGAAGGTGGAGGAGTTCAGAGTTCACAAAACCATCACCTGCCCATCAGGAAATAACATCTCTGTCATCGCTTAAAAGGGAGTGAAAACTTTCGTTTGGAAAATTATGGCCTGAGTTATCTGTACACAAAAACCTAATCAAAGTGTCCTTGAAGGATCAAAAGCTCCGATAAGCATTTACAAGGACAGATGATACATCGAGCAGAAGATAAGTGGGAGATCCTGGCAGGCTCTGCAAGAGGCACAGGAAAACATAAGGAACAGAATATACTTCAGAGGCTAAGAAATGTTCTAGTAACATACTTCACTTACGTCATCCCCCAAATGCTGCTAATATCCTCAGCAAAAAATTCTCTTATTAAGGAATGCACAGCTTACAGTCAAATGTATACAGGGCTTAAAATACCAGAGCTAAGGAACAATTGGTCCCACTGGCTCCACACCACTGGGAGGACTTAGTTGTGTGCCTACAGCAGGGAGGGAGTGTAAGGATAGAATGTTCCCCAGTGTATTGACCACTACTACTGAATGCAGGTCTCAAAGGCTCCTTTGCCTTCCATAAAACTGATCTGTCTTCTCTTTCACCTTTTCTGCAGCATTTGTGTGCTCTTCTCAGTGGAAGAATGGGTATTTTTCATAAAAAAACAACAACTGCTGCACTCTGCAGGAGAGTCCTCCTGCAGATACCATCCTATCAGTAGTTGTATTCTGTTGGATAGGAGAACTGGGCTTGCGGTGGCACCTGCCCCTTAGAACTCCTTCCCATTACACATCAGACAGGTGCTGTTGCTATTGTGCCTCTGGGGTTTTCAACAAGCCTTTTACATGGAGATATTTCTCCCAGGTTAAATCTGTAGTGGGTTTGAAAATGGTTTTACATATTAAATTGTTTTATGCACGGAATGGTTTTTTATCGTTTTTACATATGAGTTTGTTTTTTGCATATGGAATTGTTTTAAATTGTTTCATTCCTGATGTTCTTGCTGGGAAATCACTTTTAGATATTTTACAGGCATCAAATAAATAGACAAAAGTGAGCTAGAGGGATTAATGGCCTCTGACTCAATATAGGGGACGCTTCATAGGCTAAATTCACCTTTCTTAGAAAATATACACTTTCCCCACACTCAGCTGCCCCAAATATAAGACAGTATACAAGCAATAGCTTTGGTGCCTGTTGCTTTGCACTGTATAAACATGCACCTAAGCAAGCATGTGAAATAGGAATCTCAAACAAGAGGCATACAAAAATCCTGTGACTACCTCCTAGCTCCAGTTCCAGAAGGCATAGGCTGATCCCATAATTCATGAGGCAGTGATGGGGGCGGGGAGGAGGAGAGATTGTGCAAGGAAGCCAACGGAGAGCATAGTAATTTGGTACATGCTTTATTCAAAGGACAAAATCTTTAAAAGTGAGCTCTTGATTAGCTTTTTTCTTCTTCAAATGCAGAGATGCTTATACTATTTCTTATTGAGCCAGAACACCCAGAATCTACATCTATGCACAGGTATGCTGAGGAAATTACATTTTTCTAGAGGTTTTGCACATTAGTTGAAACCTCCCCTCATTACCACCACTACAAGTCTTGTCACATTGTGCAATAACACAAAATACCAGAAGTGCAACGCAGTGTGAGGACAATTATCCTCAATTATGATAGTTCTACACAGAGAGAGATCTTCTCAGAAGTTCATGAAAATTAATATGCACTTACTTGTTTACTTAAAAACTGCCTACTTTGCAGCTGTCATTCTTTGTTTGCATGCCCAACTGAACAAAGACTTTGCATATAAAATACATAAATCACTCTCAGAACCCTTAAAAAGTTACTTCCAAAGTTGGATCAGAAGGATGAATCAGTGTAAGGGAAGGGAAGATAATATGAAAAAGTGCCCGGGGTATAGATGTCCACATGTGTTGAATCAAGACATTTCCAAGTCAAGAGGCAGAAGACCCAATGAGTCACAACTCAAAAGGGGGGTTACCTTAGTTAAACAGTTAGGGCCTACTGAACTAATGAGGCCTTCTCTTGAACAGAGGTAAACACCACGACAAGAGGCCAAACATTGACCAAGCAACTGCACATCTTCCCCCCGTTCAGATGACAAGGGGAAACAGAGCTGGGTGTCATCTGCATAACGGTGAAACTTCACTCCAAACCCCTTAACAAATGTTCTCAACAGTTCCTTAGAGAAGAAAGTTAGACTAGAAATCTAATAACTAAAGAATAAGAGTTTAATCAGCATGGGGGGGGGGGGCAGGCAGCACAACTGCCATGGGGCTAAGCTAAAGTCGCCCATTACTACTTTCTGGTACCAGTCCTGCAGGTAGAAATGGAACAACTATAACTGTGTGCTCCCTACTCCCATCCACTGAGATGGTTCAGGAGGATGTTATAATTGATGGTATCAAAAGCTGCCAAGAACTCAAGGAGAATTAAGCAAGCTCAAACTCTCTTTGTCCTCCCTGATACAGGCCACCAAAGTCATTTCAATGCCAAAATCTGGCCTGGAGCCAGACTGAAATGGATCTAGATAATCGGCTTCCTCCAAAGACTCCTGACGCTGCACAGACACCACTCTCTTGATAATAACCATTCCCCAAAAGGAAATGTTTGCAACTGGCAGTAGTTGTCACTTGCTTCTGGATCCAGGGAAGGTGTCTTGAAAAGGGGTCACACCACCACTTCCTTTAAAGGCAAATTACAGTTGTCTCTCACAAAAATGGCATTTACAGCTCTTGAGCCTAACCCAGGCAACCCCCAACCCCAACCCTTATATGACAGGAAGGTCAGGATTGCATGTGGTAGGCCAAAAAAATTCAAACACCTTGTCCACAGTTATCTAGCTTTAGCTACTGAAATTGATCCCAAACAACCAGACTTGACATCTCCAGCTGATCCACAATATCTGTGGCATTAAGCTCCAGCAGAACGTGAGGGACTTTTCAAGGTGCCTTGCAAATTAGTCACAGCAGGCTTTTGTGCATTCTAGGCTACTCCCCTTAGGGGAAGATCCCACATTCCCACAAGCCCACAAAGCTGTGCTAGAAAGCTACTCAAGTAAGAGTTAAGAAAACTTTCTTCACTGCCCCACAGGTGGCATGATTATGTGTTCAGCTGTTTTCACTGTAATACTTGTGCCACCTGTACTCCAGCAGTCACTTGGCTTACTCCATCACTCAGAGCTTTCCTGAGGACCACAGAGCCATCCAGGATCCACAATGCTGGAGAGAGCACTCGTGAACAACTGTGCCACTGGCCCTTTTCATCTCACTATTCCACAGTGACACCAGGGCTTTGATAGGGGTGCCAGCCATGCCAACTGCCCAATTTCCCAAAGTGTTCAATAATCTTCCTAATTAAAACAAAACAAAAACCTTCCACGAGAGGATGGTCCTAACTGGTCCTCCACCCCTGCAGGGAGCAATGAGCACCAAGCACCACAAACATTAAACCTCACCAGGAAATGATCAGTCCATGATAACAAGGTAATTAAACACCACCAAACCATCAACCAGCCACCTGCTAGAAAAGACCAGCTTAATCGTATGTCCTTCTTCATGGATTATTTGGCCAGTGATATGTCAACAACCCCATGATTGCAATAGCAGCCAAAAAGTCCCAAGCCAGCTCAGCCAATGGGAATGCGATTCTCTCAGAGTAGATGCTGAAAACCGTTCAATACAACTGCCCTAGTTTTTCCCAAAACCGCCTCAGCCATTCAAACTGCTGGACAGTAGGTTAAAGGTTATTCCATCTCCCAGCAAACACACACACACACACACACACACACACACACACACACATTCTAGCCTTATACCCACTCACAATTTAGCTCCTGCTTTCCTCTCACACCAAAGCCAAACAATAAAGGAGTCCTCATGAGCAACTCCCCAGTTGCTAGTTCATCAGTGGGGCTATAGGGTAGAAGGGTTTACAGGTAAGGTTGAGGAGCAGGGGCAGTCTCAGGAATGGTCCTCAAGAAGCTTAGTAAGGCTTTATACAGAAATTTATTGGCTGTGATGTGATATGTGGTATTGGCAAAGACAACAAGTGAGAATACGGTTGCGGTCTGCAGCCTTTCACTTTATAGCAAAATGAGAATGGGATACTGTGAGACATGTGTTCCACAAGTGTGATGTCCCATCCCCCAACCCATTTGTTTGTTTCTGTATGCCAGCAAGGGTGAAATAGTAACTCCTTAAAAGTTTGCACAGGAAAACTTAAAATAGGTTCCCCTTGTCCATACCAACTACTGAACTGTGTATTTATCTTAGTGTTCCCCATTCTCCACTACACCACTTCACCAAGTTCAAGCCTCTCTGTCCTTACTAATATGTAGCCAACTTTTTGAAGTGTGGTAGTGCCCCTTTTATTGAAAGATCAAGGGTAACTTTCTGTTCGTCCCCTGTAAATTGAGTAATTGATTAAGATTAGAGTCAGGGCCTTGCGTACAAAACAGACATAAATCACAAACTTTAAAAAATGGCCTTGTAACCACACTGTTTAAATATCAGGCAAGGAAGATAAACATGGGTAGAATTACTTCATTGTGCCCTTCTTTCCAGTTTAAAACCTTGGGTATTTTTTCATTAATCTTTGGCTTGTCAAACTCACATTCAACAGGTACTCAGAGGCAAAGTAAAGCAATTTATATTTTCCAAAAAGCTGAGACACAATGGAAATTATTCTGCCTGGAGATTGTAATAGGATTACGTCCACTGTTACAGCATCTGCATTTCTTGAGAGTAATTCACTTCTTTGGGCCTATGCTATCGTCTTAGATTTTGTGACGAAACCAATTGCGATCTCATTAGCATTACACATTGCTTTGAAATTAAGCCTTCATTTTCAGGTTAAGAATAAAATGAGAAATGGGAGAATATAAAGTTTTTGTGTGGTTCCTTTTGTGACAAATACCAACATAAGAGTCCTTGAAGAGCACCTTAAAGGCTGGCAAATGGATTGTGGCACCAGGCTTAACCAGGAGCCAGCTTCATGAGATGCAACAAGTGGACAATGAACAGCTTGTGAGTGGAAGGCTGCCTTCTTGCAGAACATTCCCCGACAGAGATTGCAACACTGCAGCAAGAGGACAACTGCTCAGCAGACTGGCGCTTGCAGAAATAAAATAAAACCACAACTACGTAATCCTGGCAGAAAGAAGCAGAACAAAAGCAGTAAATAGATAAATCCAATTATGAAACTAAAGAAGCTGATGCTTTAGACAACACTAAAATGGAAGCATTCTGAATGACCTTTCTACAGTAAGGTATAGTTTTATCCAGTATATGAACCTGATCTCACACAATCCTGCAAAAAAAAAAGCTTCCTGCAACTGTAATCTGCTAAATTATCATGGTATTGGGGTGGGGATTTCTCCTGGGTGGCTGTAACCCATATTCAAGCAGTCTAGGAAAAAGGTCTTGACACAATCAGATTCCATTTAGGAGTCCCAAAAAGAGGAGGAGGAAGTAATCCGCTCATTCAGAGAACGAATAGGAAGCAAAAGACTATTGGGGGGGGGGGTGAGCTGTAAGGATAGATTGAAATTTGACATTGAGTTACATGCCTCTTTCAGGGAAACCACATGCGAAAGGAGACTGGGCTCCTTCAGTCTTTCATGATTGTAAGACAGACTTCAGCAGGTGAGACTTGCTGAGAAAACAGATCCTGATAAAACTGCCTCTTTTACACAGCCATGAAAGGTCATAGGTCACTGCCCTCCTCTGCATCTGGTTCACCCCAAAGATGTGTGTCCCCTCAAGGTAAAAATTCTCTGAAAATTAAGGAAGGCATTTGGGGGTGAGGGAAACTGGCAGTGGCAAAATACAGTGTGGGTAATCATCTAAAAATATAAAGGCTGCAAACTCACAAGTGTTCCATGAATAGTGCCCCCTCTCCTTTTTGCCCTGTCCTATTGGATAATAAATAATAATGAATATTGCGGCAGCTTTCTTTTCATCATGACTCACACCCATCACATACCTTGCCACCTTGTGCTCCCAATCATACCAGCCTCTTATTCTAATTATGAATCTGGACTCAGGCAACTAAAACACCAAACAGACACACAAAGGGAAGAATGGAGCGGAGAGCCCCTCGCCTTTATGGCAATGATGCAACAGGCCCTGCTGACACAGAACTAGTTTAATTCATGAGTGCTGCCAAATAGCAAAATGTTCATTTCCATCTTTGATTGGAAACTTTGATTGGAACTGATTTGCAGGCAGATTTTTAGAATACGAACAGGGATGTTATATAATCTTCCAAATGAATCATCATCACCAGTCACATTAGGGTTTACATTTTCAAACAAAAAAAATAATTGCAGAGACCTAACATTATCTAAGTATTTGAGGACTCTTGATATCAACATTACAATGGTAATTTCAGAAAACATTTTTAAAATGTATGAATAATCAATGGGCTAGAATAATTTGCATGCTGCGAGACCTTGGGTGTAAAAAGGGAACATCCAACCAGTGAGCAAGGCTGTGTACACACTCCTGTTTACTCTGCATCCAGCGCACTGCCATGGGTGGTTATTTATTGTGTTGTTTCTTAAGAAACATTGCATTTTGCTCCAAACCAGCTTCAATCCAAATTGAGAAGCTATGTTTTTAGCTGGTAATAGGCACACAAGCTACAAAACAGACTGAAGACTAAAAACTACGTACATTAGAAAGAAAGCCATGTATTCAAGGTATTAGCCAACTCATGGCATCTTCTCACACATTTTGTAATCAGGTACCCTTACCATATTAAAAAAAACAAAAAAACAAAACCCCCACAGATGCTACATTCCAGAATCAACTGAGGTGGCTTCACATGTGTGTAATTTATTGGTGTTCTTTTCAAAATGCAGTGACACGTTCAGTTCCAAACATTTCCCCATAAAGCTGTATGGTTGATTCAGTCTGACGTCTTGAGTCCCCACCACTGCCCCCTCCATTTCCCTGATTGAAGTTAACCACTTTATCCAAACAAATTAAAGGAATTGTGTATGCTCCTGTCTCCAATAGTTTGCAGCACTCTTCCCTGATTTATACCAGTACGTATCTTATACCATAAAACAAATCTCGAAGTCCAAACATTAGCTGAGAGGTCAACTAGTACATTTTGCAGTTTGTGCTTGGGACAGCTGCTCAGATTATACCTGCATGCCTTCCCTTTATTCTCTAGAGCTGTTCAATACCACCTATCCCACTGACTTTCAAGCTATCCAAGACAGGGCACCTGAAGTACATACGCTCTGCCTATATATTATGGGCCTCCTTTTTGAATGAGGTTCAGTATAGGGGATTATTCAGCAAATGTTTCTCTAACCCACCCCATGCAAACTGGCAAGTATTTCAGCTCCTTCTGGAAATCCAGAACACTCTCTCTCAGGCTACCTAATAAGGAGATGAGAGGAACAATTAATCTAAATGAACAAGTCAGAAAATGAGTGCTATCTACTGTCAACCATAGATGATGCCACAAAGGACGATGGATGAGGGATGAGGGGGATAGCAGATTGTAGATGGTGTGTGAACTTACGCCACAAAGAACAGATGGCTAATAAATTATGAGCAATATTGAGCAATAACTAAAGATAATATTGGCCATGAAATCAGAAGAGACATATTCTGTGGATTATCCTCAAGATGATTCGGTATGGTCTTGTTTAGTTTTAGGTGGATTGCAGGAAATAGTTGGGAATTCTTTGAGACATTCAATAAATAAAAGAGAAGAAATCTTAAGTACTGAAGTTGTGTTTTGATGCCCAATGTTATGTTATGCACATGACCTAATATAGCTGCTTTGAAGTCTAATCACAGAAAGAAGTGTCTGGATTCTTTTGTTGCAATAGCAATCCCCAAGGAACATTTAACACACACACAACATCTTTAGGATGATATCCTGTTGTCTGGTTATGAAACACAATATAAGTACCATATTTAAGTGGCAAAGCAGAGAAGGTGATAATTAAACGTGCACTAAGATAGCTCATTGAGGGGGACCAAAAAGCTTTAAGGAAGAAAAGGTGAAATGAATGTCAAAGGGGAATCTCAGAGCATAGTGAGACAAGATCCACCTGTCAATGAAGAGCAAGCAATCAGCTAATTTAGATAAGGGGAAATTAGCTCCAAACCATAAAGGGGTATCATTATCTACAAAGCCACTGAAACATCACAAAATGATAGGCTGGCATGTTGCTTATAATCCAGCAACGTCAATTCTGACTCTCAGCCAGCTTTTTAAGTCAAAACAAGTCTTACCCATTCATTGCAATGTTGCACACCAAGTTTATCAGCTGTAGGAAGTACAATGCTGTAAACGATATGTAAGTCATTACAGTGAAATGGCTGAGCCCAAACATATAGCAGACTTCCTTACAATGCAAGCTTAAACCCATTTTTATTATAATTTAACTATGGCAGCATATTTTATCTATTCCCAGGTGAAAAAGCTATTAAGATGCATTAATATGGTCATCCCACAATGGTTTTTCACCACTCTCCCCCTCCCCCACACTCCACTAGGGAAAACATCCTAGCCCCATGGGTTTTCCAAAAGGATGGAATGGGAATCATACAGCAGTGAGCTGAATCAGCTGTCATATTAAACTAATGTATAGTTTATTGTGATAGGAACAAATGGATAAAGCTTTGGGCTCATGTACTCTGCCCCACTTCTCCTCCAGCTCAGCCATGAGAAGGCGATTAGAAGTTTTTGTTTTAATCTGTTATTACCTGCCCTTTGTTGTTTCATTCAGACCCAACAAACTGTCCCTAATATTAACAATGGTTTGCTTGAAATCAGTCAACTTCAAGCATTGGGCTTTGAAGCTGAACAAACCATAATTAAGACCAACAATGAACTCTCATGTTCAGAAACAATGCTAAGCTGTGGTTAACCAAAACCACAGGGGTGTTTTTTTTTTATCTCCTCACAGCCATTCCAGAGGAGGAGAGGGAGCATGTGAGCCTAATGCTCCCTGTGGCTCACATCCATCACAATAAATCATGGCCCACTGGGATATCTGAGCTGGTTCAATGTAGGCACCAACCAAGCCAACCTCTCTGCAGGGGGAATGCTAAAGTTATGGCATCACAACCATCTCTTGGGTTGCCACCCACTTTGCTTCACATAGAGAGCTTCTGCAGATGATCTCTGTGGAATGACAGGTCAATATAAAACAGGAACAAAAATAGATGATTAAGGAATGGCAGTAGCTTCTTTGGAGATCAAAAGAAAGTATAATCTAATACAGAGTTCAATCTTTGGGTGAGTTATCCTAGGCAAGTCCCAATTTGTTAGTGTGCTATGTAAGGACTGTGGCTCAAGAGATGCATAATACGAGAAGTTTCTTTGGCAAGTGGGAAAGGATTATACCTGCAAGCTTTTAGATAAAAACAATTTTTACCACTACAGAGGGTTAAAAAAAATGTTTAAGTAGCACATTAACTCTTGCATTCAAACCTTTCATAGTGATTTATCAATACATGTATAAAAATGGTATTTCATTAGCCCTGCTGTATTACTCATTCCAGTACTGTGGCAATGTCCTTAACATGTTCAATGTCTGTATCTTTGCTGTGTTAACTATCAAAATGCTAGCCATGATAACAAAATAAGATGCTTCCTAAAAGCTTTTCTGAATGTTAAGAGCAGAATGGGAATAATAGCTTTCTAATTTAAGGCAATCCTGTCCACCCATAAGTAAACCCCAGTGAGTTTATTGGTGGCTTACTCCCAAGTAAATTGATAAAGGACTGTGGTTTAAGACCCAAGATTGAAATCCTATACTCACCTCCCTGGGAGTAAGCCATCACTGAAAACTGAGCTTTATATTTAGTAGGAATGTGTAAGACTGCACTGCAAAATGCCTTAAAAGGCAGAAATTGAACTTCCATTTCCCCCCAATATTTCTCATTAAAAGCTACAGTATCTAAGGAATACAGAGGAATGTTGATTATTTGGGCTTTTTCCATGATGTAAGTGAGAATGGTCTGTCTGGACTTTCTCTGCATGGAATCAGAATAAAACTCTCTCTTCTGCAACTTCAAAAAAGTTCTAATGTAGAATTCAAGAAAACAAACAGAAAGTAAAGTCAGCAAGGAGCTTTGATGCATCAAATAAACATTTCGCTTAAGTGCTGGGTGAATATTAGTCTGGTTTATCCCAGCTTTGCTACAAACTGTTGCTACTGTGATGACTGGGCAAAAGAATTTTCTTTTGCTTAAACAAGAAAGCATCTGCTGACGCAATATAAAGAAGAGCCCTTCAAGCTTCTGTAGATGGGGAGATGAAAGATTCCTAAAGAGACTGGGACAGTCATATGATCACCCTAAACACCCCTGGCATTTTCAAATGGGAATTAGCCCAAGAATTTAAATATGCACAGAAGAATCTTTAGTTCTCCAGCAACTGTTGTGGAAGAATATTAAGACATTCCGTGTTCCAGAATGGAGGAACATCACTTGTGCAACAAAATATAATATAGGCATAATCCTACATATCCACAGAACGTGCGACATAATTGCCACATTTCAAGCTTTAAAGATTCTATCATTTCAATGTAAATCAACCTCTTTCTCCACAATTTTAAATACTGTATGTAGTAATGTGTTCTATATTTCTCCATATCTTACTCCTAAGAGTATATCTAGCTTGAAAAATATGTTTTTAACAGCAATCCTGGCACAATGCAATTTCAAGTTGAATGGAGCTTTAATGATGCAAATGTTTTTAAAAGACCCATAACAAAATAACATACCATATTTTGCACTCTATATGTTATAAATTCTACAACTTCCCCACAGCAAAGCGAGGAAAATAAGATTTTTTACTACTAGGAACTGCTCATACCTAAATAAAAGTTTTATGTAACTTCCTGCTCATTATTAATATACTATGTTAGTTCTAGTAAAAAAACACACACACACATAGCACTGTAGGTTAAACCACAGAGCCTAGGACTTGCCGATCAGAAGGTTGGCGGTTCGAATCCCTGCGACGGGGTGAGCTCCCGTTGCTTGGTCCCTGCTCCTGCCAACCTAGCAGTTCAAAAGCACGTCAAAGTGCAAGTAGATAAATAGGTACCGCTCCGGTGGGAAGGTAAACGGCGTTTCCGTGCACTGCTCTGGTTTCGCCAGAAGCAGCTTAGTCATGCTGGCCACATGACCCGGAAGCTGTACGCCGGCTCCCTCGGCCAATAAAGCAAGATGAGCGCCGCAACCCCAGAGTCGGCCACGACTGGACCTAATGGTCAGGGGTCCCTTTACCTTTTAAGTGGCTATTGGCAAGGAAGAAAACTGATGTGTATGTTACACCAAAACACTCAGACTCAGAGTAGAATCCAATTAAATACCAATGTGTACAAGTAATGAGCTTTTGTAATTGCAAAAGTGGTTCTGTGCAATTCCAATTGCACTCTGTAAAGTGTGGGAGCATGAGAAGACTCTGCTAGATAAGAGCACAGGTCCTTCATGAGTCAAGGATGTTAAACTCCCAGCTATTAACATTAATGTTTGTGTAGGTTGCTCTAGTCGAAAGCTTGCTTGATAAAGTTAAGCGGCTTAGCTTAGCAAAATGACAGAAGTAGCCTTAATAACCTCTTAACCTTTCTGCATGGCACAAAGCTGCTTCTCATTGCTTTCCACATCAGAAGATGCAGAGCCCACCACCCTCCTGAGTCTCTCTTAGTTAATGGGTATAATCATCCTCCCTCCCACATGACAATAACATGTCTAGATCAACCTGACAAACAGTTTGCAGATCCTATGTTTTCAATGGCTGCAGAGATGCCTATCGGGTTGTCTGTGGCTCTTTCAGTTGGTGGACTTGAAGTTTCCATCAAGTCTGTACCTAGAATGGATTGTGATCTTGCTTTTTGGCTATTTTGTAAACTCTACAAATTGAGGCAAATAATGTAGAGCAAGGTGAAAATGAATTTGACCCTTTGGATAGTAGAAATACAGGTATGTGTTTTAAATATACATACATTTATATCTTGCCCTCTCTCCAGATGTTTTGGGTGACATGCATGGGCCTCCTCCAACCTTTAACCCCTCAGTGACCCTGTGAGGGAGGCTGGGCGGAGAGACAGTGACTAGCCCAAGGTGCACATATTTCTGTGATGCATATAAGCATGGCTGCAGCTACAGTTTTCAGACAAAAGCTTCTCTTTCTTGTCCCAGTATTTCATGCAGGGTTCTGAGGTCTGGTACATATTCCAGTGGGGCAGCTACTATACAGATGAATTGCTATACAGGTGAAATTTCATCTTTGTAAAATCAAGTGCTTGACTGATAAAATAAGTAATTTATTTGGATGTCTAATCAAGTCCCTAAGATGAAAGAAGAATAGAAATAAACTGTAAAGTAGAAATAAAGCATCACTTTTTAACTCCAACGAGCAAAATTAAGCCCACTTTCAAAGGTTTTGTAGGGCTGCAAAGAGAATTTCAGACTAGGGCTTTTATGCTCCTCATTATAGAAAGGGAACTTCATAATTGTGTTGTAGGACAGCCACAGTTCAGCAGCGTGCCTCCCAGGCTTTATAAGGCAGCCAAGTATACTAAATACGACATACGGTATAAGGAAGAACAAGAGAGAGAAAAGGGAGACAGCTGAAGACACAAGCTCACAGGAGCTCTGAGCAGTAATTCAATACCGTTAATTCTTCATCAACCAACTGTTCTCATTGCCCACTGACAGGGTTGAAGGGAGGAGTCGCAATTACAAACTTGCAAGCAAAAAGAGGGGGGGGGTGGATTTTATTCTCATTATATCAAAACAATGCTGGCTGGGGAGGGCACCTTTATTTTAAATTAAGTCATTGAATGCACCAAACAGGTTTCAGATGTGGTTTCAATTTTCCCCCTTTTTGAGTCACAAAGAAGAAACTACATACAAAGTCTTCAAAAAGCAAAAATAAAGGCCAATACACTCGGAAATTTCACAATGAGAGGCAGCGGCGTCTCTTCAATTCAGTCACATAAATGGCTTTTTCAGCCAGAAACAGAGTTTTGCCTTCTTTTGTTGTACTTGCAGGGGACCAAAAGACATCCCAGCTGCTGCTCAAGTTCATTGTTTTTATTTCAATTTCTTGGGGGGGGGGGCACAGCAGACCCTGAAAGGGCCTGAGTTTTGAAAAGCATATTCTTTCCCTTCCACAGAAACAGGGGTTAAAAGAGGGAGCAGAACAATTCTTCCTAAGAAAACAGTCTGCTTCGAAACGGACTGGTTCTACCGCCAGCATGCCACTTGGCTATGGAACAAAAGCCATCCGTTCCTACATCTGTCTCCTCTCACTCATGCCTGGTCTGCCAACCGTGCCCACTAAAAAGGCAACAGGTCCTCTTCTTCTTTGCATCCCCAGCCCTCAGCTTGTCAAAGTTCTTCCTCATTCAATTCCAAACATTTTACATTTGGAAATCCCACTGACTGACCACTTGAGACTTATTCAGGAGCACAGCTCTTGAAATGCATGCACCCTATGTTTCCTACATATTTGCATATCACAGTGTATAAAGTGGAATAAATTCACGGGATACAGGTTTTTAATTCCCATCAAATCAGACGCAGATGTTTCATGTCAACATTTTAAACGCACAGCTCTTTCCACCGAAAGAGCAGCTTCACCTTACACACCAGTTCAGACCACGGGTGCCTTTTTCGCCCTGCACTGCCTATTGTGAGCAGCAGAAGGATCTTTCCCTGCCCTACAAACCCCTAGGTTTTAACTGGAAATGGTGGGGACAGAACATGGGAGAGAGAGAGAAGCCACATGCATGCAAAGAGCTTCTCTACTATTGTGCTATGGCCACTCCCCCTTTCTGACGCTGTTGTCCTATGCCCACTTTAAGCACCAGGTAAGTGTGCAATAATACATCAGGCTGCACACGCATTTTTTCTTTCTTTTTTTGCCACTTCCTTGTCTGACCAAAAAGGGATTGCCTCTGAGCACCTCATAGCCCCACCTTCGTTCATTACAGGGTCCTCCTCCCCAGAACCATAAGCTGCAGAGAATCGAAATGTCGCTATGAATCATTAGGCTCAAATCCTTACCATGAAATAAGATTCAAATTTTGAGCTGGGGGGGATCATTACTGAAACAGATATTCTTTTTAAGAGAAATCAAGAGGGAAATGGGGAATCCGCAGAAACAAGTTCTCCTCTCCTAAGCCCCCATATCTTCAGTTAAAACCTCTCATACTTAATTCAGCAATACTACCCGGATTTGACAGCTTGCCACAATCAGAGCGGAGGATGGACCGGTATGTCAGAGGTATCTTGTCCTCCGGCAGCAGCAGCAGCAGCAGAAACAGGGAGTGACAGAAAGCAGCACGTGCAGGAAGGGAGGGGAGGGGGCGAGGTAGAGAAAGAAAAAGAGAGAAGAGACATAGAAACTGCCATTGCTGTTTGCACTAACAAAAGAGAGCTGCAAAAGCAGCCGGGGCAATGGGACCAGGGCACACACAGATAAGCTGCTTCCCAGGAGGTGGGGCAGTTTCCCCGCTCTCTCACACACACACGCCCCCCCCCCAAAGGCAAAAGAAGGTGCCGGGGGACAGCGAGCTCGCCCCCGCCTTTCCCCAGAAGACACGCGGGAGCAGGTCCCCACCGACGACCGAGCGGAGGAGGAGGAGGTCATCCTTGTCTAACGGCTCCGTGAGAAAGCTCTCCTCCGAAGACGCGCGAGGAAACCCGGAGCCCGCCCGCGCGTCTCCGGCTCCGCGACCTCGGCAGGGATTGTCGGAGGCAGCGGCAACCGCCCTTCGACGCCCCCCCCCCCGGCAGCCGCGCTTACCTGCCAGGGTCTTGTGCACCGTGTTGCCCATCACTGCTTCATGCACTCACGCCACGCGGAGGGGCTGCTCGGCGGGGCAAGGCGCTCTCGGAGCCCGGAGCTGCGCGGCGGCGCTCCGAGGGGCCATTGACCGGGGCGGAGAGGGAGGGGGGCCGCCGCCAGCTCCGCTGGCTCGGCTGGGGCTCGCGAGTCTCCCCTGCGCTTAACCCCGAACCAGGCACTGAAGCAGCCCCGGCGAGTCAGCAGCGCCCCCAGCTCCCCGCGGCCGGGGCCGCCTCCGGAGGGTTGGCCGAGGGCTCGGAGCCCAGCCCTCGTCTCCGCCCAGCCGGGGCGGAGCCCGCCATGCACGCATTGTTTGAAAGTTGGCAGTAGCCAGCCAGCCGGCCTGCCCAGCCTACGTAAGGCGGGATTGAGGGCGGGGGCGGCGACGCTGGAGGGAGGCAGGCAGCGGGGGCGCCTGTGCGGTCACAATGCGCGCGGCAGCAGCGGGAGCGGGTCCGGGCAGAGGAGCATGCCCACGAGTGGCCCTCTAAAGCGGGCTGGGGCCCTGCTTGCGGGTAGGGGCAGCCCGCTTCCAAGCAAGTGAAAAGGAGAATTGCACCCCCCCCCCAACTACGGATATATGTATGTAGGAGGCAGGTGGAAGGCGTCGAGGGGGAAAGGCAGTGCACTGTGAATGGCTTCGAAGCCAAAGGCAATGGTAGAATGGCTGAGAGCTGGAATGTGCTCAGAGGTCACCCAGCCCACCCGCATCCCTGAGGCTGGATCAGCGTCAACAGCCCACTTTGTACATTTCGACTACACCTCCTTACCGAAGCTCGTGGCTAGGACGCCAGCTTTAGGGCGCTTCTACAACGCGCTGCAACCCTCCATCCTGCCAGCGTTGGTGTGCTCTTTAAGCACACCTGAGCCTTCGCCCCGCTAAATGCTACCCACGTGGTCCTTGCTAACCTTGTGATCCCCCGCCCCCTACTGCATGCGATATACAAACAACGCGTCGGCGTCTGCAGGAGAGAATCAGCTTTGCAATTCTGCAACACAATTCTGGCTGTGGTTGCCAGAAGCTCAGAATGGTTGGTGACAGGTGGATCCCACTTGCTTCATCGTTGACCACAACTGTACATCAGGTGTGGATGCACCACAGATTTTGTATTAGGGCATTACAATATTGGCAGTTTGATTTCAGATCCTTTTCTTAATTATTCCCAACTTGGGATTTTCCTGCTGCACACTGTGTCAGCATATCCACCAACCTACAGCTCACCACAGCACCAAGGTCTCTTTCCTGGTCAATGCCACCAGCTCAGACCTTCCCCAAAATGTATTTTTGGGGGGTTGGTATTGTGCATCCCTTTACAATACTTGCATATCAAAACCCATTTGCTTTTTTAATGCTCATCCTCTCAGTTTGGAATTGGAATTGAAATTATGTTAAGGACTTGGAATCCTTAAGAACATAACTAGTCCTGCTGGATCAGCCCTATATCCACCTAGTCTGGCATCCTATTCTCACAGTGGCCAACCAGATGCCTATGGGAGGCATAGAATTGTAGAGTTGCAAGGGACCCCCAGGGTCATCTAGTCTAACCCCCTGCAATGCAGCTACCTTTGTAAAACCATTAGTATACAAGCATAGCAAGAACAGTTTTCTTCAGTGGAACTAAGTATGAAGAATACAAAAGGGGTAGAATTTAAGAAAGGCTGAAAGCTGATAGAAGTTCCCTGTTCCCTGTTAGGCAGCTGGGTGATGATTTGAAAGGCTGAACATTATGTAAGCTACATAACCATTAGGTAAAATAATGGCTTCTAATTCCAGCAAATCAAATGTATCTACTGTGACTATTAAAATATACTCTGGGAAGTCATTTTATTCAGCTGCCTCAGATTATACAACAGATCTTACTACTTTAGTCTTCTTCTAAAAATGTGACAAAATATCTAGGCATATGTAGAGTCTCCCAAACCTTACAGGTTGTTGTTTTTTTACTGCAATAGTTAACACCACAGTGGCGTATGTGTTTCTATGAGCCTGCTGCTTCCTTTATTCAGTCAAGGGTAATTTTGCCCCTCTATTATTCTCTTGAGTCATTCCTAGTAAGGTCAATTTCAAGGATGTTTACTCCTGAAATGTGAGTTTCTTAGGAGTTCATTGTGAAATGATTCTCCTGTTTTGTATAAGCACACACTTAGCTGCCATTTTCAAGCATTCTTACTTCATGGAGCTGCTTGATGCCTAGTTTCAGGCTGTCCTAATGTGCTCCAAGCTCTGCGACCCATCCATAAGGCTGACTGCAACACAATTATAATACAAGTACAATATTTTTTGTGAATTTATACTGCACTCAAGATGGGGCTATTCTGTGCATATTATTCTCATAGACAAAAACCTTGATGTATAGGATCACAGGTTGAAAGTTGCCTTTTGTGCTCTCTTTATACAACCACCACCACCCCTTAAACACCATAGGTTTATTAAAATATAAGCTTAGGTGGTACCCCAGTATTATGCATACACATCAGTGATAGTCATGTGGACGGGCACCTCCTCCAGACTCATCTCCAAGGATCTTTTGGCTGTTTATTTAGCTAGCCATTCATATGGGCATTCAAAAGAGACAGAGAGAAAACTACCTAGGGAAAATAAACCCAACCCTGTTACTTTGGTCTGTTGTATAATGTGTATCAGGTTCCTATGTATGTTTACTCAGAAGTCCTGCTTCATTCAGCAGGGCTTATTATAGGATGTGTGTACATAGGTCTGCAGGTTTGTAGCACAATTCTGTGCTTGCTTCCTTGGAGCTTAAGTCTACTTTGTTCAATTGAGATCTGAATGCAGCTCTGTACCTCAGGTTACAGACGCTTCAGGTTACAGACTCCGCTAACTCAGAAATAATACCTTGGGTTAAGAACTTTGCTTCAGGATGAGAACAGAAATCGCGCCGCGGCGGCACGGCAGCATCAGGAGGCCCCCATTAGCTAAAGTGGTACCTTAAGAACAGTTTAAGGTTAAGAACAGACCTCCAGAACGAATTAAGTGCTTAACCTGAGGTACCACTGTATAGAGAAGTTTTAAATGTTTTATTGTGTTTTTAATATCTTGTTGGGAGTTGCCCAGAGTGGCTGGGGCAACCCAGTCAGATGGGCAGCATATAAATAAAAATTATTATTATTGTTATTGTTATTGTTATTACTCCTGTTTGTTGTAAAAGTAAAGCCTTTTTTGCAACTGTTGCACAGTATAAAGAAAGTGCCTTCTGCTTTTCCTTATGGATTGGTCTATTGTTGTATCTGAGGACACACTTGCTATAATTATCTATAATTAGGGTGGCTTCAGAATTCATTTAAGATGATGGAGATACTTGTTTTATGTTGTTATCAGCAGATATTAGATACCAGATAACATGCTACAACATGTGCACACTAAAATTAGCCCAACCAGGTACTAATCAAGGTGCTTTTGGGGGCGTTGATCTTTGACTGATCCCACACAATGTCATACATGGACATTTGCATCACACCATGTTATCTAATAACACATGTACCAAATAACGTGATTTAATCTAACTGGTCCAGGTGATGGCTTATTAAATAATTACATCACTGTATGCAAAATCTGCCACAGCAAAAGCACCTCATTAACATGTCCATGAGTGTACAATATATTACGGCATATTCTGATTGGTAGATTTTTTTCCCCCTGACACAGGTTGAACAATTTTTAAAAGCGATAGAACAGTGATTTGTATGAACATGGCCAAACTTGGTTCCTTAGATTGGACTTTGTCAAGGGAAGAAAAGCAGAATGAAAGAATATGACCTACAAGTGACACAAAGGTGATCAACAGCCTCCAGAAAATGCAGGGGAAGGTGATGGCATACCAAGTATAGTATTCAGCAGAGATACAAAACCAAAAGACCTATTGTGAAATTAATTATACAAATTCATTTTTTAAAAAGAGACTTTAACCAATCTAGACACATGTAGGCCATTTGCTCACCAAGGCAAATGCTAAACCTGTCCAATTAAAAAAAAAATATCAAGGATGAGCTTGCTGAAATACAACATGCCCTGAGAAAGAAAGTGTGTGCATACATTAGGGTGGACAGAGGGGGAAATGCCCCTTGTTAGAGAGCAAAAGGCAGGGGGCTGCTTTCCAGAAAGGAAATTCCCCTTCCTCTAATTCACATTTCTGAGGGAAGTGGGGCAGATATAATTATATGGCTTTAAAAGGCATTAGAGTACAGGAGGGTTGTGGTCGTGTGCAGCTGGATTACCATGTTCTAAAAAGCAGCTTGCTTTTTTGCTTTCCAAAGGAACAGTGGCACAAAGACTTGCTCCCACACAAGTCCCATTTATTTCAATGAAGCTTTCAAGGAAGTGCCACACACCTTACATTTCCACTTTGTATTTTTCATCTAGGGGCATAAATCAGTGGAGGAGTTATGCTTCCCTCATCCATCCTTCATGCATTACAGCAGTGACCTTACGTTACCTATAAGAGTATTCATTTAGATTTATCTTGCTTGCCATATCTGAAGGTCTCAGGACATGTTACCGTGCTGACGTCTCATACAGCAAAGTCAACCACTCAGAATGCAATTGTTTTCCAAAAAGAAAAGGAAGAAGAGGAAGGCTAATCTCCATATTTTTGGGGAACAGGCTTGCATGATGTCCTGAAGCGATTAATATTTTGTCAGCAGGACCTGGGTGGGGAATGAGCAAAATCCAAATAATAATGATGCAGGACACATCAAGCATGAAACAAAGGCAATCAGTGCAGTGTATTTCCCGAAGCCTTTTCTTGAGGAAAATAAGTGCAGCCCCATTATTTTGTCAGAGCGACTATTATTTTGACAGCCAACACCTCCGTCCAGCTTTCTCTCCCACACGTTCAGACACAAAGGCGGAAAATTGAGAGTGTCTAATGTTCCTTTCAGGTTGTCTAATTTTACCCTAGTACTAGAGCAGATTGTCAGTTTGTCTTCCACTCTTTTTGTTCCCCTGATGGAGCAGGTGGGAGAATTCTGCCTTGGCCTGAGCCTTGAATGGAAATCTGGCATCTATAAATTTCACTGACTCTCTTCCCACCATTCAGACATCCTGCATTGGTTCTTTGGGGATTAAAGTCTTTTGTGAGTTTTCCTTCTCCAGTATCACCACCACATGAAGGCAATAAGACATCGCCTCCTCTTTTTTGAAGCCCTTCCTGATCAACTGGTACTTGGCATGGGCAAAATGGGTCACATGACACACCCATTTGTCAATCTTGGTCTGCAGGAGGGCAGTGGATTCAGTTCCCCACCTTACTCTGCCTTACTCTTACTTTTCTGGGAAGAGAAGGACAAACCTAAGGGCAAGAGTGATTTCAGGAGACCAAAGTGATGTACCTTCTTCATGCCCTGGAGGGAGGAGGGGTACCAGAGGGCCAGGTTTTGCTGTTACAAAATACATTGCATTAAGAAAGTGGATGCTGGAAACAGCATCAAATATATTTGTTCGGGTGCATGTGAATATTTTCAGTGTTCTGTTCACAAAAGAATTACTTTAATATAAAACCAAGGGTATAATCATAAGCCAACCAAAAGGTACAAAGAATTGAAATACTACAGTAATCAACAGCAAACACTATCTAAGGAGGATCCCTTAAAAACTAATGGTTCAAGAAATCCAGTTCCATTATACATTCAAGTGATATGCCACTTAATGCCTGCAGAGTGTTGACCCATGCTTATTAAGCTGTTCCCTCCACACTTTAGAATGTCTTTTTATGGCAGTGGATGGGGAACCTGTGGCCCTCCAGATGTTGCTGGACTCCCATTAGCCCCAGCCAGCAGGGCCAATAGCCAGGTATAATGACAGTTTGAGACCTGCAATTATGGTCCATGGAGATCACTTGATCCCTCATCTATTGAAATAATGAATGAGTAAGGTCATGGGATTGCAGTGTTTAGCCCTGCCACTAGGCACCTGTCCTCCAAGCCCTCCTGCCGTAAGTCATGCACATTCAGCAGACATGTGAAGGGGGCTCTGTGCCCTGTGCACATACAGATGTACATGTGTAGAGCTCCCCCATGTGAAGAGGGATTCCAAATGAATCCTCACGCGGAAGAATTTTGTATACCTCAGACCAGGTGTGGGGCCATTTCACAAGACTACCGGGCGTGCATGTTGGAAGGGTACAATCCAGAACTCAATGCATGTTGGATGTTTATCTGAACACCCCTTCTGCCATCATATATTTCCTGACAACCCATTCCATGTTTTAGCCTTTTTGTGCCACTCGTTTCCACCACTTCAATCTGTCACCATAGCAACCTACCCAAAAGGCTTCAATGGTTTACGAGTAAAAACCATGTTCAATTGGGGAATGACGGGTGTTACTGTGTGGCTCAATGGACGGTATGCAGCATAAACGGCCAACCTATTATAGGAAAGTAAATTATTTTGTAGGTTTGTCTAAGGTAGCTTCTTGACACAAGGAGCTTATCAATCTGCAATTCCACAGCCCTTCTTTTGCCTTTTTGCTGACAGGCGACCAACCAGACCTTCCTTCTCAAGAGCTTAGGATCACATTGAAAGGGATAACCTACATTTATCTGCCTAGAGAAGGAAAGAAAGTTATGGAAACACAAAAATTCCCTTGAGGTTCAGCGTCACTGGGAGGAATTGTATATGTAAATCGAAATAGTTGGTGCTACCAGTCAAGATTCCTGCATTTCATAATGAGAGGTTTTACATAAATACAGGCTAATCACTTTTCAGCAGCTGGCAAGATGAACATTGATACAAGCTCCGTAATACAGGTAGCCTACTTTCCCAGTTGCGTTTTGAGAAAAACAACCCTGGCCTTCTCCAACAACTGTAATTAATTCCCAATTGCTATATCCTATGCCTAATGAAATGCTTCAAAGCTTCAACTCATAATTGCTCACTCTGGTTAAGTCATATCCCTTTAAAACTGTTTAGCTTTACGATTTTTATGTTACATCAACTAGTCTCATGTTTAATTTGCATTATATAAATGGTGTTCTATTCCCCTTCTGGAAGTGTCTGTTAACCAGGGATGGGACTGTATATTAACTACGTAGTCACAAAGAAACAAAACAAATACATCCACAACACAAACATGCCTCTTCAAGTTCACTTTTAGCATGCCCCTTATCCAAAAATGCCTCCTGTAAGCTGGTTCAGATAAAATAATAAATATCCGGGAAAATATACATAGCAGCTTCAGAGCAAGTCAGGGATTTAAAGCAATTTCAAACCACGTTTTAAGATTCTATCTTATTCCAAAGTGGGCAAATTATTTGTTTACTTTGTTGCCTAACTCTGTAGTCCCAAGGCAACTTGCAATAAAAAATAGTAAAAGCAGCAAATTCATTTCAAATAAAAATAAAGAAATATAAAATACAGCAAACTCACCACCTAAAACAGCATGAACCAGTAGTAACAGAATGAAACAACAACCATAGCTTCCCAGGTTCCGACGAAACAGAAAACTGTAGCTCATTAGAGCCTTCTTGGTTTTATCAAGGCTTACAGCAAAGGGTTGTTGTTGTTGTTGTTGCTGTTTACCCACCCTTCACCCTAAGGTACCAGGGCAGGTTACAACACTTAAAACCTAAGTTTGATATTAAAACACAATATTACACAATATTTAGAACAGTTTTAAAAACATGAAATTACAGAAATAGTTTAGTGAACAGGTAATTTAATGTACTGTTGCACACATACTGTTGGGGGTGGGGGGTTGGACAGGCTAATATTCTAAATAAAGAAGCAGCAGCAGTGGGGCACTCCAATATGCTGTGAATGACAATTCCATGAGGCAGCAGCTGCACCCATAGTGCACAAGAAAATGTGGAACTGGTTGGAGGGGAGGAGAAAAGTTAAGAGCTATGCCATGAAAAAAGGTGAGGGGCTTGTCTTGTGGCAGAACTGGGGGAGTCATTAAAGTTGCAGAGCAGGAGATCTGACTAGTAGACACAACCCATGGGATATACTCCCCCTGTGGAAGTCCCAATTAAAATTAATGTGGGTTTAGATTGAATTGTATGCTTACATGATGGTGTTTTATATTTAGTTTGTTTGGGAGCTTTCAGAGGGGAGGGTTAATGATCACTGCAGATGGTGACAGCAGTCACGAAATTAAAAGACGCCTGCTCCTTGGGAGAAAGGCGATGGCAAACCTAGACAGCATCTTAAAAAGCAGAGACATCACCTTGCCAACAAAGGTCCATATAGTTAAAGCCATGGTTTTCCCAGTAGTGATGTATGTGAGAGCATGGTTTTCCCAGTAGTGAAGTAGTGAGAGCTGGACCATCAAGAAGGCTGATCGCCGAAGAATTGATGCTTTTGAATTATGGTGCTGGAGGAGACTCTTGAGAGTCCCATGGACTGCAAGAAGCTCAAACATTTCCATTCTTAAAGAAATCAGCCCTGAGTGCTCCCTGGAAGGACAGATTGTGAAGCTGAGGCTCCAATACTTTGGCCACCTCATGAGAAGAGAAGACTCCCTGGAAAAGACCCTGATGTTGGGAAAGATGGAGGGCACAAGGAGAAGGGGACGACAGAGGGCGAGGTGGTTGGACAGTGTTCTCGAAGCTACAAACATGAGCCTGACCAAACTGCGGGAGGCAGTGGAAGACAGGAGTGCCTGGCGTGCTCTGGTCCATGGGGTCACGAAGAGTCGGACATGACTAAACGACTAAACAACAACAAAACATATTCCAAGAGAATAATGCCCACTCACATCACAAAGAACTCATAACCCACCTACTCTCAGCAACCAGAAACATCATAGCCAGACACTGGAGAGACCTGTCAGGAGTAAGCATGGACCAATGATACCAAATAGTATGGGAAACAGCCCTACTAGAAAAATTAACCAATAAACTGAAACTGACATGGGGACAAATAGAAGATACCTCCACCCTGGTATGGCTCCCCTTTATCACATACACAGCCCAACAAGACAATGACAAGAATCCACCAACAGCATACGAATCAATATGGCTAACCTGATTCAAAAACACCCATCCACCCCACTCAAACACGAAAACAAAGTTCACCACAGCCAATCACAAACAAGCAACCACACCCTAGGCCAACTCCAATTTCTCTCACCACCAAAGGAACACAAGCGAATAGCAAAGAGAACCCGCACAAACAACGCTGACACAACCCCCCCACACACATTAAGCAAATTAGAAACATTGCCTCCCGACCCCATCCCACTCCTTTCCCCCCTCCACCTCTCCCCCCTTTTCTTCCTAATGTAACCCTAATGTCTCAACAAATGAAACTGACCTTTGTAAACCAAGAAAAGTTTAATAAAAATAATTTAAAAAAAAATTGTAGCGAATTTGAGCTCCGGATAAGGCAGAGCACAAATCGAAGCAAACAAATAAAATTATTGCATCAACAGGAGGCTGGCATGATAAATCCTTAATTACACTTTCATTTGGCATCTTTCTAAACAGCAGGGATTCCACATCACTGTCATCCTATGCCTCTGGCACTTTGAAACTTGGACGGCTACGGTAGCTTCCAAGCTATCTTGAAATCTATTTCCAATTTCTCTGTGTTAGCTTTCAAAAGCTCCCAGTGAAGTCTTTATAAGCCACCTTTCTATGACCTTATGTCCCATCCTCCTTATTTCTTTTCATGCCTACTGTTAGGGTAATAGGATTTGGTTGCATGTGTGATTGTACGCTAAAGGGAAATGACCTGAAAGTGCAGTTATGCATTCCACAGCTTAATGCACTCCTGATACAACGTGTTGCTTAATGGTTGCTCCAGGGGAGAGATGGGGCAGCAAACAGACTAAAGTAAAATGGTCTTTATTAAGAACTGGTAAGATCCATTGTTCTTTCTCTTCATGCCTCTGGGCCTGCTGCTGAAAAACATGGGGGCCTAACTTCCTCAATCTTAAAAGGAAGGTGCCCTTAGAAATACAGTCACATAGCTCAACTAAGCCCAATTACCATAATTGTCAGCTGGTTTCAGGGGCTTGCTATGCACTTGCAATGGGATGGACACAGGGCTTTACAGGTGCTGCTGATTAGTGGTGCCTATAAACATCCTTTGGCCCAGGTGCATGTTTTCCTGCTCATCTTTTCCCGCCCAGTGGGTATAGGGAAAGTGGGTGTGGCTTGGCCGAAACAGCCTAGCAGGCAAAATGGAGAGGCCTGCCCGACCTAATTAGGCCCCTGGGCTGGGGTTCCCCCACCTCTGCCCTAACACCTGCAGCATGGGAGGGAAGTCAGCTCAGCCCTACCTGGAAGCCTCTGTCCTCCTCATCTCCACCCATCCCTTTCATCCTACCCCTTCTCATAACTGCACAACATATCAATATACATGATTATATTATACTCTCTTCCCACTCTATGGAGTGTTCAAGGGAGGGTGAACAGAAAAAGAAGGATGTTATTTGAGAAATAGACTACTAGGTACATGACAAAAACATACTGAAATGGTAATACTACATGCAGCGCAATGGGAATCACTCCTTTTTCTATCATAATGCTTTTTTAACCAGTTCCAGTTATACTGTACACTCTTTCCTCCCACCATCCAGTAACTGAAAGGCTCTATTTAAGAAAGGGAAACTAATCTAGTTTTAAGCATCACAGGACTAGCTGAGAGCAAATCATGCCTTGGTCAGAGACGTTTTGGTTTCCCCTTGCCTTGTGATCTGGTTGCCTCAAAGCCAATAGGCAGAGAACATTAGTAATAATCACCCTAGCCAGAACAGACCTAATTGATTGATTCCCATAATGAACATTCAAGAGCTGTTTGTTTAGGAAGGATTCGCGTACACTGTGTCCTCAATTCTTGCAGAGAGCTATCGTGCCGCCCACACGGCTTAAATGCTGAAAGCAATTGTTTTCCTTCCCCTGCTCCTCCTGACACAAGCACAGGATGCCCAGGGTCTCAACAGGTCGTGCAAAGGAACAGTTTTCTTGAAAGTTGAGGGGGAGTCAAGGGAAGCAGAAGCTTCCAAGCACAAGCAAAGGAAAACCTGCACCCGCCAAAGACCATCTCAAACTGTTCTTGGCCGCAAAGAAACAGAAGGTGTTTCCTGCCTCAAGTCTCTACAGAGCCTCCAGGAGACTTAAATTATGGCATTGTTTGTTTATCCAAGTGTCAAGAGAAGTCAGGGTGAGGCATGGGGAGTTGCCATCCTCAAACCACATTATTCAGAAACACAGATAACTGCTCCAAGTGGTGGTGTTGTTTAGTCGTTTAGTCGTGTCCGACTCTTTGTGACCCCATGGACCAGAGCACGCCAGGCACTCCTGTCTTCCACTGCCTCCCGCAGTTTGGTCAGACTCATGTTTGTAGCTTCAAGAGTGGTATGTAGCTCCAAGTGGTATGAAGCCTCAAATGGCCTATAAATTCACAATCCTCAGGCCACTGGTGGCTTGCTCAGTTGCTTGATAAACTTCCCCAGGCAAGTGGCTAAAATGAGCACTGCAAACATCTGTGAGCTGCTGCAATGCAGGGATGGGTCATCAGGGGCATCTACAGCACTAGGCATTCAACCAACCAAGCAACAGTGGGCATCTTTGAAAGTGTTATCCTTTGGGAAATGTACCATAAATTGGATGGAGGTTTGCATATAATGTGGATATTAAAGCACATGCAATTTGCATTAAAGATACGCAAATTAGACAGGGAAAAGGCCATGCATGACAAGTAGACCTGAATCACTTCTGTACAGCCCTTGCTTTCAGTTTTGAGTGGGGTGTATCAGCCAGGAAATAATTCCTTTTAGGTGGGATGCACAACAAGAGTTCTCCCTAAGACTCTCTATATTGCAAAATATTACACTGCTGCTTTGAATTATAATCTACCTGGAAATCACAGTTTTTGTCCACTAAGTTTTGAGCCTCATATATATATGCTTCTGCAAGCTTTTCTCAATAATCATTAGGACTAGGGGTTTTCTTCTTTCCTAAAATTTAAAATAGTCTCCTCATTTTGACAAAAGCCTGGGGCTGCAAAGATTAATTAGCAGCTTTCTGCTTATATGCAGAAAAAGTAATGAAAGCCACAGAATCAATGTTCTAAACAATCTCTGATTCGCACCCCAATCTCTGAGCGGCGCAAGATTCCAGGGGTTCCAGCCACTCTTACCCAGGGTTCATGTTTCCTTTTGGAAATGAGGCACAGCGGAGACTGTGGTGTCTTTATGATATATGGTTTATTTACACATATATGCTGCCTGAGTTCACGATGGAGGGGCTCACAGCATTAACACTCCAAGAGGGTCTGGCTTCCTCCATAGGAGCAGCCTAGCAGAGATTGAGTATTGTGCTCTCCTTGCTACTCTGCTTGCATCTCAGTCACATAACTCCTAACTCTAACCTCTTTAAGCTCTGGCTTTATCTTCTAACTGAGTTGAGGGAGGGGCCCCTCCTATTTGCCCAGAGCCCCTTCTCTTTGGCTTTCCTAATGGCTCATCACCTTCCATTTGTCCTCCTAATGGCCCATCACTCCAGATTTCCTGGAAGCAGGAGCCTTAGTTTAGCTTAATTAGCTCACTGATTCCAGGGGAATAGAAGTATCTGGCACATAACTGAATACACTTGGGGACTGGCATCCAGTTTTAACACCCCGAGCCTTGATTAAATTCTAAGACTTACTGGCTCCAGGAGTTTAGGGGTGCCTAGCACCCACAATCTCATAACAATACTTTACCAGAAACCGCACTGAAGAAATTTTAACAGGGGGGAAATCACTGAGTTTTGTTTACTGTAAACCATAAGTTTAACATTTTCAGTTAGGCAACAATCCTGTACATCCTTACCTGGTAGTAACGCCTGTTGCTTTTGGATCCCAACACCCCACCCCACCTGGACTGATGCAGCCACCTGCCAGAATTGAGAATTTGGCTTTGCACAGTGAATTATCTTCCCACAACACACACACACACACACACACACACACACACAGCAATCTGGACTCAAGGAAAAGGGTGTGCGGGTGGGCGTTTTAAAGGCAAGCATGGTATACAGGAGGCAACCCTCCAGGTGTCTACTAATAAGGGAACCATATGCTAACAATAAGATATTATTTCCTGCTGGGCTATGTAAGTTGCAACCCACAATTTAGCTGTATGATGTGGTATTGTATAACACTATGGTAGGTACATATACCTATTTTAGAGGTGGGTAAGAATTGCTCTGTCTTTGTAAGGAGAACATGAAAAACACAGAAAATGGGGCATTGCTTCCATAGTCATGACCTACAAAGAACTTGAGGCTTGGAATATTTAAACATAACAAAAAAAAGTCAAATTCAGCTATTTTCCTAGCACAACAAAGAAACAGTGGGCATTTAATGCCCTAACAACAAGCAACAATCTCAGGCTCCCCTATCACATTGAGATAGAGTCACTCACTAATGGAGAGTACGTGGTGTTGTTTTTTTTTTTTTTTTTTTTTTTTTGAATGTTCATGAACTTTATGTGTGTCTTTTTAATAGGAGCTCACAACAAAGCGGTGTCCATTAAAATACATAAATGATGCTCGGTTATATATTTATTTATAAGGCAACAATTTCAGCAAGCAAAATGTTCTCTAAAATAGAATGAGGCATGCTTGTTGATGCCTGCAACATTGATTCTCCACACACACACAACCCAGCAAAAGACAATGTAGGTCTGCTCTTTTGGCTTTTATAGTAGCCCGGTACACCCAAATTTAGAAAGTGATGCTTTTTCTGGCACGGAGAAGGGGGGGAGGGGGTAAACTTCACCAGCTTATTTTCTGTGTGCCGTGATGCTGTTAAAGGCACGGAGGGATCGATAAGCAAACTTGGCCTTCCAGATCACTAGTTCAATAAGCAAACAATTTTTACTGATGAGAGTTGGTGCAAGAGGCTCTTGCAGAGTTGACCCCCCTTTTCTAAAGAGAGAATGCATGCATCACATGGAGCTGTGTGAGGCACCTCAGCTCTTTGCTATTATTTTGCCAGTAAGAGTTGCTAGAAAGGGTTACAGCCTAGGAAACATTTGCTCTTATTAGCAACATCATAGATGATCCAAGGCAGTTTCCAGGACTAACCTAAACAGCATTCATAATGTGTGTGTGATCTTGCCTTCTGAATATATGTGAATTCAACATCCCAGACGTGTTCAACTGCAAAAATATTGGAAAAGAAAAATGCATGCTTTTGGATTCCCCCTCACCCACCCCGGAGGCATTGCTGCTGAATGGTGCAGGAGCAATTAAGCTTCATGTTGCCCAGGCAACATGGCATGTGAGATATGAATACTGCATGTACTCTGCTGGGGAGACCTATAGCTAAAAATACATACATAGTTACTCATGTAAATGTTATAGCATAATTTCAAACTTCACAGTTGGTTTTCCCTCTCTATAATCTGGTAATACATAATTCAAATACATTAATTCATCCACTACTAATCTAATAGACCCCAGCCGGAGTGGGCAGATACAAAAGAGGGCAGGGTCTTTAATAGCAGTAATGTAGACCAGCGAATTTCAACAAGTGCAGCTTCTCATACAAGCTACCCTTGTCGAAATTCCATCTTCTGCAATACTACTCAGACCTTGCAATCGCCATCTGAGACCCTTTTTTGTGTGACTCCTCCACAAGAGGTCCAGAGAGCGGAAACACAAGAACAGGCCTTTGCTGCTGCGGCTCCCTGTTTGTAGCATGATCTCGCCAGGGAGGTCTGCCTGGTGCCTTCATTACAAATCTTTAGGCACCAGGCAATACATTCCTATTCTCCCAGGCCTTTGACTAATTAAACAATCTATGGCCTTTTAAACGTGTTGAAGGGTTGCTGATTTTGTTTATTAGTGCATTTTTGTGTTTTTATACTGGAAACCGCCCCATGATCCTCAGATGAAGAGCAGTATAGAAATTTAATTAATAAACAAAATAAAATAGCAGCACTATATAACAGGCAATTGCTCAATGGCAGAACGCACGATTTACCGTATTTTTTGCTCTATAAGACTCACTTTTCCCCTCCTAAAAAGTAAGGGGAAATGTGTGTGTATCTACCAACAGTCCCTGATTCAATCCCTAGCATACCTAGTAGGAAGGGCAGGAGGAAGAGGAGAACCCCATGTTGCAGAGCTGGATAAATGTCTTCAGTCTGAAGCCCTGGAGAATTACTGCCAGTGACAGTAAGCAGTTGCCACTGGTTTTATTGCCTTGCTCCTGTGGCTGTCAAGCAGTTCAACACCCAGAAATTTAGCAGGTGAAGCTTCTCCTGCCGTAGGGACCTAGGAAGCCTTATATGAGTCAAACCGTTGGTCCATCAAGCTCAATATTGCCTACATTGTCTGGCAGCAGCTCTCCAGGATTTAAGACAAGGTTCTCTCCTAGCCCTATCTGGAGATGCCAGAGGACGAACACAAAACCTTCTGCATGCAAAGCAGATGCTCCAGGAAAAGCTTCAGCTGCTACATTTCTGTGTATCAGGCTGAGGTTAAAAGCACAGGAGAAGTTTTAAAAGCTGGCAGCCTTAACTGGGACAGATAGATCAAGAGAGAGTGTCATATGGCTGAATAGGTGAAATCACATGAATGCTTCCCTACTGGAAAGTAGACTAAAGAATCCGCTTTAAACCAGCTACTATCATAGAAGAGCTTTTTAACCCAGCTGTGTTAGGTGGACTAAAACCCAGCAGTCTTGAACTGCACATCTGTAAATGCTATTACCAATCCCCTTAAGCCATCTATTCCCCCATGTTTTGTTAAAAATAAACAAATCCATATTTGGTAAAAGTGTCCTTAGCCATCCAAAAAGCTCTGACACACATTCTGAAAGCTAACACATGTCTTCCAGTTAGCTGCCGGCCCCCATTCTGAATCCCTAAAGCTTGGCTCTGCTTCTGTCTCTGATTGCAATAGATGTGCTGCTGTGAAAATATTTCAAGAGGAGCCACATGCCTATTTAGTGAGGAGAAGGTCTCAAGAGGCAGGCTCTAGGTGAGGCATTCTAGAGGCTGGAGATATCACCATAGTAGTTATTAGAATAAGGTTAGATTAGATTTAAAGTCAAGATTTAATTTGTTGGGACATCAGTTTTCATTTTTCATATGGTATGGGGCAGTGCTATTTTTTCTAGAAAAAGAGGTGCCAGAACTCACCATGAACACCTCCCTTGTTCTTTTAGAATGGCAATGGTGCCCACCTGAGAGATGCTGGAATTGAGTTCCCGTGAGCCCCCTCTGGAAAAAAAGCCCCGGTCAGGGGCCTAAAAAACTGAGAGGCCCTGATCATAGTGCTAAATTCTGCATGCTGCTCTTAAAGAAGCAGAATTATGCTGTGAATATATTACAAACAAGGATTAAATATTCAGAATTGGCAACTGGAAGTCAAGGATTAACTTGTTTAGAAGATTGAAGAGGAGATACAAACCTATAATCTCCATATCAGTAGACGGTTTTATGGGTCCCTCAGCAGATAACATCTGATGGCTGCTTAGTAAAGCATATGCAATTAGTTGCCTGGTCACGCTTTCTTTCCCATAGATAAGCAGACACTTCTTAGAGTTCATCCACATACTTGTCTCTCAATCCTGAGAGCTATATGGTTCCTTCAGTATCACCTGCATTTCATATGTCCTTTCTCCCTGCAGTGGCTCCTTGGCTGTCTTAGTGAGTTTCCATATTCTCATAACTATACAAGCAGAACAGCAGCAAGAGTACTAGGGAGGCACAAAACTGTTTATTCAAATACGGAAAACAACAACAAATGATCACATTCCTATTAACCGGGCAGAGTGTGGAAGGAGGAGAAGTGCTCTATGATACTTATTTTAGGTGCATGATTGGCTCCATCTCCCTTCTAACTCCTGTAAGATTCAGCAGAGGTAGGTTGACCTCCGATGACAAATATATCTATACTCCTGTTCCTTGAAATGTTCAACTTGAAGCCAGCTCAGCTGTTCCATCACAAGATTCCTCACATTGTCTCCCTTTTGCCCAGGAAAGTATCTTATATATAAGGAAAGGAGCATGAGGTCTTATGGACAGCCAAAGTGGTATAACACCAGAAATTTTGCAAGCAATGTGTCTTAGAAAAAAGCAGGTTGAGGACTCCTTGACACTGATGTACAAACAGTTCTCTCCACACTGACCCATTTTTTCTTTACTATCCAGTGCCTAGAAAAATGAATGCCACAATGCTGCATGAGCATGCATTGGTCAAATGAAAGGGCAATGCACCCTCGTTTGTTAAGCACCTGTTACAAATAGGTCACTCCATCACTGCTGAATTCTTTGCATACTTGCTCTGAAGCATCCTACGTTCCTGATCCCAGTGAAAACCATTTGGTCATGTTATATGGCATAATGGCCTGATCCAATCACATAGCACTCGTGCTTTAATGTGCATGTACTTAACCACCTATAAGAAAAAAGGAAACAAGGTCTCGGCTTTACAAATGTAGAGTGATGAAGCAGACTTCAAATGTGGAGATAAGATAGAACTATGAGCTACAGCAAGGCTGTTACATTGCTGCGACAAAATCTGTGACTACCCAATACAGTGGTACCTCTAGTTACGAACTTAATTCGTTCTGAAGGTCCATTCTTAACCTGAAAGAGGCGTGCTTTCACTAATGAGGCCTCTTGCTGCTGCTGCACCGCTGGCACACGATTTCCGTTCTCATCACAGGGCAAAGTTCTCAAGGTAACTCTTCCAGGTTAGCGGAATTTGTAACCTGAAGCATTTGTAACCTGAGGCGTTTGTAACTCGAGGTACCACTGTACAAAAGGAAGAACTTTTTCCACACATGTTTACCATATAATTCAAAGCCAGTAGATATGCTGGTGCTGACTTAAATGCTTAATTTTAAAATAATTAGAAAAAAATTATGGGAGATAGGTCTATCGATGGCTATTAACATCTATCATCAAACGGCAATATATTTCCAAATATCAGACACTGAGGGCAAACAATGAAGGAAACTGATACTTTCATGCTCTGCTTGTAAAGGTCCCAGAGGCATCTGACTTACTCCTGCTGGAAACAATGTTGAGCTAGATTGAGGGTAGTCAACGGAGTGCTGGCAACTATTACTAACATCAACTGATATTCAAACTCTGAAATACTTTTTTTAAAAAATAATTGATGTGCAGTAGTGAGATGTGGGTGCAGTATGAGAATAGCTTGCCATATTTATGTCCAGGTTCCACCCAACACAGAGAATCAACCACCTTCCCCCCCAAAAAGCACCTTTTGGTGAATTAAACTTATGACTGAAAAAGACATATATGCCGATTGCAGAAACACGGGTATTCAGATTATAACATATCAGTTTCTAAGCTTTCCTCCTCCTTTCCAGAAACGATTCTTCACTCCTGACTATATAGCTGTGCGGAAATATTTCCCCCCAGCAAACATGCATTTACAAAATTAGCACAGGGAGCCAATTTGGTAGAGATTCGTGATGTCTGAACATACCCTTTCATGAACTTGCATGGTCACGATGTCAGTGCAAGATAGCACAGCCCTGGAGCCAAACATTCCCAAATATGGAAACAGTAATGCCATCTACTTGCAACCAAAAATAGGACGAGGCACAAAGCAACTTTATCTGAAGGATGGAAAAGAACCTTTGGAGACAGTGGTATCCATTCACACTCATGCTGGACCCTCACTATTGTTCTAAGGAGCATCCACAGGTATAGAAATATTCAGGATACATTCTGAGATTTAATTCTTTTTTTGGCCACCCTCTCCCAGAACATGGAGAATATCAGCTCAGTCCTTTGATTTATTTTGCTGCTGTTGTAGTTTTTAATTTAACATTGGAGATACAATCTCTTAAATGCCCTGCTCTTTGAAGAGCAAAAAACCCACTCCATTTTGGCAAGGTAGGGGCCCTCAAATGGCTGCATATTTTTAATAATAAATCATCATACTCAAGTTTCCCAAAGTGTCACATTACTGTCCTCAGAAAAAAGAAAAAAATTGGCAGGCGGGAGAACAAGAATTCTCCCTACGCATTTGTCATTACATGAAAAACTATCTTCAGTGCTGCCTGTGACCTCCTACGAGTAAAGATTTGGAGAGTGAAGTCATCCAATTGTAAGGCCATTCTGAGAACAGAATACGTCTTTGCCTGCTTTGCCAAGCACTTTGCACCCACTTGGGCATTTGATATAATTAAACTTAAGCCCATATCTTTCCAAGCCTGTTCTTCTAGCATTTCGGCAACCAGCATTCAGCATCCTTGGGTGTGTCTGACATGTCGCTGCCTTTATCCCTGGACAAGTGACAAAGGATCCAATCCACAATGTCCTTCTCAGGGGCACATTTTGCAAGACAAAGTTTACGACCAAATGCATTCTGTGTTTTCATCCTTGTAGCAAAACAACCAGCAACGGCACAGCTCAAGCAGCATTTCTGAACTATACTATTTTCTGGTCCGACAATCCACTCCCAACTGACAGCCAACAAGGAAAGACCTCACATTGTAGGAATGTTGCAGAAGCTGCTGCATATACTGTTTCCTTTGTTGAATTCCACCCGCTTCTTCCCTACCCATTTTTAATTTCATGAAACAAGGCCCAGTTCTAGCAGGCGAGGAAAACAAAACTAGATCTTGCTTCTGTTTCCCCTGAAGGCCAAGAAAACAGATTTTAAAAATGTGCTAAGTGGGTGTTTGGTAGGACAATCTCTCATAACTCAGTTTTAATTCTTGGTTGTAAAAAAAAAGAGCATTAGAAGAACTCTGCTGGATCAAGTCAAAGGCCCATCATGTCCAGCATCCTTTTCTGGGACTGCATAGCCATTGTGGCGAGTAGCCACTGATAGACTTATCCTCCATCAGGAAGGGAGGAAGCATTGTGCTGTAGCCAGTTTTCCATTCTTCCCTCCCTCTCTTGTAACTCTCCAAAGCAGCTGTGTAATAAACTTCCACCTATAGCTGAATGTTCCTAAAGTGCCACAGACCAGTGGAGACAGCAAGATGCCCTAATAAAACTCTGTAAACTATAATGGGTCAGTTTACACTGACATACGATTCTGCTGTTGATTTCACTGCATGTCAATATCCATATAATTATTTGAAAGAAAAACTCCATACATCAGTGGGAATGGATGTGGGAACTATGAACAAGTTGTCAGTGCCAGTTCTGGGCACTTGTTTCTCTACAATATTATAGCATTGGAAAGACAAGCTCCTAAACCTATGTACATTGAAAAATGTGAACCAGCTCAAAGGGAATGGTCAGATATTAGCATGGGAGGAAATGGCATCCTAACCCTTCCTCCAGTACTATTTTTCTCCCACAATCCAGTTGCTATTCATCTCCAGAATGGAAGAGATTTGTATACATATCTGTTCCCCAGTAAGGACAAAGCAACTGACAGAAGCAATGTTGAGTGGGAAAGTGGCACATAGGAAATTGTTAAGAAGTTTCCTTTCCCCGTCTCCCATGTCATTGTTTCATTTAAAATTACGTGGGAACTGCATGCTATATGCAGTTCTGTACACCTTGGTTGGATCTATCTAAGCAATCAAGTAGAACGGTTAAAAAGTAAGAGAAAATGCTGATGATGTGGCAAAACCTTTCCTGGACTGCACTACATCAGACCACATATATGTGGTTGGTTGTATGTTTTAATCCTCCATCATATGCAAAAATGCTACACATAAAAATTAGTATGTCCATGGAAGAGGCTGTGCTAGCAACCTTCTCTCTGACAACTAGTTTTCTATCTACAGGGTGTTTATCTCAGCAGAACAGAATTGTATGTCTCCATCTGAATTCTTTAGTGGTACATCTAGGAACAAATATCCCACCTCAGCTGCTGTTAATGTAGAGCTGGCCACTGTTAGGTGATGGGAGGTGGCAGGACTAGATAGTGGAAAGAAAGTGTGGGGTGAGGCCAGGAAACAGACTGAGAGAGAATATCTGTTGTCCTAAATGCAGAGGAAAAAGCTTTTCAGAGTAGTAAGCATTTCTTTCTTTCTTTCTTTCTTTCTTTCTTTCTTCATGCATTACGTCCACTCATTAGTTTTGCAACTGGTGTTAAAAAAGCACTGAGTTTTATGGAAAATTGCATTACTAGGTCAAAATTGCATTGCTAGGTCATCCTAGCTTTCGAAACACTCGTATTAGTTTTACTGGAGCATCACCAGAGATAAACATTGTCTTTGACCTGAATTATGACATCAAGTAAGATGAGGGAGGAAAACCCACACTGGAGTAGAAAATTCATAAATAATGGTCATACTCGCATGCAATGACCCTTACTGGTAAATTTGAAAAAGGAGCAATGACAATAGCAGTCTCTGCTATGTTGAAATAAGCTTATAAATTCAATAGATTGCCATGTCCCATAAATCTCAAATGGTTTCCAAACAAATCCAATGTGTTTTCATAGCTGCTAATGTTAAAATCTTCCCCAAGGGTGTATAGGCCTAAACCTGCTATCTCAGCTGCTAAATAAAGACAGGATATTAAACAATAACAACAAAACTTAAGAATCGGCAGCTTAGGGATGAAGACAAGGGCCCTGCAGCTGTGGAATTTAGTCTTAACTTACATGAACCTTCCAAAGTATGCCTGAAAGTTTGGGAAATACAGAGAATACCTCTTTGGATTGAGACACAAAAGCTCCCCAACTAATATTCAGCTTGGTCAGTCCCTTTTTAATCAATATGGCACCAAGACCACATCCACCATAAAAGATAAAGCAGCAATCATGAAAAGGCTGACTTTATCAATGTCCTAGCATGAAATTTCAGGCCACCTCTACATGCAGGATGTAGTGTACATTGATTTTTACAATGCCTTGGAGAGTGTGCTGGGCAAAGCCTACTTAGAGAAGTGAGCAAAATGGTAAACCTGTACCAGATTTTGTGTGTACCAATACTCTACACACAATCACCTTCATGCATGCTACCAGCAGGCTACTATGCTACCACCATCATACAATCAGTGGTAGTAAGAGGGCATATACAAAAAAAGTAATGAACACTCATCTAGAAACTGTTTTTGCAACTATTAAACAAGCATAAAATGGGAGAAGAATGGAAGACAATTCCACTTTCATCTACATGGGTGAAAAATCCTCAAAATATGCGGGGGGGGGAATGTTACATATGACTGATGATGATGATGATGATGATTAACCTTCCCTTCATCAGAAGGTCTCAGGGTCGAACATTGGGTTGGAATATTTGAGCCAAATCACTTATAGAAGGTGTATCAGTGCTGGGTGAGTGTGTGAAAGTAGCAGAGCTGTTGGTGCCTATATAGACACTGGGCTGCTAGCTTGGTGGGTGCTGCAAAATGAAAGAGACTGAGTAACAAGCGATGAGGAAGTTGTTGAAAGCAGCTGTTTGATTCTGCCTCAGACAGACACAAAGGATTGTTCTAATGTGTCAATAAACATCTCAAGCTAAAATGGCAACGTCACAACCGAGTCTAAATTAGCAGACCATCTGGACTTCAGGAGGTCTAAGCCTGTTGTACCATGGCTTGCAAACAGTGCTTTTTTTCTAGAAAAATTGGTGCTAGTACTCACCATGAAGTTGTGAGAGAATGTTCCACACTTTTTAGCCTCAAGAAAAAGAGTACTTCCTGAAAAAAGGCACTGCTTGCAAAGATCCTAGCCTTTCTTCTTCACCGGCTTCATGCGAAAGCTCCGTAGTAGAATGCAAAGGTTCTGTCTGGCTGTGAGTACACATCCACATGGTATAATGTAAATGGTAAACTAGTCCAAAGGGAAATCAGGGGTTAAGTTGAAGCAGAGAATGTACTAAAGGGCATCCAGGAGCAAGGTGAAGATGCTGAGTTGTAAGCCTTTTTTAAAGGAGTCTGTTTGAAACTGAGAAAGGGGTGACAAAGGCAATAGAAATGGTGGAAACTGGAAACCAGGGGTGGAAAGTCACAGGAAGCACATGTGCACATAATCTAAGACAGACCCAAAGGACAGGATGTAGGGACAGGTTGGGACATTTTGGCATGGAGAATAATTGAGAGCAAAGGTCTCAGAAGCAACTAGAAAGAAGGCCTTTTGGCTGAGCAAACATCCTCCAGTTGATTATCTTGCAGTATCCTATCTTATAAGCAGCAAGCTTATAAGATTTCTGGGGAATGGATTCAAGACTGGGTCCAGCCAGGGAGGGAAGGAAATAAAGCCCACCACCACCTTTTTGGAAATTCCAGTCATTTCCCTCCAATTCTCATCTCAGAGAAGATCCCTGGTACTGCCATCACATGGTGGTGAGAATAGAACACGTTCAGTGGTGTGGGTCCCAATGGGCCAAGTGAATAATCTGTAGGAATAGAGATAATTTGCATGTGGATTCAGGGTTCTGATTGTTCAAGATTTAGCAGTCTAGGTATTTGACAAACAAAAGCAACAACAATGAGCAATGCCTATTGTTACATGGCTGTATGCTATGTTTTAACTTGCTTAGATTTATATTTTTGGGGTTTTTTTTGTCTCAACTCAATAAAGAAAAATTGCAGAGGGGAAATTTAACAGTCTTAGTGATATTTGCAATACTTAAAAAAATTCTTTCTGTAGAAGAATTTTTACAGCTTTCATAATTGCTGTGTGTTTTATATAATGGAAAAGCTGAAACGCTGATACATAAAGACATCTGCTAAAAGCCAAGATGCTTGGAGTCTTTTTCACTACCTTAATCACAGCATCAGAAGTTTCCAAATGCCATGGAACCTATGGATTCAATGATGATAATGAGCTGACTATAGCATGGACAGATGACAAATAAGCTTTCTGTGACCTTATTCAAACATTGCAGCATATCCTAGTTAACAGTACACTATGAGATCTCTCGACCACTTTGCTCCTTTGGGAAGAAACAAACCAAAATCCTTGGGATAGGACTGAACCAGGGATTGCTCCCAACATGGTTTGTTCTTTGTTTACTGACCATGGTTTGTTGGAACAGTTTTTGATAGTGGGAAGGAAACAAGCAGCCCAGAAGGATGGGCTTGTAATAGCATTTAACTATGGTTTAGGGACGCGGGTGGCGCTGTGGGTTAAAGCCTCAGTGCCTAGGGCTTGCCGATCGAAAGGTCGGCGGTTCGAATCCCCGCGGTGGGGTGCGCTCCCGCTGTTCGGTCCCAGCGCCTGCCAACCTAGCAGTTCGAAAGCACCCCTGGGTGCAAGTAGATAAATAGGGACCGCTTACTGGCGGGAAGGTAAACGGCGTTTCCGTGTGCGGCTCTGGCTTTCCAGAGCAGCAATGTCACGCTGGCCACGTGACCCGGAAGTGTCTTCGGACAGCGCTGGCCCTTGGCCTCTTTGAGTGAGATGGGCGCACAACCCTAGAGTCTGTCAAGACTGGCCCGTACGGGCAGGGGTACCTTTACCTTTTTTATGGTTTACCATGATATACAAACTAGGCCAGTATGCACAAGGTACTGGTGAATAGCATAGGTAACATTCATGCAGTGACTTTGTTTCACGTAACAGTTCCTAGAGTATATAAATTGGTGCATGGCTGTTAAATACATACAGACAAAAGGAAATTTGTACTGTGAAATCTGTAATTTTTAGACTATAAAGCTATTTGATCCTTAATTGCCATTAGGAAACAACATCAATTTCTCTTCATATTTGACCCTGGTACATATTATTTAAGGCAGTCTCTCACCTAAGGTTGTCCCTAGAAATTTAAATGGCTTTGCACTTTCAAAGTTTGTGTGTCTCCAGTTACCAGATGGGTAGCTATGCTGGTCTGTTGTAAGTGGAGAGGAACCCAAAGAGATGTGTGGTATCCTAAAGATTAGAAAAAATACAGCAGCATAAGCTTTTGTGGCCCAGAATGCACTTTATCTATTTATCACTGAACTGGTACCACTCTCCCCCTGCTTTATACTCTCCCAGTGAACGGCTGTTTTCAGCACCTTTGTTAGCATTTCTCATGCGAGCCACAGCATCTGCTTCATTTCAGGTTCTTGGCACCATCAAAAGGAATGGTCGGGAATGTGCAAAATACATGGACAGCTCTCTTGCAGTCAAGAATTAGCTGGGGAAGAGATTCACAATGGTCATCTGCCTAAGACACTGAAGGCTGTGTCTCAAAGGCTGCATCCAGATGTGGACAATTTAGCGGCATCCTGTGAATGCTGTTCTGCTTTAATCTGGAATAGCAACTCTGCTTCCAGTCTTCTGAAATCAAATAATGTTCTATAGCCAAGTGATGAGGCCTCCTTTCCCCACTCCAAATGTTGGGGGGAATTGTAGTATTTTGATGTTGGGGGAGGGGAGAGCACAGGTAAACTGCATAAAGATGACCAACCATGATAATTACATATAGAAAATGCATTATAACTGAAGGTACCCTTTATTTCAGTAATGAATTCTCACATAAAACTGGTAGCAACTTAATCCTATCACAGCGAAGTTCTGGGCTGAAATGTGCTGCATTCACATTATGCTGATGAATGCAAGTGGAACATGGAAATGGGGTGGCTATTTAGACCACTGATTTGGCTTTTTCGTTATTATATGAGCTCGACCCTATGGACTGTTTGATTGCTTATCAGATCAATGGGAACAAAGAAGAATTCTAAAACAAGCAAAACAACCCCAAACCCTATCATACTAAAATTAAGTACAGTGGTACCTCAGGTTAAGTACTTAATTCGTTCCGGAGGTCCCTACTTAACCTGAAACTGTTCTTAACCTGAAGCACCACTTTAGCTAATGGGGCCTCCTGCTGCTGCCGCGCCCCGCTGCGCGATTTCTGTTCTCATCCAGAAGCAAAGTTCTTAACCTGAAGCACTATTTCTGGGTTAGCAGGGTCTAACCTGAAGCGTATGTAACCTGAGGTACCACTGTATTTGCAGCTATCAAGAGAGGTGATTATTACTGCAAAGAGCCTTGGCCATTCCCTTGTAACCAGTTTCTCTCCCCTCTTAGGAAATGTTCTTTGCAATGACAGAAATTGACACAATTTCATTGCAGGAGGAGCTAGGGGAAACCCAGCCGGATGCGTGGGGTATAAATAAATTATTATTATTATTATTATTATTATTATTATTATTATTATTATTTATTTATTTATTTATTTATTATTATTTATAGATAGTAACAGGGGGAACCCCCAAGAAAAGCAGCACATGGCTCTGCAACTATTTGTGCACAAAGGGGCCTTGCAATCATCTGTCTCACCTGAGCTGCAAGGGAAGAAATCTTTCCCAATTCACACAGAAGGAATACATAAGGTGGGAAACCACCCCTCCAAAAAGCTTACCTAACTGCATTTCCACCTTCTGTATGAAGTTCCTGCTTAATATATAATTTTATCCACCTGTCTTACAATGCCTAGCTAATTGATGCGGGTCTCCTTGTCTGTCTAGCACACCCCTCTTAGCTTCTAAAACCATATTGGGGTTGGTTTATATTGGCCTACACCCCCCCCCCCCAAATAACATTTTCATAACCTACAAAAAGGAAGAGCTATGGTGGGTTGTTGTTGTTGCTTTTACTTCCTCGCTTGAACTTTGATGAGAAATGCCCTAGGATATTACAGCAAGACAGGATAGTATAAAAGGGTACATGGTTGCTGTGAATGTGCACAAACCTGACAAACTGGATGTCGCTTGTGGGATAAGCATACAAGCTGGGTTTTAAATAGTCCATGTGGTTTGGCTCCTGTACAATTACTCTTGAAGGTACAATATGTATAAACGAATCCGTTTGTGAGCTAGCAGGAAAAGAGAGGGTGGATTGTGGAATTTGATATACCTCACAGAAATAATTTTTGCTATGGGATAAGATAAAGGATTTAATTTAGAGCAATGCACAATAGCCTTCCCCTAGGTTCTCACAGTGGCTAGGCAGGATTAATACTCAAGTTGCTGTACTGAGCAATGATGTTAACATTCATTTTAAGCTGCGCTGTAAAATTATTCTGAGGTACTTATAATCGGTTTATAATCAGACCCACTTTCCAGAGATTGATAATGTGTTTGCCTTGCCATCTTGCAAGGCATTATATTCATCATTTGGATTTAAATTAATGGACACCTTACTTGTGGCATTATACACGTGTGGCAATATTTCCACGGTTCAAGTTATTCAACATTAGACCATTAAAGACTGGAGAGGACTAAAATTGTGCTTGAAGATTATAAAATGGTAAGATATGAACACTAAGTATTCCTTTCACTGCTCTGGCACATTCCTCCTGATAGTCCTTTCTGAGCATCCATTAATATACAAGTGTGCTGGAAGAGCTTATTTTAACAAAAGGAGCAAGACAGCAAACAAACCAATCTTGCCTTGCATCCCATCATCATCATCATCATTATTACAACAACACAACAATCCAACAAGTGTGCAAGGACAAAAATGAGATGAGGATACGAAGCAAACAAGCTATAAACAAAGCAAACCACGGCATGTTACCAAATTACCACAGTATTCTGCAATGCAAAGCATACGTAGCTTGAGGATGCACAAAGGGTTTGATTTTGATTCAGTGGCATCGTTGGCTCTAGGGGCAATGTTCACATTATCTATTCACTCTGACAGCTACTAAAAGTAAGGACTCAGTACTTCCAATCGCATTTTTGCCAGGTGTGTGTGGTGTATGAACTGCTATGGGCTGCCAGTGAGAGAATTACAATAGTGCCATGGTTTCTTGTAAATAAAATTACCTCCCCCCCCCCCTTTATCAGATAGATAATGCATGCACAGTATAAGAGTTGTAATTACACTATCTCAGCAGTGATGGGGGCTATTAAGGTGCATTTTGCTAGCTCTCCTACCTAGAATGACTCACCAGCTTGCTGTGAATGTATTGTACTGTGGCTTCCCGGTGCACTAAAGCCTGTCAAACACCTTTGGTATAAAATGCAGCCTCTGAACAGAATTCTTTCTTTAAAAAATTATTTAAGCCTTCATCTGTGGTGCTCATACTGGAGAAAGATTCCATATTGACAGCTCTGGAGGCTGATGCACACTCTGTGAAATTCAGTTGTATAACAGTTATTCCATGGGCTTTTCATTACAAATAGTCCACCTTTTAGGAACGAAAAGAAAATTCAGTCTGCCCCATTCTTAGGCCTCTCACTGACTTTATTAGCCCAAATAAATACCCAGCCAGTGTTGGAAAAACAGCTGGTTCACTAGAGCCATGGTCACATTTACTTTTTAAAAACCACCATAGGAAACTTCCAAACTGGACCATAAAGTATAGTGAGATTCTCCTGATTATTTGACATCTTCTGCTATTAATCAACTCTACATGTTCTTAGGAAACCATGGCCACTTGCCATCACAGTAAGCACCATCTCCAAATAACTCCCCTCACCCATGAAATCCCCTATGCTGCAGACCACAAGAATTTCAGGCTGCAAGGTCGAATAATTATACATTCAGTCCAGGCTGAAAAGAGAATATAGCCTTACTATGCTAGAGCAAATTAATGGAATCATTTTCTCTATGGGCAGCCCCCATGTATTTTAGTGTTGGAATCAGTCTTGTGAATTGGTTAGCAAATTCAGGTTGTGGTCCACCATGCCACAGGCCAGCCTGAATACTATACCCACCCCAAAAATCATATGCTTAGTGGATATTAAGGATGTTAATTATCTGAATACATGGCAAAACAAAGCATTCATATCACAAGACTGCTATTTGCCAAAATCCACTGTGAGGGTGGGGGTGGGGGGTGGAGCAGCAACTTGAACATTAGTCTGAACTGATGTATAGACTTGAAAAACTTAAGATTCATTGAATTACAGAGCTGGAAGGGACCATGAGGGTCATTTAGTCAACCCCCTGACATGCAGGAATCTTTCAAACCAATGAACCTGAGATTAAGAGTCTCATGCTCTACTGACTGAGCACAAGTACTGGCTAAAAGACAATAAAATATGGAAGTATGATAACACAGAGACATTTGTCCCCAATCTAACACGGATTAGGCACTTAGCTGCACTTAAGGCCATTTATTTCAATAAGTTCAAGGATGTGTGAAGGCAAATCTATACCTGCCTACTCAGAAGTAAGACACACTGAGTTCAGCAGAGCTTGCTCCCAGGAAAATGGGTGCACAATTACAGCTTTTCTGTGTGTTGGATTGTGGCTACAGTTCCTTAACAATGCAGATTTTTAACTTTTAATTTAGCCAGAGTCTTAAGCAGCATAGAGGCTCAAAAGGTCATGCATGTCTTTACTGACTCTGTGGCCCATCTGTTCCATTATGTATTATTCACGTATCCCTGTTGCTACCTATGATTTATTCTGGCATGACATGGTTTGTTAAGTTTTTCCTTTTAAAGGCCCCTGCTCTGGCAAGCACTAGGCTCAAGGGATGATGGTGACAGAGGCAGCAAGAGAAGCCTATGCAGATCTACAGAAAGCAGCAGCAGGACGAAACAAAATGTGTTAAGACAGCATACTAGCATCTTTAACAGACAGCAGACTCCACAAAGAACACACAGGCTGCTTTGATATGTGGTAAGCATTTGAGATAGAGATGAGGTCAAAGGGGGGCAGGGGGAGGCTCTCATATGCTGCCAGGCTTATGATTTCTAGGACGGGGATGATATCCAAGAATAGTCCACTTCTGCTCCCAAGATCATCAAAGTCTCAAATGGTAAAGAAAAAGGAAACTGGAGTGGGATAAACATATTTTAACTTCACAAAGCATGAACCAGTTTAACTGCTCAGGGGAAGAAGAAAGACACAGATCTCCCTTTATGCTTTTGCTACATGAAGAGATCTCAAAAAACAGAAACACAGAAGGTAGGGACAGATGACAAAATTATCACTCATCTACTTAGAAGAATGAAAAAGTTGCCCTGCGCACATTATAGCCCTGTCATGGCAGCTGCTTTTTCATATGGTTCAGCACTTAAACATAAGAACCTCATAAAAGCCCTACCAGATTAGGCGAAGGTCCATCTACTCCAGGGGTAGTCAGACCTACCGCCCACTAATGGTAAAATTTCCTTACCGCCCACCAGTGCTCGATGGAAGGAGGATTCAGCTTGTGCCATAGAACACCCTACCGCCCACCTAGAATCCTGAAACACCCACTAGTGGGCGGTAGGGACTGGGCTGACAACCCCTGATCTACTCAATCACTTAGTGTGGTAGCACCTATGCTCTGCAACTCCCTGCCTATTGATATTAAGCAGGCACCTTCACTATACTCCTTTTGGTGCCTGCTAAAAACATTCTTGTTCAGACAAGCCTACCCAGAAGCTTTAGAAGTGATGTTTGTGAATTTTAATAAGTTTCAGTATTTTCATATCTGCCCAGTATGATCACCTTTATCAGGAGAAAGAGGCAGAGGGATTGAAACTATGCTGGTCCTTCCTGATCAGTAGAGATGTCAGATACCACCAGTTATCTTGTTCCCCCCTAACACTGGAAACCACGGGATGGGAAAGCGTTCTTGTGCTCTTGTCCTGCTTGTAGGTTTCCCAGAGGCAGCTGGTTGGTCACCATGGGGACAGAATGTTGGACTAGATGGGCCATTGATCTGATCCACAAGGGCTTCCTACAAATGGCCTAGTTATTCTGAGGGGAAGAAAGCTCACTTTGGGCATGGGCACTCACAATTGGCCTCCTAAGCAAGTGGTCATATGCAGACAATTATCCAGAAAATGTTCACCTGTATTCACTCAGGGGGTTGTCCTTCATGGATTTTTAGTGACAAGAGAGCCTTGATGTCAAGCTATTTTTACCTCATTTCTTTGCATAATATAGGACATTCCACTCTGCATGTCTTCTGCAAATACATTTTTTTTGGAATCACCTTTCGATAAGGAGCACCCCCCTAAAATTGCTTAGTTCCCCCTCACATCGTTTGACATTCTATTTGATAGGCTTGTTTGTACACTTGCTATTTGCCACCAGAAGAGAAAATGAAACAACACCTAAACACCAAACTGATAATTAACCATGTTCTTGTTACATGAGCACACATTCCTTGAGGCCTTTAATTATGAGGCGGGCCCCTCTGCGCCACTTGTTTCCTCCCAGGATAAGAAAGAGCTTCAGTTAGTTAAAACAACTCTCTGTCAGTCTAGCTAGCTTGGGCTTCTTTCAGCTCAGCTTCTTTAATATGCACAATGCAAAGTGCAAGGTGCACATTATAACCAGCTTAGAAACAAATGTGAAGAATCATATATAAACTTGAAAAAATGGCAACAGTTGCTAGCTAAATTTATTTTGGGGGGGGGCACCTCCAGACTGCTGCTTTTTTGCAGGTAGGAACCAATGGCATAGCAGCAAATTCAGGTGTGCAATAAAAGTGGATTTGGAGCTCTTATGGAACAAATGCACTTCCAGGTTGGGGGGGGGACCTGACCTTTTGTGACAAAGAAAATGATGGAGAAATGCACAGGTAAGTGTGGGATAACAACTGCTTGATGCAATGTTGTATAACCTTCTTGCAAACTTTGTGCAAACAAATCAGGATGAATGCCCAATATATGTGGAAGTGATCTTAGCAGGTAAAAGTCTACAGTCAGAAGAAATACCTATGTAACAAGGTGTTTAACCAAACTCATAGTTTAACTCCTTATTAGGCCAGCAACTTCATTTTGAGGAATTTTTAGAATCAGACATCAAATTCAAAGGGAAGCTGAAAAATTATAAACATATTATTAAGGATGCCTATGAATGCAGATAGAATTATTATTCATTTCATTTCTACACCACTTTAAATTTTTAAGAAAAAAACTCAAAGCACATTACAGCACATTAAAACATGAAATAAAACAGTCCAGAAGAAAACCAAATATAAAGTATACATTAAAAGCAACATCTTTAACAGGAAACTACAATATTCTCTTAAAGATTTCAAAAGAAAGCATTACTAATTGAAGTCAAATTAACAAGAGAATACAATATTGCCATAAGCATTGAACATATCTGATGCTGTTGCTACTAATCCTGCCAATGGTAGGCAGGGGATGTAGAAACTCAAGCTCAATGATCTCGGTCTGCACTAAGAGGCAGCCAGAGGGTATAAAATGATATACTGCTGGCATTCGGCTCCTGCCAGAATTTAAGAGATACACAGAGCTCCAATCCTATGCACACTTACCTTGGAGTAAATCCCATCAAAATCAGTGGATCTTACTGCTGAGTAATTCTACACATAGAATTATGTAGATTAACAATGTTTTCTTGCTTTAGTATACCCCCATGTCTTTTGAGAATAAAAATTGTTGCTGTTGTTGTTGTTTAGTCGTTTAGTCGTGTCCGACTCTTCGTGACCCCATGGACCAGAACACGCCAGGCACTCCTGTCTTCCACTGCCTCCCACAGTTTGGTCAAACTCATGTTCATAGCTTCGAGAACACTGTCCAACCATCTTGTCCTCTGTCGTCCCCTTCTCCTTGTGCCCTCCATCTTTCCCAACATCAGGGTCTTTTCCAGGGAATCTTCTCTTCTCATGAGGTGGCCAAAGTATTGAAGCCTTAGCTTCAGGATCTGTCCTTCCAGTGAGCACTCAGGGCTGATTTGCTTAAGGATGGATAGGTTTGATCTTCTTGAAGTCCATGGGACTCTCAGGAGTCTCCTCCAGCAAAAGTCTCCTCTGCTGGAGGAGACTAAAAATTACCTCTTCAAAATTATCCTGACTATATCTGAAATGAGTGATCCAGATGTGGTATCTGAAAGGCATATGCCAGTCAAATACACGATACTTGAGACATTTTTTTTTAAGAGCTGCAACAATTGCCTGGGAGAGGTACAGCAAATCATCAGGAATACCAAAGTGGCTTCTGAAATCTTGGGAGATAGTAAGTGACAATGAAAAAACTTACAGTGATTTGTATGAGAGCGTAAAATAGATTTATGGAAGAACTCTGGGAAAGAGAGTTATAGTTGTTGTTTTTATTACATATGGGATGACAACATAATGCTGTTCTTTCGGCATAACATGCATTTACCAATTTTTAAGTTAACTCAGTTGTGTTGTTTTTCCTCTTTAGTAATAAAAACACTTGTCACCATTCACATCAAAGAAAATCTCCAATAGGTGTCTGTGGCACACGCAGTTGCATTCCAGTCAGCAATCACAATAAATGTGCTAGTAGGAAAGAATCATGCTTTTCCAGGCACAAAATACAACCCTCATAATCCTGCAGGAGAAGCAGAAGAACCTCATAGGGAGATGTGTAGACTGTGAGCAACAAATGTATATAAACTATGTGTTTATTGTACTACTAAATTCTCATCATCTGAGAAGGTCCTTAGGAATTCTATCTCATAGTTAATGAAAAATTTAAGGCCCTCTTCAGTTAACTTCATATTTGGCAAATAAGGTTTTTGGTTGTTTGTGTAACCAACTAATTATACATGGAAATTATCAATGAAATGACACTTTCTCCCCTTTTCAGAAAGTCTATACGGTACTTAATACCTAGAAGCAGGAATTATACAGTAAAAATTGCAACTTCCTGTTCCCATTACTTGGCAGCCTTACCACAGATCTAAATATTACAGTTCCCATGTGGAGACTGCTGAAAAGTCTTTCCCAAATATAGTGCTTCATGCAGCAAGATTAATTTTTAAGACTAGCTTATTGCATGCATTACCACGATTGCTTGTAGCATGTGGCAGAGAATTACGTTTGTCCTTTAGTTCCCTCAAGTACAAGTACATGACAACTGAACAGATTGTTCTGGGCCACCTGTGTGGCAAAGTTAGGATGTACAAAGGAACGGGTCATTTCATTCCATCATTATTCTGTGGTGAATGATCCTCTTCCCCGCTTCTAAGGCATTGTGTGGGCTATAAAGGGTTGCATAAATCAGGTCTCCCAGCACAGGCACCTACATAAAGAGGTCCTGGCTCACAAAGTGCTAATGTACATACATGGTGGATAGGATAATTATATAGACGAGTCACTAGATGGCATTGGGTTTAGTTGTATCTGGGTGAAATCAGGAACTTCCCATTGCTGTTTTTGTTGAAGACAGAATATAAAGTAATTGTCTAGCTTCCCGACTGGTCCTCTAAGACTTCCATGACACTGGTCCTCTAAGACTTCCATGACACTCACACACTTGCTCTCTCCACTGAGGAACAAAAGTCCACCAGAGTGTGTGAGCTCACTTGAAGGGTTTCTTTTTCAAAAGCATGCCACCGATTCCCAAATACAGTCCATGCTTATGCCACCACTATAACGACCTTGGAAAGGCCACCCTTTACTAAAGAGATTGTACTAAGGCAACAGCTCAGAACGTTTATTGCTACATAAAGTATATTAATTATTTGAAAATGTATGGCAAAAAATATGCTTCTCTAGTGTTAAAGAATCATAGAATCATAGAGTTGGAAGAGACCATAAGGGTCATCGAGTCCAACCCCCTGCCAAGCAGGAAACACCTGTTCAGGAAAGGCAGGTCCTACCATCCAGCTTGTCTGATATCTGGAAAACAAGCTGGTAATGGAGTTCCACCTTCAGCCTTCACTCCTTGAAACTACAAGTCAGCCACAGTTTTTTGTTTTTGTTTTTTAAATAAAAGCATCAGCACATTGTTGTGTGAGTAGTTCACACCCATGGGAACTATGTCCCCATCTTTCATCGCCTGCCAATAAAGTTAACAAATCACCTGTTCAGAGGCATAAAAAAAGGCAGGACCAATGCCTCCAAGGTGGCTTTTACAGTGGTACCTCGGGTTACAGGCGCTTCAGGTTACAGACTCCGCTAACCCAGAAATAGTACCTCAGGTTAAGAACTTTGCTTCAGGATGAGAACAGAAATCATGTGGTGGTGGCGGCATCAGGAGGCCCCATTAGCTAAAGTGGTACCTCAGCTTAAGAATAGTTTCAGGTTAAGAATGGACCTCCGGAACAAATTAAGTTCTTAACCCGAGGTACCACTGTACTTTATATTCTACTTTTGCAGCTATAAAAAAGGTAACGTGCCTTATGAAAAACTCACTCGTTTGGATATCCTGTTAGCACAGTCCACTGAGTGGAGTGGCGTGGGCTAAGGCTTATATTTCGACAATTAGCAAAAAACAAAACAAAATCCCAGTTCATAGTCACATCAGATTCCCTATGGGGACCCCGAAGTACCCAGATAAGATGATCCAACTAGTCGCTAATTCTCATCTCATAATAGCAAGAAGTGGCTGTGTGATACTGAAATAGTGTAACTAGCTGGGTTTTCAACAGAAAATCTATTTTGGGAGCTGGGTGGAGGACTCCTTAACCTTCACTCTGGGAAAGAATTATTGCAGATGATCTCACTCAGTGGCTATCAGTGTCCGAGGCTGCAAGATACCTTATGCTCTTGGACTTCTGATCAGTCATGCATCTGCCACGCTAGCTAATTAAAGAAGCAGCGTCTGTATGCTTTCTCCTTCTGCTTCTTATTACTGCTCCCTCTTCCAGATGCATGAAAAAACCTTGTGAGCTGATGCTTATTTGTAAACGAAGATGAAAGAAACTCTCACAAGGTAGCTCAGGAAAGGTGGGGAGGATTGAACATCTTAAGCTAGGAAATTTCAAGATATGGGGAGAGGAGAAAGTGAGTGTTAAGAGTCTAAGGTTATATTTGTGAGAGATGAAATGATGAAAAGCATTTTGAGAAAGGGCCAAATTAGACATGGTAGCCATTTGTAAGAAATATGTTGCTGATGATGAGAACAGAAAACTCTAAGACCCCTTCCCCCCGCCACACACCTATCTAGTCCTCTGCTTTTCATTGCTAGTCAAGCACTGGATGACAAGGCATCTGTGATTACCACATAGTTTCAGAGGTCAGGACAGAATCCCAGGCCAATGTTCTACTTATCCAATTTTCATTCTTATATAAAATTACATGCAGGATTTGAGCAACAGAAGAATTTAGAGAATGGATTTGGGGTGCTTAGAAAATGAATGTAGATCTGTTTTAATGCAGCTATTAAGGGAGAATTAAAAAAAATCAGGGAAGGAGGGATGGGAAGAAGAAAATATGTAAAAAGAATGATACATACATTTGGAGTGATGCAATAATTTGGAAGATTTAATAAGTAAATAAAAATCCCAGGCTAATGTTGACACATAACAACAGGAGGTTTTGCCATTTATTACTTTCTTATCCAAACAATTATTATTTGTGCTACGTAATCACTTAACTTTGGTTTCCTACTCCCCATGACAACCAGATATGGTACTTTCCCCGACTCATGCAAGAATAATCCATTTAGTATATAGCTAATTTAACAGAAATTAAACCTGCATTTATGACTTTTATATGGAAGTGAATTTGGTGGCCCAGTTTAAACAGGCTATACTGGAAGAGTGACTAAGCCCAGACTGAGTTGTTCCACACCTGGGCATCATATTTCACCAATATTGTTTTGGGTTAATATAACTCTCCTCAGGGCTAGCCCAAGGCATTCTGCTTCATTAGGCGGAGCAGCAAATAGTTTGTGCGTTTGTGCATATGTGTGTGTAAGCACACACACACACAAACACACACACTATCTCTCAAGGTACACAGTATCCCTGAACAGAACTGGCTTTATATAAGTGCTTCAGAACATAAGACAGAACAAATGTAATATATGTGACTGTGCTGCCTGCCTGCTTCCCCCAAAGGTATAAGGCCCCAAAGCACAAAGAACCAAGCCAGGGCCAGGTCTGGGTATTACCATGAGCCTCAGCATATACTATGAGCTTATGCATGCTTTGCTCCATGTTTGGCTGCTTTTCTGCATGAGGAATTACTTGTGAGATTCAATCCTATCCATGTTTAAGAAGCACCCAGGGGGAATTATGGGGGCTGCTGCTATTGACACACCCACCAGCATCTACCGCCTGATGCAACCGCCTCACTTTGCCTGGTGGACTCACTCTGTGCCTTGCACTTGGTATTTCTCCCATGGCCTGCAGATGCTTACAGTCACCAAACCCAGTGCTTTTTTCTAAAAAAAATGTTTAGGGGTACTCTCATTTTGACTCAAGAAAATTACCATTTCATAGTTCAAATTGGGGGAAATAAACATAGTAAATGGACAAAAGTACAAAGATTCACAAAATGTTTAGGGGTATGTGTACCCCTGCACCCTCCCAGAAAAAAAGCACTGACCAAACCCATACTGATCTCAATATATGAACTTTTTACAAGAGGCTACATAAGATTATACGGGCTGAAGCAAAATTGCATGACTGAACAAGTGAACTTTATTTGGAATTTAGACCTAATTTACTGCAACACAATCTAAGCTTAAACCAGCTACTACATAGACAGACAAAGAGGCCTATACCTTAGTACAGATCTCCATCTTGCGATTAATATTAATAACGGTAATTTTAAAATCCTGGGGAAAACTGGTAGACAGTATTCAGAAGCAGTGCTGTCTCCAACTGTGGAGGATTAGCATAGCCATCTTTTCCGTGAATTTGTCTAATCCTCTTTTAAAGGCTATCCAAGTTGGTTGCCATCATCACTGCCTCCTGTGGGAAGGAGTTCCACAGATTAACTAAGCGCTACATAAAGAAGTACTTCCTTTTATGTGTCCTGAATCTTCCAGCATTCAGCTTCATTGGATGTCCACAAGTTCTAGCATTTCCCCACCACAATCTTCCTCCCAAAACGAGGTATTTATGAATGGTCAATAGTTCAGCAACTACTCTTAATGTTTAATAAATACTTCCCTCCCCCCAGTTAATAATGTTGTTATTGGATTCTGATTGCACCTGCACCTGCGATACAAATATAAATATAAAAGGCAGTGTGGTTTTATGGCATACAAAATTGCCACATTGTTGTTGTTTAGTCGTTTAGTCGTGTCCGAATCTTCGTGACCCCATGGACCAGAGCACGCCAGGCACTCCTGTCTTTCACTGCCTCCTGCAGTTTGGTCAAACTCATGCTGGTAGCTTCGAGAACACTGTCCAACCATCTCGTCCTCTGTCGTCCCCTTTTCCTTGTGCCCTCCATCTTTCCCAACATCAGGGTCTTTTCCAGGGAGTCTTCTCTTCTCATGAGGTGGCCAAAGTACTGGAGCCTCAGCTTCACAATCTGTCCTTCCAGTGAGCACTCAGGGCTGATTTCCTTAAGGATGGATATGTTTGATCTTCTTACAGTCCATGGGACTCTCAAGAGTCTCCTCCAGCACCATAATTCAAAAGCACATTATCAGTGCCAGAAGTCTGCAGGTATTTTTTTCATAATGTGGTTTGAATACTAAATTATCCCCACCTTCATCAGCCTGGTGCTCTCCAGATAGGCCCTCTATGCTGGCTGGAGCTTGTGGAAGTTGTAGTCCAAAATATTTGGAAGGTACCACATTGGTGAAGGCTGAACTACACCAAGGGGCAGAGCTTCCAACCCTGCCCACTATGCCCAGCAGAGGTTATGCAGCATTTCTGCCTTGACCTCCCTCAGCTAAGCTCCACTCTCTGCAGTAGCTGTGAATGAATGAATGAATGAATGTAAGCTTACAAGGGGCCACAAATTAAAATCATATTCCAACCACAGCAATTCATTGTCATTTCACAAAGTTCCATTTGGAACTCCACTGCCTTTGCATGGTGGCAAGATGCTGTGGAATAACAGTTTCTTAGCTGCAATGCATGAAAACTGGGGAGGAAAACTACTGGCACATCTGCCTGGGATGGAAAGGCTACAAATTCAGGGACTGGATTTATATTACATCAGAATGTGTACAAGCTGGGGTAGGTTCAATATGTGCCCTGAAGAAACCCCTTCCCGGCTGAATTCTGGCCACCTCCCAACTGATGCAGCCTCCTGCACTTCCACTCCCATCTCAGGAGCTAGAAATAGCCGAATTGATCAGGTTATGTGCACTGCTGTACCACTGAATAGGCACATGGCTTGCTGCTCAGTCCCAGCCTTAGGATAGATTGCTACAGCTGACATGTCAGTACTCCAGCTGACACACATTGCTCAGGGTGTGCCTGGAAAATTGCATCTATGGACTTTGGGATAAAACGTGTTGAGCACAATGGGTGTAAAGCACTCCACACATGCTCTGGTACTCCCATACCACCTCTGTCTCTAAGTGGTGAGGGACTCCAGAGGTTGTGTGCTGACCCAGGGGTTCTGTTTCCTTGGAATGAAGGTCAATAGAGACTGTGAGATCTTTAGGATATATGGTCTTATTTACACACATATACAATCTGGGTAGGCTCACAGCATTAACAACCCAATAGATCCTGCTTCCCTTTTAGGTTTCCAGGGGAGCTCCCAAAGTATAGCACAGAACAAGACATGCCCCTGTGTCCTCCAGCTTTCACCATCAGGATCCAGCTCTCTCACACAACTACTCTGGCTATTGTTCTCCTGGGGGAGTGTGGAAGAGCACTATTGCCTAGCTCATTTTTCGAGATGCTGATGAACATTTAACTGGCCAGCTAAAGTCATTACCTTGATAAAGGGGTCTAGTCTGACCTGTTCACCAAGTTCTCTCTTACACATTCTAGCCTCACAGATACAGGATTACAAGAACTGGAAGGAAGCCAGGGTATCCTCCAGACTGAAGCCCCCAAACCATAACAATATCATAACACTGGTTGCAGAGGAGAGAGCCAAATCCAGACAAAGCGGTCCCAGAAAAGTGCTTTCTGTTTATGTTCCTGGTGTTGTTTTTTATGCCCATAATTTTCTCATGGAAATTATTTGGACTGTTCATCATTTTAAGCAGGAAAATCAACGACAGACATTAAGGTGGTGGTGGTTTACTTTTTTTAAAAAAAAAGCATCTCAAGGGTAGAAATTGGGCTGCATCACTAGCAGAGGAAGGGGAAGATTTACACTTTTCTGCATGTGCTTCACTCCCTGAAGTAATTATTTGTCCTGCTTGGAAAACTATATTTAACAAACATCAATTGGGCCCAGGAATTTAGCTGGGGGAAACAAAATGGGGGAGTGTTAAGCCTGCCCTTCCCTTGTAACAATTGCTCTAATCCAATTCTTCCTCCCTCACCACTGCAGCATTTCATCTATAGTACTTTGGTTTGGAGCAAGGATGTGAACCTGGGTCTCCCATACCCAAATTAAACACACTCTCCAATAGGACCCACAGGAAGAGTCTAGGGCCCCTCAATCCTTCTTCTCACCATAAAACAATTTGGTAATACCCCAAAGTTTGGATTCCAGCTAGATATTTTTCAATGAGGTGTGGTAGCAGCCACACAGAGTTGGGAAGCAGGGATATGATGCAGCCTCTTATCTGACCAGCTGCAGGGTTTGCTGGCTGTCAGAAGCTTTGAGGTAAAGAGAAAACTAGTGGAAGAGACTGGAATCATGCAGTGGTCTTACTGAATGGTCTTTGAAATGGCACACGGCAGGTAACAGGCTGACAGGCTTAAGCATACACACACAAACACAGAAACCATTTCCCTAGGGGAGCTCAGAAGCTCTGCACAAGCAAAGCTAAAAGCCCTAATACCCTCCTCCATTATCACCACCCCCACCCCCATTGTCTAAATTAAGATGTCTAGCATGGTCTCATACATACATAATTCCTCCCCCCCTCAAAAGATTCAAGGCTGAAGAAACAAATAAAGCCATTTCACTTCTCCATTACTGTATATTAATGGAGTTCTATTTTTATAGCTTTTTAAAACAGAGTTTAGATATGAAATGCTTCCCCCTCTTCTCTTGTCAGATTTGTTTTCTGTAATCTGGAAACATGCAGGATCCTCTTGCTTCCTGCCCTTATGATAACCAGTGAAAATACTCTGCTCTATTTGTTTTCTTACATCACCAATTAGTTCTCCGCAGCTCTGGAAGCATGATTTCTTAATTAGCTGTGACACCCTCTGCTGGCTGGCTCAACAAGAGCTGAAGGAAAACATTACAGGGTCACAGACACAAACGGAATGGCTTGTCGGCTCGTCTGCTCGGTGAGACCAGATGGGATTTGCCTCTGTCTGCAAGACAGACTATTCATGGCAGTACTTGCTGGAGTTTTAGACTTTCTGCCACTCACTGTCACCCATAGGATTAAGCTGTTTCTGCTCATGGTGGTTAGAAAATGGGAATCCACTTTGGGCTCCCTGTCTCCTGACTGCAGCTCCTTATCCTGCTTCCAGGACAATTTTTTCAACTTCTTTCAGGATAGTAGGAAACAACACGGGAACATGTGCCTGTGAGAACAATGCCATCATTTTACTTAACAGTTTTGACATTTTCTAATCTAGACTATGCTACACACCTCAAGCATTTTTCATACCAAGTCTTATAAAGCCTAAATCACATGGGACCCTGATGCCACTTTCCATATTAATGCTTTAAGATTATTGCACAGGTCCTGCTTTTAGTACCCTCTTCAGTAGAGGCACATGATTTTATTTGGTTACTTGTTTAAAACATTTATATATCGCTCCCTTAGCAGTGATTCCAGGGAGGTTCACAGCAAAAGATCAGCACATTAAAATACAGAAAATGGGGGGTGGGGGGAAACAAGGACAGCAAAACCAACCAGTTCTACTAAATGCTCAGCATTGGAATTAGCAAATGCCTGGATGAATAAAAAGGCCTTTAGCATGTGTCAGAAACTTATCAGTCAGTTCCTGCATATGTTGGAGGGGAGGTGGTTTCACAAACTGGGCACCACAATGGGAAGAGTCCTTCCTACTGTCACAAGGACTGGCTGGATGTGGAGGAGTGGTGGGAGGCAGCAGCTGGGTAACCCCCAAGGGAACCCCTAGGGGAAGAAGCCAGGGGATTGGTGGTAGGACACCAAGGAGAGGTCAGAGGAAGAAGAGGGAGCACACTGGAGGAAAGGGGTGTCAGAACCGAAGAGGCAACAAGGTTTAGTGAGCAGGAAGAAGCTGAGGCAGAGAGCAGTCCTAATTCAGAGGCTGGAGAGGAGGGGAAGGGTATGTAATACATACACACAGCCTCCCCACCCACCTGCAAGGCAGTGAGGAAGCTGGCTGGTTGATCATTAGCACACAAGAAGAGCCTACTGGATCAGGCCCATGACCCATCTAGCCTAGCATCCTGGTCTCAGATGCCTCTGCCACAACAAGACCTGAGTGGAACAGCAAACTCCTTGCTTGCGACACTGGTTACGTTCTTGTGAGTACGTATAACATTACTCTCTTAGTTTATTTATAGCTTTCCCCATCCCATCCCATGTATGGCTAACACTATGAAGTCATGAAAATATATTTTATACTTCTAGGAAGACGATGATTTGAAAGAGCAAAGGTGTTTTGTCCTGTGATTCATCTAGGAGGTGGCAATGTGTCTTCCTTTCTCATATGAAACTGCCATATCCTGAATCATATCATTGCTGCACTGACTGGCAGAAGAAATAAAACATCCCAGTCAGGGTGGATCATTTCAAGGCTTGCTTTCTCACTGAGCTATGCCCCTATACTTGGCGCTTCCAAAATCTTCCTATTCTTTACTGCAGTACACATGAAATCATATGGAAACCCTGTCAACCACATTTGGTCCAGCAATGGCATTAAAAAACAACAACACACCACCAAATTATACTTCCTTTTCATTTGCAAAATGTATATTTTGCCTTGGACCTCGATTAAACCCCCATCTCAGCCATGAGCTTGCCAGCTAGCAGAGAGCAGCTTGCTTCTCGGCATCAGTTTACATGCCTCTTTAAGGACTTGATCCAAAGACTTGATTCACTGTACCAAACTCCTCATCACTTCTCCAAAAGGCAAGGATCTGAAACCCATCATGGGGCTGCTAACGTAAGCCAGAGACACCTCTCTTTTTTTCTTTTAGTTGATTTTGACAGTTGCCCTGACTCATCTGTGTGCATGAGTATTATGAACAACCTTGAAAACTTGGGCTAGCCCTTGTATTTTTCCTAAGTGATTATCTTAGTCACTCCCAAGCAAAGGCTGTTAATCACAGGGGCCAGATTCATTGTTCTTTATATAGCTGAGATTGAGCAAAAACTCTTTTATAATAATGGGTGGGTTTGATTGTAATTGTGCTCAGAATTGCATAACAAAACAAGCCAGTTCAGAGAAATGAGTCTGAAATCCAGCACCTTGCTTTAGGACTATCCATCTCTGTTCTTTTACTTTGGCTTACTAGTAGTGACCTATGTCTCTCTTGGCTAACCCTACACTAGAAGGATTTGTAACTGATTTTTTAAATTATTTTTCATTATGAACAGATGGTTTTTCAATGAATCTGACAAGAACCAAGAGGATCATGGAATCCTTATTATAGAATAAAACTTGCAAGTTCATATTGAGTTCCTCAGTCATAGCAAAATGGGCAGCCCTTTCTAGACAGAGATCCTCATGGATCCAGATCTCACCATCAAGATAGGCATGGGCATAGTCAAGGGGTGGCAAGAGGGCAGCTGCCCCTCTAGATCAAGTAAAACAATAGAAATACTTAACTAACTGACCAATCACGTTGCTTCTGCCCCCCACAACAAAAATCCTGGCTACGCCCATGGAGATAGGTTGCCTCTATAAAACCTCCCTTTAAGTGTGGGAGGAAAATGGCAAGGATCTTTATGCTGCAGCAAGACTTTGCTTTGATGAAAGAGACACGTAATGCCAAATGCAATTTGGATCTCCTTTCCCAACAGAAACCATGCACAGTCAGATGTTCATAATTTGGGTGGTGTATATGCTGCAGAACCACCCTCACCACATTCTAGGCATGCATGCAACCTTCACTCTCAGGATCGAGGAGAACCTGTTCTTTGGCTTTTCAGCGGAAGCCAGCCTAATGCTGCACAGCTTGGCTAGACCTTGAGCCCCCCTCAATTGTCAAAGCAGTTTTGAAGTATTAAAAAGACATCTGAAGCATATATACATGGCGCGTGCTTGAAAAACAAAAGTAACATATAGGACTCAGGACCCCTGGGTGATGGGAGAGACAGCAGTGGGTCTAGAGGTTGCATGTGTTTCACTGAAGGAATTAAGGTGGTGGTCTGGGGACCAGAGCTCACCCTATAAGGCGAAGCACCACACCACTCTTGCTTGAAGGATCCTACAAGATGGATCAGAATGGACAGCAGGCTGGACAAAGACATTAAATCGTTCCCAACAGTGGCATAAAAACTTGCACTTCAAAAGAGAACAACTTTCATTTTTCTCTTGGTGAAACCAGGAGGGCTAGATTCTAACGCCACTTTTGTTCGTGTTTTAACGTTACCAGCAGGTTCTAACATTTGATATACGGCTATATCTCACTTGGCACAACTGTTACATCTGCTTGCATACAATTACACACCTAACAAACTGGGCTTTTCTCTATTTTTGTTAAAATTTGCAGCAGTACCATATTCTAGAGGAGCCTTCTCCAATGTGGTGGTCTCCAGATGTTGTGGGATTACAGTTCCCATCACCCCTGACCATTGGCCATGCTGGCTGGGGCTGATGGGAACTTGAGTTCCACAACAAATGGAGGTCACCAGGTTGGGAAAGGCTGCTCTAAAGGAATGTTCAGGCTGCAGCCCAATGCACATTTGCTTGGGAGTAAGTCCTACTGAACTCTTGAGTAGGCATGTACAGAATGATACTGTGCCTTCAGATGTTTTGTATTTCAGTTCACTGTTGCAAAGGTAATTGGCAATCTGCCTCATTCAGTGAATAAACTTAATGAAATAACAATAACCAGAGTTTGCACAGAGAGCAAGTTATAACGCACTCCACTTAGCCCAATCCTATTTCTCACATACAGCTGCTTATAACAGTTAAATCTAGTAATCACTTTCCTTAGAAGGCAGGGATTAAATGTTGTTTGCTTTTATCATCATTATACTGAGCAAAATAAGCTTGCACTGACACATCCAGAATAAATTCAGTATACTGTAGAACCATCTAGATTATGGCAGGGATTTTCAGACTCTTTTTTGAAAATAGAAGAGAGACTGCTTTATTTTCATAGTAGTCAAGCCCTCATGTGACAATTTTGGTGGAGGGATTTGTCCAAAATAAACCACAACCGAAAAATTAATGAAAGCAGACAGCCATAAAATACAAGAAGTGTGTGGGGGGGGGGGAGTAATTTCCACTTTGAAATACAGGCTTCTTTGTTTTTTCCTTTTTTTATTTATTTAGAAAAATATCATTGATCTGGCTTGGTGATACTCTGACTCAAGGAAAGGAGCGTGACCAAAAGCCACATACTAGAAGGATGATCAGAGAAAAGTTGGGATGTTAAGTTTTACTTGAATGCTCAGAATCTGGATTTTATGCCTGTTTGTCAAAGGCAGGTTTGTGGCAAGGAACCCTGGGCTGCAAATCCAAGCACCATTAACATGTAATGGAGGCAATTAGGGTGTTATTTAGTTCCTGTAACCTCAGGCAGCAGAATTGGCAGAACAGAAAGTTGGATGTCCAGTTCTGTGCAACTGTCCTTAGTAGGAGAATGCAGAAAAGCAACTCCCACCCGAAGGACAGATAGCATCTAAACAGCCTCCTTGCTAACAGGGAACGTTTTCAGTACCTTCCAGGAGGAGTCTTCAGCACATCAACAGCAATAAGTGAAAAGAAAGAGTAATTACCCTAGTTGGAAACAACCCAGCATCTTGTTTAAGGAGTTGCCTTGGCCTTAAAAACTGAAGTGAGCTCATTCAGATACACTTAACTTGGCCAGAAAGGCCTGGAGCCAACCTATGCAATCATCATGCCCTTCATGCCATTGAGGAAATTGTGGTTAGTGTTATTAATTTAGGAGAAACACTTTTTCCTTTCCAGTTCAAAAACCTTAACCTCCAGGCTTGTTTCAGAATGCAGCATGTTTCCTCAGTATGGTACCTCAAGGAGAACAAGCCTGCTCAAAGCCATGCCTTTAACACGGGGATTCATTTCGCAGAGATTTCAGTAGCCCTATTCAGAAGTTGGTAGGGAGGCGGGTGGCACTGTGGGTTAAACCAGAGAGTCTAGGACTTGCCGATCAGAAGGTCGGCGGTTCAAATCCCTGCGAGGGGGTGAGTTCCCTTTGCTTGGTCCCTGCTCCTGCCAACCTAGCAGTTCGAAAGCACGTCAAAGTGCAAGTAGAGAAATAGGTACCGCTCTGGCAGGAAGGTACACGGTGTTTCCGTGCGCTGCTCTGGTTCGCCAGGAGCGGCTTAGTCATACTGGCCACATGACCCGGAAGCTGTACACCGGCTCCCTCGGCCAATAAAGCGAGATGAGCGCCACAACCCCAGAGTCGGCCATGACTGGAACTAATGGTCAGGGGTCCCTTTACCTTTATTCAGAAGGTAAAGCCCTTCTCTGTAATCACACGAGGTGAGAGTGGGGTACCATGCTGGCTGGCTCCACCCCTCCTGTTGTATCTCTGTCACCTGGCACTGCTACTCTCCTCATGTTGGAAGGGAAGATGTGCAAAGGGAAGCCTGCTTTCCTCTCTCTGCCTGAGCCCTCCAATGCTGAGGAAGGGTCTGTTTTGGGGGTGGCAACATGTCTTGCGCTCAACATGATGAACTGCTAGTCTATATAATAATAATAAATAGTAATAATTAGGCATTCTAGCACCTCTTTTTCTATAAAAATAGCATGAGTAGATGGATTTAATATTCAGATTGAAGGTAATGGTAGTGGCAATCTGATAATATTTATAAATAATTTTAGGCAGCTTCAACCCTCATACCGTTACTTAGGAGATATCCCCTGTACTTCTTTGGGACTTTGAATTAAGGCAGTATTTCTCCTCATGGGAAGCAACAGCTGCAAACCATGTGATCTCTTTTTCTGATAGTCCCATAACCATGGGATTTATAGTAAGCATTCAGAGCCATAGTAAATCTCAGGTATCATTTCCTTAAACAGACGAACAGCATCAGATGCCCTCGAGTACAATTTGGCATCTCTTCTTGGTAACAGATCAGGCTTGCGACTTGAGTCGTCATTCACCTGTGAGTAGGAGGAGTAGGAGTTGCTTTTAGACAAGTAAGACTTGCCCCCCAGAAATTCAGGTGAGTCACCTTTCAAGCCTTAAAAGGTCACTAGATGCATTCCAACTGCGTTCTGGAGCTTTGCACAAATGTTTGCTCTTTCTTCCAGCCTCTTAGGCACCATAAGCCCTATGACTGGAAGGGAAAAACAACTCCAGAGATCAACCTCAAAAATGCAGACCACGTTTAAAACACAGGGTTGTGTTCCGAAGGCTGTGAGCTGGGTTTTTTCCTTCCCCTTTCCAGGAAAAGGGAGAGACGAGGAAGGAGCCTCCTTACTGTCAAGAATGCCAAAAGACAAAAGCTAAAGGGAAGGCCAAGAGGAGCACCATCCGCTGACTCACGCTCACCCAAATCCCGGAGCCCAAGGACTATTATTCAAACCTGACCAAACTGCAGTCTTCTTTTATTGCTCATTGCAAAATCCAATTCTGCAAATCACAATTCCCTCATTATTTAGTTGTTGCTTATGCTATCTGCAGTGCCAGTGGCAAAGCAGTTCATGCAGTTTAGAGCACTGATGCAAAGCCAGTAAAAGCAAACTACCCTCTTATTGATGGTTTTGGAGGTTCTTCCAGAGCTACATCAATCTATATTACAACTCTCATTCACTTAGTTGGCCTTCCTTAGGACAACCACGTTCCTCAGAGTCAAGAGTAGGTCTTAACTCATGAGTCTCTAATGTGGTATCAACAGAGGGCTTTCTCCAAATCTAATTGTAGCAAGGGGGGGGGGGAGTTGTGGCATGCATGTGGTGCTCACAACACTTTCCCTAGTCTGTAAAAGTGGCTGGGGCCCAAATACTTCTGAGGGCAATTCTAACCTGCCTGAAAACAACACATCACAGATGAATGGCTATTTGCAAGGTTGCAAAAACCCAGACAGTGCATGTGCTTTCACACATTTTAAAAAGCCATTAACCCCCCCCCCCACACACACACATTTAACAGGCCACAGAATGTTAATCAGCAAAAGGCCTGGTTACAGAGAAACATTTTTACCAAGAACCCAAAGATATGCAATGAAAAGTACCAGGCAAGCCTCCCTGGGGAGAAAATTCCACAAATGGGGAGCCACCGCAGAAAAGGCTACTCCATGCCACTGAGGTCACCTGAGCCTCAAGCAACAGCAAAGGATGCAGAAGAATTCCCAAATTATGTACCCACTCCTTCAGAGGGAGCAGGCAACCTCCCATCCATCCAGTCTAGCCCACTAAGAGTGAGTCAGTCTTATCTGGATTGAGCTTCAGTTTATTGGCTCTCATCCAGTCCATTACCAAGGCAAGACAATGGTCCAGCACATCCACTGCCACCTCTGCATATGTAAAGGAGAAGTAGAGCTGTGTGTCAGTAGCATATTGCTGACAACGTACTCCAGAACTCTGAATAACCACACTCAGTGGTTTCATGTAGATGTTAAACAGCATGGGGGATAAAACTGAAACCTGAGGAAACCTACATTGAAGGCTCCATTGGGCTGAAGAGACCTCCCCAGGCATCTCCCTCTGGAAACAACCATCTAATTAGGACCGGAACGATCACAAAGCGGCACCCCCTGACACAGCCACTCCAGAAGGATCCCACAGTTGGTGGTATTGAAAACTGCGGCGAAGTTGTGAAGAATTAACAGGGACATATTTCCCCCATCTCTTTTCTGACAGAGGTCATAATATAGGGCAACCAAAGAAGTTTCTGTGCCAAAACCAGGCCTAAACCCTGAATGAAATGAATCTAGAAAATAAGAATCCTTTAATGGCATCTTTCCATCTTTCAGTTTCCATGACATATTTTGTTGGAAGCCGCCCAGAGTGGCTGAGGAAACCCAGCCAGATGGGTGGGGTATAAATAATAAATTATTATTATTATTATTATTATTATTATTATTATTATTATTATTACTGCACTCGAAGTCTTCTGAATATGATACATGCCTCCCCACCCCATCAATAGATTCAGTCTACTGCTCTTCCACTAGTTCCTTCTGGAGCAGTGTAGCGAATTTGTCTTTAGTTGGGCTCCAGGTTCTTTAATGAGGATGACTCTGACCTGGACAGGAGAGGAGGGAGGGAAATGTGCAATTTCTTAACTAAGTAAGACCTGACCGGAGGCTATTAGTGACATTTAACCCACTTGGCAACCAAATTGCCACAGACAAGTACACCTCTGAACAGCACTGTTGGAAAAATACTACCAGGGCATCTGTAAAGAAACCAGACTGGTATGAACAATATGTTTTCCCTATAAAAATCAAGCTATTCCCAAGTGTTAATTGTGGGAAATTTATCATCTGGGCTCTTTGCCTGATACAATATGCAACTCTGTTTCATGCTGCGGGCTCCTTCCCCCTCACATTTCTCCCCACATTAAAGCCTCCTGCAAAGCTTTTATTTTGGCATTTGTTATTGTAAGCATGCAAACTCTCCGAACACACATGGATTTGATTGTTTCATGCAAACTCCATCTCCCACCCCCCACCCCCCAAAAGAAACTCCCAAGTTGTAAGGAAGACCCCTTTAAGCAAGTAATCCGAACCCTGCAGTCTTCAAGAAAGAAAGAAAGAAAGAAAGAAAGAAAGAAAGAAAGAAAGAAAGAAAGAAAAAGATTCATGCACTCTACTTATTATGCTTATATTTAAAGGCCATCTTTTTGCTTTCCAAAACTCAGTATTTGGAAAAACCACAGGCAGCTTAACCTACAGCTGAGCTGAGGATTACATTATTGCAACAGGGGTTTGCTTGACATGGTCTCCTCCACAACAACCCACTGCGGTGTAAAACTGGGATCCAAAAATTCACAGACGCCCTGGACAAGGGTACCCCTTGCAATTCTAATGAATTCTACCTCCCAAAGCTGCAATCAAGCTGTTTCATGATATCTAGACAGCTTTGATGGGAAGGGCAGAGGCAGGAGCTACAGCAGAGAAGTATCAAGTCAGATTCAGTAATTCTGAAGAAACTATAGACTTGCACAATAGTTTGTGGGAGAACTGCTAGAGGTCCTTTTCTCTTATCTTGAGGCTTCCAAGAATTCCTTCTACTAGTAGGCTTTCTTGCTTGCTTACAAGTAAAGGCCCCGTAGGAAAGGACTCCAGCAATACTTCTGCCACAGTGCATGTCTTCAAAGGGAGCCAGAGAGGTACCAGAAAGCAAAGATGGTGTCCTGAGAAGGCACTCCTGGTGCTTCACATACCTAGATATACTGTGTCCAGAAAACCATGAGAAGAGAAGGGAATGTCCAACTAAGTCAGGGGAGCTGCAGGAATGAAAAGTCTACCAAGAGAAATATATCACATACACTTCCAGCTCAAAATAATAAATTCTCGGGTATGGGTTAGTTCAGTTCCAGGGGGAGAGGGGGAAATGTTCACATAGTCCACAGTCAGAAGATGACGCTGACATTTTGTCTCTATATTTAGCACCCTCATTGTCTGGTGCTAATGTGTGGCTGTCAGTGACTGCATTTAATTAGATGACAGAACAAAGAATACGCCAAACTCTATTACATCCCATCTCCCAAATACCAGTGGTTGTTTTGAGAATAATTTCTGAGCATATATATCTGCTAGAGTGACTGTCATACAGAATGGTGCACGTCTGCCTTTTCTGGGCTGGTTCCTCACCTTGACCCATGGTTTCCCTCTGGTTTGCTTTGATTATTTAATCATCTTTTGTATTTGATCCACTTGTCATCACATTGTTTAAAATTGCCATAAATGCTTATCACTGAGAAGAAACTGTTAAGAGCACTTACATACCAATTTTCATCCGCATATTTCAAGCCACTTCCCCAAACTAAGGCAATGCATTAAATATGCCTGTTTCACATTTTATAATAATAGTAATAATAATAAAAAGCAGAGAAATAAGTGGCGCAGTTAGTATACTCAAAATAGTTAACTTTGCCTTTCATCTGTTCTATTCTGTAAACAGTTACATTGGACACCTTTTAATAGGCTAAGACCTATTACCGTATTTTTCCATGTATAAGTCTAGGTTTCCCCCCTAAAAAAATAATGTCCAAAATTTGGGGGCATCTTATACACAGATAGATCTCCCCCCCCCCCATTTTTAAATCAGAGTCCCCCAAAATTGGGGGCGTCTTATACATGGGGTTGTCTTATAGACGGAAAAATACGGTATGTCAGGACAAGGCACACAATTTTGGTTAAAGAAAACCTCACAGCTATTGCAGATAAGTTCCCCAATAAAATACCTTCTGCCAATAACAGAACAAAAGACAAATATCTGCCAATCATACGACATGTTTTGCCACGCTGTCAGGAATAGATTGGCGGCAACCTGTTGCTCTGCTATTCCATCTGTGAACCAAATCTGTACAGAATGCAGAACCCAGTGCTTCTGTTTCCAAGACTAAAAGCCTTTCCCATATTACTAAGGAAAAGCTTTCAGACCAGCTCTACAGACCACTGCTGCCTTTGGCAATTAAGAGACAAAAACTACACGGTCCCACAAAAAGAAAGAAAAATCACAAGGAAATGCAAGCCTTGGGATATTGGAGGTTTTAAAATTAATTGCGTCAATATTTTTAACATTTGGGCTGGGGGAGACTGCACACTCAAAACAAACCTTTGTGATGGGAACACCTGTTTGGGATGAGACAGAATGCTGCCAGCTCCACCACACTAGCCAGCATCACAAAGTCCTCACTGGTGATGCCTGAAACTTTCTATAAACTACAGTGGTATCTCAGGTTACAGACGCTTCAGGTTACAGACTCTGCTAACCCAGAAATAGTACCTCGGGTTAGGAACTTTGCTTCAGGATGAGAACAGAAATCAAGCAGCGGTGCGGTGGCGGCAGCGGGAGGCTCCAATAGCTAAAGTGGTGCTTCAGGTTAAGAACAGTTTCAGGTTAAGAATGGACCTCCAGAACAAATTAAGTTCTTAACCCGAGGTACCACTGTAGAAGAACCCTGTGCCTCTTCATCATGTGACCCAGTGGAAAGGTCCCAAGAATGACAGTGAATTCCTCATCCTGCTCATCAAAGGCCACTTGGTGATTTTCAGAATCAGACCATTGATCATTATCTCTCTGTGTCTGGCACACTACATGCCCTTGGAGGACGCTGAACCTTTTTCAGTATCAGCTCATTTTAAAACTTCTGCCCTATTCCTACTCATTATTCATGCTTTCCTTTTAGGATGCATTCCTGGACAGACACCAGTGCCAAGCCATGTGCTTCTTGCAGAAGTAGGGCAGCTCCAAAATGGACTTAAGGGCAACACAAGTGAGGCAAAATGTTGAAAATCAATCCAAAAAGCTGCACTCTGTTATTAATAGCAATATGAATATTCTCAATGATCCCAATCAATAGCTGGGACACTGGAAGCAGGAGCACTCTGTTGCGTATTTGGCTTGAAGGTCATTTACAGCCATCTCTAATCAGATTGCTAATGGTAAACAAATGTTGAGGCAAGAGGGCCTTGGGGAAACGTAAGGCCATGCCTCTGAATACCAGTCATCAGAGAACAATAATGGGAGAAGGCTATTGCCGTGATCATCTTCATGAACTTTCCAGAGGCATCTAGCTGACCACTAGGGAAAAACAGAATGCATGTCTAGGACTTGCCTGATCCTTCTTATGATCATTATCTGCATCAGTGTTTCCATGAAATTAGACTGATATATAACCCTAGGTTGGAATCACCGCAGAGCACACAAGAGTGAAACAAAGCCACAAAAAACTGGAAAATCTCCCCAGGTGGGGCAGACCAAAAGTCCATTATATTCAGCTTTATATTGACCTGAGAAAGAAGAACCTGAGAAAATGGAATCTTATCTGAATAATTGTAATATATGCAAAGCTGCAAAGGAGGATTTGAGGAACCTAACTGCACCCATATCATTGTCGGAACTGCAGCTGGCGGTAAACCGATTGAAGACAGGCAAAGCATCAGATGGACTTACTGCAATTTATTATTTAAAAAATCAAAATGCATCGGTTGAAGCTCTCAAGGACACTATGGACAGAATTCTGGTGACAGGAGAGGTTCCTGCATTGTAGAAAAATGCATACATCACCCTGATACCAAAACAAGACTATGATTTAACAGGGACTAAAAACTATAGACAAATTTCTTTACTTAATGGTGACTATAAAGTTTTATGAACCATGACATTAGGAGAAATTTGTTTAGAGTTTGGGAGAAGTATAAAAACTTGCTGGAAAGAAAACATCCTTATGACTATCAGCAACTGAAGCAATTACAAACAAAAGAATGAATATGGACAGATGGTGGGTGACTTATAGAGAATTGTTGGACTTTTCAGGGAGTGAACCTAGATTGAAACCAATGGAAGAAGGAGCCAAGTTACTGACTGGCTTCAGTACCATCAAATACATGATATGTTTAAATTGGATAAGAAAGATGGCTTTTTGGACCAAAGCTTACAATCTGAAAGAGAGCTTTTGTTGAATAAGGAAAAATTATTGTCTAAAATGTATAAACCTTTATTGGAATGGGAAACAAAGGACGAGCAAGTTAAAGCATCAATGACCCACTGGACAATGGACATAGGGCATAATATAGAGATAGACCTCTGGGAGAAATTCTGGAAAAACGATTTGAAATTCACTGCACGCCACACACTGGAAGAGAATTATATGAAAATGATCCACAGATGGTATTTAACTCCAAGCAGGTTGGCCAAGATGAATGTGAAATCAGATTTGTGTTGGAAATGTAAAGAGGTGGAAGGAACTTTTTCCATATGTGGTGGGTATGCAGAAAAGTTAAAGAATATTGGGAAATTACATATAATGAAATAAAAATAATGTTTAAAACAGCTTTCCCCAAAAAACCCCAGAGGCATTTCTGTTAGGAATTGTTAAAACAGAGGTTCCCAGGCGTCAGAAAAAATATTATGTATGCAACAACAGCAGCTCGGATTTTACTAGCCCAAAAATGGAAAGTGAGTGAGGTCCCTAGTAAGGAAGACTGGCAACTGAAGATGATAGAATATGTAGAATTAGCAGGTCTAACAAATAGAGTAAGAGAGCAAGAAGAACAGGTATTTAAAGAGGAATGGAAATTTTTTGTCGAATATTTTGAAAATAATTGTGTACCGTTGAAAATGCTGGCAGTATTAAAGTAAAATTCGACAGTATAACATATGTTGAAATGATGTAAGATAGGAAAATAGAATTAGATGGATATATTAAAATATGCAGGAATGATGGATATATTAAATGAACCTTTGACGGTGAGGGAGGAAAGTCAATGAATGTATGAATAGAAGATGTTTAATTTGATATGTAAAATTTGAAAAGTTAATAAAAAAATTAAATGAAAAAAAAGTCCATTCTACTAAGGTTCTCCTGGGAAGCTCACATGAGCAGGCAAGACCATTATACCACATCCCTAATTGTCATATAGCCTGCATTGGTAATGCCTCCATGAGGCTACTAGCTTCTGCCGATACTTCTTCTCTATTTAGATGTCTTAGCTAGAAATAGGCAGTGAGAAAGCTATGAATTTGTCAGATTCTTAAAAGTGTTTCTTGGCTTTTTCTTCTGCTGCCAGCTGTCAACAGTTTCACAATTAGATTTTATTGCTTGCTTGCTTGCTTGCTTATTGATTGATTGATTGATTGATTGGTTGGGGTTTTTTGCTCTTTAGCAATGTTTACAAAGAGCACACGGTTCCTATAATATTTGTTTTAACTAGAACATAAATCACTTTGCAAAGGCTGCTAGAAATTACTATGGATAATGTCTTAATCCTGCCATGGTCATAACACAGGAGAAACCAATGTAGTACCCTTCAGATATTACCGGACTACATTTCCCATTATTCCTGATCACTGACCATGTTGGCTGGGGCTAGTTAAAGCTAGAATCCAACAACATCTGGAAGTTACTATGTTGGCTACTCCGGACGTAACTTGCAGTACCAGCCATTCTGTTTGTATGGTTCAATCTATGGCATTTCTGGGTAGGGCTGAGACAGAGCCCTATCCATAACCCTGAGATAAGTACTGCCAGCCCATGTAGAGTCTGCAAAACAAACAAACAAACAAACAAACAAACAAACCAGAGCCCTTAGCTGCACATGCCTCTTCCCAGGAGCCAAACTGAGCAGTATTTAACTCCTCACTTATCAGCTGATGAACAGGGGTTTAAATTCTGTTCTGGCTGGGAACTACTGATGGGAACAGATGGGCTGAAACCAAGGCCAAAATGAACTCTGCCTCCTGCCCATCAACAGATGTCGGTGATGTGTGTTGTTGACAGGTAAGCATGGTTAGCTTTAAATGGCCTCATGGGCCAAACTAGATACCCTAGCAGACCAAGATTGATCCACAGGCTGAAGGTGTCCCACTCGTGGTGCAGACAGTATTGTGCTAGATGAACCAATGATCTTACTCAGTATAAAGGCAGCTCCCTATGTCTCCTATATTCCTAGAAGCCTGGCATGGAGAGTTGAATCACTAGTGTGATGCTTCTGAGAATGCTCTGTTGTTTCAGGGTCCATGGTGGCATGATTGTCCACTACAATTCCTTATGCTGACTGGTTCATGATCTGATCAAAGCTTTTCATGCAAGTTAGGACCTGTTACACAAACTTGATTTCCAGAGAGGCTCTAAACATCTAGATTCCATTAAAGAAGAGGTGGGGAACCTGTGGCCTTCCAGATGTTCCCTGTAACAATGGCTTGTACCAGATATCTCCATCCCTTTCCTTCCCCCATACATGCACAGACTCTGGGAAGTATCAACATGAGCAGCTATATGAATAAAACTCGCCCTAGCTAGTTGGAATAAAAGTCTCCACTTGGAAGCTTTTAATCATTATATTCCTTTCTAATGTCAGAATCCTGGGATGACAAGCACTGGACTGTTGGGGGAGAGGGTGGGTGGGGAGGAGTGACTGCCAAGAAATTAGACTTGATGGGATTCATCTAGTCACTGGCTCCTTAATACTTGTTCTTCTACCAACAACTACCACCAAGCTGGAACTTCCTTATTGTATACAAGTCACATCATCAGAATCAGCTTAGTATGCCAGGGCATAGCTCATGTGCGCACAGTAGCACATACTGCCTGGAATAGGTAAAGAGAGAAATCAGTTGGGACTGCATGTGTTGTGCATAGTTGTACAATTTCACTGATTATTTTCAGGGCATATATTAATCTGCCAGCCTAGCAACAACATACGTGTTATCATCAAGCTGAAGATCCCTCCTGGGACTAAAGGACTTCAGGATATAGATGCGGGGATGACCTATTTGAATGCTTTTCCATGTCAAATACTCTCCCCTTTCACAGAAAGCTGGTATATCAGAGAAGGGTTCTAAACAAGCCTTCCCCTAATGTGGCATTTTTCCAGGTGCAAGGAATATTGTACAAATATGTGGCCCAGCTCCTACTTTCTCAAGTGGTCCAATCCCTGGAGGATTACTGAATGTGTATCTTTGCTGTGACAATTTATCTTCTAATATGATCTACAGGGTTTGGGATTATGTGATTCACCCATTCATTCCAACTGGGAGTCCTATACATGCACTGGGGCAACAGGTCGGCACATGCAATGTGGACAATATGGGGAGCCAGTGTGGTGTAGTGGTTAAGAGCGGTGGACTCGTAATCTGGGGAACCGGGTTCGCGTCTCCGCTCCTCCACATGCAGCTGCTGGGTGACCTTGGGCTAGTCACACTTCTCTAAGTCTCTCAGCCTCACTCACCTCACAGAGTGTTTGTTGTGGGGGAGGAAGGGAAAGGAGAATGTTAGCTGCTTTGAGACTCCTTAGGGTAGTGATAAAGCGGGATATCAAATCAAAACTCCTCCTCCTCCTCTTCTTCTTCTTCTTCTTCTTCTTCTTCTTCTTTTCACATACATTTGTAAGCAAACACCTTATTTGTGCAATCTCCACCACCACTTTTTTTTAATGGAAAAGGTCACATAAATTAGATGCTGTACAACTTTTTTTTTAAAAAAAAAAACTCTTCAAAAGTTCATGGCAGGCAGAGAAGCTGCACAGACAAAGAGGATGGAGCTGGAGCAAAAAGTGACAGGTACTAAAAGAGACACATAAGCTGCAATAAGAAAAGAAAGATGCTATGGCTCTGTGCACTGAGATGGGCTCAGCTCAGCAGCCTTTTTATGCCTCATACAATAGAACAAAGGTAGTCAATTCACTGAGTCTATTTAAAGGAGAAGCAGCAGTTTGATCTGTCTGTTGTCAAAGCCCTCCCAGGGGTGTGCACAACACTGTTGCTGAAAGGACTGGAATAGCAGGTATCAAGGGGGTAATATCCTCTCCAGATTCACACATAGCAACAGTGCAGGTTACTATAGAAACCCGAGGATTATTTTTAGAAATCATCATGTTTTAACATTAGCAAGCCCATCATGAGTTCGAAAGAGGAAGGATAAATTCCCCCTCCCCACCCCGTTTTTCCATTTTTGAATGATGTCAAGTCAACAGTAGGTATGTGTGTGCACGTACATGTACATGCATTAATTGAAAGCATTTCAATAAAAGCCAAATTATAAAATAAAAGCCAAATTATTCCTTGTCAGTGGCTGTGCATTGTGTACATGGAGAGATGGGCGGGGAGAGAGAGAGAGAAAGAGAAAGAGAGAGGATCCGTTGTGACATTTCTTTAGGAATGGAATTGTACAGTCCAAGACCAAAGAAGAAAAGGTCGGACCGTACATCAGGATGTGTGTCTGCATCAACCTATCAGTACTAAAACAAAGCAAAATAAAATAAACTGCATATGAAACCTTAGTCCCAATGCAGTGTGCTTGCATTTGTTTCTAAACAAGAGCCAAATGACTCCTATTGAAAGACCATCTGTGCCAAACAAGACTATCACAATTGCACAGGACAAAGGAGGCTGCTGGTGGAAAGTGGGATGCAGCTCATTATCAGCTTACCTGCTGCTGCAGCCAAAAAGGAGGCCACCTGACCTTATCACATGAGCCATCCAGTTACTCTTCCGCTGGTGTGGTCATCCTAATGAAAATATTTTAAAATGCAAGATCTAATTCCCATAACCTTCTTCATTCACCCATCTGTTTCAAGCATGCATAACCAAACATAGTAGAAATCAGCCTAGGTCCATAATGAAGAGGAATACCCCTCTGAAGGACAGCAGTTTGCCATACATGAAATGGAGACTGGAAGAACCTCAAGTAAACAGCATCCCTGGCTGTTTGTGCTACTGAATGCATAAAACCCTATATTAAAAAACAACTAGTCTTGTAACACCTTAAAAAAAGGGGGGGGGGACCAAGGTCTTGAGGTCCCGTAAAGTCATTGCTGTTTTTGTTGCAACAGACAAATGTGGCAACTCCTCTGGAAATCGTTACAATGGAAAGCCTGCTTGGGCGCATCACCTTTGGCAAACAAAGCATGTTCTGTTTTGTCTCTTCAGCGGCACACAGTAGAGATGTTTGCTACAGCATAACTGCCATCAATTTCTTCTGGGTTTCCACCACCATAAAAAAAGGAAAAAGGAAAATTGCACACAAGTTTTCATTTCTAATAGCTAATAGTTCTGAGACATCTCGGCTGTTCAGCATCCTTGAGTTTATACCGATTAGATTGTCAGCCTGCATGTTCCACCTCCTTGGTGCCTCCCTCAAGAGTTTAGTACAGGCAATTCCCCACTTACAAGGCGGTTACATTCCAGAACCCTGTATGCATAGGTAAAATTGCATAAACTGGGGAGCACCCTCTAAGCACCTTCTAAATGCCCTGTCCTGAATCTTCCAATACTCAGCTTGATTGGATGGCCCCAGGTTCTAGCATTGGGAAGGAGGGAGAAAAAAGTTGTCTTTATCCACTTTTCTACGCCACGTGCTATCTTATACACCTCTATGTGCAGGACGTGCACAGCTAGCCAAAAGATTTCTGTGTTCATCACCCATTAGTGTTATTGGGAAAAGCCTCTTGCAAAACACTACAAGATGAGAGAGAGAGAGAGAGAGAGAGGCCTAATTGTTTGGCCATGTGCCACAAATCCTGTTAAATGTGTACACAATCTGTAATCTGGGTTACTTAGAAATCTCCAAGACTTCAAAGAACAAATAAAAGAGAACCTGGCCTTTAGGGCATAATACGATGGGTGTCCTCAGAATCCCAGATAGTTTATCATCAGAACATGGAAGACAGCCTTTTCCACATCCCCAAATCTCACAGAAAAGCCCAGCCTGTTTGGGTACCTCCCACACCTTACTGTATACAGCCTTTATGTCCCAACTCACTCGTCTACTTTAAAATATTTTTGGCAGCAGGCAAAGACTCTTTGTTCTCCCAGGTCTTTCAACTTCTATTAATATTCTTTAAACACATTTATTTTACCCTCTGTAAAATAATGGCAGTTTGGCTAGTTTTATTCTTTTGTAGCTGGACTGAGTTGCTGGGATTATGATGTGTGCCTATGTTGAATATTATGGTTGAATTTTATGTTCCTGTTGGGATGATTTAATCAATTTATGTTTTTATTGAATTGTTATATGATTTGTTTCCATTTTTTTTCTATTTTACTGTGTTGCCCAGAGAATTTTTGTTGTTGTTGTTAATTAGGTGACTCACAAATAGACTATAATAAATAAAAATAAGCTCCTTCATTAAACAAAAAATTACCTTCACTGGCACAAAGAATGCTCAAACAAACTGAAATAAATTGGGGTATTGTTGCATAATTAATTACAAGCCACAAAAAAATCTAATTTCTGCTTACAGAATTGTCCTTCAGCACATTATTCTAGACTCCACAAGCAAAAAAAAAGTCTTCGGGTTTAAAAAAGGCACAGGTAGCCTTCCCTGCTTAGATATCAAGCTGGTGCTGTGACTGATTTTCACCGTCACTCCACCCGTCCCTGCGCACAGCATTACATTAATACAAAAACCTTTATTTAGGAGCTATTTTCAGACCTGAGAGAAATGAGAATTGTAACAACCTGCAACACCCTTGATTGAATGCAGTTCACTAGAGCTGCTGGTGCTGCTGTTACCACCATATGGAACCTTTCACGCCTGCCAGTTTTTTATTTCACACAACGCTTTTTAAAAATCTAATAATATCTGCTTTTCTGAATGTGATTATATGCCTCACATTCACAAAAAGAAATTAAAAGTCTCACAAGGTGTTATAATTCAGGATCTTTCAAGACGACTGTACATTTTAAAAAGCAACAGAGTGTTGCAAAGAAGGGGCACTGTCCAAATCATTTGTTCTGTTAGCCCAAGGATGTACACTAGCACAACAAAACTTTGCCACTCTCCTCCCCACCGAGCATGCCCCCCTCCCCATTGCCCAAAATCTGCTCCAGGGAGTGGAGGGAACCCCCAGGACAGATTTGGGGGCAAGGGAGAGCATTCTGTTCCAAAAAGCCTTCTACTGATGGAACCTTCATGTACCGTATTTTTTGCTCTATAAGACTCACTTTTTCCCTCCTAAAAAGTAAAGGGAACTGTGTGTGCGTCTTATGGAGTGAATGCAGGCTGTGCAGCTATCCCAGAAGCCAGAACAGCAAGAGGGATTGCTGCTTTCACTGCGCAGCGATCCCTCTTGCTGTTCTGGCTTCTGAGATTCAGAATTTTTTTTTTCTTGTTTTCCTCCTCCAAAAACTAGGTGCGTCTTGTGGTCTGGTGCATCTTATAGAGCGAAAAATACAAGGTGCTACATTATATTGATAGTTTCCCCTCCCTTTAAGCTGAGTCAGCACACAATATAGAGCCAGAAAGTGACAACAACAGATGAGGAAAATTTTGTCCTATTTTGCATTTATCGTCTTTTCATACTGAGCCAATGGAAATCTTCAAGAACAGCAAAACGGCATACTGCTTGAGGCACATGAGCAATTATGACACATTAGTAACCTGTGCCTGCTGCTAAAGTCTGAAGTCTAGATACCAGGGTTGTTTTCAGCAAACCTTTAGCCTAAAAAGAGTCTTTTGAGTAGTGGGTCTCAACAGGAGCTGTTCCAGGATCATTTCCACAGCAGGCGTCAAGCTGAGAAGACGATGATCCCAGCTACAAGGAGGCAGAGCCATGGTGCTACAGCAAGTAGAGCTAGCAGCAACTGTTGCAGGAATGAGAAAATGTTGGCTTTCCTGATGACATAGGACTTTAATTCCCTTCATCCCTGACCACTGGCTATACTGTTTAGGGCTGATGGGAGTTGGAGTCCAACAACATCAAGGTCGTGAGTTCAAGCCCCACCATTGCGCAAAAGATTTCTGCATTGCTGGGAGTTGGACTAGAGGACCTTCATGATCCCTTCCAATTCTGCGATTCTACAATTCTAGGATTCTAACATGTAGAAGAACACAGGCTTTCCATCTCTGGTCTACTGGAAGACTGAAACTAATCTAGAAAGTGCACCACTCTTTGGTTGGATGAGGGTGAAATCTAGCTAGGTACAGAATAGGTCGGAGGACTGACTCTTAGCACTGCAATATTTACCCAAAGGATACACCATTACTGCTGTTCCAAACCAACTGAGCCTAGGTACGTTCTGCTTTTTAGTGGAAAATGTAAGGATGTAAGGCACTATCTTTAGAATATGGTAGCCCCTCCTAGGGTGTTGCCTGCCAATTAAGAAAATACTCTCTGTGAGGTCCATAGATGTTGAAACACATGTTCACATGCCAGCCAGGACCTAACCACAAAGCCCCTAAATGCAAGAAGGCAGATGAAAAGGGAGAAGATGTAGGATAGTGGTACATGCTGCATAAACAAATAAGGCTTTCATGTTTGGGCCCTCGTATCACACTAATTAAAAGATCCCTGCAAATCAGAAAATCTCCTGACCAAGTCCTCAAATTGGCTAAACACATGAACTGCTGTCTGTAAGTGATACTGAGTTATGTCATTGACTGAGCTAAGTCATAAAACCGCTCCATATCTGCTGTACAGCTGGGGAGGGACGATAGCTTTGTAAGATAACATTTGCCTTGCATGCAGAAGGCCCTGCCAATCTGAGATGAAAGGACCTCAGACAACATGTGAAAGGCCACTGCTGAAGACCTCGGAAAGCCACTGCCAACCAGCGTAGACAGTATTGGCCTAGATGGATAGTCTGACCTGGCATATGACAACTTCCTGTGTTCACTTGCGCCCCCCTCTGATCTGCATCAAAGGAATCACTTCTGTTCCCTGCAGTGCACAATTTGAAGCATTCAGGCCTATGAGTCATTGGAACTTCCTTTGCCTCTGTGACTTTCACTCCTCCCTGAGGTGATAGAATGATTTCCTAATTAAAAAATAAAAGTGAATTAATTACCAGAAAGATTTTGCACAAATAATGAAATCTTTTCCAGCAAAATGTTTAGTGGAGCTTCAGGCATTTCTTAAGATGAAAAAGTTGATGGGTAAGGTGGGAGCGAACATCCTGCAAAAGCCAATTTGTGCATTATTTCAAGCAGGTTGATGAAGGCAACATTTTGTAAACCCTCTAAGGGAAGAACTAGACATTATGATTAAACACAGGGCTGCCACCCAACCCACCCTGCCCCCTAAATAGCAGTCCTCATCTGAATCTCCTCCTTCATAAGAAGAACGGCCATCATGATCTTCATATTATTGGGAACACATTAACAACATCATGTCACAACACAGGGCAAGTAATACTACTCATTGCAGAACAATAGAAAGAACTTAACATGGGGGCTCCCATTTTTGACAGCGGCTCAGTGTTTCCAAAGTAGCTTTGATTGGAGCTCAAGGGTCAAATCTTTAAAAGTAAAGCTTGATATTTAATTTAAAAATAAACTATCCCCCCCCCCCCAAGGCTAATGCTTAAAAATTAACATTGAGATGATCAAGTGTCTACAGTCCTTTCATTTTGACATTCAAATACAGGGCTGTACAGCCCCCTTCTCTGGAGTCTGTTTTGCACACACATAGACTGAGTCATTGCAGAAGTGCACAGTTTAATGACTCATCATAAGCCTGGCCCTTATATTAGATGGATTAAAAGGATACTTTTTATCTCACAATGCTGCTGAAGTATGTTGCACAGTGATTCACAAATGACAATGTATGTTTGGAACCAGATTATTTTCAGCATTTTCCTTTCCTCCTCATAATGCATTGGGATCATAAAAGGAGAGGACCTTATGAGAACATCCAAAATGGACTGAGAAATGAGACATCTTAAGAAAGGTGTACAGTATACATACAACTCGTGTACGTTTGAGTCACACCCTTGTGTGGATGAATTAGGTGACCATACGCAAGAAGCAAATATTTGAAACACCAATTTCTCAAGTTATTCCAACATGCATTGGCAACCATTCTGCAATCCTAGCTCTACTTACTCACAATGAACTCCCACTGAATATAGTTGGACTATGGCTGTAATTCTATGTGTGTGTACTTGGGAGTAAGCTGCACTCAGGTGCAATGGCGCCCACCTGAGAGGTGCCAAACTGAGTTTCAGCAAGTTCCGGCTGGGGGGAAAAGCCCTGTTCCTACTAGCATTGCCCATGGCAAAGATTTGTTTACAATAGCTATTACAATTACTATTTACTGCCTCTCTCCTCATCCATACAGGCAACCCTGAGAAACATGCAAACAAGGAAAAGGAAAAATAAAACTTATTTGCACAACAGGTTAACAGGAGGCCTTTCCAGGCTGACCACAGGGAAAATGAGCTTACAGCCTTGTTGACAAGACTGTGCCAAATGTGTAACAGCCTTACAAGCCTTTGATCGTAAGTCCTGAAAGAAGCAGAAGCACAGCCAGCTGAGCAAGTGATCTTCCTTTCGTCAGTGACCTTTCCCAACCCAGGTAATTGGGTGTCCTACTTAGCTTAATCCCTGGATATCCTGGGTTAGAACCTAAAAGACTTCCCTGCAGTGCACAATGCTATAATTAATCCACTGATTTTTTTTCTGAAGAGCTTTGTAGACCTTGGGCTATATTTCCCCTTTAGTTTGCTAGCTAATTAGTGATTCCCATCGCAGAGGTTAAATAGCATTAGATGGCACATGGAAGGGAAAGTGTCGAGTTAATGATTTCAGGGAGCATAACAGTAGGAAGAGCACACACTGCACTTAAAACACAACTCAGCAACTGCTAAACCCAAAGAAGGTTAAGAGGTGACAGATGGCTATAAAAAGCTGCCTCGCATTTAGACACAATCCCTCCACTGCTCTTATTCAGCACCACCTTCATGAGCAAAGTACTATGCATATAGTTTGAGATCAGGGATATCTGAATGGTCACCTCTGTTCATATGAACCTGCCTGTTTCTTGATATCTTTGTCCAGATGCCGTACTCCAAATGCAGCCACTGGGTGCAGGGGTTATGAATATGGAAGCAGAGACTCAGTCCTGTTATGGCAGCACCCTAGCTGTCAATGGACACTCAAATGGTGCCTATGCTATTATCTTTTAGGCACCAGACAAATTTATTTTCTTGAGCTTTTAATGTGTTTTGTTTTTCTTTCAATCACTGTTTTATTATTGCCCTTTTATTAGTATGTTGCCTAGGAGTTTTGCCTGCTGTGAATCTGTATTTTATTTTTTGCTCTAAAATGATTACTTTGTTGTTTTTATTACTATGCACTTTGTTTTATACCAAAAGGCAAGACCAAAAGTTGATTAAAAGATAAAGCATTAAAAAAGGCTTCTTCAAGTATGGTTGCAAGATACATGCGATTCAGTAGGTCTGCCATTTGCCTCTCCAGAGCCAAAGCGCTTCTCTGGTAATATCCTATAATCATTCCATTTACTAGGAAAATAAATAAAAAAGTGTAGAAATCATTTGGACTATCCTCTTTTTAAAAAACCTCTTTCCTTTTCTGTGCTTGCAGTGAGGTTATATATTATTCTGATCAATTGATTTGCCAACTAAAATACCACTAGATGAGCACCCACTTTTCTGCTCTCACAGGTGACAAAACAACTCATCCTTGACCGAGACAAATAACTTTGCCACCTCATTAAGGGCAAATGCTTCTGATGCTGACCATCTGGGCTGTCAGAAAAAGCAAAGATGCTCTCAAGAGCAAGCCAAGAAGCAGAAAGAAATGTCCTAGAGTAGAAACTTTTGTTCCAGGAGAACAGGGTGTACCTTTTTCTAAGGCTTTGACGAGGCAGTGTGCTGCAGCCAAAGAGCCTGACCTCCCTTGGATTATTGTCACATTTGCTCTGATGGGAGGATGGGAGACTGATCTGCCAGCAGCCGTTTCACATCTTTGGCTTCATCTGGCTTTTGCTGTTGCTTCTCATCTTTAGAATGGCCGCCCTGACTGGGTAGGTCAAATGGAGCTATTAGCAGGGGGAAATCATGACCTCCTTCCAGCTCCACTAGAGCGAAATAGACCTCACTCATAAATCATGTTTAAAGATGCATTACCCTGTCGGTTAGAGAATAGCATGGAACAATATCATCAATTCCTTGCCCTCCGGCATGTGTGGGATGGAATTACCCCAAATTACCAGCACCACTGGGTTCTCAAGCACATACTCAATGTGACAGTGCAAAAAGTCATAGTTTGGGACCTCTCAGTGTGTATTAACTGAAGATCAGCATTTATAACCTCAAATCAGAGCATTCCAAGGATTGTTTTAGGGTTTGAGGTAAAGTGTATCCCATAACTTCCTGTATTGTGTTCGATATTATAGACCAGAAACTTTTTACTTTGCTATAATTCCAGAATATATGTATGGAATCTGCTTTTACATCTGCAGCAGTACATGTTTGTGTTGTAAATTCTGCTTGATCTGTGTGGAGGTAAGTATTATTGAAATATAACTTTGAAATAGTTTTCTTCAAGATTTGCACTTACAGTTAATGATGCATTGTTTTCAAACATCCAATCTCATTCTCCTTGCAGAATGGTGAGACTAAATTTTGAGAGGTCCCATTCCCATTTTCTTTTGTGTGATGGATTTGTTTGATGTCTTTTCAACTGTGATAATATTGAATATATTTTTGTGACAGCTGTCTGTCAAGACTTCATTTTGGAAGCTTTGGGATCATTTATTGATGTATAAGCTTACTCACCGCAAGTAAGTTGTTAGAGGTTATTCAAAACCCGAAACGCTATATGAAATCTGGTAAATATTTAAGTTATGTTAATGATATATATGTCCCAGACCCAACGCCACCCGCAGATCGTTCATTACAAGACCTTGATGTCCTACTAAGTAAGAAATTGCATTTTAGTTTGAAGGCTTTCTGATTCTGTACTCTATGCATCATAAAGCACATCAAGAGCACATGACTTCCCCTAACAATTCCTAGATACTGTAGTTTGTTAAGGGTGCTGGAAATTGTAGCTCTGTGCAAGGTAAAGTACAATTCCCAGAATTCTTTGTGGGGAGTCGTGTGCTTTAAATGTGTTTTACGCATCCTAAATAGATAAGTGTAAAAGAGTATATAGCAGAAGGCTGTGGTGAACTTGTGCATGGTAAATGACTCCCTTGATCTCATAGCCTCTACTGAGGAGCACGGCATGCTGTGTACTGTTTATTGTAGGTGCTATTGGGTTGCTCAAGGATGCATTTGATAACGACTTTCACAGTTGTTTCAATAAGTCTATATATAGTAGTCCCTGTCACAGCACTCTTCTAATCTGAAATTTATCACCTCCAGGCTGTTATGTCCTGCCACCTTATCCAAAGCATCAGTACACTTAGCATTACTTACTGCCTTCTTTGTACTCCCATGGCAGTTTGGGGGCAGGGGGAGAGAAGCTTTTCTGTTAACTAGCAGGAGAACATAGATTTTTACGAAAACTACATTGAAAACATTGTAAGCAGGCTAAGCTCTACATTTCTCCTTCTAATGCCAACTTTAAGAAAAGCTTTTTTCATTCAGTAGATTAATTTCAGTCTATAGCATTTATTATAAATGAAATAACAAAATAATATATGGAACTATAACTATTTAGAGTTCACTTATTTAGTTAGTTAGCTTCTTTCATCAACAATTGCTGTAAATTTGTGTATTTATGTTTGTGCATTTTGTGTTGGTATTTTATTGTGTGCTATTTTGGAAGTTTGAATGAATAACAAAGTGATTTATCTATTAATTGCATTGATATCCCATCTTTTCATCCAAGGAGCTCTAGGTGATGTACATGGTCCTCCCCTTCATCGCTTAATCTCCACAACAACCCTGTGAGGTAGGTTAGACTGAGAGGCAGTGACTGGCCCAAGGTCACCTAGTGAGCTTCATGGCTGAGTGGGGATTTGGACCCTGGTCTCACAGGTCTTAGTCTAAATGTACTTAGTCTAACCACTGCACTGTATATGTCAATGATTAAATAAAACCATTCTGGAATAATTATCTTACCTAAGTACATTTGCTTACACAAGAGTTACTGAAGCAGAGTACTGAAATTCTGGCCAGCTGTGGTGTATCATCTTTGAAAATAAATTCAGAGCTTGCAAAGCAGCCATCTTTCAGCCTCACATAGCTTCATAGACTTGCTAACAAACATAATTTGTAAGGCATCTAGCTAAATGATGCAACTGCATAAAACAAAAAAATAAAATAAAAACAAGGCTCCAATAGCAACAGAGAGCAGAAGGACAATGGCCAGGAAAGTACCACTCAAGATTCTGGTCTGCACCAATCATAGCTAACCTTAGCATGATAAAACCACTAAATATTGCACAAAACAGTGACAGACCACAAGATGCAGTGCAGACTTGCCCTCCACCCACCACTCCTGCAAATATACTCAGCAGGTCATGAGAAAGACCAGCTGGTGCAGTCAAAGCCTTATTTGTATGCACAAAACAGAGGACACTATCTGCAAAAAAAATGGCCTTCCATTTAAAGGAGATATTATATAATCTGTCAGCAAGGTGAACCTGGGCAGATTGTTAAGAATAAGCATAAAATACCCAAAGCTCAAGTCAGCTGTCAAGAATGGGTTTGTGCGAGAGGCTGCTGATACAAGAGTACATACCGTACGGATCTGACAAGATAAAACACATACGTAGGCAAGAGGAGCTGCTTGTGTGCTGTAGTAGAGCTGACCCAAGAATTCCTGGCACTGCAACCCCACTCACTGCGCTAGTCTATATTACCCAATATGCATATGTGCTCTCTGATCTCTGCAGAGACCATACCCAAGGGAATTCCTTGCGGAGAGCCAAAGAGAACATCACAGTCTTGATTGTGGATGTTATGATGCACAACAGGTTCACACAGCTCATGACCCGCCAGTGTTAGGAGTAAAATCAGGCCCATCTGTATCTCTGACCTAAAAATGCTTCCCAGTTAATCCAAGAGTCAGTGTCTGTTTGTGTGTGTAGGAAACCTGTAAGAAGGCAACTAATTAATGTCCTCTATATAGGGTCGCCATATAAACCAGAAAAATCTGGCTATGTCTGGGGGGTGGGGGCTAAATTGGCACTTGGGGGGGATTTTCAATTTAATAGTAAAAATCCAGGATTTTATCTGTTCCCTGGTGGGGAACCTGTGGCCCTCCAGATGTTGATGAACTCCAGAACCCCATCATCCAATAGTAAGGAATGATAAGAGCAACATCTGGAGGAACACAGGTTTCTCATCTCTGGGACAGAGCAAGGCATGGGGGGAATCTTGTAAAGCAGGTGGGATGAGGGATGAAGACTAGACTGGAGCTGCTCTTTACCTACTGCATTTCTGCACAACACCAGAAACTGAGAACTGTTTGTGTATAAACATTTTTTTAAAAAAATTCAATAAAATATTAACAGCACAAAAAATGGACAACACACTGCTTCCCCCAGACCAATTGCTCTCAGTTCAAAGTGGATTCAGGCATTGAGGGAAAGGCCTGCTCAACATCGAAAAGCTTTGGATAATTGGCTTTTTGGAGTGTGCCCCCACATTAAAAACTGGTGTCAGTGAAAGCAACGAATGATCCGTGAGGAGTTGCTTCTGTCCAAAGCCCAGGCGGAGGCTAGGGCCATAGAACTCCTCCAGCAGAGACCCCTTGGGGGTACCCCTATTTGATGTAAGTCATAGGGCCCCCATGTTGTGGTTTACCCTTAGATACACTCCCAGCAGACAGACTGGAGTTAATTAAATGGCTTCATCCAATGCCTATGCCAAACCATTCACATCTGTTTCTAATACAGTGGTACCTCAGGTTACATACGCTTCAGGTTACATACGCTTCAGGTTACAGACTCCGCTAACCCAGAAATAGTGCTTCAGGTTAAGAACTTTGCTTCAGGATGAGAACAGAAATCGTGCTCCGGCGGCGCGGCAGCAGCAGGAGGCCCCATTAGCTAAAGTGGTGCTTCAGGTTAAGAACAGTTTCAGGTTAAGAACGGACCTCCGGAATGAATTAAGTACTTAACCCGAGGTACCACTGTAAAGTTGTGGCCTATTTGAACCCCAAACCTATATTCTTCTGTCTTGTATGGTTCTTTCATCATTATAGAGGGAGTGACCGGGTCATGGGGCCTTGGCCTGCAGTGGGACTTGTTGCACTAGTTCTCACTAGCACAATTATTTAGTTGAATCTGGCCCTTTGATTTCTAACTGTGTAGCCCAGTTTATGTGGAAGAGTCAGATGGCAATACAGATAAATGCATGGATTGTACAGCATTATAGGATATGAGGTACCGTATATAAGATCCTGCCTTACTGGGAAGTGGTAGGCTACTTGATCTTCAGGTTCACAGCTTTACTCTCCTGCCACTGGGAGAGACTGGGAAAACAAAAGGGGGAGTTGTTCCCCACAGCAACCTAGGAAATACAGATAGAGGGCTGTTGTTGCTAAACAGCACTAATACCCAAGTTGAACAAATTGCTAAAAGGACTCTGAAGTTCCCCCAGTCTTTAAAGTAAAACACCAATTACTTATACTCGTTTACTCAGGCTTTTACAGATTTGTTTCTTTTTAAAGCAAAAATGTCTCATTCTGCTTCCCTTACAAGTTGCCTTTAGCAATCTGGATTGTGAGGATTCACAATCAGTAAATGCAGACTGGATTTTTGGGACTTTAGAGAAAGAAACACAAAACCCCAAACCTCAGCACAAAAAATGGCTTCAAGTTTCTAAGAAACATGTAGCTTGGTTTTATTCTCTGACAGCCGTGCTTCTGTTTACCCAGATTGGATGGACTTCCCTTGAATTTTGGTATGCTTGGCACAAACTTGGGGACTAAAAATCCAGCTGACTATTCCTCAGTTAGGAGAAGATCTTAACTAAAACCACTGAGCTAGAATCTACATCTTCTGCGAACAACAAGTTTTTCTTATAAACAGAAGAAATGGAAGGTGCTGTAAGTAGAATGAATATTAGAAGGTTCTAGATGGACAAAAGGAGGTACTTCACATAGCACAGAGTGTTGGAATATTCTAGAAGAAACTTGTAAATGACCTTGAACAAGTTGCTAGGCAACGGAAAATTTCCTCAGCAACAGGTGTTCTTATCAGGGCATGCAATCAACTAAGTCTGGGTCAGTGATGTGAATGAGTCAGCATTAGGTCTCCAGCCGGATGACTAAAAAGAGAAAAAGATTATGTTTCTTTATTTGTTTTTTTCTTTATTAATGACCAGTGTAAAGTTTTGTAAATAATAAAGACTCTGAGAAAGAGAACCAAATGGTGTTTATTCCTGTAATGGGAATTTCACTAAGAGATAGCTGGAAGAAAAAGATGCAGGAAAACTTTTCTGTAAAAAAAACTGCTGCAGAAAGAAATGAAAACCCAAGAGTAGATGTACAGTCACCAACAAGGTTATGGACCCTGGTCCAAATATTCCCAAACCGAACTATGGAAGCCACCAACACAAAAAGTAATGATGGACACCAACTTGGACAGCTTTAAAAGGAGATTAGGCAAATTTGTGGAGGATAAGGCTGTCAGTGGTACTTCCCAGAAGCATCTAGTTGGCCATTGTAGAAAGCATGATGGTGGGTCAGATGGAGCTTTGGTCTGACCAACAGGGCTCATTTATGCTCTTCTTTGGAAGCAATGCAAGCCTAGGTGTGATATGTAATATGTAGAGGAGACTCACTTTGAAATGTCTGGGCTTATTAAGCTAACTCCTTAATGGGCTTACCAGCTTCAGCGTCAACACTGCTGAGTATTTTGTTGACTAGTTATAATACACATGTTTTTCTACTTTCCTTGCTAATCAAACTAGTGCACTGCCTGGGCTAGCACCGATCAGCACAACCCCTATGTGGCTTCCAGGCATCAGGTGTGCTGACAATACGGACTCCAGTTCACACCTGCTCTCATACACAATGTACATACACACTCCCAGGAACAACCCACAGCGCTTCCTCCATTAGAGCCTCCCTTGGCCCACAGCTTAGGAGGACAACAACTAATATGAGCAACAACATGCTGCAAGATTCCCTGCAGACAGTGGATTAAATCCCCTAGCAACCTGAACACATCACCAAGACCCTGTGAACATCCATTTTATGGGAACAGAAGGAGAGTCAAGACCAGACAGGGGAGGAGGAAGCTAGTCCAGTTACAGCAACCTCCTTACCCTGCAGATAGGAGCCAGGATGTAGACCAGAAATGCACATACTATGCCAGTGTACTGGTTAGAGTGCTGGACTAGGATCCGGGAGACCAGGGTTCAGATCCCTACTTGTCCATGATGCTAACTGGGTGACCTTGGGTCAGTCACCATCTCTCATCCTAACCTATCTCTCAAGGTTGTTGTTGTTGTGAAGATAAGATGGAGGATAAAATGGAGAAGGGGGAAACCATGTATGCAACCTTGAGCTCCTTTGGGGAAAGGTGGTATAATAAATGTAAACAAAAATAAATACCCAACATAGGAAATACTGCTACTGTAAAATGAAAGGTTGTTTTGCTACTACAAAATTTCTCCACATTGAGGAGCGGAGACAAAGACGTGATATGCCCCTATGTGTTTGATTCTTCTGCACACTTTGGGGGCCAAGAGAAGACATGGGGGTTGTTCAGGTGTCTTCGCCCTTTGCTGACCTGTGTGTGAGCTTTGGCTTTCCAGCTGCAGTCACAATGTAGTTGAGGGTCCTGATGGTTTTTTTGTGTCTGGAGTTCTGAGGCAAGCTATCTGCTAGGAGTCATAAGAAAACATATCATAATCTGTCCTTTCTGCTGTGTTGTTGGTCTTGGCTGTTTGCCATTTGTACAAAGTAATCACTTTATGCAAAATGCTCCGTTCCTCTCAAAATTCCCAAAGTAAATTCAGTGTGTCACCACAGCCTCTCTTCCTGCCAGCACACTGGAACCTGGGATCAATCTTATTGCTTCTCAGTGGGCATAAATCAGGGGCAGGATTACACTGTTGAGCAATTTAGTTGTTATAGTATTTATTTTATTCTATTTATGAATTGCTTCCACTGAAGCATCTCAAAGCGATTTTGCAATACAATAAAAACATACATACAACATTTTATATAACAAAACAGTTAAAACAATTGCATATATTATTATTCTTTATTTTATATATGTATCAGGGGTTTTTTCTTCATTATGTCACCACAGAATGGTAAATGTTGTAGGGGGTAGGAGGTATTAGTCTTTTATGCAGATAAATAAATGCTAATATACACGTGTGTATTATTCATGTCACATAGGACTTATCACACTGGCTTGGCCTGATTTGCTTCCTTTCTCTTGAGTTCACTTGTCTGCATCATCCAAGCAGGTGACTATTCCAGAAGCTCTTTTTCAAACTGTATCCTACCCATCTTCTCTTTTGTGACTGCTTAAAAGCGTTCTTCTTTCATAGAACACCACATGTCAGTCCTTCCTTGCAAGTATTAAGAAATGACTATTGGGGGGGGGATTCAAACTTACAACGGCATCGCTTTAAGAAATTGTTGCCTGTATCCTTCCTCCCACCCACCCTGTCACCCCTCGCTAACTAATTTTCCCAACCCTTCATCTCAACCTGGCCTATTCAAGGTGTAAATTTCATTGTGCATAACACCTGTCTTGTTCTATTATCAGCTACATGACCTACATTTAGAGCTGTATACTGCAATAAAAGGTGACAGAAGAGAGAAATTGTTTTGCAAGGCACAATCCGGCAGATAATTTCAGTTAGTGCTTCTATAATCAAGCTGTGCCTCTCAGGGTGTGGCAGAGGACTTTGTGAATGGTTGCATTGTAAGAAACTGCAACAAAGCCCTCAGCTAAGAGGCAGAACATCTGATGCCAGCCGGGGAACTCACAGGGACCATCTGGATCAAATCATAAGAGCTGAATGGAGATACGCCAATTGACATTAGCTCATGCCAAGCCCTCTAAGCCACAAATACAGCTCCACCAATGAACACCACAGAGTTATATGAACTCCCTTGGCACTGATGCAGTTGGCCTGGCATGATTTTTTTTAAAAAAATAACTAAAACAAAGCATTATGTTGCTCACAATATACCATCTCATTGCCAAGCCCCAGAAAACACATCTACCATAATAGTACGTAAAGCAGATGGCAAAGTCTGAGGCTATGTTACAATCCACTGGCCAAAGTCAATCCCCTTATTATTCAAGAACCAACAGTTTCTACTATCCAGACCCTACCAAAGTGGGACTTCAAGTGCCACTATGGCCCTAGTTATGACTGAATCCCCTGTGGTGCAACAATATGGCCACCATTGTACACACTTTGGTAAAATGTTCAACTTGTTTACTTTGGTACCTGGCTCCATCTGAAGGGGAAGAAAGATACTGAGGCCTCTTCTTTTTACCTGGCTAGGATCAACAGCCATGTGGCCTTCCCCCTCCTAGGAGAGGCCTTTCAGCAGCCATCTCCACCTGGAGTGTCCACCAAGGTTGATGCCATCCCTTTTTAATTTTTTTCATTTTTAATGACTGACACTAATGAGGCATCCTATGTGAAGCAGCTGCAGCAGCTACCATATTCATTACCCCAGAATGCATCTAGGTCTATACACTAGGCCTGCCTTCATCAATCGCAGGTAGCAGTGGAAATGGGTGGCAACAAGTAGCACCATGCTCAGCAGAGAAGTGCTCTTCTTACTTCTAAACGTGGAAGGTGGTGCCACTAAAATAGGGCAAATAAACATTTTCTTGAAATGCCATTGTAGAGCATTTTCACACACGTTCCAACTGCTTGCAATTCCAACATGAAGCTTACATATTGTGAATTAACAGTCTGGACATCTACAATGCTTTCCCCCACTGTAAGCACAGTGACTGATAATTACTTGCATTCTAACAATTCAAAACAATCCTGTGCAGTAGGTCATTGTAATGGTTCTAGGGGTTGCTCATGCGTAAGCTTGTCCCAACCTCTGGCTGGGTTACCTTAGTGAACCTTTCCTGTCTGGGCAGCCACTCGCCCGTGACTGTCTCAATCGCTGGCAGAATCCATCAGTGGGCGTTTCTTAAACTTCTTCCAGCAAAGAAGCTCTTTGACGCCAAGTCTCCGCCTACTCTCCCTGCACGGAAGCCTTCTGCACAAGGAGGTCGTAGGCAGCGGAGGACCCTTCCTCTCCCCGCTGGTCCCCGGCAAGGAATCATGAGACCGCCTCGCCGATTCCCCCACCTGCCCCCCTTCTCCACTGGAGCTACATTGATTCTCTTCCCCAGAAGACGGGCTGCCTCTACCACTCCCGGGACGCTCTCTGGGAGCCCTTTGGAGCTTGCTCTCTCCCTCGGACACTGATGGCAGTTCCCTGACAGTCATCAAATGCTCAAAGAGTTTCCATGTGTGGGGAGAATCTGGATCATGCTCACCAGGCCCCACATTCCATACCATTAATTCTTTTTTGCAGATGTCCTGCACACAGACTCCCTATGCATAATCTGTAGTCTTAGCTTTTGAAGAGTGCAGTCATCTGCGGAAATAGGACCTTGAATGCACAAGGGCTGGGGCAGGGCCAACAAGCATGATCCTGGTCCTATGACAGCAATTTGTAAATGACAATCTGCACAGCACTTAAGCCATTCCCTTTCAGCAAGAATTTCAGAAAGAGATAAATTCACCCTCTCACCCACAACGTGGAGTTTGTGTGTGCGCGCATGCTAAATTAGTGTTTTTCTCCAGTGAAGGTAGATCCAATATTTCCTTCAGCAACTTATCTTTACAGCCAGGAAATGCGTCGTACCATCTGGACTCTCTCAGTTTTTTGGCTGATCCAACACAGACTTTAAGAAATCTACATCGCTGCTTTCTTTCCCCCACCCCTCTCCCCTGTCCAAGGAAACTTGGAATTTGCATTTTTCCAGATAGTTTGCAAGGGACTCCAAGAAAACGCAGGGAACCCTATAAAAGCCCCAATGACCTGCGGCACTTGTACAATGTGACCTACAGACATGGATGCAAATAAACAGAAGGATATCAGAACCATATTTACTGATCTAAGTAAATAAAGAGAACTAAAAGAGAACCTCAAGGATAGCCTCTCCCCCTATGACCCAACGTGGACCCTGCGATCATCATCTGAGGCCCTTCTTCGTGTGCCGCCTCCACAAGAGGTCCAGAGTGGGCAGGAACACAAGAGCAGACCTTTTCCCTGATGGATCCATGCTTGTGGAATGCTCTCCCTAGAGAGGCTTGCCTGGCACCTTCAGTAAATATCTTTAGATGCTAGGCAAAAACATTCCTCTTCTCCCAGCTAATTAAGCAACATATAGCCTTCTAAACTGTGGGGAGGGGTATGATTTTTGTTTGGTACTATGTTATGCATTTTTGTGCTTTCATACTGTGAACTACCCTGCGATCCTCGGATGAACGACGGTATAGAAATTTAATAAATGAATAACAAAAATTAAATACTAGTTGAAAAGAATAACTGCTGGCTGGACTCTTCCCTGTATGCTTTCCCCTGTATTTTCTTTTTAAAAATAATTGTCATCCAATAAGAAGCAACACAAATCCCCTTCAGAAGGGCTTGAAGGAGAAAGGGGTGGTGAAGCAAAGAAGGTGAGAGACCCGAGAACATGCAGTAGATCTCTGGCAGGAAAGGCTCTGTCTCGGTGATGAAGGACTGTTGCTTTTGTACGTGCAGCAAATTCAGTTGTCTGCATAGATAAGGTATGGACACTTATGACATGTGTATGGGTCATTGTGCTTGTACTTCTGAGGCAAGGACAGTGAACAGAAGTCAAGTTAGTTGTGACCACCCCATGTCTCACCATTTTCCAGGGTTATATACCCTCGAAGGTACCCACAGGAAACACAACACAGGACATACCCACACACGGACAAATGAGGTAGACAAGGTAAGGCACATTAGGTGGAGTCAACTCATCAAGGCTTCTCCTGAACTGCCCATGTCAGTCATCAGATAGGCAAGACTACACGGGGGACAGGGGAGAGAGAACCTGTAGAGCAAGATTTGGACTTCACATCTCATGGAAAGAAACACTGTTTCCCATCACAGTCCTAAAGACCACCCCCACCCACTACACACACACACACACACACACACACACACATACACGATTGCCCATGTAAAAAAAGAAGACTTTCTTAGAGAGTCTTTTTAAGGTTACATGCAAGCTACAGCTTATTATATGGTTGTATCAAGAGGTAATGTCATGATTTACTTCCAGGAAACTGTAAGCACCTACCTAACCAGCAACCAGAGATCAATGCTGCAGTCCAAACCGTATTGACTCCCAGGTAACTCTCATTGGATTCAATAAGATTTACTTCTGAGCAGGCATGGCTAGGATTGCACTGTAATTCACTAAGCAAGGCAAATCTTTACCACTGAGTACCTGCCCCCTAGTGTAACATGGAAATACATGACAACCACCTCGGAATAAAAGTAGCTAAATAGCACAAAATGTGTAACAACCTTCTTTGCTATGTCAGAGTAATTTTGAGTGACCTAACAGCCAAAGACTTTCACAGCCAAATATCAAGGCTCAGAGAGATCATTACTTTGAATTCCCCCAGCCCTCTGAGAGTTAGATGAAGCCTTTAGAATGCCACTTTCTCCCATCCAACTTCTATTTAATAGCCACATAAATCCAGCAGTGACAAGAGAGTGTTTTGAAGCAGGCAGGACAGGATGTTTGCCTTTTGGAAATGTAGTCTTTATGGAAACATATCTGTATTTTCGCAAGATAAGGACTAAATGCCACTCTGTAATGGGAGAGAAAGAGGGGGAGGAAGTCACCCTTGGCCAATAACCACCCCTCTTGAAAGACCCTGAAATGTATTATAAGCAGCAAGAGCTACCCAGGGCTTCTTTATATCTATTTTCAGCATTAGGCACCATACGTTTTCTCTAAGAAGTACAGTGGTGCCTCGCAAGACGAAAAGAATCCGTTCCGCGAGTCTTTTCGTCTTGCGGTTTTTTCGTCTTGCGAAGCAAGCCCATTAGCGGAGTAGCGCTATTAGCGCTATTGGCAGTTTAAGGGCTAAAAACGGCTTTTTAAGGCTTAAGGGATTAGCGGTTTTGCTGCTAAAAGGCTTTTAGCAGCTTAGCACTTCAGAAAAAGGGGTTTTGGAGCGGAAAAAACCCTCAAAATTTTTTGTCAATTTTTGTCTTGCGAAGCAAGCCCATAGGGAAATTCGTCTTGCGAAGCGCCTCTGAAAAGGGAAAACCCTTTTGTCTTGCGGGTTTTCCGTCTTGCGAGGCATTCGTCTTGCGGGGCACCACTGTATACTCATGTGTACGTTTTGTTCCGTGCACCACCCTGAGACCTCCAGGTATGAGACAGTATATAAATTCAACAACAACACATTTTCAAGTGGGCTTGAATTGAAGGCAAAGTATCTACCTCCCACTTGTGGAAGGTTCTTCATGAGCCTCACAGGAAAGAGGGAGAGGTTTGCTTGCACAGTAGTCAAGCATCCTCACATTTACAGCAAATATAATACGAGAAGCAGTGTGGGAAGTACCTATCTTTGAAAGTTGCCCTATTGATTCAGGCTGACAGCTGCCTTCAAGAAGCAATGGAAGTTAATTTGGGGTGTTTAAAACGTAATAGATGTTCTTCAAAAAACATGGCACCTCCTATCAAACCTATGATGCTGAATTCTAATCGCCGCATCTTGAAAGCTGCCTTATAAATAATCAGTCTGTTAGTCCATCTAACTCAGTATTGCCTATCAAGACTTGCAGTGGCTCTCTGGGGTTTCTGGCAGGGAGGTTTTCCCCAGACCTACCTGAAAATGCCAGCGATTGAACCTGAGACCCTTTGTATGCAAAGCAGGTGCTCTATACCGCACTTCCCCATAGGAAATCAGCTTAGAAAAGAGATAACTGAAGGCATACAACTGGGTGTTGACAACAGCCACTCAGGATATGAACAAGGTAAACAAAATATTTTCATAAAAGAGGACCAACCACCATTAAAAATTTTGAGGAAGTTTTCGAAAAAGCAGAAGCACTCTGATTGTCTGCTATGAAATATTAACAACAAAGTTGATAAGGAGGAGCGTCAAATACCAAATAGTGAAATTAGTTTCAAAAAAACAGGATGAGACTCATGCTTGTAATAGAGCCCAATAGTTATTGTCCAAATGTATCAGGAGCAACAGTCACTTGCTCAAGACACCAGTTAATATCAGAGGCTGAAGACTGAGAGTTTTGACCCCAGCCTATGCACTATATAAGGACGCGGGTGGTGCTGTGGGTTAAACCACAGAGCCTAGGACTTGCCAATCAGAAGGTCGGCGGTTCGAATCCCCACAATGGGGTGAGCTCCCGTTGCTTGGTCCCTGCTCCTGCCAACCTAGCAGTTCGAAAGCATGTCAAAGTGCAAGTAGATAAATAGGTACCGCTCCGGCGGGAAGATAAACGGCGTTTCCGTGCACTGCTCTGGTTCTCCAGAAGCGGCTTAGTCATGCTGGCCAGATGACCTGGAAGCTGTACGCCAGATCCCTCGGCCAATAAAGCGAGATGAGCGCCGCAACCCCAGAGTTGGCCACGACTGGACCTAATGGTCAGGGGGCCCTTTACCTTTACTATGCACTATATAAAGTTTAAACCCCAGATTTTAAAAGAAGAACTTCAACTTGTCATTACAAGGCTATCAGCAATGACGTTCAAACATAGGAGAAGGCAAGACGGTTGAATGCACAGGCTGTTGAGCACCTAGTGGATGGCTACCCCTCAATTATCAGCATTATCAGCATGGCCTAAGTTTCCATGTCTGCGTAATGAAAAACACTGCCGTGCTACTAATTTGCCTGGCTTGGGCTTGGCAACAGTTCTGCATTTGGAATCCCATGGTTCACAGAAGAGGTCTGTTCACTTTGTTGTTTTAATTCATCTTTACTAGCAAAGATGTGCACACTATGCTCCATGTCAACAGCCTCCAGGCCCAAGTGCAGTTAGATCCTGACCCTTCCATCCTCTTTGCCATTTGGAGGACAACAATGAAATAGCAAATATCGAAAGTGCCAATGCTAAGCTCAACAGGCCACAGCTTTGCCATTTTCACTTGTGTTATTTATTGGTGTGGTTCTATTGTGGTTGTTTATTTATTTTTACTCCACTTCGTGAGCCACCTTGAGTCCACTTGTGCCAAAAAGCAGGGTGTAGAAAGAACTGGGTTCAAACTCCATCTCAGTCTTGAAGCTCAGTATATGATACTGGGCCAGCTTTTCTCTCTTGGAGTGTGGAGGGGGACATGCATGCCACAATAAGCTCCTTGCAAGGAGGCTGCGATTTTAAAATGTAATGTGTAATGGGCAGAGAACTAACACGTTTTAGTAAACAGAGACAGGATAGTCTGGCTTTCTGTTATGGTTGGCAAGTTTGCCAAGAGATTTTACCTTCTACAAAGTGGGGAAAATATAGTCTTTCCTTATTGCGTGTTGTTACAAGGCCTGGAGGATAAACAAGTAGGCAAATTCTTCTTAAAAAACACACACTACCAGTCATTTCTAATAAATCAATAATTATCATCTGTTGGGTAATGGTAAATTTTGAAATGCAGGAGTTCATCCTAGCCACACAACCCAGGGAGAGATGCAGGCAATGGTGTTAATCCACACATACGCACAATGCCCTCCACCCCAGAAAGCAGCAGTACATAGCATAATGTCCAATTTATTAGATCAGCCGACCATCATAAAATAGATTTTTATGGAATAAATACAATTTGTAACTACTGATCTAACAGAAAGATCTCTAGCCACCTGAAACGCAGCCATTAGCTTTTAATTAGAAATGCAACAGCCTTGCAAAGATCTTTTACCGGAACTGATAGCTTGAAGTTGAAAACCCATGGTGGCTTGTGCATGGCCTATTGCCATGCACATTGTGGGGGCTGCCCTTGAACTAGTGCAGAATGCAGCTGCCCAGAACTAGTGCAGAATGCAGCTGCTAGGCTGGTGTGTGGCAGTCCAGTGGGATCATGTGCCACTGATCCTAAAAACACTGCACTGGGTGCCAGTGAGTTACTGGGCGCAATTCAATGTGTTAGCTGATATTTAGGGTGGCGCTGTGGACTTGCCGATCAGAAGATTGGCGGTTCAAATCACCGCAACGGGGTGAGCTCCCATTGCTCAGTCCCAGCTCCTGCAAACCTAGCAGTTCGAAAGCACGCCCCCCCCAAAAAGTGCAAGTAGATAAATAGGTACCGCTCTGGCGGGAAGGTAAACAGTGTTTCTGTGCACTGCTCTGGTTTCGGTGTTCCATTGCACCAGAAGTGGCTTAGACATGCTGCCCACATGACCCGGAAAAACTGTCTGCGGACAAATGCCAGCTCCCTCAGCCTGTAAAGCGAAATGAGCGCCGCAACCCAGAGTCATCTGCGACTGGACTTAACTGTCAGGGGTCCTTTACCTTTAGTACTATCTCAGGCCCTACTATCAACACACAAGTCCCAGTTGGTGATGCCACCACAGGGTGCTGACCTGCACCAGTTCTCCACTTATGGAATGTCCTCCCTGATGAAGTGCATCAGTCTCCCTCTCTACTGACTCTCCTGAGGGATTTTAAAACATTCCTGGGCACCCAGGTATTTGATGGCTGACAGTGATTGTTCCGGGTAACCTTGAAATTATTAACTAAGAGAGTGTGTAACTGCTCTTAAATTATTTTCAATACTTCTAGATGTCCCAAGTTATTTTTAATTTCATTGTTTTGACTACCTTGTTGTTTGCTGCCTTGGGCTCTTTTGGAAGGAAGAATGGGATAGAAAAGAAAAAAGAAAAAGAAAAGCACCCAGCATCTGCTTGATTATCTTCCTCATTCTCCGATTTCCTCTATGCTAATCTGTCATTAACAATATCCGCCCTCCCTTCCCCACAGGTGGGCGGGGTTTGCAGCACCAAGCAAGGCTCACCTGGGCGGGTGCCACCCACCTGCTTGAGCTGGCCTTTGACCCGCCCTCGGCCAGGGAGGACAATGGACGGCCGGCCAGGGGTGGGCCTAAGGCCAAAAGAAAAGAGGCTGACTCCTGGGCTCAAGCCTCTTTTGCCGTTCTTCTGGGATCAGATCCCTCCCTTCCCTACAGGTGGGCGGGGTTTGCGTGTGTGCCTGCAATAGGAAAACCTCTTTACCACCTCATTCACTTGCCAGGCAGAGAGGATCCCACAGTTGCATGATGTCATCATTCCCCGCCCCCCGAAAAAAAGTCCTGGATCTCTACTCCCCTATGTTCACCTTCTACCATTGGCTGTGAAATGTCTTAACTAAAAAAATAAAACTAAAAAGAACAAGACAAGAGCTATCTTTGGATGCTAAAGTAAACATGAGAGGGAGGGCAGTGTGGACAAGCACACTGACTCCATGCGCCCCCCACCGCCCAATGTTTATCACCATTTCTCTCACTTTCCTACTCATGGAAAGTGATAAGTCTGAAGCCTTTTGTATCCATGACGGTTCCTCATACATTTCGGAATCCTGAATAATTTGTAAAATGCAGCAGGATATAAAAGGCCTCTGCTTCAGACTGTCACTCCAGCTCTCTTGGCCTGAAAGCGGAGATGGGCACTGCTGGATTTAAATGGACTTAACTGCCCATGGGTCCTTTATCTTTACTTTTACCTTCTCCTAGTTGGGAGGGGGCAGAAATGGTAATGGAGGGGGCCAAGCTATTTTGCTCATCCAAAGTGCTTCCCTCCCTCCCCATGTATGTACTTTAGCACCTGAACAGGGCTGAAAAGCTAAATGCTGTCAAGGGACAGTCAGTGTTTGCGGAAATCAAGTAGCATAACTTGGTTCACAATAAGCAGGGTACTAATGCCTGGAAAACACGCCTGTTAAGTGGCTCTATACTAGGAGTGTATTAGCAGCCACCTCCTGTGGGGAACCCTTACAATGGGAAATTTGATGCTTACCTTTATCTATCTACATGGGTTTAGCAACTTGATCAGGTGTGTTACACAAGCGTCTCCCACATGAAGCGCCTTCATAATGTAAAAGTAGGCTTCACCAAAGATGATCAGAAGCCAAGAACAATAAGTATAACTGAGAGGGAAGAAAAATCCCAGTGCAAAGTCTCAGAAGGCAAGCCTGACATAATGAGGAGACAAATACTGAGGCTTTATCAAAGGAATGTTCCTTTTGAGACTAGTGTGTGTATATATGACAGATTAGCCTGCTTTGTGAGTAAAATGCATATATTTCTCAGATAAATCCTCTGGATTATCAGGTAACCAGAGAGTAAAAAGGTCAAGCCCAGATGAAAAACTGTGAGGACCTAAAGGTACAAATGCCAAGTTCTACTAATCTCCTTTCCCTTTTAATCTTTCTTGTTTTCTTTACATAACAGGGGAAACCCAGAAGATTGTTGTAAGAGACAGGTTGACACAAATAAAGAGTTTCCCTGCATTATGAATTTACTAGGGTTAATGCCAACTAACAGGTGATTTAATCAACTGCTCTACTGAAAACAACAGGGAAATCTGAGAAAGGGTTGCCGGACATTATAATTGCATGTGTCAAGTTGCATGACATCGAATAGGGCTAGATGTTAACAGATAAATGAAAAAAGTAAATGAAAAAGTGTGTGGAAACATTATTGCAGTTCTATGGTGGCCAAGGTGGCTTCTCAATGTGCCTTTCTCCCTAAATTCCAGCAGCTGCAAATTAACAGAAGATTAAGTAGCAAGCAGGACCATTTTCTACCTTGTGTTGATCTTCACAGCTTGAGACCTTGGTACATATGAGAATGCCTCTTCCCATATATATTTTCCCAGGGAAATAAGGCAAGAGGCTATGAGTGAAAGGGCCTTTTTAGTAGTGACACCTGGGACTTGGAATACCCATCCCAGGTAGTTCTGCCTGATGCCTACCCTAATGCTCTTTCTACTTTCCCAGGTCTTTAAAATCTTGTAACTTTGAACTGTGTTTTATATTTTCTGATTTTTATTCTCTGTTTTGTTCTTAATCTTACCTGATTTTGCTTTCGTGCTGCATTTTGTCATATTGTATTTTTATTGAGTTGAGGCATGTTTTTAACTTTTAACTTGCTGCTTTTTATTTTGTGAACTGCATAGATAACTTTCTTTATCGGCTGCCCCATAACAGAAAGTTAACAAAACACAGGGTAGAGCTATATAATTCTAAAACTGTTTTTAAAAACATCTTCCAAAGACGGCACAGGTTCCTGCACAGTATCACCCTTGGAAGCCATTTTCCTCTTTGTTGTTAACTGGGTCTTGGAAACCAGCTCAGGCTCAACTGTAGATCAAGCACAACAGCCTGCATTTTCTGGTTTTGAACAGAGTTACTGTGTGAATAGATTGTGGGGTTTGCTTGGCCTCATGCTATGATTATGGTGTAGCACCACAGAAGACAATTATTCATGTGATGGAAGAATGCCCAACCAGCATCTGGAGTTCAGTTTCCATGCCTAGCATTCCTGGACACAGAGGCTCTTCTTTTACTCTTGGGATGTTGACAGAGAGTTCTGATGGACCCATATTTGAAAGAGGGATCCAAAGAAGAGCCAAGACATTTCCTGAATAAAAATGGAGCCAAAATGAAGTTAGTTGCGTACAGAAACATTTATATTGATAAATGATAGTTCCGTGTCTAGATCAAGCAGCCATAAGGGGCCTTGAATATAAGGGTGCAGAGATCATAAATAGACATTATAATATGTTTTATGCATCTTAATAGATACCACCCTGTTTGCATTCAACCAAGTAGATCCATAGAAACTAATGAACAAGACTGGTTCATTAATTTCAACAGGTAGGTCTACTCTGGGTAAAATTTAGTTGAATACCACCCACAGTACTTACATGGTAGTAGATTAAAAAGGAACAATAACATATTCCAAGGGTCCCCAACTATGCAGGCCAGGGGTCACATTTAGAAACTTAAGTTAAGAAAATATAATAGGCACTATATAATACTCATTTCATGGAATAAAAACCTAAGTGCTCAGAACACCACTGTACTGTATAGCTCTATGCTTCTATGAATGTGCAAAACAACCACAAGAGACAAAACACCTACCGCCAAATTAGGGAGGTCAGGGGGCTTTGGTGTGTATGAAGGGGGTTCTCAAGACAGCAATGTTGCAGAGCCCAGGTGTGGTCTATATACCTGAAGGCTAGGGGGTTTGGGGCATAGATCATGACAGGCTAAACTCTAAGTGTTGATTATACTCAACAACACAGGCTAATGCATATGGCCAGAAGTATTTCGGACATTCACGAAAGTTGAAAGTGGTGCAGAAACCCAGTGAGAACCTCAATACTAAAGCTAAAGTTCTAAATGAAGACCTATCAGGAAATATTTGACCTAAAGTGTAACTTGTAACTAGGTGATTTATGGGCTAGAAAAAGTTAATATAGTATGAGATAGGTGAGGGATATTATTAAACTGGTACTGTAGCTGTGTGCTATTGCAAAATGTACATGAAGCAAGAGAGGACAAATGGAAAGTTTTCTTAAGACAAGACAAGAATTACCAGTCTACAGCTGACGTAGCTTTTCACTTATTTCCAACACAAATTTACCCGAAAACACCCCAGGGCTTGGCAACATGCACCTTTCTCTTCAACACAGATCCCAGGATGGAAAAGGAATCATTGCCTCTCTTGTAGAATGTCAAGCAGGTACTTTCTCATTTCCATGAGTGTTCATTAATTTGAGAAAGTACATAGATTGAGTCTGGCAGGACAGAGCAGAGCAGAAGGCTCTAACTCTATGGGACCAAAGTTCATGGGACACCTCATCTGGACACCTCAGTCACCTATTTGTTCCTATATAATGTACAAGTTGCTTCAGAAGAAGAAGGGTAAAACAGTATGAAGATCTTATTATCACTAAAAAAGGACAAACTCTCCCCTAGTTAATGTTATTTCAAATGTGGGTTACATTATTTATGGTAGTTGATTCATCAGTTAGAGTAATGAATTTAAAAGGTTGTATAAATGATGCCACCAATTAATTGGGCAACAGATTTTATGAAAATTGTTAATTATTTTCAGTTCAAGAATTTACCCAAACCTTGAGTGGTGGGCACCCTCATGGTGCCTGCTGTGACATATGCATGCACCATCTAAAAACAAATTATGCCTCCCATGATATATTGTTTTATTATATGCTAATTTATGCAGCTTATGTCGATTACATCAACTAAAACTCATATCACGAAAGGACTAAGATTTTTTTCATCACATGGCAAAGGTATTTTAAATGCTCTTGAAACTATCTATGTATGCATGTATCTGTAATCTGTCTAAAAAGAAGTTGGTCATAACACCACCATACATTTAAAGCACATGGTTTCTCCCGAAGAATCCAAGTAACTGTGCTTTGTTATGGGTGCTGGGAATTGTAGCTCTGCAAGAAGTAACTTGCAGTTCTCACAATGCTTTGGGGGAATCCATATGTTTTAAATGTATGATGGGAATGTGCTCATCATCTCAGCAAAAACACCCCATCACAAAAGCAAGTGTTGCCAGGGAAGAGGCTACAACCCCAGTGCTATCCAGCAAAATGTTAAGCACGCTTTAACCTCTTGCTTAACTATGTTAGGTTGTGGACTGCAGCTTTATATCTACAATTTGGTCACATATCGTGGCATGCTATATCTCACTAATCTTTTCCTTCCCTGGCTGAAACCTGGTAAATGTCCCAGTGAAAACAGATAAATTAGAAATGGGAATATTTTGTGCATCTTCCATCTTGTCTAGCCATCAAGCCACAGAACATGCTGTGCTGTTATTGATTTAATCCCAAGCGTTTCCAAACTATCTTGGGGGGGGGGGGGAAACAACAATGGAATGAAGAGAGCCCATGGAATTGACTAGAAAAAAATAAACTGACATATTATATGTATGTATATAAAAAATACAGGCAGGCAGACAAACATATTCTTCTGCTTGGAGAATAGAAATGCAGGGTTCTCATTTCATTCCATGTGACTTACCATTCTGCCTTCGTAGCTATTGGGCTCCTGCCATACATTTTGGAGCTGCAAAAGTCTTTATCCATATGTAGAATGCATTCTCACACTTGGGAATTGGGATGCCAAGTTAAGTGATTGAAGGATGCCCTCTTACAATGAGCTAATTCAGTTTTCAACTGATATCGTGAGAAATTCCAGCTTCCTCCTCTTAAACCGGACAAACATTTCTGAAGAAAAGCTTCTGTTTACATCCAGCAAGTAAACATATATTTTTAATTGTTTAACAAAAAATACAATAATTTATGGGATATTTCGGATGGGGGAGAGAGGTTGGTACTTTGTTCTTCTAATGAACAAAGTAAATTGTTTTATTTTGGGGGTGGGGAAGTGTTTCCCAGCCAGCTTTGACTGCTTCTCTTTTCCTATAGATCTATGTCTCCTATTCCATTAGTAGTGGAACAACAATGAATTTAGTATAAAATTTGATTAAATATTAACTTAAGGGTATTTCATAAAGATCAAAAGGTCTTAAGTGGCAAAGTGTAGAGCCAATATGGTGCAATGGCATGAGTTTTGGGCATGGATATAAAATACCAATGTCTAAGTGGTGCCACCTAAGCTACCAAGATTTCTTGGCAAGTCACAGAACCCAATATGAATGAAACATTCCCTGGCTTTATAAACCATGGAATCAGCCAGAATGCCAGTCAAGCTCCCTCAGCCCTCTCTTCCTCCTGCTTTTGTGCTTGCTTCGTTTCTGAGACCCATGCTTGTTTAAACCAGAACTCCCCATTATACTCTTTTGATACCAGGATCACATTGTGGTTTAATATCCTGATTAACAAGAGTTTCCCATCTCAGATATAATGGGAAACTCTGGTGTAAACAAACCAGGACTGCAGCAGCAAATATATTTCATCATTTATTGATTTATTGATTTAAATCCCACAAGTTGAACAAAACTTTAATGTTCCCAGGATAAGAGAAATAATTAAAGTACAATTTAAAAAGAAGCCAATAAAATAAAGCACACAAGCTTTATTTTTGAAGCTTTTTGAGGGGAGGAGCAGGCAAGAGAGGAGAGCACAGGTCAGTGTTTGTTCTTGGCTTACGGGCAGGACAAAATAAATCAAAACTAGCCCAGGATCTTTCAGCCTAACTTCTCTCCCAGAGTTATGAGATTCACCGTCACTCTGATCGCCTTGGAGGAAGAGTAGCATATAAACGTTAACAAATAAATAATGTACTATTATTGCTGGAAGCACCATCAAGCTGCCCCTCTCAGGCACCACAGATGCCGTGCCTGATTAGACTGTCTTTCAGGAGAAAATACGCAAGGTGTCTTAATGGAGACCACATCACCTCAATTCACTTTGTCAAAAGCAACAAGGCTGAAATCTCTAGGGCTCGTCAATACCAATTCTGGGGGCACAGCTCTAGCTGTTAGCAGAAAATGACAGCAGCTGTGTTTTATCAGAGCCCCAGTACTGTTAATATAGTCTGTCTTTCCTGGATTTGAAAAGCCTTTTGTTTTATTGCAGCCTTTCAGGAGCCTCCACAAAATGGTGCCAAAAGAGATTCATTTAATGTCATAGCAGCAAGCGTGTTGTGCCTCAAATTATGAGAGCTGGAAGGATTGGCACCAAAGAGCCTCTGAACCACATTTTAATACTCTGCTGTTCAGGCAGTGATTCAGAGGTCCTGCCTGCATCAAGACCCCAGTCAGGCAGCCTAAACCCAACTGTGTAACACAGCACCCAGATCAGCATCTGTTTGGCACTTGCAGAGGCATACAAAAAATTCACATTAACCTCTGAATGCTGACATTAGATATATTTTATATGAAATGAGATAGTTCATTCTACTTCAACTTGGAACAGGTTTCAGACAGAGCCTTCTCTCTCTCTCTCTCTCTCTCTCACACACACACACACACACACACACGGTTCTAGATCAGGGAAAGATAAATTCAGCTACTTTATGGTTACCTGGCTATTGTTTGAATCATGTCTGGTGTCAGCCAAAGGATCCTGGATCCAAACTGCCAGCAAAGCCTATTCCTCAAATACATGGTCATATACCGGTACTTTTCATCTCATGATTATTGCTGTAATGTTTTCTTAGATTATACAGAATAGCTTTCGATATTCTACTACCTATATCCTGCCCATCAGTGTGGCATTTGAAAACCTACAATCAACAATAAAAATGCATGTTTTGTACATGCAGTTTCATCCTGTGGGATGGGGTGGAGCAAGCACACCCACACAGCCACAATCTCACCACCATCCTGCTGAGCCCCCAGCCCCGCCACATTCACCATGGTTGAGAAGGCAGTTCCACCACATGGGTATGCATTTTGTGATCAAGTCAGAGCCACACTGACACACTTCTGCCTCCTTTCTTCCCAGTTCCAAACTAGAGGGGGTGAAGTGAAGCAAGCTTCAGCTGTGCACTTGCTGGATGCTCTGATCTCCCCTCAAAAATGTAGAGCTAAAACAAATCCTAGACTTTCTCTGCATGCTGCTAATGAAACTGATTCCTCTGGTTCTGAACAAATATACAAAACCAAAGTTACGTATTAACACAGTTTCTGCTTCATATTCAGCTCAGACAAAGAGAACTGGGTTTTAAAATTTTTATTCAATCATTCCTATTTGTACCCAGATCCCTCTCATTTATGTCAGCTTGTTTCTGTTGAATTCAACATATCCATCTCTTTTCCCATCTCTTCAGCACAAGCATCTATCTAATCTATATTATATAATACAGACACACTCCCACACAGTTTCTTCCCCAATACCCATTCATTAGTAGTTATATGATTGAAAATATTGGGATATCAACCTCTTACATCATCTCTATGCCCTCTATGATTTTAGACACTTTCCCAAATTCTTTTTCTTTCTTTCTTTTTACCTAGCAGCGATAGTACAATGTATGCCGCCAGTTATTACACAGCATACAAACAAGAACATAAACTAATAAGGTGACAATACAAAAATACAACTGAAGGTATAGTGCTGGTTTGTAGAAGGGACATAGCAGCAGTGTGACTAGAAAACTGGAGACAACAGCCTTTTCTCCAGAAATGGACTCACTTTACTTACTGTTTCCTAGATTGGTTATCCTGGATCCTATTAACAATGAAAGGAGATGAATGGCCTCCCAGAAACCTCCACAGTGAATTAAATCTCTTTTTTGATGCAGAACCCTGGTCAGGGTTGAGGGCTATTTCTTACCTTTAGAATGGCTGCAATTTCCATTCTTTACTTCATCCCTCAATGACATTGATTCACAATTGTCTGAGCATGCCCCTGGGCAACCAAGCCATTTAACGTGCCCTTCCATCTTGCCACTAAGTCTGCTCATACTAGAGGTGTATACAGAACAGTACAGAGCTACCAGAATAATGCCTTCTACCAGCCTATAAACCCAGCAAAATTCTTGGAGAGTTCCTCATAAGAGGTACTGGAGCTTCCCTTGGGGAAATCCAATTCAGTCCAAGAGCGAGAGTGGTTTCTAATTACTAAACTAGAGAAATGGGACTCATCTACCATATGGGACACAGACTATCAGTTACAGTGGCACAGGGAAACCATGTATTCATTACATTGCTTGCAACAGGTCTGATGACTGCAGACATGTTATCACACCAGGAGGTGGTTGTTAATAATGCAAACATTCATTGGGTAATGCCAATTGAAACACCCCATGTATTTTTCATTTTCTTTCAACCTATTGGAGTTAGATGGTGGAGAATAGAATATCAATATTTAGCAATAACCCAGCATTTTCTCAAAATGCAACATGGAGTGCAACAAATACAAAAGAAATTGCGCATGTTAAAATGGTAAGTTCCACTTGCAAAACTGAATTGGGAAGAGGGAGGGTTTGGTGGGAAAACAGCATGCAAGGAAAGGATTAAGCTCACCACAGACTGCTTTTTTGCTTTGGATCACTCCAGAAAAGGTTTCTTTCTCTTCAAAAACGCTATCTGTTAGCTACCGTACATACCATTTGTGTGTACCATGAACTTTGGTCCTTAGGAGCCAAAGTCTGGGAATGACTCTACTGAAATCAAATGGTTTGAAATCAATGTAAATAGAATGGAAACTGTGCTTGGAAGAATCTCTTCCATGAATTCCTGACCTTGCAAAGTAATCATGGCAGAAGAAGACAAGTTTCACAGGAATATTTTGCCGCCACTCCATCACTGCAGCTATATCTTTAGACTAATAACAAGGTCACATATTAAACAATTAACATCTTCTGCCCTCAGATGTGAGGCGCCACAGCTCCCTATCAGCCAGCTCCTTAGACAGAAGTGAGTACTTGATAAGAGGTCCCACTTGAGAAGCAGCAATTGGCAAATTTACTGCATTACACAGTAGCTATGAATGCCTTGAGCTACCACCACCCATACTGTACCTACTGAAAGGGCAAACAAAATTTGTCACCTTCAGATAAGATATTGAGGCCAGCAAGGAAGTCCACATTTCTGCTGCATACCTACATAGTTGGATTTTACATCTAGATGAGGTGACTTGGGAAGTGTTAGCAAGATCTATCTTTCCCCCCAAAATGTGTAGTACAGTGATTGATTTTTCTGTAGGAGATGGTGTGGGAAGATTTCAATGCTGGAAAAGCAAACAGTTACCAGTATGTGCAGCAGATAAAGTCTACAGTGCATCAAAGGGAGCAAGCTGCTACACAGTACCAGAACAGGAAAAAGGTAGATTACCCATATTCTTGCCCCCAGCCTCTTTGATCCATCCCTATACATGCTTTCCCCACTTGGAGAAGGCATGCAATGGTCACTGCTGTTGACACAAACATAGTCAAGGGAATTAGAACTATGGGGCTCACTTAAATTTACATGCCCTGCAAAGGGACTCTGTCCCATCCAATGGGGGTGAGCAAGATTAGAAAGCAGTGATCAGTCAGCCTCACATCTATAACATGAGCATAATAACAATGTTCTTTCAGTTGTCAAAAGTATTATTACATTAACAAATGTGAAGCACTTCCAACATCCAAAAAGCACTATATACACATGCTAACATTGCGATTTTATGCATGTCTACTCAACAATAAACCCCACTGAGTTCTGCAGATTTCTGCTTCTGAACACTACGTTTAACAGTAAGTATATATAGCTATATAGGTATTCCCAAGGCTGTGTGTCATTGCTGGAAGTATATCCAATTGCTGCAAAAAAGAGAGATAGAAAACAGGAGGGGTAAAAAGGGGAGTTGGTAAGGAGTTGGTAATATCATCCCAGAGGGAGGGGAAATGGATGCAAGGCATCTGCAGCCAACACTCATGCATCCTCTCCCCTTTCTGGATTATCTTTGAATCTGGAAAAAACAAACTTGCAGGTAAAAAACCAGCGAGATTAGAGCTGACTAAGAGTGTATGGAATATGCTACAGAAATGAGGACACAAAGAGGATTCTAATCCACACTAAATGTGGGTGTGGACAAGCCCACTGTGCACAGTGCTCACTTGTACATCTACTTATTACGCACCCTTCCCCCTAAGGTCCCAGGGCAGTTTACAGTATTAAAACACTACATAAAAAAATTACAACCACCATAAAAATAAAAATGACACCAAAGCAGTAAAAAAAAACCTGGTTGTTGTTTTTTTCCATTTACACCTAAAGTGCCTGCATTTTACTAGATGAAACAACATACATAGAATGCTGCACATTCAGTATAAAACTGCTTCCCCACAGAAAGGAGCAATGGTCTCCATTGGCGGACAAATATTTTCATCCAAAGCAATGTTAGTGTTGCAGCACACTGAAGTGTGTCTGGCTAGAACATCCAGGTTAATAAAAGCCATGCAAACTCCTGCTCTTCCAAATTGGCCTCAGTGGAATTCAAGCCAGCATTGTGCCATCAGCAAAGGTGCAGCAAGTGCCATTAAGGCTAGGGACTCACCAACACCACTTGTCATTGGTACTGCTGATACCGAAAGGAACTCAACCTGATAAGGAAAATGTATAGAGGCTCCCTATCACCACCTTCCTGGAGATACTAAGAGATGTTCAGGTGATGGTATGTAACACTTCGCCTTTAATAGCCAGCCTGATCCTAATGGAGCCATTGCACAGCTATCTGATGCTCTTCTTAGCACCCTCCACTCATGCCTCTCAAGCAATTATGCTTTTAAAAAAGACTGTTGGGTTAGATAAGCAATATTACAGTATTTTCCATTCTCAGAGTAAATGGCAGGGTGAAGGCAGCATCTGAAATAAAAACCAAGAGTCTTGTGACACCTTTAACAAATTTAGTATGGCATAAACTTTACGGTCTTTAAGGTGCCATGATATTATTCATAGTAGCATAGCTTGTCCTCTGGATACAATGGGACAGTTATATAACAAAATCACTATCACGCTTTATTCCAGGGATGGAGAACCTTGGCCAGATATTTGTGGACTTCAACTCCCATCAGCCCCAGCCAACAGGACCAATAATCAGGGATGGAGGGAGCTGTAGTTGAACAACATCTGGAGGGCCACAAGTTCCTCATGTCTGCTCTACACTCTAAATCAGTCACATGCAATATGAAAACAAGACCACATTTATTTGCTGGAAAGGTGGAGTTGGGCAGACCATGTGAAAAGACATATATTCATTATTTTAAACAAAACATGGCCTTATATATGGCATTGATTGGCATGCTGCAGAATAAGTTTTTAAATGTTAATTTCTAGAATTCTCAGAATCATAGATATATACAAAGATCTGTGTAGACCTTTCCTCAGATTTCAATTTCAATCTGCAGGGCAGGGTAATCAAATACCTGGGGAAAAAATATCAGGAGGTAGATTTGCTGCGACCCTTTGCTGTTCCAAAAAGTACAGGAAATAGCGATACAAGTTTTATGAAATCCACAGTATTTTCAATTAGTATTTTACTTAAAAATTAAAACCCTTGAGAAAAATATTTTACCATACTTAAGAACTAAAATTTTGTAGGACCACTGGGGGTCCACTGGGGTTTAGCCAACCCTAAGGTAGGGATGCGGGTGGCACTGTGGTCTAAACCACAGAGCCTAGAGCTTGCCGATCAGAAGGTCAGCAGTTCGAATCCCCGCAACGGGGATTCTGTAAAGGAATGCCTCTCCTTTCAGTTGCTAATTATGAGGTCAAAGCTCAGTAGTAGAGCATGAGACTCTTAATCTTAGGGCTGTAGGTTTGAGCCCACATTGGGCTAAAGATTCATACATTGCAGGGGGTTGGACTAGATCACACCTGTGGTCCCAACTCTACAATTCTATGATTAATATAAGCAGTCCATTTTTTGCTTCCCTGACCTTAAATAAGTGCACTTTTCCTACACAGTGCCATATTTTTCAAAGCAAATGTATTTTTCTAGATAGACAAATATTTTTTCCTACGAAAGTGAGGTCCGGAAAAAGAGAATGTAGTTGACATAGTTATTTACCTGTGGTGGTGAGCACTGGAAGATGCCGCCCCCAGCTTGCTTTAGGCCCTGGAAAAGTGACACTAGCAGTGTTTGCTATTGTAATGGAAGGGACAGTTCAATGTCTTGCCTCTCAAGGTAGGCTAGTTGTGCCCAAAGGCCAAGTAGGCTGCCACCACACTCCCTCAGCACCCTCTACAGTACCTTCAGAAGGAAATGATTTCTGGGAATCCAAGGCAGGTATTCAGGAGAGGAGACAGTCTACTCCCTCTCTGAGAACTGGATACAAAGAGATCAGGGTACTTCATTACAACTATATTCTCCAGGCATGAGTCACACAGTCTTGTTTTCATTGTAGGAAGATGTGAATTAGGATGTTAACGTCCCAACCTTTGAATCTACGTTTTCCACAAACTGCTTCTGGAGGCCCTCTGTTGTTGACTACAGCTCCCATCATCCACAGCCAGCATGGCCAATTGTCAGCGATAATGGGAGTTTCAGTCCAACATCTGGAGGGTACCATATAAAATGGTAGCTACATGAGATCAACCCACTTTCATGATGAGGGCTAATTTTAAAGTTGAGGCTTGCTGTGACAGGCTATCTAGAATTGCTTTACCTCTGGAATCACTTTGCCTCTCACACCTATTGTCTGGAAAGGAGAGCACATTTTAATTGTGAATTCCACCCCCCAAGCTCCTTTCCAGCACCTAAAATCGGGGATTATGGTCAAAAGCTTGAGTTCTAGCACCTTTCATTTTAGGCAGTAATCCTATATATGCACATCTGGGAGTAAAGCCCACTGATTTTAATAGGTCTTTCTTCTGATTAGACATGCATAGAGATGGACTACTCTCCTATTCTCTCCTCTCCCTTTACATTTTCTGCCCCTTTAAGAGTCTCTATTATTTCCTGTAGGCAATGCAGAATACTTGCATCTCTTTGAACGCAATTTCATCAGGACTTTGGGATTATTTTTAAGACACCTAAAAATAACTCACTTATAATGAAGGAAACATTATGTCTGATCTCAACTAGAAGAGACATCTTTCTTTAAAAACATATTAAAATAAGAAGCTTGCAAAAGTCGCTAGAAAGAAACAAAGAAAATACAAGGAAGCAAATTTCCTGTTCAGTTGGAATGCTGCCCTGTCACTCTTCCCAAATTAGTTTTGAAATTATATCATTCCTTATACCAGACTGCTGCCTGGAGACACCCAGTCGTTCAGAACATCTTTTGGAGGCACCAAGTCCTATCTAATCCAATTGTACTTAAAAATATAACTGGAGTGAGCCTGAACTCCAGAAAGCAATCGTTTAAATTTTCGCAAATAAAAAGCAGCCGTTTGGGGAGCTTGTTTGCTTGCCTTTGTGGCCATTCTCTTACTGCTGCAAAACATCTATTATTGCTTATATGAGTGACCCTGGGCTAAGAACCACACATCTTAACTATTTTGCTATGGTGCTTTAATGACGGGGTGGGGGGACACAATTGTCTAGGTAACCATGTAGAATAGTCCTTGGTTTGGAGCTTGTCTTCCAAAAGTTGTTCAGTTCTGCATTTGTTATGTTTGGTGAATACAACCATATGCATGGCTCGTTTTTCAGACCCATACCTGCTGGGCTATGGCCCTTTCCCCTCAGTATCCCTCAAATCCCCAGAGGAAGAGCTGAAACTCAAAATATGTTAGGATTCTTTCATAAATGTTGTGTACCATTTAGGGTTTTTGTTGTTTTTATCGTCTTGCTGAGCACTCCTCTTGGGCCGCTTAACGTAGTGTCCTGATCAAAGTCCTGGAAGCCATGTTCATCCCATACAGTAATAGGATAAAGTTATTTATTCTTCACCCTTTCCCCAAGGATCTCAAAAGCAGTATACATGGGAGTTAGTTGTTATTCTAACAACAGTTCTGCAAGACAGAATGGGCTGAAAGAATGAAACTGACCCAAGGTTTCCCAGAGAGCTTCATTTATGAGTAAACGCCAGTCATCTCAGTTCAAATCCAATACACCACCACAGCAGCTGGGGCATCACAGGGGGAAAATGTGCTCAAGACATTGAGAAACAAAGGAATGGTCCATACTCTGCCATTCATTCCTAGTTTTTGGCAGTCTGATGCTTAGCAACAACATTTGAAGTCTGCATTATTTTCCAATAATTCCCCCCTGGTGTGGAACTGTCTCCTGCTCAGTGTTCATCCATTTCTTACTTTCCAAACCCAGTGAATGCTTTTGGTCATCAGAGAATACAGTGACATAGAGATGAAAGTCTTCAGTGAAATGTTTATGTGGTACCTCTTAAAAGGCATAAAACCACAACCATTACTAGAAGTATTGGAAGTATTTAGTAGAAAAAGCATTATGATAATACTTTTGAGACTGGCTGTCATTAATCTTCTGGGCACCTCCCAATGACTTGGTTTATTACCAAGTCAAGGCCATAAGCAGTGGAATCAATCACATTTAATCATGGCTATTCCAACTCATACAGGAAACAGCAATTTGAGCAGAATCCACATTTGGGGACAGGAAAAAAATTCTCCCACTGGTTCCATTGGCCTTTGGTGTTTTTCCAGTTCTCTTGGGCTATTAAAAACAACGAGTCATCACACAGCAGAAAAGTGACTGTAACAATAGATTGCAAAAAATGAGCAATGAATAGAACATAGCTTATTTCACATGGGCACCAATAAAACATCCAATCCCTTCAGTACCTTGGTTTCCCAATCTGAAAAATGGGCATGATACATCCTCCAACCCTGAAGATTTACAGGTAATTTACACAATTGCCAAATGCATGGCTCAGATCTTGTAACTTAGCACTGAACAATAATGCCGCAATATGGCTGGACTTGGCAAGGGATAATGCCATCATTACTTCAAGTTGCATACCAAGCACCTTTCAAATATGAAAAGCTCTCATTCAGATAAAGACATAAAGGTAAAGGGACCCCTGACCATTAGGTCCAGTCGTGGCCGACTCTGGGGTTGCAGCGCTCATCTCGCTTTATTGGCCGAGGGAGCTGGCATACAGCTTCCAGGTCATGTGGCCAGCATGACTAAGCCGCTTCTGGCAAACCAGAGCAACGCACGGAAACACCGTTTACCTTCCTGCTGGAGCGGTACCTATTTATCTACTTGCACTTTGTGGTGCTTTTGAACTGCTAGGTTGGCAGGAGAAGGGACCGAGCAACAGGAGCTTACCCTGTCACAGGGATTCGAACCATGACCTTCTGATCAGCAAGTCCTAGGCTCTGTGGTTTAACCCACAGTGCCACCTGCGTCCCGATAAAGACATAGCCCAGGTATAAAAGTACCCCAAAAATAAGTGATTTGCCTCCTAGAGGGTGGATGATATCTGAGTACAGATAGCAGAGCAATTTCCCAGAGGTGGGGATGACAGATTATGGTAGTGATCAAACTGGAGCAGCACAACACAACAAGAAAGGCAGCAGTGGGTAGAAGTGGGCAAGTACAGAGATACACTATTGGGTGTTTGGAAACAATGATGGTTGCGGCACAGGAACCTTTTAAATAGCTATAAAAAGAAAGATAAATTATTATGTATAGACGTATTGTTGAATTAAATTACAAACCAGTCTTCCCCAAGCATAGTCTGAATCCATCCCATACCAGCCTTCTCCCAATTTGGTGTCCACCAGATACAAACTGGACTACAAATCCTACCAGCCAGCATGGCCCATGGGCAGGAATGATGGGAGCTGAAGTCCAAAACAGCTACAGGGCACCATGCTGGAGAAGGATGACATAGACATTCGTGGCTGTGTATCAAATTGAATCAAGAACATAGGATCACCACCATACTCCATAGTATGCCTTGTTACCAATACTTAAAAGCCATTTCCAATGGGGGGATGAGGGGGCATGTGGGAGGAAGCAAGCAGAACAAACAAATGCACTTAGTGCCAAGCATGAAATTCCATACGCAGACAGGGAAAGTCTAGGCTGTGTTTTAACTGTGTACAAATTTCCTCACTGCCCACTATGCCTCCCTCTTCCTTAAAACCTTTGGAAGTTGTGTGGCTGGCTTTTTCCTGCCCAGATTTTCCAGCTGTTTTATGTGCAACAAGATGTTCAAGTTCGGTCCCTAGTGACTTGCTAAAAATCTGAAACCCAAAGCTAATTACTAGTTCCTGCATCCAAGATTAATAATCAAAGGGCTGGCAGGGTAGCACACGTCCCCTAAATGTTTTGCTTAAGCAGTAAGTGTTTGTTTACCAGGCTTCCAAGAAACGGAAAAGGTGACAGAATGGCTGATTGAGAGCCTCCTGTTTATTACTTCACTAGTAAGCAACAAAGTATTCAGAACCACGCACACATTTTTCAGTTCAAGGTCTAAAGACGTTCCATTCTGAACCTCAGCCAGTAACATTATTGCTTCTATCTACCATAAAAGAAGGTTAATGACAGTCTCCATTTTACACTTTATTCACCTCCCAGCCACCTACAAATGATGGACCACTTCATGAATGGGGCCCTCAACCAAAAAACCCCGTCTCCCACCCTTGAAGAAATGCTTTGAAATATCTCTACGCTGTGACTCCCCTGCAGTGCTGCTCTGCTTGTTTATAATAATCTCTTTGGTAAAAGTTAACTTGTCAGGGCTTGCTGACACAAGGATGCTGACCTAGATTAATATCTCCTTGCCCTTTCCAACAGACTGTTACTAGTTTGCATATGTTGGTCTTGTTTTTTAAAAAACAAAATTGCACCTATTTTTCAGTTAACCGCTCTCATAAATCCAGGTGTTCTCAAGGTTATGAATGTAGATAATTGCTCTACATCAACAATGCTAAAACACAGGAGGATCGCAAAGCATCTGAAATATAGAATGCAATCCTGCATCGCAGGTAGTGTTGTTTAATATCATTTAGTTATTTAAAGTCGACTGAACAAAGCGCAGTCCATCCAAGGGCAAGATCCACCGGGTACATATGGAGCTGCCTAGCACAGAGACAGATTAATGGTTCAACTTACTCAGCATTGTCTACATCGATTGGCAGCAGCTCTTCCAGCCCTACCTGGAGATGATAGACAGGCCTGCTGTTAACAGGGGGGTACAGGTGAACCTGCTGTACTTGACCTGGAGCCAGCAGCAACTCCAGGCTCAGAGATTTCACCTAAAACCAAAAGGGCACAAGTCTCTAGCCCTTATAAAACAAGAGATACAAAGCAAACTGTGCACATATCATTCTAACCAATTGCTGTGAGAAGCAAACACACTCCTGCTATTCATTATTTCTAGCCAATGAGTGAAGTCACAGCTTTGATTGACATTTAATGGAAGTAAAGCCTTTTTAAATAAAAATAAATAAAAAAGCTGTGCGGTATCTGGAAAGGGATTTCCTAGCTTATTTTGAAGCCTGTTTGTTTTAGTCTTTCCTGCTTCTGAGTGGACAGTGGTGTTTCTCTTTGTTTCCTTGGGGTAATAAAGATGAGTGGCTCCTGTTCATGCCCTTCCGGCATGGCTTTAATCTTATGCAACATATATCTATTATCTCCCAGGTTGTAAACCTAATGCCTACCCTGACCATGCAAATGCAAATGTAATCCATCAGTAGTATATCCATGTTGTTGGAGAGGGACTTGTGTGTTTGGGAGAACATAGCTAAAACAAGGCCTACACAACAGCCCAATATATAATGCTTGTCATGGATGAGGAATCTCATAGGCAATAGCATGAATAGCCCAGTAGTGTAGTCCAGTCTCTTGGTTGCCAAGTGTGCAGGGGTGGGACCATGGAGCTGCCTTCCTGACACTGGCTGTTGCAGCTTATCAGAACAGGACTGTAGAGGGACAGTGCCGCAGTCAGGGCTCACTGTCAGGACCCCTCAATCCAGCAGCGATCCAGACACTTTTTTGGAGACCCCAGTTGAACGAGTCAGATCAAGTTCAAGGCTGTGAGCTGGCCGTTGGCAACCAGTGCTGGAATTCAACATAGTGTTAAGTGGGGTATGCATATGTGGAATAAGGCCTCTCACACAATGGGACTTTCCACCAACTCCCTTCACGCGCCCAACCTCACACCTTTTCTAGGTTTTCCCCAACACCCCAGAGCAGATGTAGGGAGCAGAGTACGTGGGACAGAGGAGACGAGGAAAACTCCTGCTGTGCAAGCCAACATCATTCCATGTCTGTAGCAAGCTAGTTGCATCCTGTCCCAAGAGACCACTGTACCTGAGGGTCTGGACAGGTGTCGCCAGAAGAACTGCCAATACGTCCAGACCTCATACCCTCATGGGTGCTTTCTCTTGAGCCTAATGAACCAGATGCCTCCACTACACTTCACCAGTCCAGCAGCACAAGGAGCACACGAAGAAAGGGGTTATAGAAAAGGAGGAGACTAGAGGAGGCTGTCTGGAGATGGAGGTTTCAACAGCCTCAGTCTGCTCCCAACCTCTGTTGGAGCAAGGTGCTCAGTTGGAGCTATCCGTGGTCCTGCAACATCTGCCTTGCCTTGAGTCCTGCCTCCTTCTCTGTGGGATCCAGCATCAGACCAGAACACAACACTCATGGGTGCACAGGCTTGGCAACCCCAACTTTACCACTGTCCTGCCCCAGCACTCTCCAGATATGCTACAGCAATTCTGGCTTCTGGAGAGCAGCCCTGCAATTCTTCCCACAGATGTGGAGGCTGCTACTGCTCTTGGCATGTTGGGCTTTTAAGCAAAATACAGTGGATGGGGGAGTTAAAATTGAATAACAATGGGGCGGGGGGCGGGTAATTTATTGCTTTCCCACCCATGGGAGAAAACTGGCATAAAAACCTAAATGGTTATAGTCACATCAAAAGCACAAATCCTTTTTTCTCAACCCAAACTAACTTTTTTAGACCTGTACTGTACAACAATTAAGATTTCTAATTTCCAATGTAAATAAGAAACATTTTGGATCATGAGCTTTCAAAGGATTCCATTGTAGTACTGTCTGGATTTCTCAATAATATCATATCTGAGGAAGATATTGAAATGAGAGCTTAAAGTACCAAGTTGCCCCCAAGATTGGGGGCGGGGGCGGGCAAGGAGTGTGCATGAATTCCAGCTTAGGAGGTTTGGCATGTGTCCTTCCTAGTTAGTATGCTAAATATTCCTTGAGTGGAATGTATATATATTTCCATTCATGCATAAGTGTCATTTTCTTTTCAAAAGTGTTGTCTTAAAAGGTATCACCCAAGCCATGCATGGACCATGCAATTTCCAAGATCTGTCTGCCTATCCAAAGACTGCAACTTCAGCACTGGTGATCTTCATTTCCAGCCTCCTAACTTACAGATGCTATTAAAACAAAACAAAACAAAAAAACCCAACTAATTTCCCCTAAGCAAAGCCAAAAACATCAAACTATTGTTGCTCCCCATTTCATATTTCTCTCTCCTCCTCGCCTTCCCTGAAATCTCTCCATCCCCAAACCAACACAGAGCAAAAGTATTAGAACTATGTAACCCTGGGTCAAATTTCACCCTGGCTTCAATTAGCAAGGGTTAAAAATGGAACAAGTCTTTACTTTCCCATAGGAAATCCACTCTACATTTGTCTAGGGTCAGAATAGGTCACCCAGCACTTTTTCTAAAGCAAAACAGCAGCATTTCCCATCCCTTTATGGACTGAGTCTTTTTCATAGATGCCTAAACTTCCCAGTGCCCTTGGATGTAAGAGCTAACGGCTGACTTAAGGTTAAAAATGTCACAGCTCTATCACAAACACAACACAATCTATGCATTTTTATTTCTCTATTACAAGAGAAAAAGAGTGCTTCGACACTGCTCATTTCCCACACTGCCAGCAAGCACTGTGATGCTAAATTGGAAGTGTCCTTAGGTACAATCCAAGGCAGAAGAATCCTCCGCCAGTGTCAGGGGACTGCCATCGGAATAGGGAAGGGAAGCTGAGGGGCAGCTGGGTTACAGGGAACCTCCGAAAATCTTGCGAAGCAGTTCCTTTTCCTGTGGTGGGGAAAGCCACACCTCCAGTGAGGAAGAGGGGAAGGGACCAGAGGATGCTGCTGGGAGCCTCAGCACCACTCCTGGTCAAGCCGGCCAGGAGGGAAGCACGCCTCTTCCGTTGCCCACCCTGCGAAGGAAGGAAAAGGCTGGGGGTGACTAAGCTATTATGTTGGGGGAGGACCCGAAAACGACCACTCCCGGATTCTGCTAGCAATTGAGGCAGACATGAACTTGTGGTACTGCACTGTAAATAGTTTTGCACCAAAATAAAACCTGTAAAAGACAGGTTGGAGTCCTGACTGGTTACTCACGAGCAACCACCATTGCCATCTGACAGCCAGCATTGTACATTGACTCTTAGAAGATTTCACTCTTCTGCAATCATATCCATTTGCAGTGCAGACATGTAGAGGGGGCCAGGTCTAGTTGATAAGCCCAGGTGGAGACCCAAGTTTGGGAAACACTGATCTAGAGACAAGAAGAACTCTAACTTCTTAGATGGAAGGTAGTAGACAGGCAAAGGAACCTTGAAGCATTAAGGAGTGAAAGGAACTAGACCCTGAGAAGGCTCTTGTAAGGAAAAATAATTCCTACAACAGCACTGGGACCTGGTCAGCCTACAAGGAGCATACGTCTCCTTTCAGAAATGAAAATGCCTCTGGTTTATACCTTAATTTACATTAGGATAGCATCTCTTTGTAACCGTATTGCAATGTTTCCCCTTCATTCCACCTCCCATAATTATTCATTTGTCATTTGGCTAATTATAGAACTTGTTCCATGTCCCATCCAGCCTAGGGCAACCCATTAGCATTATGATTTCTGTCCAAAGCTGTTTCTTTTTGGATTAGAACGTAGGTGGCTGCAAAAGCAAAAAGGCATTGTGGAAAGGTTTTAATTTTCCTTACTCTCACCCACATGCTCTCTCTACAATCAAGAGCCATTAACTACGGTGTGGGAGCTTTTCAAAGCTCAGGTCCAAATGCGCTCTAGTTTATTCAACACTGTCTCGAGGGGGGGCATTTTAAGGAGGCAGAAAATGCAGGGGCTGACAAAAGCTGCACAAACAATATGTCAGCACCAACCCCAAGCAGTGAAAGGTGCAAGCCATGTACCTCTTTCTTCAGAAGTGTATTCCTTCCCTTCCAAATGCAGCATGTGGGGTGATTGCATAAGGAAAATCACACCATATAAGCTTTAAGGTATAATGAGGGTAGAGGAACCTGGCAACACAACCAAGTCAAAGAAGCCTGCACTGCAGAATGAGAAGTGGAACCAAATGGCAGATTAGTGAAGGGAAAGCTAGGGGTGCCTTTCTGCAAGAAGAGGGATCTCCTTGACATGTCTACTGGTTCTCCTCAACATGTAGTTGCTAATTAAATCATAACCTCTCTGGGTTTCAGCATTAAAAAACAGAATAAATAGAATAAAATAACTTCCTCAGGATTACAGAACCAGGCTTACAGGAATGGCTGTACACAAGGACTCAGAAAACAAAGGAGCAACAAATAGGATTCCAAAGGGTAGAGGGGTTTTTTAAAAGGCATATTTGGCTAGCAAATTTTGAAGATCACATCCTACCCCAAACTTCAAACACTTCCAGGCAGCATCCCATGAAAGACTTTCATCTTAAGCAAGAGGTCACCCAGCCATGAACCCAGTAAGTTTCCATTAAATACAAACACAGATTTGTTGTAGCATCAACATAGGCTGTAGGCCAGACGCTGCCAGAAAACAGACAAGGGCAGCCTTGCTGACTTATGACAGTGATCTTCACTGCATGACCTTAGGCAAATCAGACTGAGTTCCTCATTTTTTCAGGGCTTCCTAGTCTAGTATATTGGCTGGCAAACAAGGGGAGGATGAGGGGAAATAGGCTCCCTTTTAGAAAGATCTTATCAGCCCAAGATTTAATTTAGTCAAGTTGAAGAGTCCAGTTTAAAGCCATTCTCTCTTTCCTTCTACCATGTTAAGCAACTTCAGAGCCTGTCAGTTTCATAAGAATGCAACAGCCCAGCTGGATCTGACCACAGGCCTATCTAGTCCAGCATCCTGTTCCCTACATTGGCCAACCAGATACCTGTGGGGAATCTGCAAGCAGGGCCTGAGTGCAACAGCACTCCCCTGCCCTCCAGTGGTTTTCAACAACTGATATTCAGAACCATCAACTGTAGACTTACAGCCAAGCCATCATGTCTAGCAGCCATTGATAGTGTTATGTTCTATGAATTTATCTCATCCTTTTTTTAAAGCCATCCAAGTTGGTGGCTGCCACTGCTTCTTGTGGGAGCAAATTCCATAGTTTGACTAAGCACTGTGTGAAGTAACACCCTCAATCTTCTAGCAGTCACAAAATTAAAAGACGCCTGCTCCTTGGGAGAAAGGCAATGGCAAACCTAGACAGCAACTTAAAAAATAGAGGCATCACCTTGCCAACAAAGGTCCGTATAGTTAAAGCCATGGTTTGCCCAGTAGTGATGTATGGAAGTGAGAGCTGGACCATAAAGAAGGCTGATCACCGAAGAATTGATGCTTTTGAATTATGGTGCTGGAGGAGACTCTTGAGAGTCCCATGGACTGCAAGAAGATCAAATGCATCCATTCTTAAGGAAATCAGCCCTGAGTGCTCACTGGAAGGACAGATTGTGAAGCTGAGGCTCCAATACTTTGGCCACCTCATGAGAAGGGAAGACTCCCTGGAAAAGACCCTGATGTTGGGAAAGATGGAGGGCACAAGGAGAAGGGGACGACAGAGGACAAGATGGTTGGACAGTGTTCTCGAAGCCACAAACATGAGTCTGACCAAACTGCGGGAGGCAGTGGAAGACAGAAGTGCCTGGCGTGCTCTGGTCCATGGGGTCACGAAGAGTCGGACACGACTGAACGACTAAACAACAACAACAAATCTTCCAACTTCATCTTCATTTGATGTCTAAGTGTTCTAGCGTTATGAACAGAATATTTTTTTTTCCTCTGTCCGCTTTCTTCATGACATTTATAAATATAATTCTTACTTGCCTTTCCTCTAAAGCTCCAAATGCTGCAAACTTTACTCACAAGGCAGTTTCTCCATCCACTTGATAATTTTGGCTGCCATTTTCTGAATATTTTCTAGCTCAACAAAACCCTTTATGAGGTGAGGCAACCAGAACTGTACATAGCATTCCTTGGCAGGTGAAGATAGTGGACTTTTGGGAGCTAGCAGACCTGACCGGAAGAGTCCGTGACCAGAAGGAGGGGGAGTACCAGGAAGAATGGATGAAATTCAAAGTCTATTTAGCTAAGTATGCTAAGATAACTTAAATAGAAATACTTGCAAATACCAGATTGGCTTAGGATTTAAATATGTGATGTTATAGAATAATATGTTTAAAGTTAATATGAAAAGAAAGAAAGATGTTACTTGACTAAGTAAATTTCATGAGAAACTAGTTTTGGAAAACTGTTACAATGATATACATTGAAACTCAGCCAGGGGGATTTGAGGAAGTCACTTAATAATGTTAACAAAAGTGGAATTATTACAGTTAGGATGTTTGTTTGTTTGTTTGTTTATGTTTGTTATAAATTTGGAAAATCAATTAAAAAAATTGAAAAAAAGAAAGAAATGTACATAACATTCCAAACTATTTGTTAACTGTTTTGCTTCAGAATTTTAAATTTCAAGGCAGGTCATATATTCCCCAAATGCAACAGTTAAGATCACAAAGGAAATGATGCAATTTCTTCTTAGGCCATTTTTAGGTTTCAGATCTAAATGCAGAAAATAGGGCTGAAGGTCATTTAGGTTCTATGCAGGCAGGCAGGCGCAATCATTATGAACAGTTCCCTTTTTACAATGAAGGCTCATTTGCTTTGGTTCTAGGGAACCAGTAATGAAATCCAGGAAGCCCCATGTTCCTGGTTTAATGTGCAAGTCCTCATCTAGAAATGCTATAATAAAAGCACCCTGATGCAGTTGACTGCATTGCAGATTGGGCTGTAAATCAAGATAACTTTGTTAAATGATAGGCAGTAGTAGTGTGCCCATCACACCAACTCTCTTTTCAGTGAGGCTTTGGATTGCTGCTTGCATTCCCCTCATTTGGCTACAAGGAGGGCGTTAAAAGAACGCTCACAGGTCTGAGACTGGAATGCAGTTAGCAGCCTGAAAAGGGGAGGATCTATAAATCAAGAAGTATAGACTCATGCAAAGAGGCCGTTCATTCAGGCCATTTGTCATGCCTCCTTTATTCATTATTAAGTATTTGGAAGCGCCATGCGCAAGTCATTGTCTCAACATCAATTCTTTACCGGTTACAATAACTGGGGAAATGTTCCCAGGAAGATGACTAATATAAAGGACCACAAAACATTTAATCATTTTAAATGAAAGTTCAACAAAATGTTCAATATGCAATTAATAATGTTTGGAATAGGTAGGGAGCATTACATTTTAGCATAAAGCACTAAGAAACTGCCTCTTTAATTCTTGAGCTTCCTGAATCATGAAGAGCCACTGCTAAATGTGACATTCATCAGATGAAAACCTAGCAGAGCTTGAATAGCTGCAAATGTCATGAAGCTATGCAGCAAGCAGCCTTCCAGCTTAAAAGGATACCAGCAGCCTGGGAGAAAGGTTCGCAAGCTGTGTAGTGTTACTAAAGGTCTCTACTTCCAGCTGTTAATTTGAGACTTCTTCCAACTCAGATCAAAAGGCCTTTCTGTCTGATGCACAACCATCTAACCATACACTGAATGGAAAGAAACCACCTGTAGCACTAATTCTGATTCTATCAGCATACCGCTCCTGGGATTGATGTTTTAGATCCCCTTTTCCCAGATGAGCAACTGAGATTAATTGGAATCTGTATAATTGGCAAAACTGTGGTAATATTGGGAAATTAATAAAAAAAATATTTTCAAAAAAGAAGGTGTGGTGGAAGACAGCGTGGAGCAGGCTTCCTCAACCTTGGCCCTCCAGATGTTTTGAGACTACAATTCTCATCATCCCTGACCACTGGTCCTGCTAACTAGGGATGATGGGAGTTGTAGGCCAAAAACATCTGGGAGGCCGAGGTTGAGGAAGTCTGGCGTGGAGCTTGAGATCTGGGGAGATTGCTTTTCCAGTATGTTTGGTGCAAGCAAATGAAACACCATATACTTGATGAAGAAATCCGCCAGTGAAAGTTAATGATCGTAGTTCATATTAGCTAGAATATCCCTCCTAGGTTTAAGCTATGGACATGTGGCCTACTAACAGAGCATATTTGGAAATATTGTCTCTTGGAGTCTAGCTTTATGGTCTGCTTTGGCTGAGCAGGGTGAAGTGAAATATAAACTCAACTCACTACTTCCAGCATTCATTATCAAATAAAATAATGAATATTCCACCCTGTTCCCCTCCACTGCCATATCATGGGACTGCTACTATTCCTCTCATCCGAGAGGACATAGGGCCATAAGCCCCAAAAAGAGAAGGTACATAAAATCATTTAAAGGAATTGGCCTGTAGGCTACTAACAACAAACCATTTGTTCCAGAGTACACATGCAATGAGTGTATCCAAGGTCAAAGGTTTGTGCACTATTTGGACTATTCCCCAAAGAGTCACACAGAAAGGCATTTCAAAAAGTTTATTCACATCAGAGCCAGGCTATACCTGAATATAGACTTGAAAGACAAGATTTTCAATTCAAGGTCCTTCAGGCCAGAGGTTAGAGCTGAAGGCTTGAGCTGGGGCCTGGAAAGGCTGGATGCTGCAAGCAGGAGGTTCTGTTGACCAAGCGAGGACCTAACTCATAGTTTTTAAACCAGGTCAAACCAATGCAGATAATTCATATTGCTTTCCAGAAGCTGAATGTTGCACACCCCTCTTCCATTCTAGACATGAAGAAGGTTCTAAGCAGAACTGATATTTTAATGGGATACAGTCCCTGCTAAGTTCCAGCCTTGAACCACAAGGATCCTAGTTCAAACGCAAAGGTCCCTGGAACTTAAAAAAAGCACAACAACTTCCCAAGTGTTTTAGAAGTCAAATATATTCAATTCAAGAAGGTGTATGTGAGAGAGAGAGAGAGAGAGAGAGAGAGAGAGAGAGTGTTTTAAACAAATCATAATTGGAGAATGCCATCTTGAGGCACTGTTTAGTTGAATTGGAACAAGCTACCCTAAAAGCACACAGATATGTTCGGCAAGTGGTACAGACTGACCTCTCGTAGGTTGCTCTCCAAGGTCCTTCACCCCAGGCATAACTTTATAAAGGCCAGGGATGAGTGGGATATGCCAGTGGCCACAGACAAGAGGCAGAAAGGTTATTAGATGGCCATATTACTCCAAGCAGATCAAGTGGCTCTCCTACCTCTCCGTTCTCAGCAGTGACATATGAACACCCATGTGCATCACTATTGTGATGTGTATTTTAATTTGTAAGCTATCTTGACTTAGATTTTCTCCCAGGAATGAGGGGTATATGAATGTCAAAAATATACAAATAAACATTGCCCTTGTGGCTAGAGTTTCACCAGCAGGAGAAATTATGTGTTCAAGCCAAACTGTTCTGGCAGCAGTACAAGCAACAATCCTGTAATTACATGGGTCGCCCATAAGCACACATAGCTGAGCATGGAATAGCAGCCTCAAAATTTTCAGCCGCCTTAGGCAGCCTTACTCAGAAGCGCTTCCCACAGAGTTCTGTGAAACCTGCTTAGGACAGTAACCTTCAAAGAATAACACTGAAGATATGTAATTTGAAAAGGCAGCTTAGAAAGAAAGAAAAAACTTTTTTAAAAAAAGAGTAAGAAGGTCTGCTCTAGCCATTCTTTTATTCAACTATATTCTTTTTCCCTTCTGCAAAACAAACCACCTTTCCACATCCTACAATGGACAATGGCAGATGCAGTAATATCCAATCCAGTTTATCCAATGAATAGTTTCTCTATGCATTTGGAAGCAAGATGGAGAGCAAACCAAGGGCTACTGAAATGGCTGAAGAACAAGCAATGATTAAGCACCCCCATCCACCCCTTGTAGGTTTGCCTAAATCATAGTGAATGTAAGACAGATGATCTAAGCCTGCAAAAATGTATCCGGTCACTTGCAGTAAATGTTTGTGAAACAGCAGATCCTCATATCCCGGCCAAAATTGTTCCTGGTTTGGAAGTGTTTAAACAGTTCCTAGTGGTTTTCACTGGTGACCTACTTAGTCAGAACTCTAGACTGCCACATGCAAGGGAGGGCAGAGTTTCCCACAGTGGTTTGCAGTTCAAGATGCAAGACTGGATCTAGTACTCTGAACTATTGCCCTGTTGCTGTTTGACACATGCTTTTCCAAAGTGCTGAGAATTTTTTCCAACTCTGTTTATTCTGCCTTCTGTGATTTGAAGTATGATGGAAACAGACTCTTTAGTCTACATGAAAACTAACGGGGCCAACCACCAACACTTTAGGGTGCAATTAATTAACAAAGCACTAAATGGAATGATGGCAAATAATTGCAACCAACATTTTTAGATTTGTCACAAGCAAAGTCCCAAGTATTAAATAATGTGCTTTGTTCCTTCTAGCCTACTGAGCTAGATAATAGGTAACAGTGAATCACAGGGAAAGTGTAGGCCTGACTGTATGCCATATGCAAGGCTATAGGCCAGGAAAGCCAGAAGCCCCTGTTGGCAATGCTGGTTATGGTACCCATGATGTAGGGACACATATATACTTCACTAATGAGGAAGGAGCAGTAATAAAGCAGTGGTTTCATGCTTCCCAACTTCTACAATACCTTGGCAAAACAAATAAATGCATAGGTTACACACTAACTGTGCTAGCTACATATGAAAGCTGAGTTCCCAAACAACACTAAGTCAGGGTTCATTTTAACCATATTTTGTTCACCAAACTATGAATTACAGGCATACAAACAAACAATGCCTTGTTTCTCCACAGCTTTGTTAGTTTTCCAGCTTCTCTCTCCTTGTGTCTGTGTAGCTTAGCAAGCATCTGGAATGAAGCAGCAAAACAGGCCATGGTCAAGCAAGGCTGCTGGAGTCAGACATAATACCAAACAATAGTTAAGAACAGAAGCCATGGTTCATAAGCCAACAACAAACCATTGTTTCACAACATGATTGGCGATCACAAGCTCAAGCAAACCACACTTCGGCTAAATAGACTGTAGCCTTTCTTCACTCGAACTGCTCTCCCATACTAGACTGATACAACCTTATGAGCAGCAAGAGAGATTTGATAGATCTACCAGTGCACCTAGTACATTGTGTGGAAAACAGTTAGCACCAGTATAATATTAGCATTATATTATAAGATTGACAAATAACAGTGCACAGGCAATGCCTATCATGTGCCCTTCCTGAAGACACAACTTGGAATGCAGAGAAATTTATTATATATACAGCCATTTAGTCCCAACATGGCAAGTCTCCAGCTCCTCAAGCAATTTTGGCTGAATATGCAAGGCTTGCAAGTTGTAAATACTGTCCTAGCTTGCTTGGATTATATTGTCTAGCACCAGGCCAGCCAAAGACAGTGCATATTTATTACTGCCAAAAGATTATTTCAAATAGTTTCTTAATTTCACACAAGTTCATTCTGATATACATTCAGCAATAAACATTCACCAAAATATTTCCTCTATGTAACAATGCAAGCAACAGGGAGGGCAGCTACACAAGCTTGTAAATGTGGCTATTTCTTCCAACATGAAGCCAAGGAAGGGGGAAATACTATTTAAATGACAATAGTTACATTCTTTAGCAGGTAAGGCTTGCACGTAACACAGGAATGTTCTACTAAACTGGGCCTTGTCAGAGACAAAAGTTCCACATGGAACCTTATAGTTTATCCCTATACAATGGCAGTCACTTTTGTTTCATTCAATATTACAGCATGAAACAAAGTTGCTCTGAAACATGTTTACCACTCCACCAATTTACCTAAGAGAGGGAGAGACTTCAGACAGCAGCATTTAAAATCTAAAAACACACTAAGGAAAGGCGTTTAAAATAAATGTGTTCTTTTTAATAGGGAAATAAAAAGTTGTTTTCAGCAAGGTCAGATATTCCTTGCATTTTTCATACAAAAGTGAAGCGGTTTTGCAGTGTCTATATCCCTTATGTTACTCTGCAGTTTGGATTGTGGACTAATAAGAGAATCTCATATTGTGTTGACCTCATCAAAATATTAAAGATAATCTTTCTGAAACTGCCGCATCCAGTGCATTCTGGTATGGAAACTTCTGAAAGAAACTTAAGCATGCTGCTACAGAGCAGATGAAATCAGCAAAATATACATTTTACACGCTTCTTATCCTAAAATACACATTTTGTATACATTTAACCCAAAAAGAAACATTTTGGCTTTTTTGAAAAAGGTGATAACTATAGTTCAAGATTCAGAAGAGTACAAAAACTGTAGAGTAAATGCATTCTGGTATGTATATTAGTCCAGGAATTGCAAATCAGGTTGGATTGCTTAAAAATGCAGGCTGAACATAATCCTTGAGCATCCTTAGCACAAGTCCAGTTCAGATGTGATGATCTCAGGCCAAGAGATCATCCTGAGAACAAACTATGTGCCCACATTCTCCCACCTCCCCTCATGTGCCCAGCTTTTGGTGCTTATATCCTGGCTTTTAAAAGTGTCCTGTGATGTCAGAATTAGGAAACAGTGTTTTGACAAGGCAGGATTATGATAGCCAAAGCTGGGAGCACAAGTGGGGTTAGGAGAGGACACATGCCTACTCTCCAGCCAATAAGCTTTGGCTTAACTGGCTTGAGTTCATTGTGTCTGAACCAGGCCAAATAACCTCAAATATGGTCTTAAATATTTTGCATGCATTTAAATACATCAACATTCAAATAAGCAAAACTGATCTCTTTCTCTGAAAGAGGAAAATGGGACGCTTGCAGACATCTAGCTCTGCCAAACAAGGGCAGTGTGATCCAGTTATATTGCTAGAGTTAGTGGCAGGGAATTGCATTCACTAGACAAAAAATTAATAATCATTTGGCACATTTTATAATTGCCAAAGGATGCTATTTTTATTTCTGCTTGGCAGATGTGTCTGCAAGAACGTGACAAGTTCGTTCACGACTTCTCAGGGGACCTGACAAGCTCTTTCTGGAACCCTGACCTCCCCGCACACCCACATGCTTAGCCTCCATTGATTTTCCCCAGGCACATAGACAAGTGCACTGCAGACAGGCACACTGGTGAGGCCAGCACTGTTTGCTCCATTCAAGGTATTGCAAGTGCACAATTCCTCCTATGCCTCATTATCCAATAGTTTTTCTGGATGTTTTCTGTACTTCTGGATTAGTACCTACCAAGCCTCAAGATCAGAGCATGGACACATCCCATACAAATGCACTCAAATTTTTAAAAAAGGTGTGTGTTGCACACTACTGTCTAGTCATTAAAGAAAGAGGGAGGCAATGTCACACCAGGAATAAACAGTATATCCAAAATAACACACTGTTAAAAGCATCATCAGCACATATTGGATGAGCATAACTAATGCTGCAGAAGCCATTGCCATGGGGGTGCTGTCATTTTGTTTCCTGTGATCTAAGAAGGGGTGACTATAATGTGACAGGTTAGGAATGTGGCTGATCTCACCATCATTTAATGTATCACCAGTGGGGATGGGATTGGGGAAGGAGAGCACTGGGCTTTTATAACATTTTCTCTCTCCATCAGCAGCTAGTAAAGACAAAGGCAAGAATATAGCTATATGAGATCTTATGGAGCTGGGAACTGCACTGAAAGGAATTACTTGTGAAGCACACTTTGAAACCCTCTGACAAAACAGAGGGGTTAAAAAATTTATTTAAATTGGCCCATGTAAATATCTAAAATGCACAGAGCTACTCCAGAGAAAGGCTCTGCGACTACAGCACCCTATCTAGTATTGCTAATCTCCAGAATAAAATAAAAAGAGTGAAAAGGCACAGTTCATCTTCTCTGGGACATATGTGAACACCAAAGTGTTTGCACATAACGTTAAAGCAATGATTAAAATAAACCACAGATTAATGTGAATGATCAGCATACAGTGGGACCTCTGGTTACAAAAGCTTCAGGTTACGAACGCTTCAGGTTATGAGCTCCGCTAACCCGGAAGTAGCTGCTCCTGGTTGCGAACTTTGCCCCAGGAAGCAAAAGGAAATCCCACGCCTCAGGATAAGAACGGTTTCAGCTTAAGAATGGACCTCTGGAATGAATCAAGTCCGCAACCAGAGGTACCACTGTACTGTACTAGTGTGTGCTGGTCATTAGTGCCTACTTTACTCCTCCCTCCCTCCTCTACAGTATTTGCCACATTGGAAACAAACAAACCAGAGGCTGGCTGACATGTGTATATAAACCATGATCAACTCCCACCTGGAAATCTGTGTCCCCACTGTGGAAGGACGTGTGGATCTAGAACTGGCCTCCACAGTCACTTACAGACTCACTGTTGAAACCGTGTTTATGGAAGACAATCTTACTTGGCTACAAAGAAGACAAACCCACAACTCATGGTTTGTTTATCTCCAAACAAACTACGAGTGGAAACCAAAGTTCATTCTTGGCTTACTCAATCATTGATGGTTTGGAGGAAATAAACCATGATCACTGATTAACATGCAACCAGTTTCTGGTTTGTTTCCTCCCACAATGTGGCAAATCAGGTACACTGCTGACTTCTGGTCCTGCCAGTCTAGGAGTTATCATAATTCAACCCAATTGATTAATTTAAAGATAAATGAGCTGAACTAACAAAAGTCAAGGGGTCTTATTCAAGCCAATCAATGGATGCCAGTATAAAGCTGGAGTAAGAAATAAAGCTGAAGGAACAAATTAACATTTGCTTACTGGTGGCATTTCATGTCAATGAAAGATGCTGGGGAGGACACAACTAAACACATGAACCCACTACACAAATAGGAAATGATGAGTCTGGTTGGGAGAAGAGGAAGATCATGAGGCCGGATGGCTGTGGGAGATTAGAAAGGCTTAATGAAAAAGTTGATTACTGAAGACAATGTTCCATCTTGGACTACAAACCTCTCTCTATTGTTTAAGATTCCTTCCGAGACAGCTGGAAAAGAGCACCCTTCCTTCAACACAATGTCATCCTTTCCAAACTCCTGTTTTCTTTGGAGCTGAAATTAAGTGGCACTATTTAGAAAGGGCCCCCAAATAAGAGGTTTGAGGAAGCAAAGGAAAACGAAAAGGGATGTTTCTGCCAAAAGAAGCATTTTGTTACGACTAGAATTTAATTTACTTCTCTAAAGGTTTTTTAAAAAAACAATTTTTAAAAAAAATATTTTTGCAAAAAGTATTATGCCTTGAAGCATTCAAGCAAATTCGCGCTCATGATCAAGAACATTATGTAGCATGCAGGACAACTACAGTGTAACTCAATAAAACAGAACAATGAGAACATTAGGAATACGGTTCTACACAGTTATTTCCAAGCAATGGTACTGCAAATTAAAGGCTGGCCCACACCATACATTTAAAGCACATCTAATGCACGTTTGAACCACATGACTTCTCCCTAAGTATCCTGGAAACCGTAACTTGTTAAGGATGCTGGAAACTATAGGTCTGTGAGGCAGAAACTACATTTCCCATGATTCTTTAGGGAAGGTCATGTCCTTAAAAAATGCATGTTCTTTAAATGTATGGTGTGGATCTGCCCTATGTGTGCATAGTTTTGGAATATAAGTTTCCTACACTAGCCATGAATTATGTCTCCAAGCTTATGCTATGGTTACAATGGGCATGGTTTGTGCTGTATTTCATAAACTGACTCAGTGCTATAATTATAAAGGATGGAGATTAAGATAAATTAATCTTCTCTGCAGGATCTGTACTGAGCTAGCTGTGCAGATGCTGACACACTGACCCCTTTTTAACTTTACTGTCAAACCCTCCACTCTTATGTTCAACACTGCAAATTATTCCATAATAAAGAATTCAGAATTCTGAAGGAATGAGGATCTCATTTTATCATCACAACTCTGTGAGATGGGAGAGGGTGATCTGCCCAGGGGCGACAATGTTAGTTCTGAATGAAGCCCTGAATTTTTGTGGGTCCCGGACATTTCAGAGACAACTATAGGTACACCAAAAGGGAAAAAATATCTATACGTCTTGGGATACCACATCTGACTGGATGCAAGAGTATGATTTTACTTAACAATCTGGGGAAACAAGGCTCGTGGTTTCAAAAATAGCTCCCTAGTTAATCAGAAAATGATATTCAGCCCAGCATTTCAACAGTTCAATGCACAAATGATAAACTTATAATTAGAAATCACTCACATAGAACATGGTTGCATATACAAAAGTAACAAACATCTGCAAGTGAAGCAAAGAAAACCATTCATTATCAATTGATGTTGGGATGTACCCTTTCAAAACCAAAATGAACTCTTTTTGCTGTGTGTGTGTTTGTGTGTGTGTGCTCTTTTCGAAAAAGGACTTATGAATGGAAAAAAATGTTACTTTCAGAAGGAAAGAAGCCATGATAGGAGAAACCATAAGTTTAGTTTTGTTGTAGAGCTCTGCTTTTTAAAAAACAAAATAAAACACCTGCATTGCAGGGGGTTGAACAGGATGAGCCCCTTGGTCCCTTTCATCTCTGAGTCTGTGATTCTGTCTGTGATTTGAGGATTTCAATAAATTTGTTATCAGTCTCAGTGAAACATATTTCTAAGTCTGCTTGCAGAGGTCGGTTTTATATATAAATAAGTACTACTAGTGGTATTTATCAGAAACAGCACAATTGGAGCATTCTTTGTGTACACTTAAATATGTAAATACAAGGCAGCCGGGGTCACTAAACTGTTAAATTGTGCTGCATAGCACTGTGAGTAATCTTATTCAGAACACAGAGATAAACTTGCTTGCTCCATTAAAGTCAACTGGCCTTTAGATTACACTGTATTTCTCCAATAGAAAGAAAAGAGAATTTGCATTGAAATACAGTGGTACCTCGGGTTACAGACGCTTCAGGTTGCAGACTCCGCTAACCCAGAAATAGTACCTCAGGTTAAGAACTTTGCTTCAGGATGAGAACAGAAATTACGCCGCGGCAGCAGCGGGAGGCCCCATTAGCTAAAGTAGTACCTCAGGTTAAGAACAGTTTCAGGTTAAGAACAGACCTCCAGAACAAAGTAAGTTCTTAACCCGAGGTACCACTGTATTTAACCTAAAAGCCTATATTGCTAAGAAAAGGACAAGGAAATTGTTCTTCTCCCATGATGTTATTTATGGTATTGTTAACATACCAGTGGTATTAATAACATACCAAGGATGCTTGAGAAATCCAATGTACTGACTACCCAAAGCGGCTTTCATATATAGCTTGCATTTCATTGCATCTGAACAGCTGAAGAGTCCATTTAGCTTTGTCCATTTCAAATCATAATTCTTAAATTATCCAGCATAACTCAGCAAATACATCTGGTAGGAACTGAAATTTCTTACATGTTTAAAATCCAGGGGGGATAGAAGAGAGTCATGTTAAATATTCCAATGCACATGATTTAGGCAAAAGCTTCATTATTGATGCATTTATTTTTAAACACATGTTTTGGCCAAAAAGCTAGCCAGCCATGTCATTCTAACTCCCTTTGATGGGTAAAGTCAAATTAACAAGTGCTCTAGGGGACTTGTGAATAGAGGGAGGAAAAGGGCACCCTGGGTTTCCACTCACCCGGATTACAGCTCTGACACTTTGATTTTCTTTCCCCACAAAAAAAACTGTGAGTTGCTTTATTCATAAAGTTCCAAAGGGTTAAGAAAGAAAGAATGTGATTACTGTGCTGCATCTGGATCCTTAGCCTTATCAAAGCTGTCATGGGACACAGAAAATGTTTGCACGTTTTATCTGAAAAATGTCAACCAAATTCACAGAACTAGTCTGTAGGGTATAACAAGAAGGTCTTCCTTATCACAAGCAAACAAAGCAATTATTCTGAATATGGAATAGGGAAGCAAAAAACATGGAAATTGGCAGTTTCAGTGTTTCTGTTGCTTCAAGTCCTTCCTCCATCCACCCCCTCTCATGCCTATGGGACCAAAATTCTGGCTAGCAAGTAAATTTTCACATAAAAGCCAATGGCACTCTCTGAAGCTACATACTTTTGGGCCTGAGAACATCTTTCCCCAAAGACATAACCCAACGGATTCCACCCCCACCCCATGCTCCTTGGCTCAATGTTCTGTTCCCATGGCTGAAATATGTGGGTCATTGAAGATCTAGACATTTAACGGAAACTAGGATAAGAGAGAGACATGCCCCTCCCGGCAAGGCTTCCAGATCCTATTTGCAAGAGGACGTTTACTGAAATAAGTGGAAGGGGAAAGAGAGGAGCATTGGAAACCATTTCCAGAAAGGTAGCTGTGCTGTTGTCTTGCTTTTGTTGCAAGCAGTTCTTAGTTAGGACCAGAATAGTTTCTGCTGATCAAAATAGACCAGCATGGGGCAAAATGATCACAGGATTTACCACATTTTTCGATCTATAAGACTCACTTTTTCCCTCCTAAAAAGTAAGGGGAAATGTGTGTGTGTCTTATGGAGCGAATGCAGGCTGCACAGCTATCCCAGAAGCCAGAACAGCAAGAGGGATTGCTGCTTTCGCTGCGCAGCGATCCCTCTTGCTGTTCTGGCTTCTGGGACTCAGAATATTTTTTTTTTCTTGTTTTCCTCCACTAAAAACTAGGTGCATCTTATGGTCTGGTGTGTCTTATAGAGCAAAAAATATGCTACTTAGTGTAAAGGCAATTCCTTATACAAAGCGCTTTACTTCTCAAAACAGTGCACAAGTAATAAACCTGAAAACCGCACATCTTAGGAAAGCATGAAGTATATGAATTCCAAACATGTGTGGTATAGTGCCAACTGTCTAACCCTAAACCAGGGGCAGCATCATGGGTTGACATCACTGGGTCCTTGGCAAGGCCTTCTGCCCCCTCCTCTTTGCTGTTATAAGCAAGAAAGCAGGGAGGAGAGACAGGTGTTAACTTCTGTATGTGTTGTCTTCTCTAACTCACTCCAAGAAATGGTGCCAATTGAGCCCAGAAGGAGAGGCAAGTGAATGGGGAGTGCTGAAGAGGAAAGCGTGCTCTGGAAGAGGGGTGGGGCACAGAGAAAATATTGCCCAAGCCCCCCCCCCAAAAAAAAAACTCCTAGAAATGGAAGTATTTCTCAAAACGAGACCACCTTTATTTATGCATTCATTCCAAATAAAACGTTTGAAATATTTCTATGCCACCTTTCGTGCAAATCCCAAGGTGGTTTACGACAGCAAAGCACAACTTAAGAAAACAAAACAAGATATGTAACAGCACATAACAATAAATAAACAATCTGAAACAGTAACAGCTAACCGGCCAATCTGTTAAGAAAATCTAATCAGTAGCCCATAAAAACCATGGGGAAATTAAATACAATTTCAGGCAGGACCAAAAACCTCAAGAGTGGGCACCTTTCTTATTTTGGGGAGGCGAATGGTTCCACAGACTAGGCACTGCAAGATAAAAGTCTCTCTGCTTACTGTCAGGTGTTCTTCTCCAGCAGGCAGCAGCACAACCAGAAGAGCCTCATCTCAAGATTTTATGAGCTGGGGAAGTTGACATGGGCAAAGACGTTCCTTAAGATATCCAGGTGCCAAGTTGTTACGGTTTTTATAAGTCAACATGAAACCTTAAACTTTGTCTGGCAGCACGGCATGAGCATGAGTAGGCTGCTCCCAACAGCAGCCTAACTACTGTATTTTGAGCACGCTGTGCAGCACAAGGGCTCCTCTCCACACAGCAGGGAAGAAAAGAAGGGGTACAGGGCCAGCCCAAATCCTTTTGCTGCCTGAGGCAAAGAACAAATTGGTGCCACCTCCCTACCCCAATTCTGTGTAGTCAGCTGGGTCAGCAGAGGATTAAGTTCAACCTTGGCAATGAGAGAAGACATGGAGAAAGTGACATGCAGCTGAGCAACAACTGCTGTCACAGGAAGACAGGGGCACGACCAAGGAGGGAGGCTACTGCTCCATTAGCATTGACCACCTGAGGCCATCACCTCACTCTGCCTAATGGCAGAGCCAGTCCCAAGGGAGGAAAAGGTAAATCATAAGGGACCAGATAATTGGGTTCCAAATGGAGATATAGGAAAGAGGAGAGGGAATTATAAATTTCAAAGTGGGTTTGGGGATGGGGATACTGTGAGAGAGTTCTCAGATCAAAATAAGTCCCTGAGAATATGGGGGCAAGATGACACAATTGACAGAAGCAGCAAACAGGCCTTCTTAAGCATGGCTTAGAGCTTTAGGCATGACAGCCAACAGCAGGAATTAGTGAAGGATGACCAAATGCAAAGGACACCAAGGCATTGAAGAAGGAATTTCTTGGTATTATTAGCATTCTAATGAAATATTTAAAAAATCAGTTGCTGTTGGTTCTACATGGCAAGCGGCACCTGCCCAGGTGTCATCTTTGGGAAAGCTATTAAAGATACAAAGCCATTTCCTCATATGCATGTGGTCACCCTATAACAGCCTCTGTCAACTTTGAATCCCCAGATGTTGGAATACAATTCCCATCATCCCTAACTAGCAGGACCAGTGGTCAGGGATGATGGGAGCTGTAGGCCAATAACAACTGGGGACCCAAGGTTGAGAAAGGCGGCCCTGTACTATATGTGGCATCCGTCAGTTTACATCTGAAGGTGCCATAGTTCCAAAACAAGCCAGCAAGCCTTGACAAGAGACTGATTTAAGTCAAACTTCAGAATCTCCCCTATATCAGTAGTGGCCCATGTCATATCCTTTTCCACCAAGAGTTTTGTAGGTTTTCAATTATTATCAGTAAAATTATTGAATTGATATGAAGTACAGTAAACAGAATGAAATACAGTACTGACAAATTTCTAAGCAAAAAGTACTTTCAGAAATTAGCATGCATGCTCAAAAACGGCTCTCTAAGAGTGGCTGGATTAATCATGCTTAACACTAACAGAGCTAGTTTATTTAAATCACAATTGACTGAAACCCCTAGGGCCTAATCAAGGGAGGTCAGGACAAATCTAACCAGTGTTAATCCATGTGTGACACACACACAGCATGCAAGAATTAAATGCCTTACAGAATAATTTGAGCCTTGTGGCTTGGGAGAATGCACATAGCAGGGGGCGGGTGGAAGGAATACCATATGCTTGAGTGATAATGCAGAACACCAACAATGTGTATGCACACACAGCCTGCTGAGAACATATAGCCATTTAAATCATAATTCACCATTAATTAGGATTGCCCTTTCACTTTTTATTGGCCCTGTTTCTGTGCCTTTAACAGCAGCCCAACATTAAGGAAATGGACAGGTGAAGCTTTTTATTTCCTCCACCACTGATCTCTATGCCAGGAAATGCTTCACCTGCTTGTTTTCTTAGTGAAAGACACAGGAGCTGGACCTACCGTATTTTGCTTACTTCAAATGTAGCAATTCTACACAGGCTAGGTTTCAGCACATGATGGTGACACATTGAAGCCATCAAGAGTGGTGTCTTTTTCTTTCTTTTCCTTTTTACAGGATACCAGGCCACTTTAATGTTGCGACAAGCCAAAGGCACAAATGCAGGTTCCTACCATTGTGAAAAGCAGGCGAAGGGAGGACAGGGCCCAATCAAAACCACAGGAGGGCCAAAAGGTTAACACTCAGGGGCACCTGCCCTGGATTTTCCCTTTTTTTACAATAAAACAAAACAAAACCTTGCATCATATCTTATAACTACAACAAGAAAACACTATACAGTGGTACCTCGGGTTAAGGACCTAATTCGTTCCGGAGGTCCGTTCTTAACCTGAAACTGTTCTTAACCTGAAGCACCACTTTAGCTAATGGGGCCTCCTGCTGCATGATTTCTGTTCTCATCCTGAAGCAAAGTTCTTAACCTGAGGTACTATTTCTGGGTTAGCTGAGTCTGTAACCTGAAGCGTCTGTAACTTGAAATGTCTGTAACCTGAAGTACCTCGGGTTACATACGCTTCAGGTTACAGACTCCAGAAATAACCCAGAAATAGTACCTCAGGTTAAGAACTTTGCTTCAGGATGAGTACAGAAATCGTGCAGCAGGAGGCCCCATTAGCTAAAGTGGTGCTTCAGGTTAAGAACAGTTTCAGGTTAAGAACAGACCTCCAGAACGAATTAAGTCCTTAACCCGAGGTACTACTGTATGGTCAAACTATATGTGAATGCAGGAGATATGTGATCTTGACTTTTGGATTTTCTAATTTATATTAAAGAAGGTGGAGCAGGCTCCAGATTTGACCAGAACAGCAACACTGGAGGTGTAGACAGCGGCACAGCAGGGCGCCAGCCGAGTGGGGTAGGGCAGAATCCCAGGGCCCGAGCCCGTTACACTCCAGCGCCCTACAGGCCCTAGCTACGCCTCTGGTTGTAGAGCACTAACCTTTTCTTCGCTGGCATTTCCCTCATTTAGGCACAAACTGTAATTAGGCTTTCAGAAGAAGGGTGGAAGCAGGGTGAACACGTGGGCAGGTGGGGTTGGGGTCTAGTGTCACTACATGTCCAATAGCTGCTTTGAAGGGAAGTGGTTTGCTCAAGAGAACGGGGAGGGGGGGGTTGTGTGGCCAGTGCTCCTGCCAAATCAAATCCAGAGCCCTTATGTGCCTAGCTTAAGGCTACCGTATTTTCGTCCTATAGGGCGCACCGGCCCATAGGAAGCACCTAGTTTTTTGGCGAGGGGGATTTTTTAAAAAATTTATTCCCCCCCCCCCCGAGCCACGGGGCTGGGGCGGGGGAAGCCCGAGCTGCTGCCCCAAGCCTTGCGCGCCGGGCGGGACCTCCTGCCGGGCGCGCAAGGCTTGCGGACATCTGCCCGAAGCACGGGGCGTGCTCCGGAGCACGCCCCGTGCTTCGGGCTGCAGGCTGCTGCCCGCAAGCCTTGGGAGCCCGGCGGGCACTCCTGCGGGCTCCCAAGGCTTGCAGATAGCTTCCTGAAGCCTGGAGAGCAAGAGGGGGCGGTGCGCACTGACGCCTCTCGCTCTCCAGGCTTCAGCGAAACCCTGCATTCGCCCCATAGGACGCACACACATTTCCCCTTCATTTTTGGAGGAGGAAAAGTGCGTCCTATAGGGCGAAAAATACGGTAATTTTTAAAACCCTGGGAGTTTCAGTCATTGTGTCGTATTTGGCTCTCATATGGCATGAGTACACCATGTCTTCACACTTCTCAGATAAATATTGGGGGGCAAGGAAATAAAACCCCACTCAGATTTGTTATCACCATCTAGTTATAAATAGCCAACCTAAACTCCCTTTCCTGGATCCTAGACTGAGTGGCATAACCATCAACCCAAGAAGAACATTGAACTCCTACCAAACTACTTTAATAGGCCCTGTGTGTCCACAGGGAAAGCACTATCAAGCACATTGGCATTCAAACTGGGAAAGCTTGCAAGAAGAAAAGAGGAAGGCGCCGGAATTACATGAGCGCACCAAGAGTAGAAAAGGCTTTTTGGAATACAAATAGCACACGATGAATTTAGGGGTGGGCTTGGAGTAAGACCCATCTATTCCCACCAAAAACATGGAATTGATCTGCAGACAGTTTGATGAGTAATACTTTTGTAGAAGCTGTTAAAATGCCTGGCTCTCCCTCTCAGTATATCCCAAACACTGCTGTCCCTGGAACTAATTACTTAGGAGCCAGGGTGGTGGTGGTGGTGATGGAATACTACATAGTCCCAACATATTTAGCAGTTGTCCTGTCACTTAAAGCCAGCACCGTTTCCTTAGCAATATCTTCCTCCCACGGTTTCCTGTTCCTGCATGCTACACTAGACAGAGGCATTATGTACAGCAATATGAATATCAAAGTGCACACAGAGATTTGCAGTCACTAATCTCATGCGTATTTTTAAATTTAAAAGGGGAAAAAACCCAAAGGAAAGAAGCTGAGATTTTGAGAAACTGCAGGTTCCTATGGGCTTTATAAGCCTAGCCTACCCGCAAAAGGAGAACAGAACAAATCAAATTCTGGGCACAACACAGTGCCAAAACGTTCCACCCCATCCTACCCCCATGTCTTTTCAACATGTTAACAGTTTCAACTGGGATGTCACCCTTTATGTAACTGTTGGAGCACCAAACAGATGTTGTAATTGCTGACACACTGCAATATCCCCCAAATAGAATAGCCTTAAGTTGTTGGCGTCAAGGTTCCTTCCAATGAACTTCAGCCGGGTCTGTCGCCTCCTCCAGCTGACAGGATTGTCAAAAGACAACAGTGAGATATAATTCCTGACCACCTGGGGGGGGGGATTGCGTGGGCTTTTATACCCTACGTAAGTTATTTGCTAAATTTCGCACACACCGACTTTTCATCAAGTACCCTCCAGGCCTTCATTCCCTCATAATAACTCCCTTCCGGCTCTCAATCTTTTTTTCTAAATGCTTCCCTACCAGCAATAGCATTTAGATCAGGAAAGTGGGGGGTGGGCGGGTGGAGTTGAACATTTAAAACATTCACATTACTCTGATTGAAAATGGAACCTCCCATGGCTGCTTAGAAGTACAACAGAAATAAGCCCATAAGTCTGATCACAGATCTTCAGTGTCCCATCTGTTTAGCTCTTGAAATGTATTGTTGTGCACACACCTCACTATCCAGGCAGTGAGAGAGCAATGCTCAGAGTTCAGTTGCTTATCAGGGTTTCATTTCCTTGGCATGAATGCCAATAAAGACTGTGGTGTCTTTAGGATAAATGGCATTATCTACATATATCTACAACTTGAGGATATGATGGAAAAGCTCACAACATGAATGCTTCAACCATGGGCATAGCCAGGATTTTTGTTAGGGGACAGGCTTTTGTTAGGGGGACCAGAACCTCAGATTTGTATTGGTTTTTATTGATTTGTGGGGGCAGCTACCCCCGCCCCTCCTTGGCTCCGCCCATGGCTTCAACAGGATTCGTTTCCCCATTAGGTTTCCAGGGAAGTTTCCCCACCAACAAAGCCATAGCTTTGGGATTCAGCCCACAGAGAAAGTCAAATCACCCTGTCGGCTTTCAGCTCCCGGTACCAGCCCAAACTCACCCACAAAGCTAGCCTCCCTAGCCAGCTGTTTTCCTTCCTTGGATGACAAGGCATCCAAGCTAGGTGAGGGCTAGGTGGGAAAATGGCTACCCACTTCTAGGAGAGCACCATCATTTAGATGTCACTATGGCAACATGGCCCACTCTCTGAGCCATGCTAAAAGAGGGTGATTTGATGAGCAGCTAAGTAGCCGAACAAAGGAAGTGATCTGACCTTTTTAGCAGCTTCTTCTACAATATTCTAAACCTCACAGAGATCATATCCCAGGCCTTGAAAAGACCCACAGATATAATTCAAACTGAGCCCCTTCAATTCCTATAAAACTACACTGCATATGAACACAGAATTTCCATTTCAGTAGAGCAGCCAATAACTACTGCTAGATTCATCCTCTATGGAAGGAGTGTGAAAACTGTGACTCTCTAGAAGTTGCTGGACTACAACTCCCATCATCCCTGACCACTGACCATTGCTGGCTGGGGCTGATGGAAGTCTAACGACATCTCCTCACCCTGTGCATTTGCTTTCATCTTGCATCCAGCATATAAGAATTGCCTACCAGAAAGCAAGTGTGGAAGCATTTGTAAAGCAGAAGAGAAGCCATCAGTGTGCTGCAAATAGGTCTAAAGATCAGTGTGGATTAACAACATGTCCTTGATAAGTCATCCTCAAAATAACAAGATGTTGATGAGAAAACTGAAGACATTTTCTTCACACCTTTGGACTTCTCCTAGGACTAACGCTACCTGGATCAACTGGCTCCAGACTTAAAAAAACTCACTTCTCTGCAAGCAACTCCCAGCAGGTGGGCTTTTCTTATGCAGAATGTATTGTGCTTAACATCCACTGACAAAAGCAAACAAGGTGCTGAATTATTTTGGTTACTTAGAGAAATTATTTAAAGCCAAAGAGATTTTTTAAAAACCCTTGAGGTTATGCTGTATATGAGTCTCTACTTTTTTCTCCTGCTTCCTGTTCAGTGTAGCAAATCTCAAGTTTTGAAAAGATGAATAACTATTTAAAAAGACTCACAAAGACTGCCTCCTACACATTCCACTCAGGAATCTGAAGAGAACACTCTGACTCTCATCAAAGTAAGACAGCACCATAGACGGTAGACACAAACACCCATTTCTCTTCCTGAACTTCTGCGCTGAGCCGAGGAAGGGAACACATTCCAAAAGCAAACATGCTGGCAGGAGAAATTCACTCCCACTCCACCACATGCCACAAGTCAAAAGGCGACCTGCCTGCAGCTTAGGCATATATCTTGCCTTCAGGGGAAAGTAGTGCAAACGAATTCTGTCACCACACACAGCAGCTCCACACACTCCTGACTGGGTGCTGTAAGTCCCACAACAAAGGCTCTGTCCTAAATAATTCATCAAGTGGCTTATGATTCCCAAGTCATCTCCTATCGTGGCTAATCCTCAGGGTCACAGATAGTGGCATAGTGTGGGTTGCCAGCACCCAGGGGGCTGGGAGGGAAACGGGAAGAACACACATGCACATCCAACTGGCTAATGGTGTCCACATCACACAGGAGATTGCAGTCGTAAAGATAATTAAAAAAGAGTCGATCCATTGTCTGGAGAGGTCACTTCCTTATTTGCATGGAGAAGCCATTTTCAGTGGAGCCCAGCAATGGAAGCGCACAGCTGTATTGAGGCAGCACCAGGTGTTGAAATTTTGCACCCCTAACAATTTTGCGCCTGGGGCAAGTGCCCCTGTGCCCCACCCCATGCTACACCACTGGCCAGAGACACTCTGCTTCAGCAGTGGAATTGTATTAGATGACTTCAGACCATTCTCTGGCCCAGTTTAATACTGTCCTTGAAGAGGATGAGAGCTCCCATTTCAGTGCCCAAAATGACTTAGAGGTCTCATCTAGATCAGAACTGTTTCCCACTTGTCTGGTTTCCTTCCAACTTTCTGGGCAGTAAATACATGGTGGCTCTAGCACAAGAGAGTTTTCTTATTAATGCCATCCTCTCTGGCCCACATTTCTCCTCTACTAAGGATAATTAAATTAGCATTAGGGAAGGAGTTTTGAGAGACATGGCATGTTAAATACCTTTTCATTCATTCATAACAGTGATGGCAGCACTGACATCAGCATCACTAATTACTGCCAGCTTCTACAAAAAGCCAGCATCTCTTTTTTTCTAGACCTCTAAATAATTGCTCAGCTAAGCCAGGAAATATTATGTGTTTGGTAACTAGTACACATTTTATCCAGTACTATGAATTTGCTGCTGACTTGGGAGTTCAAAGCAGAACCTTAACTTAGCAGTGTGGCACTTCCCGTCTCCACACTGCCAATATAATTCAACTCTACACAGACAACTAAACAGCTCCCCACCTCCAACTTCTTCAGAGCAGTTCTCTTTCATAACATTTACAACAGATCCAAAACAATAAAATAAAAAGAAATAATGAAAGGCAATCAGGTAGTTAACAGCATAATCCTAACATTGCGGGAAAGGATTATAAACTCACTAGGGCCAGCAGAACACAGCACTATGCCAGTGGGAAATATTTTCTACCTGCATCATGGATGTAATTTTGTTGCTGGCTTTATGCTGTTCATCACCATGAAATTTTCCCTTTATGTTGGCAGTAAATATATTTTTCGCAAAATAAAAAATAATAAGAATAAAGAACTGCAGCAGCATCCTTGCATTGGTAAGATGCTACCACAGTGGAAGCCTTACAGCACCTTGCACAGCAAAGACTCACAACTAAAATGAGAAGGGCATACGTATTGCTGACCCTTCTCTCCTGAGAATACACACAAACACTCTGCCTCAGGACTCCAGATATAGAAAACCAACCAGGACTGTCAATCCCATTGCTGCAACAAAGGTGGTAAAGACAGGCAAACATTAGTGGGGTGGAGGGAAGAGCCCACACCTCAAAACTGGACCATCCCCTCTCTTACCAGAGGCACCCTAAGGTGCTCAGAGAATTCAGGCTCCCATGGCCCCCTTCAAACCCAGATCCCCTTTTTCCAGCCACACTGCCCTTTCCGTGGAACCACCAGGAAGGTCCTAGAGGTGAACCTTCTGAGTTTCTTGTTGTGTTTTCCACATAGCTCTCTCATTTGCAAAAAGTTTGCCCACCTCATCTGGATGCTAATGCCACTGTGATATTTGATTCCGATGATATCTGGGGGTGCTTGAGCACAGGACTGCACCTAATGTTATGCTAAGATTTTAGCACTGGCATAGCAGCCATCGACTATAGGGGTCACCCAAAACAATTTTAGTCCCATGCTCGCTCACTTTAGATTAAGCTCACTGAGATTTGAGGGGGGTCTTACTTCCGAGAAAACACAGGATCAGGTTGCATATTGACATTTACAAAATGAAGACAACTGCTCATCAAAATACTTACTTGTGAAGGCCCACAGTGCTACATCACATCACACTGTTAGCTTTTTATTCAGTGCCGCTGTGCGTAAACTTGGGTGATCTATCTGTAATGCATTATCACAAGAATATTGTTTTGCAGCTTAGGTTGCATTCTCTTCATTTTGTGGGTGGGAGAGAGATTTGAAAGCTAATCTGTACAGCTAGCTCTTAATAAATCACCAATTAATACAGTACATACAGCTAGATGTTGAGGCAATTAAAGTTATGAATGCAGGCTGCCCTCTAGTGGTGGACACCTACCATTGCTGGATAGCGGGGTTTAATTAACATAAGGTGGCTCAAAAGCAAAAGCTTTTCGTTCCTCAAGAATGATAGAAATACAGTCACTCTTGGTTCTCCACTGCATTGCAAAAACTTGGAATGCAAATGAAAGTGCATGAGCAAAGGGTTGGTTTATTGGGGCAGGCAAAGGAAGAGCACACAACAGATTGCAGTAGATGCCGTCCCCTGCTGGCATGCAGAAGAGAACTCTTTCTGGGTCATGACTAGTCTAGCCGCTTCAGTAGGAATGTAGACAGTATGGATGGGCACAAACCATGTAACTGGCATGGACAATGAGGGGTTTTCAGTGTAATCTGTGCAGAATGGCTGATGCCTGGAAGGCACAGATACATAATGGTCTATTACAGTATCATGCAGTCGAGCATGCTCTACTGGCATATTGCCTTGAGTAAATTACCAATTCCATGCATCTGCCAATACCAGTGGCCATCCTGTCCTAGCTAATGGCTTTCCTTATGATGTACCAGCTCAAAACAGAGTGCAGGTGGCAAACAAGACCAGGAGAGAAATGGTGAAGAGGGAGGTTATAGAGACAGAAGGTAAATGTCACACAGGCTTAGGAACCCTGGCCCAGTGGCCAGCTACTGCCTACCCTATTGTACAGGGTGAGTCTTTTAAGAGGCCCTGTGGAACATGCGTACTCTGTATCCATGAGGCCTCTTTTAAAGGACTCACCCTGTACAAAAGAGAGGGAGGGATGGGGAACCTGTGGTTCTCCAGATGTTGTTGGACAGCAATTTCCATAATCCCCATGCAGGGATGATAGGAGTTTCCAGAGAAATTGAATTATCCGAAAAGAGCCTTTGAGAACTCTTAAGGGAAGGATAATCTGTTCAGCTGAAGTGGCTACGCATTGCCTAAGAATCTATTGGGCACCCAGGAAAATTGTTAAAATTTCAAATACTATAACTTAAAAGGTAACTGGCATTCTAGCTGAATGGGCATGAGATAGAACTTCTTTAGACAAACATGAAAAGTGTTCTTGGTTGTTGTTTTTTTTAAGAGAGAGTGAGTCATAGCCTGCCTATGTGTTTGCTACTTTCTGTAACAGTAGGCCTTTGTATTGCTGCATTAATCCCTTTCTCATCCAAAATCATTCCCATCGGAACATCCAGAATGTGGAATTTGCCTTCTGGGGGATGAATGTGCATCACCCCATGGTAGGACTCAGACCTACATCAGTTTCCTCCCACTGCATTGCCTTTTCCCACAGGCCTCCTCCATGTACCACCACCACCACCACAGCTTGTGCACTAGAAGGTACTGTGGTCTCTCTGCGGCTACCTAACTGGGCACTGGGCACATACAAATTGTGGGTGTACTGAGTTGGGTGATGTCATGAGTTTGCTTGGCTATCATCAAGATGACCTGGAGGGGGGGGGGGCCTCCCTTCCAGCTCTATGATACTATGATCAGCACCTTCCATGCAGGGCTGATGTTGGAATGTGACTGTATGAACAATATTGGAACTGGAGGAGTTGCCTTAGACAGTGTAGGTGTGTCTGTCATTGTTGCTATGTCAGCTTTTGTTTCTAAAGTCGTTGATTCTGCTACAGGTTTAGCTAAAGCTTACCATTACATTTCACTGGCATAATACCCACTAGTACAGTCAGACTAAAGGATCATCCTGCTGGAAACTGACTATTAACCAAAACCCACAAAGGTTTCAATAAGACTAAATTGTCTTATTGAATTATACTGCAATCTACCAGTAAGTCTGACCTGGCAGAAACTATGAGCCAGGTGCATGAACCTAAGACTCTTTTAAGTCTTAACTTTCCTATTAACTACCACATAGAAATTCATGGCAACCAACATATAATTGTCTCCAATAGTCAAGGTGCTGTATTTTGAGCTTTCTATATGAGGTATAAAGAATTGAATGAAGGACTAGGACTTGAATTATTTAACTAACTCATGCAGTAAGTTTCCATATAAAGTATTTCTCTTGCATACATATAACAGACTTGGAGCATAATGCTATTAATTAGAAGCCCCCTTGTGCTCAGTGACCTTTCTCACAAGTAAGTGTGTTTAAAACTGCAGTGTTAGACAAGATAATCAGTATAGGATATCAGGTTTTATGAACCAACTTTTAGTCTTTTAGTTATTAAAGCTCAAGCAAATTATAACTGCCATGGGGTATTATTTTCACCTTGCTTTTTTAAAAAGGAAAACAAGCTATACTTTATGTTTGCAAAACACCTGGAACATGCAGCTCTATACATGGCAATGAATGTGGTGAGAATGGAGAAGTGCTGATCTCATTTCCCTCTGGATATTGGGTTAAATATTTGAGAGAATAAGCTTTATCGTAAAGCAGGTTTAGAAACGAAACTCATCCTGATAAAGCCCATCTAAGAACTAAATGCCATCTACATAACATGCCCAGAATCTTATGTTTTTTTGCAAGTCGTGTTGTTCTGCCAAAACGCAGGCTAAAATGATTGCATGGAAAACCTGGCACGCTAATAGAGATTTGAAGTTAAATATCCATACTGATGAATAGTAAATTCCATTGATTTCACCACTTTGCTGAATCTAAGCCACTTTTGCTAGTTAAGGCGAACGTTAACATCGGAACAGGGTTAACCCTGGCCTTCCCAAGGGAAAGGCACGCTGCATTCACAGTGCCCTCTACTGGTTTTACCTGGCACAGCCAAGCCTGGTTGACGATCTCATTGCCGCCCACTGCTTCTGTGAATGGCCACTGCGCTTCTCTGGTATACATTTAAACTTTGCCCAGGCTTGTCACAGATTGCACCCTCTCTTGCAGCCCATGCAACTGTCTAAACGTTTCATTCACACGCCTCTCCACGGAATATCACGCTTCTATATGCGGCCCCCAAAAGCTTCAATAACTGCGTGAGTTTTTGCGGTGCCACAACGAAGTTGAGCGCGAGACTGGCTCTCGCTTCCCTTACCCAGGGGAGGGGCGCCCGAGATCCAGCTGCTGCTGCTGAGGCAGATGCGCATCGCCACCTCTAGCGGGACAGACTCCGTATTGCCCATGACGGTGCGGTTGTTGCCTTCGAGGGCAAGAAAGGAGACGGCGCGGGCAGCGGTGGGCTGGGGGTCTCCTCCAAGCGGACTGGCCGGCGGCTCCTCAGGACTTTGCTCTTCAGCAGTTGCAACTTCTCCCGCCGGAGCGCGCGTTCAAACCCGGCACGTGGGCGAGGGGGCCAGCCAATAGGTCGCGGCGCGGAGCACCTGCCAAATGGGCGGGCATGGGGCCCGGCGACTGGCGGACGCCTCCGCCGAGGGAGGAGGATCGTGCTTCGTCGGTGCGCCGGCCTCGCCATTGGAGCGTTGCAGGGCGGCAAAAGGAATGGGGCTATGAACTGGCCTCTGGCGTCACACCTGGGCCTTAATTTTTTAAAAAAAGAAAAAAACACTCCACATTGCACACACGAAGTCTTAAAGGGCCAGTGTCATATACTGTACAGTACTCGTTTTTCAGCCCACGGTTCTTAACGGACTGCGGTTAAGAGCCCCGCCGTCTCGTTACCAAAACGTAAAGCAAGGACTGGGACGCAGCGAGGGATGGGGCTCCGGGCTTCTTTGCCGCCTCTTTGGCGCGCGCGCAGCCTCTCGCTCTTTCCCAGATAAGTGTCCGGGTCTGTGTGCCGTGGAAGATGTTGGGGCGAAGGCACGCGCCCTTCTGCAAGGCGCCGCGGGGCTGACTGCGGGGCTCCCTCCGCAGCGGGCCGGAATGGGGTGAAGAGCAGCGCCCCAGACTCCTAGCAACACGGGCGAAAAGAGGGAGGAGAAGCCTCCTGCAAACTGCCACGGTTTTGCAGGTGGGACTCACTCCTTGCAGGCAGACTCAAGCTGCGAAACTGAGCGTGCACAGCCTTGGCACTCTCAGGTGTGGGGCTGCGTGCACGTGACCAGCTTAAAACGCAAGGTCGTGCCCTTCAGTTGGCAACGAGGTCACACAGCTCCCCTTGGCTCCACCCCTGACGTCCGTGTGTTAGGTGTGAAGTTTAGGTTTTCCAAAAGAATATGTCTACAGTCACCACAAGAACATTGCAGGGGCCGGACCAGACTCCCTTTACATGCAGACCCTGTTCGTATGAGGAATCCATGAAGGAGGCTACAGAAACTTGCGGACAAATGCCTATTTATTAAATTTCTCTACGAATATTGTCCTACTTTGGCCGTGTGAATTATCACATTGTAATCATGTCACTTTTGTTTCTATCAATGGCAATCGGAGCATTCTGATTTATGGTCTTTTCTTTATTAATAAATATGTGACTGCTATATCAATCCTACCGTGCAAGAGGATGCCCATTTCTTCTCGCTCTCCTTCGAAAATAAATATAACACGTCCTGTGGTTGTCTCTCTTGTTTCTCTTTTGTGCTGGCAGTGTAATGTGGGGTGGGGTGGATGTGGGCGTCTTACATCTACAATCATTATAGGCAGAGAAAATGACCAGGAAGCAATTCATTGCCTAGACTCAAGAAAACAGGTTCCAACCATTGCCATTTATGTTACTGCTTCTGAAACTCCAAGTGATGTCTAATTTACTAGGATACTGGTTACAATGTGTTTTCGCAGGAGGGGAAAAAAAAGTTTGCTGAAAGCATGTATCTCTCATCCTCTTCTCAAATGATACTGTAGTGTATGTAGCATTTAAATGAACCTTACTAATAGCCTGATAAAGCCATGGAATGATTGTGACATCTGGTTGCTACTTATCTGTCTACTAATGTATTTCTTATCTTCTCCATTAGGAGCTAATATTATATTTATTTCTGGTACACAAGGAAAATATAACGGCTGTAATCCTGGACAGACCTAGGCTCCAACTGAGGTTTAAGCCTGTGTTTCTTAAACAGGGCCCCTATAGCCCCCTGGGGGGCCCCAGGATATTCCAAGGGGGCCACAGGTGAAAATTGCATAAATGGGGAGCCACAGTACGAGACTAGGGGGCCGCAAACGAAAGTAAGAAGTGAAGAAAACATAGAAGTGACTAAGAAAAAAAAGAAAAGAAAACAAAAAAAGTTTTAATTTTTCAGAGGCAAAGGAGATTATTACAGGGTTTCTTGGGAAAGTCAAGCTGTAGGCCACCAATATAGCATGTTGAGAAAACACAGTTTTCTTCTTTGGCAGCAGTTAGTGATTAATTGAAAGATGATGAAATAACTGTGTGTGTGAATCATTTGAAGCAGTTTTATGATATGATATGAAAGTTCGTTTCCGTGATCTGCTGGACATGGATTTTCCAGCCTGGGCAGTTGATCCATTTGTTGTAAATACTGCTGACGTTGATGTTTCTTTGCAAAATGAATATTAAAGTGACAGTGAAGAGGGTCAGGTGTCTTCAGAATGTTTTGGGGTTGTTCAAAACAACAATAATAGAAGCTCAGCAGGAATCTATACTTCAGGTCAGAAAAAGGTAACACCAGGGCCAAGAGGATGCCAGTGTGGTTAATGAGTCAAGGCAGCTATTAGGGGCTACTAGAAGAAGTCTTCCTTCAGAAATTTTGCCCCCCCCCCTCAAAAAACAGCAACGGTCTTGAAGTGTCCTGCAGTTGTCAAAGGCTTGGCTGAAGACAGAACTCCTGGAGCACCACCAAGGAATCTGAATGAGATAAGAGCACCATCACACACCGTCAGTGTGTTCTCTCACAGCTGCCTGAGTATCTGCCTTTCTGTTCCCAAGGGGAGGGAGAACAAGAGCCAGACCAAGCAGTGAAAACTCTGAGCATCCATCCGACTGCCCACACTGCGATAGTCACTGACACATGGGAAGCAATCTTGGCTCTGATTTCATAAAAGAGGCCCAACGTCGTCTGCAGAGGATAAACATAGTGAGGGAAATAACTATGCATGACACACTAATTTGATGCCTCCACTTGCCCAGAAATACTTTCTCATGAACTATAGCCGCAGAAGGCTAACATATAGCCCTCAGCCTGGAAAAAAATTCCCCACTCCTGATACAAAGTGAGATCTATAGCTCCCTACAGACTTTGAAGGGGGAATGAGGCCAGCAAAACTGCATATTGCAAGGTATGTAGGGGAAGCATGCGGCCCTTCGACTCTCATCAGCCCCAACCAACATAGTTGATGGTCAGAGATGGTGGAAGTTGTAGCCCAGCAACATCTAGAGGAACACAGGTTAGACACCTCTGCTTTACAGTAGGCATGAAGAACCTCCTATGGGCTAAGTTAGGACAGGCAGAGGTCATAATTTGCCTGCTAAGCTCTTTTCCATGGGCCAGGCCCACAACTGGAGTCAAGTATGGAGATGAAGCTGCAAAAGGACCATTAGGAGCCTTAAAGTGTGTTCCTGGTTGTTGCTTGGCAAGTCCCTCTGGGAATAGCTGAGCTAGGGACTTCCCACTCAGGAACTCCCTGGTGCACCCCGTCATGGCCAAATGCAGGGTTTGCTGTCAATGCCAATTAACTATTCAGCACTGACATCAAGCCCCACTGGGATCAGCAGCATTAGGGACTTCCTGATCAGGAGGAGCTCCCAAGTGCAGTTTATCCCTGCATCAAGCCCTGCTGTCAGCTGGGATTTTCCTAAAAGTCCAAGCAGGACCGATCAGGCTGCATTCACAGTATGGTTTATTGATCCAAGGTTCTTGGATTACTGCTATGTAAGGACATGGCATTAACACTGATCTTTTTAGAAGGGTGAGTTAAAAGGCCATCTACTCCAGCTCTCTAATGCAAGGCACAACTTTCCATTCAGCATGCCTCTAGCAGAGAACATGGGCACCATCATGGAAAGGTGCTTATAGAAAGTTGATTCATGGAAGCAAGCCAAGCCCAAGGAAGATAATTATCCTACCCCCTGCCCTGAGTTAATATCAACCTGCTGTGAAGAAAGTGCCTTCCTGTTTCCAAATACAGTACAGTATTCAGTAAGAAGCTGCACTGGAGCCAAACTTCACAAGGGGAAATGCCATTAGCATCATCCTATGTGCACGACTGGGAAGAACCAGAGATCTGTTCAAGAAATATGAAAGCGACATTTCGTACAAAGATTACCATAATAAAGGACAAAAGTGGTAAGGACCTAACAGAAGCAGAAGACATCAAGAAGAGGTGGCAAGAATACACAGAGGAATTATACCAGAAAGATATGGATGGCTCGTACACCCCAGGTAGTGTGGTTGCTGACCTTGAGCCAGACACCCTGGAGAGTGAAGTCAAATGGGCCTTAGAAAGCATTGCAAATAACAAGGCCAGTGGAAGTGATGGTATTCCAGCTGAACTACTTAAAATTTTAAAAGATGATGCTGTTAAGGTGCTACACTCAATATGCCAGCAAGTTTGGAAAACTCAGCAGTGGCCAGAGGATTGGAGAAGATCAGTCTACATCACAATCCCAAAGAAGGGCAGTGCCAAAGAATGCTCCAACTACCGCACAATTGCACTCATTTCACATGCTAGCAAGGTTATGCTTAAAATTCTACAAGGAAGGCTCAAGCAGTATATGGCCCGAGAACTCCCAGAAGTGCAAGCTGGATTTAGAAGAGGCAGAGGAACCAGAGACCAAATTGCAAACATGCGCTGGATTATGGAGAAAGCTAGAGAGTTCCAGAAAGACATCTACTTTTGCTTCATTGACTATGCAAAAGCCTTTGACTGTGTCGACCACAGCAAACTATGGCAAGTTCTTAAAGAAATGGGAGTGCCTGATCACCTCATCTGTCTCCTGAGAAATCTCTATGTGGGACAAGAAGCTACAGTTAGAACTGGATATGGAACAACTGATTGGTTCAAAATTGGGAAAGGAGTACGGCAAGGCTGTATATTGTCTCCCTGCTTATTTAACTTATATGCAGAATTCATCATGCGAAAGGCTGGGCTGGATGAATCCCTAGCCGGAATGAAGATTGCCGGAAAAAATATCAACAACCTCAGATATGCAGATGACACAACATTGATGGCAGAAAGTGAGGAGGAATTAAAGAACCTTTTAATGAGGGTGAAAGAAGAGAGCACAAAATATGGTCTGAAGCTCAACATCAAAAAAACGAAGATCATGGCCACTGGGCCCATCACCTCCTGGCAAATAGAAGGGGAAGAAATGGAGGCAGTGAGAGATTTTACTTTCTTGGGCTCCATGATCACTGCAGATGGTGACAGCAGTCACGAAATTAAAAGACGCCTGCTCCTTGGGAGAAAGGCGATGGCAAACCTAGACAGCATCTTAAAAAGCAGAGACATCACCTTGCCAACAAAGGTCCGAATAGTTAAAGCCATGGTTTTCCCAGGAGTGATGTATGGAAGTGAGAGCTGGACCATAAAGAAGGCTGATCGCCGAAGAATTGATGCTTTTGAATTATGGTGCTGGAGGAGACTCTTGAGAGTCCCATGGACTGCAAGAAGATCAAACACATCCATTCTTAAGGAAATTAGCCCTGAGTGCTCACTGGAAGGACAGATCATGAAGCTGAGGCTCCAATACTTTGGCCACCTCATGAGAAGAGAAGACTCCCTGGAAAAGACCCTGATGTTGGGAAAGATGGAGGGCACAAGGAGAAGGGGACGACAGAGGACGAAATGGTTGGGCAGTGTTCTCGAAGCTACAAACATGAGTCTGACCAAACTGCAGGAGACAGTGGAAGACAGAAGTGCCTGGCTTGCTCTGGTCCATGGGGTCACGAAGAGTCGGACACGACTAAACGACTAAACAACAAAACAACATGTGCACGACTCACCATCCTGTCCCAAGCAGAGGGTGGGTGGAGCAGGCAGGGAGAGGGAAAAGCCAAGAGGTTGAGTGGCAGGAATCCGTCCTCATCTCAGTATCAGCTGAGATCTCAGTGGGTGCAGAACCAATACCAAGTCCTTCAGAAAATGTTTTGAATCAAGTGAGCTTCTTCTTTCTAGCAGTTCCAGGGAGACCGTGCCAGAATTTCATGACTCTTAATAGTTAAAAACCTTCCCACTTCTAACCTAAGGTTATGAAGGTCCAGTTTGTATCCCTTAGTTATGGAACCAACAGCTGCCTTACACCTCAATGTATCTTTTATATATTTGTAGGAAACTATTCTTTCTCAGCCGTCTCTTTGAAAATAAAAAGACCAAACACTGGCTGAGCACACACTATACTTTTGAAGCATATTTGAAGAATACCCCCTCCCCCAGCAAAGAATTCTGGGCACCCAAACACATGGCTTGTACTAGGGGTACCCATATTCTTTATTCCCAGTAGAAATGGCTCGCATATAAGATCTGGATTTGTTATACAATTTGTGTAGCTGCACCACACTGACAGCTCATAGCCATATTGCAATCAACCAATAGCCTAAAATCTCTTTCCTGTTCAGTTGCTTCCAAATGATGAGCCCCTGACAGAGAACAAACATGCTTATTGTTTGTCCTAAAATGCCTGATGACCTTATGCTTTGGTACTATAGCATTTCATTCCATTTCAATTGCTCCAGCTCATGAGGTCATTCAATTCAACCCACATAATTTCCTGATTCTTCTCTGCATTAACAATACCTCATAGCTAGTTGTTATTGTCCAAGTTTCATCAGCACTCTTCTTCATCTCCTTTGCTAGGTCACCAATCAAAATGTTTAATTAAACTGGCTATAAGAGTGATCCAAGAGGGACTCTCTGTGGGTTATATTACACTAGGAAGTTAGCTCCGAATACCTCAGTTGAATGGATCCCCAAAACTATTTCAAATGTGACCTTTGGGCCTACTTTTCATAATGTGGCTGGAAATCACTCAGAGATCACTGAACTGCCTCTGTGTGTTGGTTTCACATATTCACACAAGCTTGTTTATACAAAGGTCAGTTCCCAACATGCAGGATTCGTCTTGACAGCAGAAGTGGGGAACGTTTTTCAGCTTTTGGGGTGCATTCGTTTGTGGGCAAATTTCCAGGGCCACATTGTGGTTGGGGCCCGAGACAAAAGTGGACAGAGTGGGTGTGACAATAGTGTGCATTTGACCCCCACAAAAGTCGTAGGCTTCTGCACACCTCTCTCTCCAGGCAAGCAAGAGGTATTTTTACAAGGACACTTTCCATTCACACAGAAGCACTTGAGGAGGGGACAGGGTGAGGGGTGTGGCTTAGAGAGGGGTGTGTAGTCTTAGGAGAGCCTAAGGGCCAGATTAAGATACATTTGGCCCCTGGGCCTCAGGTTACCCATCCCTGATCTACAGTCTACACCATTATCACTCATTATTCCAAGAGCTTGTAGTGGCCTAGAGACAAACTATGTAGCATAGAATCAAAGAATCATAGAGTTGGAAGAGACCACAAGGGTCATCGAGTCCAACCCCCTGCCAAGCAGGAAACACCATCAGAGCACTCCTGACATATGGTTGTCAATAGAAAGGTAGTAGTCTAGTAGGTAGTAGTCTTTATGGTTAAAAGTTTCAAGCAACAGGATAGCAAGGGAGTCATAGCATGAGAAGTGCTTTTTACTGCCCCTTTTAGTCTCAATTCAATTCACCATTTAAAAAACTATGGATTTCCATTATGAAAACTACTGTTCGTCAGAGGCTAACTCTGGTTTTTTTCCTATTTTGTACTCAGGAATTACAATGGTCTCTCATCAAATCTGAAACGCACATGTATGTAAAATTAAGTGCATGCCCTTTAGAATTCTGAAAAGTGATTAGTGGGAAATATTGAGTCTCCCCTTCCAAGTATTTTAAAGATACCAGTGGCAAATTTTGTACTGCATCTCTACCCTCCACACTTGAAGTTTTCTTTCTAGGTTTCCATACCAAAATACTTAAAATTTTTATTTATTACATTTACATCCCACCTTTTTTCTAAGCAGCCCAGTGTGATGTAAAATAGTCCTCCCCTCTCCATTTTTATCCTTACAACAAACCTGAGGAGTAAATTAGGCTGCAAAGCAGTGATTGTCTGAAGGTCACCCAGTGAGCTACATGGCTGAGTGGGGATTTGAACCCATGGCTCCCATATTCTAGTCTGACACTCTAACCACAACACATACTGGCGACTTAGAGAGGAAGAGCACAGTTTGTATCACATAAAATGGTCACTGTGATCCATCTTTTCTTGCCCAGAATCACTAAATACATGCAAATGATCCAAACACATACCAGAAATTTTAGTTTGCACAATTAAAGTGGGTTGAAGTGCTCTGTCAACCTATCACAGCAAATCCACTTTAAAAAAAACAACGGACTTTTTGTGGTAAGGAAAGCAAAATGCAGTGAAAAGCACATCGTCTTATAACCTTTCCACCATCGGATCAGAATGTTCAGTAAAGGCTGGACATCATCTAACCACCATGTAAGTTCTGTGCAAATCATAAGTGCTCAATAAACAGGTCATCTGGAGGAACACAATGATTCAGGATCATCGTCATCTGTCAACCTACTATATCCTACAGCATGGCTTGCAGTTTCTCACTTTGTCCAGGCGATGGCAGAACAAGACACTTATATCCAACTTACTTACTGCTTGACTCTTCCCACCACCACCATTGTATTTCTTATATGAAGTGCTGCTGTATGAAACGTCCAATGGACACTTCAAACACGGTTATTTCCATCACAGGTATCACATTTATGCAAGAAATCCTCATGTGATATTTGGGGTGTCTGCCCATAGCCTGCATGCATTAGGAAGCAGAAACCAATCAGTTTCCCGGTGTGTACCTGTGGTGGAGCAAACACATTTTGTTCATCACAGATGAGTGTTCACGTGGTCTATGTGTGGATTTTAACAGGAGTGAGCTCCCCATAGGAAGTGAGTGGGGTGGGGGTGGGGGTGGGGGTGGAGATACATAAAAGGCCTTTGAAGCAGAAAAAGACCAACCCAGATGTGATTGTGCACCTCCTTACTAGGGAGTAAAACCAATTCTTCCCAACTGGAACTTGAATATGAACCACCTGCTGTACCAAGGCACTATAAAGGTGTAAGTCTTTATTGATGGGGCAAATCTGTAACTAGGTTCACACATCAAGGTGGGCGGTGGATGGCGAGTGCTGATTGGTTGAGAAGGTTAATGCTTTATTGGTCTGTAACATGTTTTGCTGACTGAGGATATTTCCCACGGACGTCAGCTACATTCTCTTACACTGGGCTGTCCTTCAGAGTGCCTTGTGTTTTGTCCTTGGTTCATTTTTTTAGCTGGCTCATTATTTTGCCATTGTGTTAACTGTACTTACTGACATACATCTTTAACAAAGCACAATAAAATGTAATGCTTGTTCTTTAAAGTATCAGACTATAAATCTTGTTATCTCTGCAGATCAGAAGAAGGGTAGTTCTGGCTTATTTAGCATCAGCCAGCCCCTGGTTCTATTCTGTGCCTCCTTCTACACCCATCAGTTATTCTAGCGCAAGGAAGATGAACCTGCAGCCCATATGCTGTTGGGCTAAAACTTAAATCATTCCTGATCATTGGCTGTGCTGGCCAGCTGGGGTTGATGCAAATATGACTCTAACAACATCTGGCGGGCCATAGGCTCTTCATCCCCATTCTAGATGGAAGAGCCTGAATGTGTGGGGCTATAGCATCAACCACAAGGAGGAACGAGGACTATCAACACCTCCATATTTCCTTAAACTAGTGCACCTTGGTGTTGCATTTTAACTGTTGGATATTCTCTCTGTGTGTGAGAGAATCATTTGTTTCAGAAACAGAGAAGAAGTTTCAAGAAGCAGCAGAAGGCTGGATTGTTTTTTCTTGTTAAGATTGTTAAGTTAATCTGTTAGAATCTTGAGTAGGGTTTGTAAGTACTCGTATTGTAGTAGCCTGGAAGGAGCTGAAACATGTTTTTGTTATTTGTAGTTATTGTCTTTAATGGTCATCCTCAAGACCAGAAGAGCTTGGTCTCGTGCGCATGTGCGAAGCACTATTTAGCATTTCTGTGCATGCGCGAGCAGTAAAACCCGGAAGTAACCCTTTCCGGTACTTCTGGGTCACCGCAGGATGCAAACTGAAAAAAACATATAATGAAGCAAACATAACATGAAGTATGACTGTACAAGGATATTTTCAGTTCTTTGGACATGCACAGTGTGACAGGAAGTACTGATAACACTTCTTTGTAACTTGTTGTGAGTCTCTTGCTTGCACCTTGCAGTGAGAGAAGCAGAGAGAGCATCTTGGACTCTTGTTGGACTCTAAGCATGCCTTGACCATACCAGTGGTGAATGTCTGTACAGTACGGTATATATTTGCTATTAATCTGCTTTTATGCCTGTAAAGTAAACCTCTACACTTGACTGAATCTTTATGGCATCCATGAGTGCTTATTGCCTACTGTGTGTACCTTCAACCCCAAAGACGATTCCAAGGAAGGAGCTGCGTTGAGATGTAACTCTGCTGATACTGGCATACACGTGCAGCAAAAGTGATGCTGGACCCAATCCTTCTAAAACACCCATCAGAGGTTAATGGATTGATTCAACAGGCTGAGACCCTACATGCCCACAGACTGTCTCGGCAGATTGGTGCATGCTCAGGTTATCTCCTGCTTGGACTACTGCAATGCTCTCTGCATGTGGCTACCTTTGAAGGTGACTTGGAAACTACAACTAATCCAGAATACAGCAGTTAGACTGGTGATGGGGAGTGGCTGCCAGGACCATATAACACCAGTCCTGAAAGACCTACATTGGCTCCCAGTATGTTTCCAAGCACAATTCAAAGTGTCGGTGCTGACCTTTAAAGCCCTAAATGGCCTCAGCCCAGTGTCCTGAAGAAGCATCTCCATCCCCATTGTTCAGCCCGGACACTGAGGTCCAGCTTCAAAGGCCTTCTGTCAGTTCCCTCAATGCGAGAAATGAGATTACAGGGAACCAGGCAGAAGGCCTTCTCAGTAGTGGTGCCTGCCCTGTGGAAAGCCCTCCCATCGGATGTCAAGGAAATAAACAACTATCTGACTTTTAGAAGACATCTGAAGGCAACCCTGTATCAGGAAATTTTTATATCTAATGTTTTACAATATTTTATGTGCTGTAAGCCGCCCAGAGTGGCTGGGGTATTATTATTATTATTATTATTATTATTTTCAGAAGCACTTGGATATTTTATTGGACTTACCCTCTTCTTAAAAAGGCTTTACAGCTGTTGTAGGCGAATTGTTAAAAAAGGGGGCTGGCCCATTAGACTCCAATGTCTTCTCTACGATCATACAGCAGCATGTCAAAAGCCTTTTCAGCTAAACACTGTTGCACCATGCATGGTCTCCAGTCCCTGACAAGAAGAAATGCAGTTGCCTCCTCTGCTCTCTGTTCCTTCATATGATAATTTGAATGGGAATCAAATCTGTTTGTTGCCAAACTTATTTCCTGGCACCCTGGAGGCACCTGCTTGTTATACCTAGCAGGGTGGAGCTCATTGTGTGGGTGCCCCAAACTGAACCTAACTAGAACTAGCCTGTCCTGCAATTTTCATTGCACCCTGAAATTACGTAAGACACAGTGGATAATAGTTTAGGGCTTGGTGTAGTCCACAAAGGTGTCCAGCCACACACTATGTGGTTATATAATAATGATAACATGAAGATATAGGACAAAAATCACTGACGTATTAGTCTGAGAAAGGGATGCATCAAAGGAAGCACCAGGGACAGGATTAAGTGCAGGGAGTAAAACATATATTGATCCCTTCTGTCAACAGAGCTCAATGAACAGTATAGGATCCTTTTTTCAACTCAGCTCCACTGTCCAAGTTAAAACAGCAAACAGAGCTGAACAGATAAAGGCCTGGAACCATACATCATTATAAGACTAAGATACTTCCCTCCCAAGGCGGAAGGAACACAGCCTGTAGCAATTTTATCTCGTAACGGTCAAACTAAACCCATCCTGATGATTTAAACTGTTTCAGCTCAGGAAGCTCTGATCCAAGGATGTGACTTATTACAAATATGGAGACTGTAAATATGGGTCCAGCAACGTTTGCAAATGGTTGGCATGACTCTAAATTTAAGGCTTAAAGCCACAGAATGCTCAGAATGAAGTAGCAGAAATTTTGAACAGGGGGAGAACTAGGTTGCATACACAAACATTTTATTCTAGAATCAATAGTCCACATTTTTTCCCTACATAGTCCGCATTTTTGACCCTGAAAAGTGCTCCTTGAGAAAATGGTTTCATTATGAAAATAAAAGTTTACTGTCCTCACAGTGCATACATTTGAAAACAGACATAGGTTGCCCGAGCAATGAGAGCTGTATACATATCACAATCACCACTTCCTTCTTCCTTCGTCCAGGTCATAGAATTGTAGAGTTGGAAGGTCCTGAGGGTCATGTAGTCCAGCCTTCTGCAATGCAGGAATCTTTTGCCCAACCTGGAACTTGAACCCACAACCATGAGAATAAGAGTCTCATGCTCTACCAACTGAGCTATCCCAGCATCGTCTGCAGGGAGGAAAAGGTGTGAATAACCTGATCAAGCGGAAGGTTTTCAACTGTGAATCAAGTAATCACACCAACCCTTGTGGGTGGAAGGATCTAGAATCAATATAGATTGAAAGCAGCATGTTGAGGAGGAACATTAACAATTCCAGATTAAGAAAAGCCTACGTTTTTGAGCTACAAATGGGTTATTGTATAAAGCAGTCTTACATGCTTTCCAAAATTTTCTGCATCCCCTTCTTTTAGAGCAGAGGTAGGGAACCAGCAGTCCTCCAGTTTTTTGTTGTACTCCAACTTCCATCAGCCCCAGCATAACCAACAGTTAAGGATGTTGGGATGTCCAGCAACATCTGAAGGGCCACAGATTCCCCGCTCTTGCATTAGCAGAAGATAGCCTATGCAGAAAGAAACTTTGAATACAGAAATATAAAGCCTATCTCCTATATCAGGCTTGGCCAAGGGCCTGAACCATCCCAGAAAGCAATTTTGGCAGCCCTCATAAAACTCGCCAAATTATAACTAAGATGTGATTTTTTTAAAAAAACAACTTTAAAATCCCTTCAGTTTGGCTCTGAAGAAAAAGCACTGCTTTCAAATGATGTGACTTTGAGACTGAAAGAGCGAGAATCCAAACACAAATATTACATCTCTGCTGGGCTTTTGCATGTAAAGGCCCATGCTTGTCCAAGCACATGTTGCTGTCTTGTGGAAGCTCAAACTGAGATTTGATGCCAACTTTATTGCGGGGGCTGAACATATGTGGGGATGTCAGGTTGTGTGGAAAAATATACACCTGCTCCCTGGACCACTTTCTAGAAAACACAGTAGCCCCTGCCCCCTGGCTGAGAGCTTGGGCACCTCTATCCTACGCTGAGTCTGGGTGGTAGCATAGGCATGTTTGTCAGATACAGCAAGGATGGTGCAAAGACTCCTTCATGTTTGCCTTGCTCTGCTCATTCACAATAATCTGGATAGACAAGCAGAGCACCCCAGATCCACGATAAACAGCCACCGGCAACCTTGAATCTCCTTGTCAGAGCTGCCGTGCATTGCCATGGGCAAGTTCCCAGTTCCCAGTTGCCCTTACCGAACCAGGAAGCCTGGGACATCTAGAAAAGCCAGTTCTTGCGCTGCCACAAAACCCTGCTGTGCCGACGCCGTTGCTATGTTTGGCGGTGACTAAGTGAGACCCACTTCTTGTTTCAAGCACTGACGTGTGCTGTGCAAATCTGGAAGTGGTTACATTAGGCCACAGCATTCCAGGGTTCCTACTTGGGCCAATGAGCTGTGTGTGTGCCTCAATCTATTATTATATGAAGAATTGCCTGCCTAGCAATACAACGATGAGCACAGCACTGGAAAGTACAGTAGCTCATTCAGGCTCAAAAGAGATTCTGACCTGGTGGAGCTTTGTAGTTTCAGCCTCTTCTGAAACAGAGAAAGAGCCCCCAAATTTGTCCTATCTGGATCAGATCTATCTTCTTATTTTTTCTGTGTATTTTCATCTAGACATGGAGTTCAGCCCAGCAGTTATTTAGGAAGAGATTGTGGAACAACAGACTGAGGATGTGGGAGCTCTACTTATTGGAAAAGGATGCACATTTCTCTGACACATATCACCATATGGGCTCAGAGCTGGCATTAGGCAATCCCAGGCATCACTATTTGTCTCTTCCCAATTTATTTATTTCTCAACATAGGGCAGCAGCATTCAATGAAATAGTTGAGCTAGCACAACAGGATTCTCCCCTCTGGCTGTGTGTGCCATGCACCATCCCCAAATCTGTTTCAGATGGTGGAGGAATTCCCAGAAAACATTTAAAGGGCACACAGTGGGGAGGAAGGGGAAACTCTTTCATCGCTCTAGGATTTCTACCTGGCTTTTGTCCACTTAAAATTAACCCACTAAATATTAAAGAAAGATATCAAAAAAGCATGCAAAGCTCAATATATAAAAATAACAGTATAAAACTATTAGTACCCGCAGCATTATAATATTATAGCGCAAGTCAGAAGGATGGAATATGGGGTTCAGCTTCAGCAACCCAAGTCAGAGGTTGGAGAAATCTGGGGAAATAAATAAGCTTTTATTTCTACCTTCTGGTACTTAGGAACACCATGGCTCTCTGTGGCTATCTCTCTGTGTGTGTGTACATGGATATGATGCATTTAGGAAAACATTATCACCCTTCAGTCCTAAAAAAGGCCCCCAACTTATTTCACAGCACTTAAAATCTCATTATAATTAAAACTGGAGAACATTAAAAAGCCACAATTAAACTAGATAAAAGGATCCACAGTTGGCAAGAGTCAAATGTGCTAAAAGACTGGAGGAATAATAAGGTCTTAACAGTCTGGAAGCGTGTTTGTTTTGTTTTGTGTTTTGTTTTGTTTGGCTATTCACCTCAGTCACCACCACTGTGGGTGGACCTGTATGGGCTGCTTGCCTAAGATCCCTAGCCTGAGACCAAAGAGGCCCAGGTTCAAATCCCCACTCAGCCACAGAGCTCACTGACTAACCTGGGGCCAAATACTGTCTCACTAACCTTTGGTCTGTGAGCCTAATCAGACCCCACACAGGTTCCATTTCAGCCCACAAGGCCGTTTCCTACAAACCACACCCACCTGCTCCACAACTGACACCATATGTGACATCAGATATGTAATAAAAAATATGGGAGCTTTCCCCCCTCCTATATCTTCCCCCACCCCCAGAGCATCACTGAAAGGGAGACATACAGGTTCCTTCACCCACTTCTGTTTTACCCTCATGCAAGCATTATTGGGTCTGAAGTGTGTTTTTGCCAATGTTGCTATGATACTCGGGGCACATAATTTTCACGACACTTTCAGTTTCTTTCCAACATATATGTGTTGCATTTCTCTAAAGAATCTAGGATTTGTTTTATGACTGACAGGCTTCAGTTAGCTTACCCTTATGCAAACGTGCTCCTGTTAGTTTTTAAGATCTTCCACAATTCAGAGTGTGGATGCGGAATGAAACGAATGGGAAGCCTCTGCCCGCTGTCTCTTTCACTGTGGCCTTGGAAATGACAGCATATATATTGTTTGTTTAAAAGATAAGTGTGCTGAAGTGACTTGCCTGAAGCTATTGAGTGAGTCAGTGGCAGAGTCTGGAAAATGCAGTGGCCGATTGACTGAAGCAGATTCAGTGGGGCTTGTGTGATGAATTGATTATGCCATTGGTCTACATCAATCATGTAGTCAAGTAATACATATGGGTCAAAGGGTACAAGCTGAACTATATCCTTAGTTCACAAGTCTGTGTGTTCGTTAATTCAGAGATGGAGGGTTGTAGCTCAATGTATGCTGTGCAGGAAAAAGATCCCAGTTGTCTCAAGGTAGGGCTGGGAAAATATATGTCTGAAACTCTGAAGAGCCACTGCCAGTCAGAGACTACAATATTGAGCTAGGTGGACCAATTATCTGATTTGGTATAAGGCAGTTTCCTAGGTTCTCATCTACCTCAGCATAGGGAGAAAGGGGGAAACATGGGGTTCTTCACTGTTCTTACTCCAGCCAAGTGTTTTGTTTGCTCATGTGCTCAGAGACGCCATTCCTGCACCGCTGGTGCCGAAGCTCCCTGGAAAAATACAACAAGTGCATGAGATCACCAGACTGCTGCAATCGGGAGGGGTTTGTTTTTGCCATCCCATGTGAAAAGAAATATAGATCTGGAGCTGTGCTGCGGGAAGGGGCTTCAATAATAGCCCAAACTCCCTATGGGACTCTCCTGGAGACTGGCTCAAATGATGAGAAGGGGGGCAATGTGCCAGATCTCCGTTCAGTTATGAGTGGAATGTCTGTAGCTCCTTTCAGGAACACTGTGTTCCTTCCTGTGATACTAACGTCACCATCTCCAAGCAAGAAGGCCAAGCAGGAAAGCTCAAGCCGCCCTTCAGGTTCCCACCCTCCTTTACCCTTGATCTGAGTGGGTCGTGTTTTTTTGACCTGATATAAACAATCCCTCCTTTCATAAGCAGGAGGTGAGGGAAATGAATGGAACAATGGTAGCTGGTTGGCCAGTGTAGGCCGATTATTGACTAAAGAGATTTAGTTTCCTAACCTTGCAGCATTATATAATGGTTCCCACAGATGGAAACACTGAGATCCTTACGTATGCAACCTACTGACCCTTCTGAGTCTACTGTGGTGGTGTACCCCTGGGGTAAACACCCTTCAGCTGAGTGGCAGTCATGCTTTCCTACAGATGCTTCCAGTCAGGGTCCATCTGCAAGATGCAACAAAGCATCCTATGGTACCTTAAAGACTAATACATTGATTATCACATAAACCCCCCAGATGTAGCTGAGGACCACCTCCCATCATCCCTCTGACCACTGACTATGCTGGCTGGGGATGAAGGAGGTGGTCCTACAATAACATCTGGAGGACTACAAGCTTCCCACAGAGGGCAAGATGCTACAAAACACTTTTGTTGCTTCTGCTGCAACAGACTAATGCAGCCACCGCTCCGGATGTTTCTTCCACATGACGACAAAGTAATCCTATGTCATCATTCCTTCTCTCCACGCACACATTTCGACCCCTCCATGGGCAGCTGCTTTCCTAGCGTGGCTTTCTTCCCTGGACATGTTTCTGCCACGTGGAGAGCCCCTGCTAGCGATCTACCACTCTGGGCGAAGAGCACAGCTGCGGCTTTTTATAGAGAATGAGTGAGCCCTAGACATGAGGAAAGCAAAGGGCCCCCTGTGTCCCAGACCCTGCTTGAACTCTGCGTGAGTGGTTCACACAGTTGGAGAAGGGGACAAAAATACCACTGCTTCTACCAGGCAACAGGGCAAGCAACAGAGCGCAGCTGTAAACAAACCATGGCCTCCTCATTCCTGACAAGTGACTGTACACTTGGCAGTGGTCCTTCTTCTGAATGTGGAGCAGAGAGGCATCCAGGTTGCTGTTTTTTGCCCAGAGATCCATGTTAGGCCTCCTTTCATTGTCTCTGAACTTAGTTTTTCCCCCTTAGATTGCTGCTTTGAACAAACCAACCTCTGACCCAGCTCCACAAAAGTATTTTAAAAAATCATATTTAAAAATATACACTCCTCTGTATAGATACCAGAACAATTGGAGAGGTCCCTTTGTGTGCAAATCTCTTTGGCTGGTTAGCAGAGCCATAAAAAGTGTATGGGGTGTCTGGAGAGTGTGTGGGTTCCACAGGAATTGTACTATAATTCTCATGGGGGTGAATGCTAACAGGACAAAGTGAGAAGTCTATTGCAGTGGGCATTTCTAAAGAGTTAAGAAAGGTGAAGTCTGATCATCACATATAGGAGTCTCTTACTGGGGGAGTGTTAACTGTGCATAGATGTGACTGCAAAATTTAGACTGATGTTTGGTGAAAGGTCACAGGAGGTTTTGTGTGGCTGGTAGCAGCCAGCACTTAGCAGTTCTAAGAGTGCAAAGACTTATTGGGAATTTCTGTCCCAACAGAGGCAAGTAAATCACTTTTAGCAATGGCAGGTCTGCAAGACTGACAGTTCCAATAGCGGGCAGGGCATATATTTTAAGTGTTTATTGCAAAAGGAGCCTTTGGTGGGTGTGGCTTTTGGCAGTTTCTCTTAGCACTATAGCCTTAGAACATGAGAAGGTGCACCTATAAAAACTCTCAACTCTTTCCTGCATTTAAAGGTGCAAGAGCCATAATTTTGTGTTGAATTTACATGTGTAGACCCAAGAAAAGCATGGAGGTAATGGAGGGCCAAGAATAGATGGGAAAGCTGTGGACTTTGATGTATTAGTAGTTCTAAGTGAAGGATACTCTACATATACCGGTATACCATGTATACCAGCCTATATACATGTTATAATATTGGGCAAAAATGACACTTTCAGTTCACACATCTCCAAGTAGCTTTGTAAGCAATACCTTAAAAAGAAATTGCACCTATTTGGACACTGTTTCTGCCCTTACAGAGACAATGGAGCTGCAGTGTCAGTGCAGCCCAGATGATACAACTACGACCATCTGCTTGGTCGTATTGTCAGGGATGCTTTTTGCAAAGGAACAATCAAGAGCTCCTTTTAAGCTTCCAGTTCTATACCTGTTCCATCCCTGATGTCACATATGATGTCAGGTGTGGAGGAGGTGGGTGTGCCTTGTAGGTTAAAATGGGACCTGTGCTATGCCTAATTAATCCCACAGGCCTGCTGTAATGAGTACTTTAAATCTTAACAAAGGTTACACTAGATGACCCTCAGGGTCCCTTCTAACTCTACAATTCTATGATTCTATATAACAATTAAAAAAACTCAACAGCACAAGACCATAATGCTACATAATGCCAGATTAATCCTTCTTCTAAACCTCATCATCCGTTAATTTCTTAGGTGATTAGGATTAGTTTGGAAAATAAGTATTTTGTATCCAGCAAGAGCTAACTAATGCCCGTCATTACTAAATGAACCCCTGATAATTCTTCCAATGGAAAAATTCTTGCAGTTTCACAAGACCTAATTCTTTCCCAGACACATGTAAGAATGCGACGTAAATCGTCTACCAATCATTCTTTAGAAATATCAGATATTTCCACTGCACAGATACTTCCTCGTTTTCATTTTTTTAAAGGTATTTCAGGGATGCGTTGAATTTTAAACAAGGGTGCCATCCCCCCAAACATTTTAAATTATAAATCAGTCTTTGAAGTGCCCTACCAATTTGAATTGTGCTGCATTGTTTCCCTTCATTAATTGTTTAATAGTGGGATCCTGTTCTTGAGTTATGAGGACAGGATTGCTACTAAATCCTCTTGCACCAGTGGAATACAACAGCACCCTGGTGTGGTGGCAGCTCTGGCCCTACTATTAGGCAAAGCAAGGCAGCAGCCTCTGCCAGCAGGTGCTGGGAGTGGCAGCAGCTCCCTATTTCTCCCAATTCCCCTAAGCTGGCCAGCTTCTGCTGCCTAAGGGCCAAGCCTATTGCCCTCAAGGGGTGGTGGACAGTGTCCCATTGCCAGGAAGCTACAACTGCCAGCCTGGTGGGGTTCTGTGTGTGGAATTTTGGAGGTGGCATCTTGTCATTTGTCCTACATGTATTGGGCCAGCTCCGCATGGCCATTTCGCACTGGTGTAGCAATACTGCTGTGCGGGCATTATAATTACGTGCCACCACAATACCTACATGGCGCTTATGGTGCAAGAGGCAAAAATGGAATGAATGTGGTGGGCTGCAAGCAGGTCTTGGTTGCAAGCCTGTGCTTGCTCAAAGGTCAGTCTTTCACCACCACCACCCCATGTCAGTATAATGTTAGAGTTGGTAATCCCAAGAGTCCCTGTTCCTGCCACCCCTTCTCCTTGCCCCCACTGCCTGTTCACCTGCCCTGTCTGAGGGAGAAGCCAGACACTCACACGAAGCTGCATACTTAGGTTTATTTTTTCTTAACTACATACAGGCATTGCGCTCCTTATCAGGAAGGCAGCAATTGGGAAGGGGAGGCTTATCTCTCCCTCCCCAGCATGATCAGAATGAACACACATCCCCTGTGCCTACGGCAGCCAGTGTTTGTGTGTGTGTGATTCTGATCACACTGGGGAGGAAAGAGATCAGTCTCCACTTCCCATGAGCTGCCTTCCCAATAAGGATTTTGTGCCTGTAATTAAGTAGGGGGGGGGATTGATATGTTTCTGCATGCTGCATATCTAGCAAACATCTGGTTAGGTCCTAGGTGAATGAAGAGACAGGAGTGAGGAGGGGAAAGTAGCAGCCTCTGCTTATCTCACCCCATCCCACTGGGCAGCTCTGTGGATTGAGCCCAGAAGAAAAGGGGGAAGTGGATGGGTAGTGGTGACGCTGCCAGGGAGCAGGGAAGCCCTACTGAGAACTTGCCTGAGGGCCCCCTAAAAGCACAACCTTGTCTCCCCTAGCAGCAAGTGAATCTATGAACATGGATTTCAGGGGTTGCACTCCCATGATCCCTATCTAACAGGACCAGTGGTCAGGGATGATGGGAATTGTAGTCCCAAAACATCTGGAGGGGCGAGTTTGCCTATGTCTGACCTAGGCTATGTGGAGGCCTGTGGAATGGAAAATCACTCACACAGCAGCACCCTTTTTCAAGTATTTACACAAGAAAAAATTATAGTGCTGCTTTGCATATAAAAAATGCTATATTATGGCTAAACTGCAGTCATAAGCACTATTAAAATAAGAACCTCCAGTGAAATTTCCTCTCAGGAGCTTGTTGTTCATCTGACTCATGCTCACTTTCCAACCTACTGTACGTTGGGTGCATACAGATAGATACCATCATCCCTTCTCGGCTAAGCTCAAGGGGAAATAGTTCTGTTTCATTGCAGCAGATCCCAGCTATGCACTGAGATGGGGGGATGGAACCAGTGATGTCAGGCCATATTTTCTTCCCCAGTGTGGTTTTTCAGCTACTTTAAAAATGCTTTTTTAAAAGTTAAAACATGTGTATTTAATGCATTAAATGTACTTTCAGCACTTTACTTTTTTAAAAAAGTAGACTCTATGCTCAAAGCACGGCAAGGGAACCTGCATTTGAATCTAACTAGCATGGCTTTCGCATTCATAATGTAACAGAAGCAGGCTCTTTCTGCTGGGGAAAATTACTCTGCAACCCCAGATTTTCAGTATGCCTGGTCTGGATGCACCCTTAGATTCTGTGGTGGTAAGTGACCTCAAACATAATGCTGAAGCTTTTGTCCAGCCTGGTAATTTACAAGTTTTTAAAGGGAGGTCTTTTTAGTCAAACGACTCTCCATGTTAAAAATGAGAGGGTAAAATCCCTGATGATATGTGCAGCTGTACCATCTCAGATTTCAGTAAATGTATGGCTGAGGAGGCTCCACAGGGTACAAAACTGGTAAAGTGGAATCTTTGAATATAACAGCTTCTGTTTTTAGAGGAACGTCTGAATACAAACGCTAACACAACATTTCCTCACTTGTAAGCGTTCTCCTAACTCAGGAGTGGGGAACCTGTGGCCCTCCAAATGTTGATAAACTCCATCTCCCATCATCCCTGACATAAGCCATGCTGCTTGGGGATGGTGGGAGTTGGAATCCAACAGCTTCTGAAGGCCCACCAATTCCCTGGCCCGGATCTAAAGGAAGCAGAGGGCATAAACTATTTCAAGTATGAGCCAATTCCCTAAACACCCATTAGGACCCCACCCGCCCCTGTTATTGTGCCTCTTCTCCAGCCTTATCTTGCTGCGGTGCTTTTCCTCTCTAGACTGCTTGAAACAAAAAAGCTTTGCCTTCTGCATGAAAACATTTCCACAGCCTCCAGGAAGATCATTTCATACCAGGAATAGAGCAAACTGTAATTGGGATACAGCCCGGACCAACTCAAAATAGCTCAGTGTGTAACCCACAGTGCCATGTATCCGCTCTGATGTCTCTAACAGATGGATGGAACAGTCCCCCAATGAGTGGGTCCATCACACACACAATGCCATAAATGACCAGAATGCTCCCTGTTGCTCCAATTGGCCAATAGTGCATGGACAAAGAGGTAGGGATCTTTAACTGTTGCCAGCTAACCACCTATTTCCCTTTCCCTTAAACGTCCCTGCCCTTCCTTATTCACGCCACCACCCTCCACACAAAAAAGGCTCACATTGCATTTTACATTCCAAGAGCTTATGGAATGCATTAGTCCCGGATGAAAGTACAACAAACTCAGATGTATAATCCTGACGTCAACCATCCCTGGAGTTTGGAAGAGAAGCTATAAACAGAGGGATGAAAGGAAGTTATAAAGACCATCTGCTTTGGCTTCCATGGACACATATTAGACACGCACAGGCACAAAAGGTGATGGAAGAGACCGGATTTATTTCTTTGCTGAGGTGGCCAGTGGTCTCCGGAAAGGCGTAAAAAATGCTTGGAAGCAATGCAGAAAAGCTATTCCCACCTCCCGACTTTGCTCCTCCCTTCCTAGGGTGCTTCCAGAGGAGTGTTTGTTATGGGATTGGAGCTCCTCAAGCATGCAAGGTTTAATTTAATTTTATTTTATTGCAGTGTCCAAATGATGCGGTTAGCATCAAAATATCAGCTCATATCCCCGCCTGCCGCCCCATTGAATCTAGAATTCTCTTTTCCAGTCAAAATTTGACAAAGTTAAAAAAAATTAAAAATGTGTTCCATTACCCTTCTGTGATATCTCAATGACCTATTTGCAAATTAAGCCCTGACAGGAAGCACCTCTAGTCCCTTGCTAATTGGTAAGATGGTGCATAAACTATTGTATGAACATCGTCACTATCTGCTTCCCATCTGTTTTCTAGGGAAGAACTATGAGTCATAGATCTCAGGATTCAGAGAACTGCATTTGTATGCTGGAGATTTGCAGAAGCTTGCTGCAGAGAACAATTTCAGCTTGTCTGTAATATTTCAGAGATTCTTTTCCCAGGCAGTAGCTTATCTGCATCTTCACTACTGGACCTCTGCTACTGGTAGATTGGTATTTCGGGAAGTAAGGAAGCCAGTCTCTCCCTCTCCCTCCCTCTCTCTCTCTCTCTCTCTCTCTCTCTCTCTCACACACACACACAGAGAGAGAGAGAGAGAGAGAGAGAGAGAGAGAGAGAGAGAAATGCTCAACAGTTGGGAACATCATCCAAGCCCTTTGAATTCTGATTGGCTCAAAGCTCACTACCCATAATGCACAAACTATAGGAAGGGAATTAGAGGGTAGAATGGAAAGGCAATATGGCAATATGGCACCTTACTCAAAGTCACAGATCGGCAAATGCACTTCCCAAAACTCTCTTCCACAGTTCATAGCTGCTTGGGTTGTTGTTTTTTAATATAAAAGGCTAATTTCTCAGGGTGCTTCCAGATGGGAGCTTAATTTGTTCTCTGATTTGGTATGACATACAATTATAGAGTGGTGGTCAACTAGGTTTTACTCAGAGTAGAACGACTGGAATTCATGAACCTAAATTAGTCATGCACATTCATTTCAGTTGATCTTCCCTGACTAAAACTTAGTTGACTACCACCCATACCATCAAAGGCCAAAAGTTGGAGAACTCACACCAAGTACTTTTCTCCCTCAACCCCTTTTATCGCCACAACAACCCGGTGAGGTAGGCCAGCTGAATGGGGGTTTGGTCTCTGATCTCCCAGGCCCTAGCCTAACACTCTGGCTACTATGCAACACAGTTTGCCATGAGTTCATTAACAACTTTTCTATTTATAGTTAAAGCAACTGCCGTCTGTGCTTATGTACATGCATCATCTCATCAATAGCTTCTGCACATGCATCACATCCGGTGCTTTTTTCTGGGGGTACTCAGGGGTACGCAGTATCGGCAACCCCCCCCAAAAAAAAGTTTAAACTGTGGCACTTGCTGTAACAACTTCATGTGATTACTGGCAGCTTTTCTTCTAAAAAGGAAAAATAAAAAGCACTGATCACATCAAATCTGTTAAATTATCATCAGTTGCTAGAAGAACCAAGGGTCTGCCTCAGTATAATGCATTACTAAATCCAGGTCCCAGCTTTCTGGGCTCATAGGCACATTTGGCATTTTGAATAAGTTTAATGGGAACCACCATAAAATGGCTGCCACTGGGGCAGGGGCTGTCACAAAATGGCTGCTGTGGCCTGTTCTGTTTCCATGGAGGGGCCCACTGGGCACAGCAGGCTGATTGTAAGAGCCTCATGGGATGCTTCTAGTGAGCAACTTGTTCCAACATGGTTTGGTAGTAAATCGAGGCATTTTGAACTTCTGCCCCAGGCTCTGTCTCCTTCTGAAGAACTAAAGAGCCAAACCTCTAGTCTGAATATTGATACCTCTCTCTCAGCCCAGCTTACCAGGAAGTAGCAGCGTCATTTTCTTTTCTTTTTCTTTTTTACTGGGTGACTGGGCACAAAGTGAAGGGCAGTGCCAGTCAAGACTTCAGCTGCCCACCACCTACATTTCCCCCAAACACTCCTGGGCCTCAAGTTGGCCCAAAGGTACTGTGGGCAAATGAAGTTAACAGGTGGCTGGAGTCTTGGCTGATACTTGAGAGTGCCATGAGCCCAGCCATCTGGTGAAAAATATTATTGGAAAGGTCTCAGAATGGGCAGGGAATGGAGAGCCTCTCAGGCAACACAGGAGGCCTCTGTGGGTACTGCAGTGCCCATGGATGCCACACTAAAGATTGCCTGATCTAGTCAACAGAGGCTTAAATTGGCCTAAAATGTGTGTGCACTCTGTTGGGATTTGGTTATTAGTACCCATGATTACAAGTTCTAGCAGCCTTTCAAGAGGGGAAGCCCAGCACTTTAGTTCCCTCTTTGCCAGGAAATAGACACAAGCCTAAAGGCTTGATACGTCATCAGGGAAGTCCCATTAGGAAGTCAGTTCGCTATTCATTTAATTTCTTATGGGAATTTCTATCAACGCCATTCTTCAAACAAATTTCCAGGGTGCTTAGTCTTTGTATGGACATGTAAAGCTGCCTTATATCGCATCTGGGTGCTTTCTAACAGGGAATTAATATTGCAAACAGGTCAGTCAGATATCTCATATGAGATCTTGGCAACAGGGTTGTTTTTCTTTTTCTAATAAAACAGCTTAAGTAATGAGATTGAGAATTCAGAAGGGGAAAGGCAAACAGGGCCAGATCCAGAAGCATTTCCACCAGATGAGCCTGCGGGGGCCAGTGCTCCTCAGGTGACACTGTGGTGACACTGCCATCCTTGCAGTCAAAGGACTCCACTGCAGAAGCCCCAGTGAGACCAGAGGCTCTCCTATTCCTTTGCTGCAGGAGTCTCTGACTGAAAAAGTGACATTCAGTACAGGCAGAGCTAACATTTGGGATGCTGCTGCTACCCTATAGGGCTTCGTCTCACCAGAGCTCTGCCTTCCCTGTAGTGCAGCCTGAACCATGATGCACCACAAAGCAAGACAGATGCCAGTGACAGCGTGAGGATGGTGCAAACAAATACTTGCAAGCATGGGCCACACTGACCTCACAATAAATGCTCTTCTGGAAGCATACTCAGCCCATTGATCCGCTTAAGCCTGTCTACGCTTACTGACGCTGGTTCTCTAGGCCTGGCAGAGGACTTTCCCATGATCTGTACTTGATCCTTTTAACTGTGGAGATTCCGGGGACTGAAACTGGGACCTTCTTCTGCATTTCCCTTTACCAATGAACTCTGGCCCCTTAGGCTAAGGAGTGATGTGTGAACAAAATGCACAAGTGCTGGCATAGGTCACATTTTAGCAGTGAGTGTGCTTACAATTGGCTCTGGCCTCTTGCAAACCTAGTACTGATCATTTGCCCACGCAGGTGGCGCTGTGGGTTAAACCACAGAGCCTAGGACTTGCCGATCAGAAGGTCGGCGGTTCGAATCCCTGCGACGGGGTGAGCTCCCGTTGCTCATTCCCAGCTCCTGCCCACCTAGCAGTTCGAAAGCACGTCAAAGTGCAAGTAGATAAATAGGTACCGCTCCAGCAGGAAGGTAAACGGCGTTTCCGTGCGCTGCTCTGGTTCGCCAGAAGCGGCTTAGTCATGCTGGCCACACGACCCGGAAGCTGTACGCCGGCTCCCTCAGCTAGTAAAGCGAGATGAGCTCCGCAACCCCAGAGTCAGCCACGACTGGACCTAATGGTCAGGGGTCCTTTATCACATCCAACAAAGAGACGATGGAGTCTGTTTCATTCCAGAATGACTGGCTTAGCTTGAGCTGTGCTTAATGACTCCCAGACTCAGGCAAACACTGATGAGGCTTGCTTGTCCCTTTGCCCTGTGGCACTTACACCTTGCCAAAGCAATAACAGCTACTAACTAAATGAGCCCATCTTGCCAACAATTCAACTGTGGATGCAATGTTGTTTTCCGGCAATTACCTGCAGTGTAAGGTAACCTTAGCCACTTTACTGGGTGGATTCCAAGGGATGATTTGTACGTTGCAGCTCCTGACGTAACATGCACACGCAGAGTTCTCTTAAAAAATGCAGTGTGCTAAATAAAAGCATTGCCTCACTTATTTACACAGTTGGGAGTCCTGTATGAATCCTGTGTATGCTATATATTGGTGTCTATTTGTGTCCTGTAACTCCTGCGTAATAATAATAATGTGTTCTTTATCATGTGTTTGTGTGTATTTGTGGGTGCTTCAACCGTTGCTTGCTAATTTACGCTGGAATTGCACTTTTCTAGCTCCTCCTCCTATCTATGACACCAGCACTTATTGCTAAGTGAGCATATATTTGTAGCCTTGCACGGCAACCAGCTAATCCTGAAGCAAGTTCCTGCCAAAGCTAAAGGAGCCTCTTTTTTTCTTTTTCTTTTACCATTTCATGACAAACTGTTCTATCAGCTACAGGAAGTGATGTTACTGCCTTCCTCACAAAAGGGAAACTCCTAGCGGTTACCATGGAGATATAGGCAACTCTGCAATTACAGACTTATATAATCTTAAAGTTACAACACACACCCATATACACAGGCTTTTGTGTTTCGTTCACTAAGAACACTCACTCTGGGAGGTTGTTGAGCCCCCTGATCAAAAAGAGTATTAAAGAGCAGGCTGGATAACAATGCAGTGAAGTAAAACAAGGTGTTCTAATACCGAAGTAATAGCAAGCTTGTGTATGTGTGGGTGTACACACACACACACACATGCACGTATATACAAACTGGTATGCATTTGCCTGGATGTATACAGCGTATATCGTTTCTAAGAGAGACATAATCTAGAGCCAGGATGGGGTGAGGGGAAGAACTTTGCTCAAAATAACCTTGGCTTCTTCCTCTATAATAAATCACAAATGACTGTGAACTTTGTAAAAATTACAGCGTGGCCTTCTGCCTCCAGAGCACAAGCTGCAACTAGCTGGGATGGGTTTGTTCGAGAACATTAAACTGCTTGCCCCTGTTCAGGTGCCTGCTTAGATTGTAAAGTTGACCGGCTGCCAGGTAATGAGTTCTTATTTGTCTGTGAAGTACATAAAACAAATGCTTGCTGCTCATAGGGGAACGGAATTCCATTGGAAATTCAAATAAACAGGTGGAATTTCTCCCCCTTCCCTTTTCTTTTCTTTTCTTTTTCTTTTAAAAAATCAGACTGATGGGATCACTTGCCAAAGGCTGTATTTTTCCACTAAGCAAGTTCGGTTTAAAGCTGAAATCTCATTGCACTGCCCGCACCGCAGGCCGAAAGAGTGGTTACATAAGAAACATGGAAGGAGGGGCAAGGGTGGAGCAGCGAAAGGAACAATACCGTAAAGCCTAACATGGACGTCTCTTTTTCCTTATTTATACAACAATTTTCAAAACAAGTTTTTTCAAAGGGCCTTCTATTAAAAGAAACGTATGATAAAACACAATTTTTAAAAATCACATAAAGGCTGCAGTTCCAACCCCTCTTACCTGGGAGTGAGCCCCATTGAAATCAGCAGGATTTGCCTTCTCAGCAGCTGTGGTTAGAGAACTGAGCTTTAAAAAGTGTGACACTGTAACAACTTCATGGTGAGTACCGGCACCTATTTTTATAGAAAAAAGCACTGCACAGCAGCATTAAAAACCAGAAGAATCCAACAGAAACGGTCTAGTCAGCCATAAAAATGTGTTCCAAGATACCATTGCTTTCAAGTGCTGTTCAAAAATGGGAAGGGAGCTTGTCAGGCTTTCATAAAGCAAGAATTCCAGAGTTGTGGCACCACCAGTGAGAAGGCCCTGTGGCAACTGTCCACCAATCAGAACAAGCCAGAGAACAGGGCCTTCAATGCAAATCTTAAATCTGAGGGTTTAGAAAAGGTAAGTTGTAAATTTTATATTAAAATCTTTATGCACATGTTGAATGCTAAGGGTCTCTGTTTATTCTGCTGCTCCTTAGCTGTTTTGTAGCAGAGGATAATCAATAATGAAGCAAATCAGAATACTGCAAATGAAAGCTTTACATACAAAGCTTCACATACAAAGCTTCCTAATGTGCAACATAATCTTCCAAGAAATGAAATTTATTCAGAGAACTATTAGCATCACAATGAGATATCTGGGTGATATGCTTGGTGAGCAGGCTGACAGTAGCTAAGTAAAGATTTAACCAGTGGTCATACACCACCTTGATTTAGTGATTACGAGCTGTCAGATGAAGTCATTGGAACATAAACTCCTCCTGGCTGCACCTGTGCAAGCATGTCTCCAAATGACCTGCAAGGCAGAGGAAAGCAGAATTTGAGCCATAGGGCTAAAATGGGTACCCATGCTTCTTTCTGTCTTTTATAGCACAGCACTAAAGAGGGAGGAAAAGGTGGGTCTCACATGACAGACCTTCTCAGAGGCCTAGGAGGGATAGCATGCAAGAGATAATTTCATCCAGAGACGAGGGTGCTAGCCTTGAATATAAAAGTGGATGGGAACAAATGCCAGATTGGCTGTATGTCTCAAGAAAACTGGTTTTACTCCCATTTTACAGACGGATAACTGAAGTTAAGCAATCAAGACTATAAAATACTCAGCATAAGAGGATTCTTTGGGTGCATGGTGAAGAATTATTCCAGAAAAGGACATGTTGGCTACAATCCTGCACACTGTTCTACATACCAAATTCCTAAGGAAAGTGTTTTCTGTTGTCTGCCCACTGGCATTAGGAAGATCCCAGCAGCGCCAGCTCAATAAATTTTGCTGCCTGAGGCGGAGGACAAGATGGTGCTCTTCCCCCAGGTGCATGCAGAAGGCAATTGGATTGGTAGTTGAAGCTTACTCCAATAGTGGTGAAAGGTACTTGAGGGCAGCAGACCACATGGCACTCACAGCTCTGTCTCCACCCCACCCCTCAAGATCTGCTGCCTGAGGCAGCTGCCTTCCTCTTTCTCATCATAGAGCTGGCCCTGGATCCCTGTATGAGTCCACATTGTATTATCCTGTATGCACTGGTCACTCAATGACATTGCTTTGCATTGAAAGGGTAGGCATGGGGATCGTTAAATCTCAGCTATAGAACTTATTTGGTGTCCTTAAGACAATATACAGTCACTTATAATCTCACCTGTGAAATGGGAGCAACAATGCTAACTTACCTTATGAACATTCCACATGGAGAAGGGAGATTTTGCAGAGGAAAGAACAGACCAGATAGACCAGGTACTGGGAACTTCTGGTTCTCCAAGTGTTGTTGAACTGGTCATGCGTGCTGGGGCTGATGGGAGTTGTAGTTCCACAACATTTGGAGGGCCAAAGGTTCCCCACACCTGAGACTATGCCTTCCACTCATGCCCCTATTGCTCCTTCCCCACACATTCCTCCCTGCCCCACCATGTAAGCAGACTCTACACTCCTGGAAGAGAGGCAAGATGCTAATAGTATTGCTAAGAGCACTGTTAACTGCAACTGTTTGCAGTTAACAGTGCCCTTAGGGGCAAGTATCTGTGGGGATGGCAATTTAAATAGGGTATCAGCATGAATCCCTGATCCTGGCCAAATAAAAGTAAGCATTTTTTATTTTATTTTTAAAAGTATGTTTAATTAGGAGTAGTTTGGCCCACGTTTCCATGGCCCAGCATGCATGATGGCTTCCCCTTCTCTCTCCTCTTTCCTTAGAACCAGTTTGAGAGAAAATGAAGCTCAATGCACCTCTAACACAGCCTTAGGCAATGCAACCCAACCTTAAGCATCACTCACAATGGAAACTGCATAGATCTTTGGGACTTACTGTTTAAACTTGATCACTGGCAAGTTTAGTCACCCTTAACGACCACGAAAGTAGCTAATGACAAACCTATCTGTCAGGGAACTGCCATCAGTGCCGGAGGGAGAGAGCAAGATCCAGAGGGATTCCAGAGAGCATCCCGGGATTGGGAGAGGCAGCCCATCTTCTGGGGAAGAGAATCAGCGTAGCACCAGTGGAGAAGGGAGGCAGATGGGGGAAGCGGCAAGGCGGTCCCATGACTCCTTGCCGGGGACCAGTGGGGAGAGTAGGGGTCCTCCGCTGCCTACACCCCCCTTGCGCAGAAGGCTTTTGCGCAGAGAGAGTAGGAGGAGACTAGGCGTCAAAGAGCTTCTTTGCTGGAAGAAGTTTAAGAAACGCCCACTGACGGATTTTGCCAGCTATTGAGACAGCCACGGGTGAGTGGCTGTCCAGACAGAAAAGGTTCACTTTTCACACCTGGCAACCCAGCCAGGTGTTTGCACCGACTTACGCACGAGCAACCCCTAGAACCACTACACTATCCTAACACACTCAAGATAAAGCCGGGGTGGGGGACACACGGGATGGGACAAAATAGCTTTGGACCCTTCCCCCTATACACGGCATTGCTATTTGCTCAGAGTTCACTAACATTTATGATGCCCTCATAGATGTGCCTGGATGCTTTCTTACTGTGTTGTAGGCTTGAACCCAAAGTTGTCCCGAGGCAGCAGCAACACCCAGGGCTACCCACTCTCTGCCCCTTTCCCAACTTAGCAGCAACACCCAAGGCTACCCACTCTCTGCCCCCTTCCCAACTTTCATCATTTTTAGAATAGTTAGTAACATAGATCATGTCTAATGGTGGTGGGTTTTTTGTTTTTGATACTGGGTACCATCAATATTGGGACCCAGGTGGTGCTGTGGGTTAAACCACAGAGCCTAGTGCTTGCCGATCAGAAGGCCAGTGGTTCGAATCCCCACGACGGGGTGAGCTCCCGTTGCTCGGTCCCTGTTCCTGCCAACCTAGCAGTTCGAAAGCATGTCAAAGTGCAAGTAGATAAATAGGTTTGGCGGGAAGGTAAACAGCGTTTCCATGTGCTGCTCTGGCTCGCCACAAGCAGCTTAGTCATGCTGGCCACATGACCCCAAAGCTGTACGCCGGCTCCCTCGGCCAGTAAAGCGAGATGAGCGCCGGAACCCCAGAGTCACCCGCAACTGGACCTAAAGGTCAGGGGTCCCTTTACCTTTACCTATCATCAGTATACCCCCTTTCCTCCTCTGCCAATTAATAGCTGATCTAGATAGTAAAGAATGCTAATAATCTGTTTAGGGGTTCACATTCCCCCCCCCTGCCCTAATAGCTTGGGTGTGTATGTTTCTCTCAACTGAAATAGCCATTTGTACAGCACAAGAGGGTAGATCCTACATGTGGTGCTTACTGGATTTTGGCAAATGACTTTTTATTGGGGCTTGGATTCTTCTACGGCACCATTAGGGACCCTGCAATAAGTCCTATGGAGCACAGGGCTAGTACAAAGGAGGAGATGTCTGCTTTCTGGACTTCACATACTTACCATTGCAATTTTTCAGCATATTATGAAAAGGGAGTGGGGGAAGGATCTATAAAAAAATTAATATTTTCTTCAATAGAAATGTCATAATTTATTTGGTTTGTATAAAAAGGCACAATCATAACAAAACCCATGTTCTTCTTTTGATAAGAAGAAATATATTATTTCACATCATAAATAAATCAGCAAAACATGTAACTGTTGGCAACCCAAAAACACAAACACTCCTTTGTGCTTTCAATGTCAGTGCTTCGGAATACAGTTCTTAAGATCTATTTACAGGATTACAGTACCCAAAAAATACTGAGGTATTTTGTTTGTTTCTTTCAAAAAGAAAATGAAACTTCAGACTTGAAAGGCAGAACGCACACAAAGCAATTACACTGTAAAAAATAAATAAATATCTGGACATCCTTGTACAAGGGGACAGTTCGACTGCAGCCTAGCACACCCAGGAATGAGAACACTTTCAGATTTGCTACTGAAACAGACTGACAAACAGAAAAACTGTAAAAGAGGAATTATTTCAGGAGTAGAAAGCAAATGTCCTGCATGCTTTTTCTCCTTTGTAGGCAGCATCCAAACATTGGTCAAAAATGCATCTCAGCAAGATCTAGCAGAAAGAACCTGGCTTTCTGGAGTCAAGAGATGCTGCTCTGAGCTGGTGGATCTTGTATTGCTCTGTAACTGCAATGAGAGGAGTCCGGTGCAAGCTAACAGACCTGCCCTCAAAGTTATTGCACTTTTCAGGTAACAGCAAAGGGCATCAAGTCTTTGTGTACAGGGCCCACCTGCACCTGCTTTTCAGCAGCTCGGAGAGGTGGTGATAGGGCTCTGAAGGTAGCTTAGTGCGCTGGAAGCAGAGTGGACAGGGATGGAGACGGGGAAGTTAAAGACCGTTGTAGTGGATGTTCCTCTGTCCAATGCAGACATTGCCGGGCTCCCAGCCTCTGCCGAGCAATTTGGAGCAAGGACCTGGGACTCAAATTGCAGCAGTTGCCCCATGAAGCTGAAGTTGGGGGAGATGATGCTTCTCCTCTGCTTCACAAACTCAAAAGCTTCATCCAGTTTGACTCGGTTGGTCCTCATAAGGTAAGCAAGGCAGATGGTTGCTGAGCGGGAGATGCCAGCCTGACAGTGAACAAATACTCGCCCACCATCGTTTTTAACAGAGTCTGAAGGAGCAAGCAAAACATCAACATTAGCAAGAGTTTTCCTGCAAAGCTTCAAAGCTGCTTTTCACTCTCTGTGCTTGAGGGGCCATCTTGCCTAACCAGCTATAGCAATACGTCACACAGCTGGGAATGGAGCTGGATGCACAAATGAAGGTGTGCAAATAAACCAATATGGGTGTTCTGTTTCAACTTGATTATAATCACCTATTCCAATTGTGGCCACTAAAGCTTGCTAGAAAATTCTGTCAGCATGAGACTGGTTCAGATTACCAGCTGATCCTTCCAACACACATGCTAGTGGATCCAATGACTAGTCTAGTGTGCTTTTTGAGATTTCACAATGCTATCTTCTAAAAGAAGCCCAAGCACCATCATAGCTATATTTATTTCAGCTGGTGCTATTTTGTTCCCCAAGGAAATACCCTGCATCTCAAATTTAAAGGATGCTGGAAGTGTCTGCTAAGGTGCTGGCACCCAAGGGATACTATAAACTCAATATGTAGGGGGGGGGGGGAGAGAGAGAGAGAGGACTCATTTACCTATGAAGTCAATTGCTTCGTTAAACCAGCAGCTGATGTCAGCTTTGTGGTTGTCCTCCACAGGGATGCTTTTGTACTGATAGTGTCCCTCAAAATGGTTTGGGCAATTGGCAGAAACGTTGATCAAGGCTGTGATCCCCAAAGCATCCAACATATCTTTCCTGGAAGCATGATAGGCGCTGCCTAGATACAGGAAAGGTAGGATCTCCACTGGACCACCCTAAAATAAAGGAAACAAAGAAACACAGTCTGTTAATCCCAAGGCAAAAATAGGCTCCCTCTGCACTTTGATACAGTCGTTGTGTTATAATGAAACATTCGTTTTGCCTTGAATGCCTTGTATTTCCAAATGGAATATTTTTATACACACATTTGTGTCTTTCCATTCCAGGCATTTTTTTAAAAAGTCCAACTGGTAATTAAAATAAAATAATTTAAAAAGCAAGTGTAATTTTTTTTAAAAAGCAAGTGTAATTTTGATCCATGAATGCTCCCCAACTGACCTGATCATAGAGAGGAGTCCCACAGGAGCTGCAGTTTGAATCGGCGCTGCCAGGCACATTGTTTGCGCTGAGCGGCAGAGTCAGGCCCTTGGGAGCAGATGGTTTGGTGCACAACTCAGGGCAGGCAGACGAGAAGGCATCATATCCTCCTAGAAGAAAATAAAGAAGAAAAGAGGTTAATAATGTCCGAGGAACAAACTAAGCAGCTGGGGGTGGGGTAGGAAGGGGAGGTAAAACTCCATTGACAGTCCAGTGGCCACTCCTATAAGCCCCTCTGTTAAAACAATGCAACTGCCCTAGGCTATTTGTCAATATCCGTTATTATTACTACGTATTGCTCTTAATTCCGTTTACCCGGTGGGCCTTTGGTTTACGGACTTTGAAGCCCAGGAGAGGTGGATTGGCAGGGCAGAGGGCGCCTTGGGGAAGGCGCCCTCCCTCTCTCTCTCTCTGCAGCCTTTTAACTCACCCCTGAGAAAGCAGACGCGGGTGTCCCTGGCTTCCCTGCAGAGGGTGTTGAGGGCCAGCAGGAGGGTGCTGTCCCTCTTGGGCGCCTCCAGGTCGGCGCTGCGCTCGTCGAGGAGCACGACGGCGTGGTAGAGCCCCTTCTGCAGCCGGGCGCGCGCCTCCTCGTTGGGCAGGATGTGCTCGAGGCCCATGGCCCCCTTGGCTCTCCGCCGGACGATGGTGCTCAGGCGGACGTTGCAGGAGCCGCCGATGTGCGAGGAGTTGAAGGAGAAGAAGGAGCGGCAGTCCAGCACCAGGCACTGCAGGCAGCGGTCCTGGAGGAGCTCGCGGAGCGTCTCGCAGTCCAGGGCGCACACTTGCATGTTGACCATCGCTCGGGGCAGGGCAGGCAGCGCGGTGGACGAAAGGGCGCTGGGCAGCCGCTTTTGTCTCCGTTCCCCGGGCGCCTCTTTGTTTAGTCCCGCCGAGCTCGTCTCGAACCGAGGCGGCGCTTTTTGCCAAACAAAAGCTGCCTCTCTTGTTCCTTGTTCGCGGGGGTCCGTAACTCCCACCCCGGTTCCAAAAAGTAAAAACGCCTGGGTCGCTGAACGTGGAGGTGGCAAAGACGACAGAGCCGCTAGCTTGGGCTTTGCTCTTTCTCTTGTGTTGCAGCCTCCGTTGCGGGGCGGCTGCTGCTCGTTGCTTGTCTGCTGCAGTTTCCTTGCTGGACGAGCGGCGCAGCCTCGCCTTATATAGCACCAGCCGCGGTTTGCTGCTTCGGCTTTTTTTGTGAATGGGCCCCGGTCACATGACCTGCGGTGCCTGGGAAGACGTCACTTCGGCGGGGAGCCAGACAGACACTCCCATCCCGCGAGCGCTCGCGTCATCGAGCAGCCCGAACGGCAAAGTCACTTTGAATGTCCGCATGCCCAGAGGCCTCCCCGCTCCTGCAGGAAGCCGACTGATGCAACGCCGCGCGCGCTGTCGCCTTGCTCCTCCCGGGCTTCTGCCAGCCGGAGCCAGGCCTTCAGCAGCGGTGAGGAAAGGGCACACGATGTGCCAGAAGAAAAGGAAACGGCTTACAAACCCAGAAGCGCGCTCAGTACACATTCCAGATTCATTCATATTCTTCGCTGCTATCTAGACTTGGAATATGGGGGGAGTGTGGGGTGTCGATAGACCTCTCTGGGCCCCGCCATTGCCCTCTGCTGGCAGGAATTAAATCTCTCTTAGTTGCCAGAGAGGGCACAGCCGCTAGCAGAGCTTCTCTGTTATGGCCAGCGGAGGTTCCCCCGTCGCTTCCAGACGAGCAATCGCCCTCGTTTGAGCGGAGGTTATACGACGCCACCGTCAAGACGTTGCTGTTTTCTTGCCATTTAAAACTGGCTTCGTGGTGCCATTTAGATATCACAGTGCCCTTGCGTGAGCAGCACGCATCCATCCTACAATAAACATCCTTCTGGAACAATAAAAAAGCAGCACAAGCTTTGGCATTTGTTAGAGGGCAATTTAGCTAGTGCTCTTTACGGCAATGCACCTGTATTTGTGTGGTGGGTTATAAAGGTGCACCCTTCTTGGGCACAGGATGAGAATCAAACAAAAGTGTGGCAGTCTGGTAGTGCCCTTCATGAGGGAAAGGGAAGACTGCAAGCTTGGTGTTTGATCTATTATGGAAAACGACAGGAGACTGCACTCTCTGATTATGAAAGATCTGATGCAGACATGTCAACGTTTTACCTACATCAACACAATCAAGCACTTCCATTAGGTACCATAAGCATTTCACCCCTTTTAAATCAACTGCAAAGATGCATATTTTAAAATCACATTTAGCTGAGTTTGGTCTAGCAGTTGCTTTGGGGAGGGTGTTTCTGTCTGTGAAGCAAAACAGCACAGATGGCTAAGTGACACCATTTGGAATGCTTATGTTTTGAAGACAACATAAACACTATTTTGCTTGGTGCTTGAGCTGATAAAAGGATTGTTTTCTGTTTCAACAGGGCTGACCCATCTTTGGGAGAACACAAACATATGTATTACATAATGTGCACACGTAACAAGTAATTTACTGCTTTTGAAAAATGCCAAAGGGAGCAATCTGGAAAAAGGAAGTGCAGGATCACGCCCAGCATCCCAATCTGCATATCTAGGAGTTGAGGAGTTCATTCATTACACCCTTCTGGGGTTTATTCTTAACAACTTCTGTAGATAGAGTATGAAGCCAAAACAATGCTTCTCAAAGTTACTGTCTAATTTTGTGATTGTTCTCAGGGGTTCTGATCCAGAGAAAGCCATGCTGATGAGCCATTGCAATATATGGGTCAAGTCAGTTGTGACTAACCGGTGACCCATGAATTTAAATGAAACCTAGGCCCAACTAACTATGCAATCCTATATATGTCTAGTCAAAAGTCAGTCCCATTGAGTTCAATGAGGCTTACTCCCAGGCACAGGGTTGCAGTCTAAATTTGTCTGGAATGGGGACACAATGTTTCCTTGGTTCTTCCTCATGGAGTCACACCCCTTCTAAAAAGGCTGGACACTTATAACGAGATTGCTTATATAATACAGTAGAAACCTTGATGAAAGCTCTGCATTTTTTAAAGCACTATGTAACATGTTGGATACTAACGCTGAAACAAAGAGCTGAAATATAGTTAGACTGGAATAGCTGTGCTCCTATTCCCAATTCTACTATTGCGTGCACACAACAAACAAACAAACAAACAAACAAACAAACACACACGGTCCTTCAGCAACCACTGAGTGATGCTGCCTACTGGCTAGTTACCATGCTCTTTATCAGGCTTATTCTGCAAACCATTGGCCTTTACAAATTTCAGATAAAATGTCTATGTAAAAATTTCCAGCACACAAATGACAATGAAGTAAAAAATGTATTAATCCAATCCAATAAAACCCCAAATTGAAGAGATATGTTATTTCCTTTTTGGGAGTCCTCTAGTCTATACTACATGCCCCAAACCTTTCTGTTTCTTTTGCTCCAAGATTCCACGCATTATGGCACAGAGTGCAGATTCATAAATCACAAAAAGATGAAAATCTAATAGAAAACAGATGGTTTCTTATAACATAACAGGATGTTAATCTAGGCAAAATGTGTCCCCTCACCCATGAAAAAGTGGAGAAAACATGAATTCCAAGCAAGATGGATAGGTCACTTCTTAAACAAATTAGGATGAAAGTTCAATCAGCAAGTCATCTAGAAGCACCCTCAGTTCAATGAGCTCTAGAGTTTGATCCTACCCATGTTTACTCGGAAGTATACTCTGCTGTGTTCAGTGGGGCCTACTTCCTTAGGAGGATTACAACCATTTCATCCATACCCAATGTAATAATTTAGGAGAAATCTTGGATTGCCCCAATGTACCACTCTCTGTGTGGACCTGAATATTTTCAAAAGCTCTCTAATGAGGAGCTTCATGCATCTGGTTGTTGTTTTTTTAATGACCAATTGCATCAAAACTGGTGTAAAAATGACAGAACTTTATAAGCTTTTTGGTGGCTTTTGACAAGAACAGATTTTTGATATTTTACAGAAGAACAATTATAATTTTGAGCTATATCTGCACCAACACTGACTTAATAATACTGTGGTTAACAGTTTACCTTATATGTATATACCCACCAGATTATTCATACAATTTAGACTCAGTTCAGGGCTTTCAAATGAGGAACCATATCTAGTGAGGAATGCTTATTCACTAATTAGTGTTTCCCAGAATGTAATGGGAAGTAACAATAGCCCTGCTTTTTTCACAAACCCACAAGCCTTGAATGCTAAGTAACTGGCAATGGAGTGGTTCAAATCCCCCTTTGTGCCCTTTCAACAGAACACCTTGTCCTAACCAATTGGCCTATGTCTTCACTCAAGAATTTCTGAAGATTCTGTTTATATTGCATCACAAGCAAATTTCAATAAAAGGAATTCTCACGGCTCTCTCAGTCTTGCTCTCTTTTTGCATTTCCTCTGCTTCCTCACTTTTTGTTTTCTTTCTCAATATAATTATCAACTTTTACAACTTTTAGTTTGTTTTCTCCCTTTCTTTTAATCTCTAGAGGTATTGCTTTCTGTTCCAATGTCTTTCCCCCAAATTTGTGAGAATGCTCAAAAAATTGCTTTGGATTATTGTGTCATTGCCACACGTTTCTAGAATGTTCCAGAACTTTTATCAACTTCTGAATGCTCCTTCAGACAGAGGAATCTTCCCCCACACACCCATGCTGACCACAAAAAATAGACTGCTCTCTCTTGACTGAAAACATTTTCATCACACCATTACTGATATAAGCAGGCAGCAATATGTCTGCTTTCCAATCTCTATACACTTCCAGAATCTTCTTTGCAGTTGCTAATTTTCCGTTTTAGTTTTCCTTTTGACTTTTGGGCTTTTAGCCACACTTTGGTCACAAAATATGTGTGTTGAGAATGTGAGGACTAAAAATACACTTTCTGATTTCAACAGTGCTGATAGTTTTATGAATTTATTTGTAAGACTTCAGATGGTTTGGAATAGATCAAGCAAACTTACTCCTCTGGTAAGCATGCAAATTGGCAGGCTGCTAGAACTGATTGTGTAATTGTCTTCATTCAGCAGTTTCAGTGCCAAAACTCTAGACTCAATGCCAATCCAGATTTTGTTTTCTCAGAAATAAACATGGGCAGGCTAACACTTTTTCATTTATATTTATATATTAATTATTGCCGTTCTTATAACAACACCAGGAATCATGGGATTCAGGACAAAGGCTGAAAACATACCTGCAGGATTATCCTAATTGATCAGTAACCCTGTCACTTTCACTTGCATAGATATTTTGTGTGTTTAAATTTGGTGTTAGGAATCTTTTTCCAGTCTGGGGGCCACATTCCCTTCTGGACAATCTTCCAGAGGCCACATGGTAGTGGTAGGTGGGGCTAGATGCAAACACAGGTGGAAAAATGAATGTAAATTTTACTTTTGCACAGTAGGCTAGTTTCAACACACACACACACACACACACACACACACACCCCTTGTGTCTTCCATCCAGACAAGCAAGAGGCATTACCAAAGTTTAAGGACATATTCTAGCCAGGCAAAAATACTCAAGGAAGATGTGAAGCCAGGCCAGTGAGGGGTGTGGTTTGGGTAGAAGGGGTGTGGCCCATGAAGAGTCCCAGGGGCCAGATAGAGAAGTTTGGAGGCCTGCATTTGGACCTAAGCTTCCCCACCCCTGATTTAAACCAATCTAATGATACTGGGAGTTTGACCAACACTTTAGGGAAGACATTTCTGAGAATTCAATCATTTTCAGAGGGCAATTCATGCTCATTAACCACAATCCTTGCAAAACTGCTCATTATGAACTCAAGCGGGTGACACACTCTGACTTTCCCACGTATCACAAATGGCTTTTTAATCAAGAAGGCTGTTGGAAGCATGGGCTTCTGCAGTTCCTCCATATTAATTCTGCCTACACAGAGCTCTTTGAGAAAACTATTCACAATCCCAAGGATTATTAACCTTCAGCTAATGAAGGATTTACTCCAAAACCAATTTGAAACAGTGGGCATAAATCCTGAGGTTGCTACACATAGCTGATTGTCTTCACTGTGGAAAACCTCCCACTTGCCATCTCTCAAAGGAGGCCAGTTTATATAACCCTTAGGAACATTGCCAGCTTATTTTCGATTCAGAGCGACAGCTCAGACTGAAGCATGGCCAGGGCAAAGCAGATCCCCGAGTGATCTGTCATAAGCACAAACTGAAACTCACCCTTCAGCCCACCTAAATGGCCTACATAAACAAGGGCTGAGGTAGCAAAACTGGTCTTGGACCTTACCACTTCAGATTGCAGGTGACAGTGGGAAATGTTGGAGCATTCAGTTATGGGGGGCAGCCCTTCCCAACGAAAATGCCAGCATGTGAGAGGGTCAAGGTCAGGAGAGACAACTTCTCCATGGTATCTGTTTTTTTTTAAAAATGTATATCATATGTAGTGTTTGGTTTGGAGGAACACTGAAGTATGTGATATCCCCACCTGCGTTCTGAAGTGCCTCTGTCCAGGAAAGAGCAGAAAGACAACATCCTTCTGTTGTGACTAGAGAAATGGGAGCTTAAACAGAGCTTGGGCCAAAGGGTAGTTATCATCCCTGAAAACATGGTGTCTTTCTCCTGTTGTCTGTCCTTCACAGGGATGGGCAAATCTGTTAATTTCAGTTTCACTCAGTTTCTCATTGTTCCAGTGTTAATGTTTATGGGTTGCTTTGAAGAGATCTACAGTATAATAAAACAATGATATGCAGTTTTGCCTAATATATGCATTTTGGAGAAGCAATTTTCCCTAAAATAATGTATTTTTGATGAGTTATGCATGCTGGGACAGTTTTCACACATGCTACTATAAGCGATGGGGTTACTTTAGCACCACTCCTTGTTTCTGTGTTATTGAACACATAAGCTAATAACACAAAAAATGGGGAGTTCATGCTTCTTTAGAAATTACTGGCTCTACTAAACTGATACGGTAAAAATAGAGTTTTTGTTCTAATCTCTCACACCATCATGGGTTTAGGGAGAAGTATGTGAGGAAGGTTGAGCCAGTCTCATAATATTTTTTCACTTTGGGAGTTACCCATATGTTGGCTCATGTTGCCAACAGGTTGCTCAGATCTGATTTTTCTGTGTGTGCAACCCATGAGCCCTTGTGTGCAATCCACACATTCTGTTTTCAGTCTTAGTTTCTTCGTTGGTATTCTGTGGTTTCCCCTCCACACCAGTGGACAGTCCTTGACACAATATTTCCATGCAGTGGGTAGGATTCAGCTAAGTTGTTGAATACATGAAATATTCACTTGTGTAGTAGAATGCTTTCCCCCTTCGTCATGCACCTCCACCCCCTAAACTGGCTCTGAAGGGTTGGGGAACACACCAAGAATTGGTTTGGGGGCACGCAGGGGGTGCAGGGAGAGGAGAAGGGGAGAAGTCCTGTTGTGCAAATGGCTCTCGTTCCTGACTTACATTGCATACCCCATTTAGCTAAACGTTGAATTTCACCTAGTTTTCTGGCCCCTGCTCTCCCCCCTGTTCCCCCACTACCTTTTCATGTTCTAGAGATATACACAGGTACTTATTGACCTAGACACACCTTCTAAACAAATTCAGAAATGGACAAGAACAATTGTTGCCAGCCCTTCAGTATCATGGTTCAAAATGGATAAAAAAGGAGGGTTGTGCTTTTTGGGGGTGGGGAGGGAAACAGCAGTTGTCTCCAAGGGTGTTTGTATTGTGCAAAACCTCTGTGTTAATTAAAAAAAAAAAATCTCTGACATATGCTGAGCTATTGAGAGAAGAGCTCATCCAAACTGGAATTTCTGATGTGCCTTTAGCATGCGGCAATCAGGGGAAATAGACACACTCATATCTTTAGGACCATTCCTGGAAAGAAAACAGCCCGGTTGTGTTCAGGTGACAGAAGAGAGAGTACATGACAAACTGATAACCATGCTCAGGATGAACTCTCCATCCCCCAAAAGTGCTAATAAGCATGAACACATTGCAAAGGCAATGTGGCAGTCTGATGACAATGATATCGTGTAGACAGTGTGAAAAACTTACAATGCCAGAATAAAGCTGTGTCTGGAAGTACCCTTTACATATTGATTCATTTTGTAAAGATATTTTTAAAAAAAAAAAGCTGAAAGAAGGCAAGGTATGAAAAAGCTATGGGTTGCAAGGTTAAAGTCACATTTAAATAACTCCAGTGAACTTACACTTGGGTTGGACTTCCTTCCTGACTTTACAAAAGCCAGGAAAGCCAAAGTTAACTTGTTGTAATTCAAAGAATCAGTCTTTTTTTATAAAACACACACACACACGTAGTGGAACAAAGTGGGAGGCATAGTAGTGGATACTTTTTTAGAGCATAAGTACAGGCATATATATAAATCAAGAATCAGTGTGTGTGTGTGTGTGCGCGCGTGCTTCATTTTGAGTCTTGCTTCCCCCATCTTTATTATACATTTGACAGGCGTATTGGCCAGTAAATAATATGATAATTCAGTATGTGTATGTACACGTGTGTGTGTGTGTGTGTGTGTGTGTGTGTGTTCCAGTTAGTGGAACCCGGTGTAAACATACAAAAAGCCTGTTTCCCCTGAACCTGATATAGGAGGAAATATTGTAAAGTCTAAACATAACACAAAGAGTGTGTGCATTTCCTCAATGGGTTCACAGCTCAAATTATGTTCATATGTACACGCACTCTTACAGTCTTTGGAGTTTCATATTGACGGAAAGCCATGGCTTCATGATTCTTGTCGCAGTGTATTTTTAACAAGTTCATGGTGACACGAGAACCACATGAGGGTAATTCCTCATCAGAAAGGAGACTCATTTCCCAACCACCTCATGATGATTTCATAGCTGCATTTACTGTGCCTCTCTTACATGTCTGGCCTTTTTTTAAATGTGCAGATTGGAAGTGGAGGAGGAAAGGCTCTACTTTTTTTTTTTAATAATTATTTCAAGAGGAGGAAGAGGTTTCAAAGGCTATCGTGTCATTTATAGGCGTGTATAATCATTAACTGATAAAGAACAGTGGCCAACAACAATAGTTATTTGCTTAGCAAACCAGTGACGTTACCGATAACCTCTGGCCTGACTTCTCCTTACTTATGTGGACTTTACACCTTCCCTAGGTGAATGTTTATCTGAAGTAACCGCTTGTAACCTCTGTCCCCATGCATCCTAAGTCTGCAATGGAAAGGAAATGGAAAGCTGGAAGAAAATTTAGGTTAATTTATGGGGGGGAGGGATAGCAGTTTTTTAAAAACATATTACAGTGGTACCTCAGGTTACGGGACGTGGGTGGCACTATGGGTTAAAGCACAGAGCCTAGGACTTGCCGATCAGAAGGTTGGTGGTTCAAATGCCTGCGACGGGGTAAGCTCCCGTTGCTCGGTCCCTGCTCCTGCCAACCTAGCAGTTTGAAAGCATGTCAAAGTGCAAGTAGATAAATAGGTACCGCTCTGGCAGGAAGGTAAACAGCGTTTCCATGTGCTGTTCTGGTTCGCCAGAAGCAGCTTAGTCATGCTTCTGACCACATGACCCAGAAGCTGTCTGCGGACAAACACTGGCTCCCTCGGCCTATAGAGCGAGATGAGCGCCACAACCCCAGAGTCGGTCACAACTGGACCTAATGGTCAGGGGTCCCTTTACCTTTACCTTTTTACCTCAGGTTACAGATGCTTCAAGTTACAGACCCCGCTAACGCGGAAATAGTACCTCGGGTTAAGAACTTTGCTTCAGGGTGAGAACAGAAATCGCGCGGCGGCAACAGGAGGCCCCATTAGCTAAAGTGGTACCTCAGGTTAAGAACAGTTTCAGGTTAAGAATGGCCCTCCAGAACGAATTACGTTCTTAACCCGAGGTACCACTGTACATGCCCAGAATCTATTTTTGTTCAGAGCCTTGACATTAAACATTAGTTACAAGGGCTTGCATCAAATATTGCAACGTGGCCTGATGTCCTAATAGGACAGTGCCGTCAGGCAGTCCCTCTTCCAGCAGAACATCACATACAAGCACTCCTTTTTCCCAGTGGTGTAATGAGTATGCTCAGTCCTTATTAGGCTGGTTTTGGGGGTGGGAGGGGGTCCCCTTCAACTTGCTTGTTTTGGAATATTTCTGCAATCCTTGGGGAGGCCACAAGTACCTGAGAGCATACAGGGTGAGGTATTGAGAGAAAGGGTGACAATGAACCAACCAACAAATGGATATTGTACTGTATATTGCAGACCCCTTTGGATCATTTATAGCCCAGTTAAGATTCCCTTCAATTCCTTTCCAAAAATCAGAGTTGCCAGCTTGTGACTATCCAAATTCAGGGAAAAAAACTATTTAAACAACTGAGGTATCAGTGCTATGAAAGCCACTTTTGTTTTAGGCAATTTATAGCCCCTCCCCCTTTTAGTGGTGCAGGGCAGGGGAATAGCGTTAAACGACAGGAATATTTTAAGGATCAAGCACTCTCTCTCTCTCTCTCTCTCTCTCTCTATATATATATATAATTTGTTGTTTTGTCAGGGCTATTGCCCTCCTTAACAGGATAATTCCATTACTTTGGAATTGATATCAGGGTGAGCTGCTGGGTTCCTGTGCTATCCTAGCAGCAAAATCAAAAGCATAGTACAAGCGGGGGGTGGGGGGTGGAGAGAGAGAGAGCAACAACTCTCTGGCAGCATAGCAACAATTGTGGCCAATCCTAGAACTCAGTGGCCACCAATCAGTCATAATGTTGCCTCAGACAATGTCCCATGTCAGCCATGAATTGAACACAGCAGTCAACAGCACATGCTGCCATCATGATGTCACCTAATTCATTCGACATCCCCCCCAGTCCCATCTCCCAATACAATGCACAAGGAGTCCGCCATGAAAAGCCTACAGCATGACCTCATAATAGCTAACGTTAAGTGTTTTGGAGGAACCGTAAGATTCAGGGCTTCAGGTCTGCAGATCTGGAGCAGCCCAAATACCAAAGGAACCACCTTTTTCCAAGGGAAGTAGCCAGGGATCACATGGAAAGAACGGTGATCTAACCAATCACAGATGTCAGCTAGTAGCATAGTGCTGTATAACCCATAATAACCCATAATTGACAGGTTGCCTGGAGAAAGATTTGGGCCCCATACACTGCAGGGTCAAGGATCTTCCCCGTGTGCATTAGATTGAGCACCAAATGTTTCTGTGTGGGGAACAAGTCTTTTGAAAGGGAGAGGGAAGAAGGCCACTTTGACATTGAATAGAAGTTACAACAACAAACTCAGAGGAAACAGTTTTGTAGTAGCTCAGTGGCAGGGATGGGCCATCCATGAGGCGGACTGAAACAGCCAGGATTGCATAGCCGGAAGTCACAGCTGCAGCCACAAGGTAGTGGTGGGAAGCAGCAGCGGGGCCATGGAGGTGGCACCTTCCCATTTCACCTCAGTCACCCGTTCTCAGAGGAAAACACAGCAGGAACACAGACACAAGAGGAAACGTAAGAAAAACCAATGATGGGGCCGTCATTGTTTGCCAGGAGACTAGCTGATGGCGAACCTCTCTTCTTGCCTCTATAAGTGGCTGTGTACACACTTCACCTTTAAAGCACATTCAAAGCACTTTCTTTCCCTCAAAGAATTTTGGGCACTATAGTTTACCCCTCAGAGTTACCAGTCCCCAGCAGCCCTTAACAAACCACTGTGGCCAGAATTCCTTGAGAAGGGATGGGAATGTGCTTCTAGTGTGCTTCTAGTGGAGTGTGAACACAGCCAGAGATAGCAGATGTGGTCGCCAGAGGTTTCGGACTCCAACATTTACAATTCAGTCCCAAAGTGTAGTTGCAACTCAGCAGGCTTTGCTGGCAAAAGGTCCCAAGTTCAATCCTGTCCTTGGGCTTCTGGGGGAAAGCTTTGACAGACGCACCTGTGCTTGAGGAAGTTTACTGCAATAGCCAATCACAGTGAATGTTGGCAGGACCAATGTCCTCAAGTAGCCACCTACTTCCCCTGGCCTGTGCGATGATTTTCATTTTTACCAGTCCCAGATTAGATAGATGAGATTCCTGGGATCCTGCCGTATTCTGAAAACAACAGGGTTAAAAAACAAACAGGTTGAAAAAGGAGCCTACTAGGTAGCCTTCATTAGAGCAGAAGCAGAGTGAAACAGTCAAAATGACTTTATTGAACAGCATCATTTGTGGAATACGGACAGCATCACAGAGTCTTCGGCCAGGTAGCCAAGTATGATATTCTTTTGCTTGAGAAAGCAACATAGTGTCACTGATCCATGCAGCTTACAGCTGAACATGTTACTTTACTGTATCTTTGGAAAGGCCCAGGGGCCACATTGGAACAAAAAGGTGGCTGTCTCACAACAGAATAGATGACTTCACACAGCTCACTGACTGCTGCTATTATAAGGCTTACTTGTGATCTGTACTGGGGGTGGGGAACATCCTTCCTTCTGTGCATAGTGAGTGACTGGGGAGACTAGAGAAACATGAGGGTGGTAATAATGAGTCATAAACAGGAGCTGTAAGCAGTGGATCGTTCCATTGAGTAGGTGCTCTTCAGGGGCAGGGAATGGGCTTTTCAGAAAGGGTGCCACCATATGGATGCTCTCGTTCCACGCTGGATGCCTTACCCTAGATCCCCACTATCTCATTTCCATCTTTCTTTATGTGGGTTGATTTAGGCTACATCCTAGGATCCTTGGGTGGGCCATAATAAAATAAATAAAGCAACAAAGTCTTAGTTTAAACACATATTCCAGGGGAAAGTACAATAAAACCACATATCAACAACATCAGATAACTGCAATGTGAGTGCTACAAGACCTGAACAGTCAGGTTTTTACTTGTATTATTGTAGTGTAGGTACCAATGAAATGTTTTGGGGAGGGGGCATTCCAGAGCTAGGGTGCCACCACAGAAAAGGCCCATCCACATGCTTCTGCTAAGATCTCAGTTCCTGGGCAGAAACACGCAGAGAGAGGTGCTCCCTCAAGTATTTAAATCCCAAGTCGTTCAGGGCTTTATATGTTATTTGTACAATCTTGTATTCAGATTTGAAATGCACCGGCTGCCATTTCCAAGTGAACATAGATTTTTGGGCTCTCCCTGTCAAGCTCCTCCCATTTTTGTGCCTTATCCATGCAGTGCCATCATGAAGTCTTTAGAATCTACTCATTTTCACCATCTTGCCTAAAATCTGGGGTATTTCCATGTGCCCAGAGATCTGCTTTTATATGGTTACGGGGTTTTTTTAGGCATTTGCTCACAAAGCTTTAATAATAATAATAATACACAGCCCTTAAGCTATTATACAAGCCTGTTGTGTCTCCATTCGAAGACAGGTGTCAGATTCTGTGCTGAGATTTCACTGTGCAGCAAAAACTGTCAATAGACCTGGTGTTTACAGTTTACTTTTCCTCAGGCCAGAATCTTTCATTATTGCTCCATTATTTACTGAAGCCTGCACGTATGCATTGTCTCTAGCCAAATACCATAATGCATTCCTGCATAGCAGTTACTTGACACCACTATCCCAAGCCGTGTGGTAAGGTTGGGTGTTTGCCGATGGGAAGGAAATTTGAATAGAAAATGAGTAAGGTTCTTTGAAACCAGGTAGCGTGAGAGTTGTGTCTACATCATGCAGAAATACGAGACAAAGTCCATGGTGCAGGAGTCATCTGAACAACGCCCCATGGGTGCAGCTCTTATGTAAAGTGAAAAAAATAATATTGCTGTGAAAGCTGCCTTAATGATATGAAACGATGAAGATGTGGGAGAGAGGCTTTTAGAACAGTCTCCTTTTTATAACTATCATTTTATTTTGACACTTGTAGCTACAGCTGTCCAGAGTAGTCCAAAATGTTGGGTGTGAGTTTGACCTTGATGGAAGCAGAGAGGACATTACTTCCTTTCAAAATAAAATAAAATAAAATAAAATATGTAGCGTATTTACCACTGTATTGCATGACATGCTTCCCAAAGTAATGTTCCAGATGTGCATGAAATTTAGACATGTGTTTAATTCTAATGCCACTTGTACAAAATCGAACCCTTGTATTCTGCATTAATTAGTTTGGGAGGATCAATGCTCCATATTATGTCACTGCAGTTAATCAGCTCAGATTATGTATATATAGTCTTGTTCACGCACAATACACTGAACACAGGTACAATCTGTCTCTACACGTACACAAGTGTTTCTGTGAAAGACCATATACATTTTGATTTGTACAGCTTAATTGCTGTGTACACTTGCTTATGAACTGCACAGTTGCTGAAAGTTACCTCATGTGCTCCGTTAACGTGGTACCTTGGGTAACAAACACCGTGGGTTACAAACACTTCAGGTTACAGACTCCGCTAACCCGGAAGTAGTACTTCGGGTTAAGAACTTTACCTCACGATGAGAAAAGAAATCGTGCACCGGCGGCAGCAGGAGGTCCCATTAGCTGAAGTGGTACCTCAGGTTAATAACGGTTTCAGGTTAAGAACGGACCTCCGGAATGAATTAAGTTCATATATCCATTCTTAACCTGAAACCGTTCTTAACCTGAGGTACCACTTTAGCTAATGTGGCCTCCTGCTGCTGCCATGCCATTGCCACACGATTTCTGTTCTCATCCTAAGGTAACGTTCTTAACCCGAAGTACTACTTCTGGGTTAGCGGAGTCTGTAACCCAAAGTGTTTGCAACCTGAGGTGTTTGTAACCCAAGGTACCTCTCTCTCTCTCTCTCTCTGTGTGTGACCTTGTTTCTTCACTTGGGGGAAGGGAGGAATTGGGGCAAGCAGAACAGACCAGGGAACCACAATATCGGAATGCCCTTTGTATTGCTGTTCTCTGCAAGAGCATGTGGCAAAAAGGAAATGTCACTTTTATTTAAATTGAGGTGGAAGCTTGGTTTTCCAAGGGTCAAGGTAAATCTGATGTGAAACATCTGTGCACAGGTTTCCTAATCTCTTTTTCTCTGTATGTGTTTAAAACCACCAGCAGAGGTGATCTGGATCAGCACCACAATGCTGGAGGATGGAGAATAACTTTCCCCCCAACTTCAGTCACTGCTCCTTTCCCAAGGTGAGGAAAAAAAGAAAGCTATCCAAAGTTTACTCATTTTTGATCCTGAAGCTAAGGCACCAATACTTTGGCCACCTCATGAGAAGAGAAGACTCCCTGGAAAAGACCCTGATGTTGGGAAAGATGGAGGGCACAAGGAGAAGGGGACGACAGAGGACGAGATGGTTGGACAGTGTTCTCGAAGCTACCAGCATGAGTTTGACCAAGGTGTGGGAGGCAGTGGAAGACAGGAGTGCCTGGCGTGCTCTGGTCCATGGGGTCATGAAGAGTCGGACATGACTAAACGACTAAACAACAACTGGCAGCTAATCGCAGCTTTGGAACATGATTTAAATTAGGGAAAGGGTTAAACTTCCTTGTCGAGTGTTGTGGCTCTCATCCAAATCAATCTCCCCTCACCCCGGTGGTTACTTTTAACTAAAGAAAAATACATAGGGAGATCTGATAATGGATCTCTTATCATTTAGTTTAGCCTTGAGACTAGATTCCTTATCAACTCCTGTCCATCTTGCACAAAACTTTAGGTCAACCTGAGTAAACCTTGAAATACAGCAAGGTTTTTTCTTTTCTTTTTTGAATGCAATTGTTTGTTATATATTGTATCTCATTGTCCCCTTTATGAATATGAATATATTATTGCATGCCACCCAAATCTCCAAGCGATGTGAGATTCCAGGGGTTCCGGGTGTTTACCTCACAATGTGTGAGGGGAGGAAAGCGGAGATTATTCCTTTGTTCAGACAGAAATCCTTGCACTGACAGAATGATTTCCTTAGTGCTATGTTGAATTCCACCCATTGTTTTTATTTTATTTTTTAGCGATCTAAGCACATCTGACAGAGAAAATGATCTTTTAAATATTAGTCTTAAAAAGCACATTTGAGCCTGTCTCTGGCATTGTGTGTCATGTTTCAAAGCTGTTTACAGGAGAGAAAATTTGGAAAAGAAATACAATATCTTCTAGCCTATGTACATGGATTTGACATTTCATCTGATTTAAACTTGTTTATGGAAATGCCCTCAAAGAAACTATGAACAACACTCGTGTACTGAAATGTAATCTACTTTTCCATAGATTCTGGAACCCACATTTCTATGGAAATACCTTCTCATTGTCTATTTGCAAAGATACCCCAGTATCACTAAACATAAATGTGCTTATTCATTTTAAGTAAAGTACGTTAACATGTTTGCAAGACTACATGACTCCTTCGTATGACTATGTGAGGTCATGTTTGCGTTTCGTAATGAGAGGCAAGCAAAAATGTAGCATTAGTCATAAAAAGGGAAGAATACTTGACTGTTCTAAATCTGAAAGTCCTCAGGCTGCGGAAAATCAAACCTTGTCCCACTGTGTCAGTTCCAGAAGTACATCACAGCGTATATGGACGGACTGACTCATTCAGTGGGGTGCGCTCTGTATTGGAACAATCCAGTGCCTTCCCATAAAGTATGTGTTTTGAAATTGCTCTTTGCTCATGTGATATACCAGCAATATTTTCTTCTCCTGTCCCTGTGTATTTTTAATGTTACCAGTCAGATCATTTTGGTGCTGTTTACACAGTACATTTGGTGCTGTTTACACAGCACATTTGAACAGTAGCAAACTTAAACTATCTGTACCAGGTTACTTACTGGAGTGCCTTCATCCTTGCTGTCCTACACAATCGTTACTACCATATCGTTACTACCTTCTCACACTACCATATTAAACAGCCATGAAGAAAGAAAGACATTTTCTGTTGTGGTGCCCCTCACGTGGAACCATTTCCCCACTGAATTGAGGCAGGCACTCTCAATGTTTTGGCACCTCCTCAAAATATCTCTCTGTCCCCACTTAGGCCTTTGCTGGTTCTTTCCTTCCTTCTATCTATCTATCTTTCTTTATTTATTTCTTTCTTTCCTTCTTTCTTTCGGAAACTCTTTTAGTATGTTATGTTTGTATTGTTTTACTGAACTTTAAAATGTATTTTGTATTTTATTACTGTAAATCACTGTGGGATACCTTGGGATGTGTGAAACAATATAGAAAGAGAATAAACTAAACTAGTTCCCATATATGATCTGTTTAATTCCTGCCCATTTTCAGTTGTACTTATTTTTATTAATTCCATATGGTGATGATACTGTAATTTTAAATTGTATTACAGTGGTACCTCGGGTTACATACGCTTCAGGTTACATACGCTTCAGGTTACACACTCCGCTAACGCAGAACTAGTGCTTCAGGTTAAGAACTTTGCTTCAGAATAAGAACAGAAATCGGGCTCCGGCGGCGCGGCAGCAGCAGGAGGCCCCATTAGCTAAAGTGGTGCTTCAGGTTAAGAACAGTTTCAGGTTAAGAACGGACCTCCGGAACGAATTAAGTACTTAACCCGAGGTACCACTGTATATATTTGTATAGCACCTTGACCCTGTATTGGTCAGCAGGATAAAAACCTGTTAGTAAGTAAGTAAGTAAGTAAGTAAGTAAATTGGCCTAAAGACAAACAGGTTCATTGTGACAGATGCCCTCATGGACTAAAGTTCATCAGACACATGAAGTGTTCTCCTTAGTTGAGCTATAGCAGGAAGTACAAAAAGTACATTCTGTGACCATTCAGCTGACATTCAAGTGTATGCAAAACAATCACAGTGACCAGTCACATCAACAGTATTTGGTGATAACATAGCCAACTTGATTACCCCCAAACACTGCTGATTTGAATGGTCACTGCGTTTATTTTGCATGCATTTAAATTTCAATTCAGTGGTGCTTTTTGCATTTCATGACATTTTACGTCAGAATTTTCTTCTCCCTACCTGACACGCATATGTATGAAGAAAATGTCTGATGCATCTAATGAACTGGACTCTGGGCCATGAAAACTTATGGCACAATAAATCTATTAGTTTTAAAGCATCTCCAGGTAGGGCTGAGAGAGACCCCTTTTGAAACCCTGGAGGACCACTGCCAATAAGTGTAGACAATATTGAGCTAGATAGGCCAATGGCAGCTTCCTATTACATCCCTGTGAATAAGCCCTCCCTTGATTTTATAAAAGCCCGACAAGACATATTGGACTCAGGCTTTCTCCTGCTACCTGGCCTCTGTCTAAACTGGACTTGACATGTCCTATAATGAAGGAGATGAAACACTGTTTGGAGTTTATTCCAGGATCCATGTACGTTTTGGAATATGTGTCTGGCCAAGCCCTTCTAGAAAAGAGCAATCTCTGATCAAATTATTTTCAGCCAGATCTTTCTTATGATTTCATCACTTACTCATTCCCAGTGGGAAATAGTTTGTCAAAGCGCAAGAGAAAAACGGAGGAGATGAACATTTGGAAAATGAACTTGGGGCAAAAAGGTTCCAAAGAAGGCTGATTTCTTTAAGGTAGATTGAAATCCTGATTTCTTAAGAGAAGCCGTCAAAGCAATTTATCCAGGCACAGACAAGAGGATGTACAAAGCCAGAGAGCAAAATTGAAGCCTGAGATTCCAAGATCAAAGTCTGAGAGGGCTCTCTTCAGATTTCAGTGACAATGTGGGCCAGATTCTGATGTTTATGGATATTGGGCATGTCCAAGATGCCCAAGAATCTGTTCAAGATACGGCTATATATTTCAGAATGAAGAATAGAATAGGAGTTTGTTTTCCAGCAGCACATTGATCTTACTCTCTCAAAAATTTTGAGCTATTCATGCAAACTGTCCCTTTGTATGGAGAAGAGGGAACCTATAACTGGGCTTGAACTATACAGGATCTCACAACTGTCCAGAGTTTTGAGCATGACTTTGGCTTATTAAAAGTAAAATACATAAAGAGCTTGATATGACACCTGACATTGTATTATTATTATTATTATTATTATTATTATTACTACAGTCATACCTTGGGTTAAATATGCCGCGAGTTGAGCGCGTTCGAGTTGCGCTCCTCGGCAACCCGGAAGTAATGGAAGTAACCCGGAAGTACGAATGGATCTCGTTCGTATCTAGAAGTACCACTGTATTATTATTACCATCATCATTAGTAGTATTAGAACCAACTTTTTACCCCAGTATTTTACCTTAAGGAAAAAGACCTCAGGGCATAGCACATTGAGGACTAGAATCCTACAGGCAAACTGTCATATTGATCCACGTGTAAAATGCTTCATTAAAATAAATGATATTTGAATTATCAGAATGTTTTCAGGATGTAGCTGGCATCTGTTTAATGCAATAACACAAAATGAGGTTGACTTTGTACCTGGCAATGTAAACAGTGGGCAACTTAGACAGGTATGTATGAGTTACGGTACAACAACATTTGAAGGGTATCACATTGGCTGTTCTTGTCCTAGAGCAAAAGTCGTACTGTTCCAACTGGTTATCTTGAACAGCAACTTATTAATTGCGCATGCATCCCATGTAGCTATATGTAAGAAAAATGGTTGTAAAAATCCTTACTCTTAATCTGAAAAATGTGCATTGTCTCCCAGAAATATGAAGGAATACTGCTCAGAAAAAGACTGATTTTCAATTTATTTTTTTTAATCTCAACAGCCATGTAGGCCTTTACTCCTTACTATTTTAAATAGATTTCTCATATTGGATCAATTTTTCACACAATGCTTATCACAAAACCCTGGATGCTAATATTTGGCCATTTTCATACACAAGGCATTTTTTGGCTTCTGCTTGAATCAATTTGTGTATAGTCAGAATGCTCATTGGTTTTTTCAAAATGCCTCTCTTTTGCATTCTCTCCCATATGAACAACAATCAGATCTTCATATAAAGAACAAGAGAGTGATTCAAAGGTGGCTTAAGCCTCACGTGTATTAAAGTTCTCAGAAGTTCTCCAAAGAATTCTCCCTTGATTTTGAGTGGCTCATTCTGCTTTTGTCTTGTTGCTATTATCACCTTATCTCAGGCCTTGTGACAATTCTTTTCCACTGGGTTGATTTTTTAAAACACACACATACACACATATAAAGAGGAAGAAGTGAACATTTACGAAAGGCCCGAGTAGATTCTGAAACTGTAAATAAACGAGGTGCATGAGTCATCCTTGTCTAGAAATGACGAGTAAGGGCAAAAAAGATAGCAGTTTACGAGACAAAAGCTTTGTTCTATCCAATAGCATGAGCTCTCTGAACTTAGTATGAATCATCAGAGTATCACAATCACATTACCAGCATTAAACACCAAAAAGTCCCATGCTAAGAAAATGCTGCTTGTTATGAAATGAACCTGGTGGAAGGTGTGACCACGTTCTAAAACATTATGTACAAACTGATTAGCACATGTACCAGATGGAAACAAATGAGTGTGTAGTAATATAATATGGTGTGTGGAAAATGAACATAATTTTAGTCTTACAGTTTATAGTGTAAATATATTTCTACATTGCTATATTTAAATTGTTATTTATGAGAACATACTGGGGACGAAAACACATCAAAGTGCGAGTAGATAAATAGGTTCCGCTCCGGCGGGAAGGTAAACGGTGTTTCCGTGCGCAGCTCTGGTTTGCCAGAAGCAGCTTAGTCATGCTGGCCACATGACCCGGAAGCTGTACGCCGGCTCCCTCGGCCAATAAAGCGAGACGAGCACTGCAACCCCAGAGTTGTCCGCGCCTGGACTTAATGGTCAGGGATCTCTTTACTTTTACCTTTACCTTTACTGGGGACGTGGGTGGAGCTGTGGTCTAAAGCACTGAGCCTCTTGGGCTTGCCAATCAGGTCGGCAATTCAAATCCCCGTGACAGGTGAGCTCCTATTGCTCTGTCCCAGCTCCTGCCAACCTACCAGTTCCAAAGCACACCAGTGCAAGTAGATAAATAGGTACTTCTGTGGCAGGAAGGTAAATGGTGTACTGTGGTGTGGTGGTTAAGAGTGGTAGTCTCGTAATCTGGGGAACCGGGTTTGTGTCTCCGCTCCTCCACATGCAGCTGCTGGGTGACCTTGGGCCAGTCACACTTCTTTGAAGTCTCTCAGCCCCACTCACCTCACAGAGTGTTTGTTGTGGGGGAGGAAGGGAAAGGAGAATGCTAGCCGCTTTGAGACTCCTTAAAGGGAGTGAAAGGCGGTATATCAAATCCAAACTCTTCTTCTCTTCTTCTTCTTCTTCCGTGCGCTCTGGCTTCCGTCACGGTGTTCCGTTGCGCCAGAAGCGGTTTAGTCATGCTGGCCACATGACCCGGAAAGCTGTCTGTGGACAAATGCTGGCTCCCTTGGACTGAAAAGTGAGATGAGCGCCACACCCCATTGTCGCCTTTGACTGGATTTAGTCATCCAGGGGTCCTTTACCTTTACCTTTTTACTGTGACCATCCTAAAATATGATAGTATACTTAATGTTGTCACCTGTGTTTGTTCATTTCTAATAAATCTAAATCCAATAAACAATAATAAATACAGTGGTACCTCAGGTTACATATGCTTCAGGTTACATACACTTCAGGTTACAGACTCCGCTAACCCAGAAACAGTACCTCGGGTTAAGAACTTTGTATCAGGATGAGAACAGAAATCGTGCTCTGGAGGCATGGCAGCAGCGGGAGGCCCCATTAGCTAAAGTGGTGCTTCAGGTTAGGAACAGTTTCAGGTTAAGAACAAACCTCCGGAACGAATTAAGTACTTAACCAGAGGTACCACTGTATATTGAAAATATAGAATATTCATTTTCATTGGAAAAATCCATCTTTATTACAGCCCAGAATCTTGATTGGGTAAACCAGATCTAGGTGTATTCCTTGGTCTCAAACCAGAGCAAAGTTTGTTCATCCCATTGAAATTAAAAGGCATTTAGGTTAGCTGTTCCTAACACATCATAGCATGATTACGGTACATTTCTCTGGATCAGGACCCTTCTATCCCATGATTACGGAGAAAAGGGTAAAAGAAAGGAGAAGTCTGACTAAAGAATGAGTCAGGGAGGGTCATTAATGGGTGGAAGTTCTCTTGCTCTTCCCAGCTAGCAAGAGGAACAGCAGCTGTGTCCAAGCAGTTTATGCTGCGTTTCCAGCCTACCAGTTATTAGCTCTGCTTGGAGGGACCAAGTGGGTGAGTCATGTTTGCTGCTTCTATCCTCCTGCTGATATCTGTTGACTTAAAAAAACAACAACCCATTGCTCCCCCACATCCATTCGTTCCTCCGACATTGTGAGTTTGGTTGGAAAGAAAATTCATTATTTCCAATATTCTGCATTGTTTACACCTACACTTGAAACACAGCTACCAGCCAGGCGTAGTTTGATAGTTCGTGTGCTATATCGACATTACACAATCGTTAGATTTCCTAGCTAGCTCCTGGCTACTCTTCACTTCCATGGCAGCCTATCTAGCTAGAGCAGGGTGGCCCAACTTTTCATACAAGAGTACTTTGACATGGAACCTGCCTTATTGCATGGGGGTGGGGAACGAGGCCAAAATTTGACACACACACCCCAGCCCTTGCATTGCCATCCCAAAGCTGGGAAAGTAAGATGCTGGCAAGAAGGTGCAAGGTCTGGCAGGGTCCTAGAGTAAGGTTACCAGATTTTTTTCAAAAAATCTGGGGACACTTTTTTTTTGAAAAGAGAAAACAAAAGTTATTTTAAAAAGTTTTTTAAAAAATAAAATAAGAACTAATATCTTCTCTTCTGTTGTCTCCTTTGTCGCAAGGCCTTCCTCTGGGTCCTGGCCTGCTCTCTTGGAGTGCTAGCCACTGTGGAGTAGGCTCGGGTCAGGCCTGGGCTCGGCCACGTGTCCTTGCCCTCCCAGTGTCCTTTCTCTCCTACATTTCCTCCTCAGCGGTGGCAGCAGCTCTGCAAGGTCGGGGCTCCCCTCTTTTTTCTCCTTCCTCTTTCTCTCTCTCCCCTTTCCTCTCTTCCTTCTCCCTGCATCAGCTCTGGGGTTTTCCTGGCCCCGGAGCGTCACTGGGCAGTCGGCCGGGTGGCTGGGCACTCTCGCTCCTGGCTCAATTTGGGTCACGGGGTGTGTGTGTCAGCGGTTCCCCCAGTTGACACACCAGGCGTCCCCGGTTCCCCCTTGGCAGTGGTGGTGGCGGCGGCAGTCTCAGCAGCCCGGAGCCAGCCTGGTAGCGCAGTTGGCTCTGGCTGGCTTCAGGAGCTGCTCGCTGCCATGGCGCCCACCATTATGCCTCACCGGAAATCCCCATATGATGTGTCTTGTGCTGTTGAACCAATCACACAACATTCATTCCCTACTAATAAATCTACAACACTTAAAATATAAATCCGGGGACATTAAATGAAATCCGGGGACATTCCAGGGACGTATTTTGTCCAGGGACAGATTTGTAAATCCAGGGACTATCCCCAGGAAACGGGGACATCTGGTAACCATATCCTAGAGCCCTTCCACCTCCAATCCAAAGCTGGCAAAGTGCAAACTAGGCTTTGGGAAAGAGGTGAGAGAACTGTAGGACCCTTGGGCTGTCTGTAAGGATCTTCTTTTTTCTTCTTTTAATAATTTCAATGTGTGCGGGGGGGGGGGGGGACAAGAAATTTTTCGCACCGGGTACCAGCTGACCTTACTATGCCATTGTGTGTTGGACCACTCTGAGCTAAAGAGTGGAAGTGGCCTGACACTGGGCTTGTTGGATGGCCCCCAATCAGCACCATAGCCTACTCAGCACAGGCAATTTGCTCAGCACCTTCCCCCCAAAACCCTGGAGCTAGACCTGCCCGTAACAATCACGATAGCTGTCAATATCATATTACACTTACAAAAATACCCTATAATATAGTAGACCCTGTGCACCAGTAAAGGTGAGCATGTTTCTGACTGATGAGGTAATTTTTTAGTTGTTACACCAGCAACTAATAAAAAACAGGCAAAAGCAAGAAGAACGTAGAGGAGAAAGGTGGATTACAAATGTTTAAGATTGAAATGCCATGTGTATTTCACTGGAATTAGTGGGCGCAATTCTCTTCAAGAAACTTGGCCGGCTTAATTTGACAGCTGTGGAATGTAGAGCTTCCATATTAAGCTAATCAAAAACATTTGCAGTCTTTCATTATGGGAAATGAAAGAATAGAAATATTTCTGACAAAAAGATATTACTGATGCAGATGTGGGTAAGAAAGACTGAGAAGGGGGAAAGAGACACACTTCTCAAGAAAAAACTGCTGGAACACACTGCAGTAATGTCATTTACCAAGAATGTCCGCCCTTCCCAAAATGCATAAGGTTCCTATTTGTGGTCTGAAGACCACCAAAGCTAAAAATATTTCAGCTGTATTTTTAAAAAGATCTGGACAAGTTTTCTGTTTTGCTTCTTCTTTTTTTAAAAAAAGATCTGCTTAACAGCATTTTCTAACTTCTAAATGCCATTTGTTTAGCATGTCTAGAAAATTGTCTGGATTCCAGCCTACACATCATCACGACCACAACATGGTGGGAAGAGCCCTTCTCTTCCACGTAATTTCAGGATGCTTTTGCAGTTGATAGCATGGGGTACTGTTCTATTGAATAAGTATCTATGAGTTTCATAGCTGTACAAGAATAAGTGAAACGAAACTTTAATTCCATGTCTGTATGATTGTATTGGATCATGAACTATGACCTCAAAAACTGGACAAAAAGACTGCAAGTAAGTGGATGATGCCCCAGAGACACCTACAAAACCAGGAAGACATACGTTGCATGGCTGCCTTAAACAGAAGGCTTGTTGGATTGTTTTATTGTTGTTAGCCGCCCTGAGCCCAGCTTTGGCTGGGGAGGGCGGGGTATAAATAAAAATTTTTATTATTATTATTATTATTATTATTATTATTATTATTATTATTTCATGCCAGAAGATTATTTAAAATAGAGCTGGAAGTAAATATTAATCATCAAATGGGAAGTAGCTCTGTAGACAGGTCTGTGTGTTCTTAAAAATTTGCAGGATGGCAGGCAACTCCAGAAAACTTCAGCTCTAGGGTGAGTTCTGGCACCTTTAACATTGTGTTTAAACTGTTGTAACACACCCTGGGACCTTAGGGTGAAGATCAGGATAATAATGATGATGATGATGATACTTTTATTTAGCATTCAAGTAAAAATTTACAAAGGAAACCTCTCTCTGTTCCCCAATAGGTCAATATATCCTAGCATCAAAAAAGGGAATGCCAATCACGATAGCGCCTTAACAATTGCCTGGTCAAGGTGTAGTGGGAAGGTGCACCTCACTCTCCACCTTTAAAGCACCTCTGTTCTTGCCAGCCTGCACGGGCTCCCTTTCCCCACCCTCACCCTGGTACTAGGAATGGGCCTCTCCTTCTATGTCTAATGATAGCCACTTACGAAGCAGTTGCCTAGCCCGAGATGTTTGTTGTGTGTACAGTTTATATTCAGCATTCTGCTAAGTAAGGAGAATGATAGCTCAGCTAAAGCACTTTTCTGTTTTAGCCTCTCAGCCCTCAGAGATTATTCATAAGACTATTTGCAGGCTGACCTTTGATTTATTTTTACAGGGGCACAGGAGTATGTAACCAAATTAATGTTGGCATTCATTCTTTTCATCCCTAATGGGACTGAACACTTTAAATGTGTTAAAAATTATCTAATAGGTCACCCTTCCATGACGAAAGGAAACAACGTTGGCTAGTTTTATTTTCTTCCACTTTTTGACCTTTCCTGCCAGGGGAGTTCCAACAGCAGGCCGCAACAGGCCTACGCAAAAGGATATGAGGCTTCCAGATCTAGGGATGGAGCTGAAATCCATGGTTACAGCTCCAACCCCTGACCTTGAAGCTTCTCACCCATCCGCTACAGCCTCTGCAGTGTACATAAGTTTCAGGGAGGTTCTAATTTCTGGTAGGAAATAATTAAAACAAGTCAGCAGCCCACATGGCAGTATATTTGGGGATGACATCACTGACATGAAAAGCAGAATTATTGAGGAGCGGGGAAATCTCATCCCTCTGAGAAATCTCAGTCTGGAGGGAAATATTTTCATTTCCTCCTCAGGCCTTGCATTGCTCAGGCTGCCACCCATGACCATCAATTGAGGCTCTGTTCCATGTTTAGGGCAAAATTATAAACAAGAAACTTGATGCCTGAAGTGAAGGAAAGTGCAGAGCAGAGCTACTTGGGCTGAAACCTGTAAACACCCAAAAGCCCTTTCTGTGTTCAAGGTGAAGAAAGCACAACCTAGGGTGCCTATATGTCTGATTTTGCAAAACACGGTCCTCTGTTTTCAAGGGCCGTCACAGGACAGTGGCCTGTACTTGAAGGATGTTCAGTCCAAGTCTGGTTTAAGGATAAGGAACCATAAAAGGGGCCTTGTAGTTACCCATGAGCAGTTAGCAGCATCTGGTCAGCAGACTGAGCAGGCACATTAGTCATAACTTGGTGTTTTCTCCACATTGGTGAGATGCATTTTATTTCTTTTTATATTATAGTATTTTTTTCTAAATTTGTGTCTACACATAAAAAATAATGTTTACATATAAATTATGCAAAATTTTATGCACATGTCTACCCACTTTTATCTTCTTTTTTGGCAATGTAAAATGGACCACAAGCCAGGGAAGCAGAGCCAAAACCTACTACATGTGGCAAAGTGTTCAGTGACAATCCTTCACCTTCATGGTTCAAATTGTCACTTCGTCCCATCATGTCCTTTCAATGCTCTAACAGATTTGCCAGCTTTTCAGCTATGCTCTGTAGCTATGCCTTTCACACTGCAAACATTACCAGGTGAATTGAATCAAAGGTCACCTCTTCATTTTCACACCTTGTGTTGCTATTAAACACAGAAGAGCATGGGATTTCCCCTGTGTTATTTCATATTATAGAGCTGGTCTATTTAATGTTGGGACGCGGGTGGCGCTGTGGGTAAAACCTCAGTGCCTAGGACTTGCGAATCATATGGTCGGCGGTTCGAATCCCCGCGGCGGGGTGAGCTCCCGTCGTTCGGTCCCAGCTCCTGCCCACCTAGCAGTTCGAAAGCACCCCTGAGTGCAAGTAGATAAATAGGTACCGCTTTATAGCAGGAAGATAAACGGCGTTTCCGTGTGCTGTGCTGGTGCTGGCTCACCAGAGCAGCTTCGTCACTTCGTCACGCTGGCCATGTGACCCGGAAGTGTCTCCGGACAGCGCTGGCCCCCGGCCTCTTAAGTGAGATGAGCGCACAACCCTAGAGTCGGACACGACCGGCCCGCACGGGCAGGGGTACCTTTAACTTACCTTTACCTATTTAATGTTGTGCTAACATAAATAAAGATTTCATTTTAAAGTCAGTTTTTTCTGAACACAAGCAATTTGGAAGAAATAAGGGGTGATGATGATGATAAAAGACAGCTTTCCCTTGTGCATATTTGGCTCCATTTCTTATTTTCAGGATATCTTTGTGGACATTTGTGAAATGTTGTGAGTTGAAGTGGGAAAATATCCCATTTCAAGCCAGTTCAGTTTTAAGCCCAGTTATTATTTTCACTTCATGTTTTTTACTCAAAATATTGTTGCACGCCACCCCAATCTCAGAGTGGCAAGCAATTCCAGGGATTTCAGGCACTTACCCAAGGGTTCAGTTTCCTTGGAATAAGGGGCAGCAGAGATTGTGCTGTCTTTACAATATATCGTTTATTTACACATATATACAACCTGAGCCTACAATGGAGGGGCTCACAGCATTAATGTCCCAGAAGATCTTGCTTCTATAGTCACAACCTTGGATTCCAGCAGAAATCAAGCATTGCTCTGTCTCTCTGGCTTCTTCCTGTTTCTAGCCCACCTCAAACACACCACTCTGGCCATTGTCCTTCCTACTACCAACCAGGTGAGGGAGGGGAGCCCACCCATTTGCCCTCTGGCACAAAGCCACTGCATTTGTTATACTAACAACCATGCTTGAGCCCATTAAATCACCAGGAAGCTGGCCTGGCTACTTCAACAATTGAATCCCCCAAACTCACAACACTATAAATAGTCACAATCTAGATCAACATCAAAATCTATACAGTATACCATTTTCCTTCTGTTTCCCAAATAGTGACTGCATTTAAGATCTAGTAGCAATAAAGGGCAAGTGTTAGCATTGTGTGTATTCTGGATCTCCTATTTTTGCACTGGAGACAGTGTATGTCAGTTCCTCTACAGACATACCTGTTCACTGAGCATTCATCCTAATTTGCACAAAGTTTACACGGAGATTAAACTACGGTATGTCTGATCCTTTTCAAGCATTCATTGGGGTTTGCTTGCAGGGATGTTAGACAACAATGAACATTTATTCCAATTTGCTTACACAGGTTTTATTACTTATTTAGTTAATACAATTATACACCACTTGAGTGTTTAAAAAAAGTTCTTGAAGTGCTTTACAATGATTTATATGTCTTCACATTAATTATCCATTCACACTACATTTTTCAATAACTTTCCCCATCACTTTCCTAGCTGGAAAAGTCTTTAAAAAAAAAAAAAAGTGGATTTGTTGTAACAGAGCACTTGCATCCACTCCAGGGATGTTGGTGGTGCTGTGGTCTAAACCACTGAGCCTCTTGGGCTTGCTGATCAAAAGGTTGGCAGTTCAAATCCCCATGACAGCGTGAGCTCCCATTGCTCTGTCCCAGCTCCTGCCAACCTAGCAGTTCGAAAGCACACCAGTGCATGAAGATAAATAGGTACTGCTGTGGCAGGAAGGTAAACAGTGTTTCTGTGCGCTCTGGTTTCTGTCACGGTGTTCCGTTGCACCAGAAGCAGTTTTGACATGCTGACCACATGATCTGGAAAGCTGTCTGTGGACAAACTCTGGCTCCCTCAGCCTGAGGCGAGATAACAACCCCATACAGTAGTCACCTTTGACTGGACTTAACGTCCAGGAGTCCTTTACCTTTACCATCCACTCCAGTAGTGCTAACCTAAATTTCAGGTGTGTGTGTGAATCCCTCCTGCAAAATATTGTCTGGAGGCAACCTCAGATAGATGCTGTGTGCTTCTCCAATGAGCAGTAAATCAGAAGAAAACACCCCACCCACCCAAAGATGCTTTCCTCTGTGAAACCACATAAATCACCTCCCCTTCAATATGCCTAGATGTACATAGTTCTGTTAGCAGACAACCTTTCCTGGTGGGTGCAAGTACAAGAACCAAATGTACAACCCCTTGTGAAAGAGATGGAGAAACATGCAAATTGTGTCCTATAACCTGCTCTTAGTCATTGCGCTGGGGGAAGTTGCTCTTGCAATGCAACAGCTTCAGTACACAAAGTACATTTGCTTCTCTGCATTCCTTACTGTCTTTCAAGAGCCTCAGGAATGTGAGATACTTTCTCCTTAAAAAATGACTGTGACTTGCAGCAGCTGCCTGGGAGGAAGTATTTTCTCTCCCTTCCTTTCCACATAGCATATTGCAGTATTCTCCATGAGCTCACCTTAGGGCTTGCATAACAGCTGAGATAGCAAAGCGGAGGAATTTACAGAGGACTTTCCACCAGCCCTGCTCTACTAATTAGGCCTATGGAACATCAAGGCAAGGAATTGAGCAGCATTGCTTGTACAGTGGTACCTCAGGTTAAGTACTTAATTCGTTCTGGAGCTCCGTTCTTAACCTGAAACTGTTCTTAACCTGAAGCTCCACTTTAGCTAATGGGGCCTCCTGCTTCTGCCGCACCGCTGGAGCACGATTTCTGTTCTCACCCTGAAGCAAAGTTCTTAACCCGAGGTAATATTTTTGGGTTAGCGGAGTCTGTAACCTGAAGCGTATATAACCTGAAGCATATGTAACCCGAGGTACCACTGTATAGACGACTTGCAAGACTTGAGCAGGAGATAGATTGCCATGTGAATGCCCAAATGCCTGCATTATCATATCTTGCAGAGAGAACTTTGCAGCACAGTTTTTGTGATGGGAAGGAATGTGAATTCACCTCTTGCTTGCCTGTATTTCCCTCTCTAGGCTCACTTGTTGTTTCCCTTGAATAATCATCATGAAAATACATATACTCACAGACTACAAAAGCTGTATTTTTAAAACAAAAATAACACGAGTTTATTTTATATTTAATATTTTTATTGTTAAAATAGTTCATCATTAGAACACATATACAAGCATACAAACATACATTTCATACAATCCTTAAAAGTGTTCAAACATACTTACACTCAATCCCACAAATAATTCCTTTCCCCATCACCATCCACCACCCCTCACCCCACCTTTGTGTTTGACTTTGATATTTAATAATGCACTTTATTAATTCCATCACTGACACTCATGACAGCTGTAGTTTGGATATATTCTACAAGCATGCAGTAAATAATAATAATAAAATAATCCTATTTCTTTTCTTTTTGTAAGTGGGGAATAAGCTGCAATAGAAACAGCATCTCAGATGTGATACAATAGTTGCGGATTGTACTTTCTGGAAACAACTGAAGATGTTTTTGTTTTGATAAGATTTTCCAACTAGATGGAGTCTGAGGTTTTTGTATGTCTCTGCACTGGGAGTTTATTTGTATTTGTTTTCACTCCTAGCTTAATTTTTGTGTATGTGTGTTTTGTATTGCTTTTAAACCTATTTTAGTTGTTTTTTCTTGTATGGTTTCTTCCAAAGAAAAGACGTTATATTTGATCTGCCAAAATAAATATATCAGAAAACAGCAGATGGTAAGAAACACACAGGATGATTTAGGGATTACCCCTCCCCTTTCCCTCTTTTCAAATGTGCCTGGCATTTGAGTTCTAAATGCATTAAGTGCAAATACGTATGCTCCACTGAAAGCAAGGGAGTTCCCATTAAAGTTCAGTGTTCAGGACTGGGGTATAAGTCACAACATAGTGAGCTATGGCTTTTTGGCAGTTGGGCCAAATAGACATTTTGTGGAGGAGGGGGGTTTTCAGGGCTCACTGGCTGTGTCTTGTAAAATAAAAAAGTCACTGGGAGTCCAAATCATCAGCTACCCACTTCTTCTCCTCCTCCTCCTCCTCCTCCTCCTCCACTTCTGCTTCCTCCTCTCCAGCACATGGCGCACCTGCTGCTTTCTGCTCTCCCCGCCCACTGTCCCCACCACAGCATCCTTCCTTAGAAGAAAGAGTGTGAGGCAATGTGATAAGCCAAGGCGGCCTCAGATCTTCAGAGGTGCCCACACCACTTCTGCTTTGCTATTGCAGCAAAACCTATTAAATAAGCTGTTAAGTATAGTTTTTACCATTCTGGCAGGGTGATGGCAGTGCCAGCCTGAGATAGTACCCTACGTTGAGACATAGCAGCCTTTCTTCCAGGGCAGAGGGTTTTGGAAAGGTGTTTGCCAGGTGCTGCCAGCCGCTTTGCTGCACTGGCAAATACTGTTTAAAGTTTAACAGCAAACTGTTGGACTTTGGACGGTTCTTGTTGCCACAGCAAAGCAGTAGCATGGGCACTGCTGTAGCCTTTCTGTGTCCATCTAACCCCACAATCCTTTGTTCTGAGGAAGGAGGCTGTGTTGGGATGCAGCTTCCTTCATTTGAGTGAGGCATTGGCTTAACTGGATGAGAAGGTTTGACAGAGCTCCACAGGAGCAGCTGCTTTCCTGTGGAAGCAAATGCTCTTTAAAGTTTAACAACATGCTATTAAAACTGCAAACAGCTTATCTGTGGTCGTGGCGAAATGGCGTTAGGCCAGGGGCTGCTCCTCCGCCGTGCCCAGGAAGCACACCCAGCTTTCTACTTCGCAGGGGGTGGGAGGCCAAGGAAATGGGTAGGTGGGTGACAGGAGGCAGGTGGCCAGCAGTGCAGGCTCTTTGCCATCCCTCCCATTCTTCCACCTGAGACAAATGTCTCAGTTCGCCTCATGGTGGGGCCGGCCCACAGAACTCTCCCATCATGCCTAGCGTGCCTCATAGGTGCATCATGCCAGTGTTTTGCTGTGTACACATTTGTTACCCAACCACAGCTTGATCGAAAGGCTCCTTCTCTTTTGTGCTAGTCATTTGAAATAAGACGATCTCAGGTGACTGGACAATGGAGTTGAATTTGAAACTGGTAGTATGAGTAGACTTTGGATCATACAGAACAAATACCAGCTTCTGTTTGTTCTACTCAGAACAAAGAGAGCCAGGCAGCTCTTATCTGAACAAAACAATTTGCATTTAACTTTGAACTTTTCTTCCCTTCGCCACTCATGCGTTACGTGACACAAAGTCACTCGTCAGCAAGCTGAGGCCCATAGAGTCTATAATAATAGCTTATCTGTGCTTTTAATCACCTTGAAGTGAACTAAGGCTGTGTACACACAACACATTTAAAGCACACACACCCCGCAAGTAATTTTGGGAAATGTAATTTACCAGACCCTTACCAAACTACAGTTCCCAGGATTCCTTGGTGGTGTTGGTGGGGAAATGGGCTTGAAATGTTTTTTAAATGTGTGGTGTGTATGCAAATGAGACACTTGTCTTGTAGCAGAAAAGGGTACCTATTTCAGTCTCGCAAACTTTGACCCTCAAAGCTATTTGTTGGTATCTTATACAGGGTAAAAGGCTGTTTATGGGAGAGAATTCAGCACTCTTGCCCTTTATCTTCACACTACAATAACCACAAATGTGAAGCTGCCTGGTAGAAGTCCTGCTCCTCCTTCTCCTTCTTGCTGCTAACTGACCCCAATGGCATCCCCACAGCCAGTGCTTTTCTTCTAGAAAGAGGTGCCAGTACTCACTGTGAAATTGTTACACTAAATGCCATATTTTTAACCAGTGCTTTTCTTCTAGGAAAAAGGGTGCTGGTACTGTGTACCCTTGAGTACCCCCAGAAAAAAAGCAATGCCCCCAGCCTAAGTCATTCCAAGCTGAAACCCTAAACCTGGCCTTTGCCTCTGTCCACCAGCATCCATCAAAAAAGGTACCCCACTCCCCCCTTGCCTGGCAGTCTTGCCCGATGCTGATTACTATTAATTAAATTTATATACCCCCTCTATACTCACAGGTCTCAGGGTGGTTCATTGATTTCATCGATGAGCCATTACTGGCTTTTGTCCCCTGCTAATGGCCCATCCAGTTGGCTTTCTGGAGCTGGCTTGGCTCCTTAGTATAACTACCATATTTTTTGCTCTATAAGACTCACTTTTTCCCTCCTAAAAAGTAAGGGGAAATGTGTGTGTGTGTTATGGAGCGAATGCAGGCTGCACAGCTATCCCAGAAGCCAGAACAGCAAGAGGGATTGCTGCTTTCACTGCGCAGAGATCCCTCTTGCTATTCTGGCTTCTGAGATTCAGAATATTTTTTTTCTTGTTTTCCTCCTCCAAAAACTAGGTGCGTCTTGTGGTCTGGTGCGTCTTATAGAGTGAAAAATACGGTAAATCCTGGGGGTTTCTGTGGTTGGCAAAGTTTAATCAAACCTGGATTAATTCTAACTTTTGCTAAATCCAGGAATTATGGTGAGGGTGTGGTACCCAGCAATTTAGGGGAATCTGGCCCCCCACAAACCCATAACCATACTCTGCCAGACCAATTTAGTTTCAGACAGTTTTTATTGGGTTATGATTCCGGTAGACTTACATACTTGTGTGTGTGATTGCACATGTGAAACTCAACAGCAATATGTTGACATTCAACTCTGATTTACAGCAAGAGATATTTCGGAAGTTTCTCTGAGGTATTCAGGAAGTAGTGCAGAGGGTACAAGGTCAACAGCAGGCACTGAGAACAAAATTGCACTGAGAATCATGGTTTGCACACTCCATCTGCTTTATGTAATGACATAGAAAATATGTCATATCACTGCACCTCTGCAGTATGATGCAATTTTATATCATACTGATGTAAGATTATCACACAGTTGACCTCCCTTTGGGAGTCTGGTGCAGCCAAGACTGATTTTGTGGGGTTTGGGTGGGATGAGAATATTATATGTATAATAATAATAATAATAATAATAATAATAATATTTATACCTCTCCCATCTGGCTGGGTTTCTCCAGCCACACTGGGCGGCTTACAACATATCTAAAAACATAATAAGAACATCAATCCTTAAAAACTTCCCTAAACAGGGCTGCCTTCAGATGTCTTATAAAAGTCAGATAGTTGTTTATTTCCTTAACATCTGAAGGGAGGGCGTTCCACAGGGAGGGCGCCACTACTGAGAAGGCCCTCTGCCTTATGATGTCATGATCACATGTGGCGATTCATTTCCACATTTATTTTGCTGCATTGTATATGTGGCATTCATAGTATTCAGGGACTGGAACCTGTGGCCAATCATGACTTCCTGACATTTGCAAATACAGTGGTACCTCGGGTTAAGTACTTAATTCGTTCTGGAGGTCTGTTCTTAACCTGAAACTGTTCTTAACCTGAAGCACCACTTTAGCTAATGGGGCCTCCTGCTGCCGCCGCACCTCCGGAGCATGATTTCTGTTCTCATCCTGAAGCAAAGTTCTTAACCTGAAGCACTATTTCTGGGTTAGCGGAGTCTGTAACCTGAAGCTTATGTAACCTGAAGCGTATGTAACCTGAGGTACCACTGCACACAATACTATATATGCCTACATACATACTCACAATATATGATGATCTACACATTATTTGGTGCTCTTCTATCCCACTGCACAGAAACACTTTCTCTCCTAACTGATAGTGTACCTCAGTATCCACACTATCCCAACAGTATCCCAATAAGCTTAAAGCTGAAAGACATTTGTCAGGGGTTCAGGAGCAGAGTCACAGGAGAGGGAAGAAACGGAGAGCGAGGGGGAGGAGTCGGAAGGAAATGTCAGCGGCGACAGTAGTCCGAGGTCTCTGAGTCTCTCCAGTGACTCGGAGGATTCACAGAAAGGGGCCCCCATGGTCAGGGCAAGGGGAGTGCCCAGGGGGACACCTCGGGAAGGAGGGGACTCAGAGAGTAGCAGCTGGAAATCCGGGCCAGCGTCCCCCCCAGAGTGCAGTAGGGGGGAGGAGTCCAAGGCATCGGGATCAGGGAGCGCGCAGGCAGAGGGAGAACGTGAGGCAGGACTGACCACACCCTCGTCAGGGAGCGAGGAAACGGTCATCCGGAAAGTAAAACGCGCGCGCGCGCCAAGTTCAAATGTACAGGAGGGCGGCAAGGTGGGCAGCCCGGGTAGGGAGCCAGGTCCTAAAGCCCGCCGAAGAGAGGGGGAGGAGTCAGAGGGGTCAAGCTCTGCGTCGGAAGAGTCCAGGAGGAATGAGACCCCGGGGGGTAGTAAGACCCAGAGGAAGAGAGAGAGAAGGAAGAGGTGGAGTAAGATTAGAGTCTTGAACTGGTGCACAGGGGGTGGGGATCCAGACAGAGCTTCGCCGGTCTAAAGTCCAGACGTAGGGCTGGGACGCTGAGACTTGTAAATGGAGACTATTCTTCAATAAAGACTTTGATACTGTACGATCGGCTAGCGTTGGTCCTTGGTGAGCTGGGACCCGGAGCCAGCTCTGACAACATTAAATAACTCAGGTAAGACATCAAAGTTCGTAAGGAGCCTGAGTCTACTTTGGAAGCATTTTTAAATTGAATGGGCATATTAGCAGCATGGTGAACCTATCTTTGCCCCAAGTGCAAAGACACTAAACAGCCTAGGTCCAGATAAACTTAAGAACTGCCTGAGCCCTCCTATACATTCAAAATCAGTTGGAGAGCCCCTGGTACAGACCTCTTACTTGAAAGTAGGGTCCTCAGGTGAGGTCAGGTACAGGTTTTTATTGGCTGTTGCCCCAATTTCTATAGCATTCCCTCTCCCTGCTGTTAGGAAACTGGATCAGATTTATTATCGTATCCTGAAGTCAAACTGTATTTTTAAATGTTTTATGGTATTGTGCATTGAGTTTCTAGTCATAAAACAAAACAAAACAAACACGATCCAACAATCCGACTTCTAAGTGAAGGGGGTTTGGAGTGGAGAGGCACCAGACTTTGCACTGATAAAGAAGCTTCCACAGAATTGCATTTTTGACATACCACTTCCCTAATCCTGCAATTTATTCTAAATATGTCCCAGTTTTCCAAGAATTTATCGTACCATTTGGTTCTATAAAGTTCAGTCAGCCACAAGAGTTTTAGCTGCTCCCCTGTATCTGCTGGCGAGATGCATGGAACATGAGTCACTGGGATGATACATATAAGAAACAAGGACAGCTAGAAGGGTCAAAGTCTTGGAGCGTGATTTGTCTCTTTCACGCCATGCTAGTGTAACTCCAGAGACCTGAATGAGTGATCAGTTTCGCCTGTACTGGGATAAAGTAAGATTTGGGGCTTCTGCCTAGAATCGTATCATTTGACGATGACACATAGTGAATTCCTCCCAGGATTTGGCTACATTCATTTCTCATCAGCATCACTGCTGCCCCGGGTCCTCTGCTTGTGCTGGGGTCATTACAAGGTGGCACGTAATGCAGGGCCATTCTTCAGCTGAACTTTTTTATAACAGTTCAAGGGACTGGAAGATCTTGACAAGCCTTTTAAATGACCCCAGAGCAATTGGTTCCCGGTATACAACCTGCGCTGGCCACAATCCACAACTTCTCCTTTTCATAACCCCAGTTAAACGTCTTTGCTCAAGTGCATGCGTCGCCATGAATTTTGCAATCTAACCGCACGCAAGACAACCCAGCAAGTGTCAGCTAACAGATTAGTGTAATTTGTTCAGGGTGCCACAAGGGATACATTGTCAGAGGCCTGTGCCAGTCCACTGTGTGTCTGCACTGTCCCTTGTGTGCAGCTGTGATGCTGAAGAACCAAGAGTTGTTACCATTTTGGATAAGAAAGCAGAATAGTGCAACACAGTGCAACTGAGCCGAGATCCAGGCAAGGAGAGAAAATGGGAAGTGACAGCAATTTTTTCTCATCTTCTGCCCTGTCCTTTCATTTTATGTACATTTAGCTTGCTGCCATGGAAAGCTGCCATGTGGCAGGTACATCATGTGCTACAGGTGCTTTCATGACATTCACATGACCCCAGTTGGTGGCCAGATTAGGGAAATTAACAAGCACTCTGAAGAATAAATTTCCCTAGGTTGGAAAGAAAAAGAAATAGCCTGTCTGACTGTTGTAGTCATCATGACCGTTACTGTACGGTTTCATTTCCAAAGATGCTTAAAGCTAAGTTTATTTTAAGGGAACAGGGTGGTGTCAGCATGGGAAGTAACCATATTGCTGGCCCAGCACCACAGCCCCACCCACACAATTAACTTTCTTCAAATGTTATGGGAAGTGGCATGTGAGCAGACAGTTCTGTATCCACTGCTGGGAACCACAGTTTTATATCACTGCTGTGACACCAGCTGCTAAAGAACAAAGCAGTCTTACCAGGAGGACCACACTATCCTGGTTCTGCATTGGCTAAATCAGGAGTGGACAGACTGGAAGCTTGTGGGATCTACTTAATTCAGTTACATGAACCCTGAGGCCCATCAACCAGAGACAGGTGAAAGTGGTCAGAGGCATACTTAGGCTCCCTTGCACCCTTGTCAAGGAGCTTTATCTGTGCCCCCCACCTCTGGCAAGAAGATGTATCAGTGTGCCCCACATGGACCAGAAACTAAAAAGACAGAGAGCTTTTTGTCACCTTTTACATTCTACCAATGAACACTTCTAATAGTGTACAGGCAGGCAGGCAGGATTATAGCCAGTCTGAGGCAGAGTGCAGAGGTGCAATTTTTGCACTCCCCTGGGCCTGCACCCTGGGCAGGGGACTCTTAACCAACCCCTAGGTATGCTCCTGAAAATGGTGATTCTAGAGGGTGGCCATAAGCTAAGAACTAAGGATGCCAAAAGGCATATACATATCCTTTGGGGGAGCTTTATACTTGCTGTTATTTGATATTTGACAGTCAGAAAGTCTTGCCAATCTACTGCAAATCACCTAGAGATCTACCTTCTACTGATCCACAACTATAGTCTTTTGCAGGCATAAGTAAAAAAAAAATTGATTGGCACTATGTTCTGTTGTCCCTCCTTGCTCTTACAGGAACTGTTTCATTTCTTCCTGTTTCACTAGGGCTCTGAAATACAGGTACTAAGTACAGGAGTAGCAGGGGCTGAGAAAAGGCACATTATGGAACGCTCCTAATTCCCTAATAGTAGATAGATGGCTTCAACCTCGTCTGGATAGCTCATGATTTTGCTGTCAAAGAGGTCAACCTTATCAAGAGGTCGGAACTATTGCATCATGTGTCAAATAGCTGTCCCAGGAAACTCAACTTTGACCTTTTGTAAACTAGCTCAAACCAGTTTAGTACATCCCCAATAAAATGACAAGGTGTATTTGGGAAAGGTGTAATCAGCTAAGGCCTTTGACTTTAAGATCCTCTTGTGCTGCCTGTTGTGGTTCTGACATAAATTAGAATGAACATTCTAGTGTACCCAAGGACCATAAATTAGGGTTGCCATATTTCAAAAATCTGTACCAATTCTTACCCGAAGGTTGTTGAGCTTTTTTTTTAGACAAACCCCAAAGTTTGTCTGGCTCTCACTTGACAAAGAGCCAGAACAAACCACCGCCTTCCGGAATTTCCCCTGGTCATCACTTCTGCCTTTGAAATCCCAGTAATGTGTGGGAGATCCCAGATGTATGGCAGCCCTGCCAGACATGTCTACTCAAGCATCCCTTTTCAGAACAGACCACTTTGGGAAGTCATCCAAACTGCTGCCCATTCTTATGAAAATTCTAGTTTACCTCAGAATCATAAATTTGATTACAAATAACCCCCAAGGCAGTTCCTGAAGTTGCTTGTAGCTACACATGTTGCTGTCATTTCCTTCTTCCTTGCATATTGCTGCCTACACTCCTCCTACACAGCTCTTCTAAATGTTGTCCTCATTTGTGGCGGTTGCTGGTCTCTGTGATTTCAGCACTCTGTTGTACTTGGATATTTCATTCTTTCATTATGACATGGTCAGTTCCAACATTTACTGCTAAATCTCAAGAGCTACTGACCTTGGGTGATACCAATTCTTTCTATATACTAAAAATGTTGGTCTTTTCTACCAAGAGAGGCTGGTTGATGTCCAAAGTAATCCTGGTAGATACCACCTATTCTCTGAGTAAGAAGTAAATTTTAACTTTTTCCAAGTACTTCCAATGAATGGCTCAACTTCTTCCTAGTTTCCAATATTTACATGAAAATGTTTCTATTTGTCAATATAATATGATAAAGGAATTCAAGTGCAATCCTGAATAAACATCCCAAAGATCCATGTGTTAGAAGTATTGGTAAATGACAATTTTTGTAGTTTTGAACTTTGATGAAAATGCTTTTTGACATTAATGGCAGTCATGGCTAAACTGATCATTTTTCTAAGACATTGAGAGGGAAGACACTATATAACTTTTTTGTAAGATGGCAGAAATGTATTGATTAGTAGTAAGACATTGGTTTACAATGTATTAATATTTATGAAGAAGTAGTATGGTAAATGATACAGATATGGCAAATGCCTTTTTATCTTGAGAAATATTAGTGAAACCATGCTTTTGATAAGTTTATGATTCGGGATGAACATAGGTAGGAATGATTAGACATATCCTTCAGTTAGGCTGTAATTATAATTTCTGATCATGGATGAGGTGATTATAGTTTTGCTGCTTGCTCTTGTTATGATCGGTAATTTCAGTTTATTTTTATTTGAGACAGAAATAGGTATGTTTCTGAGACAATAGCTAATCTGTGCTAGAGAAGCAGACATAATTTTTATGAATGAGGTAATAAGTCTGTTTAGTCTTGTTTTACACATTCTACATTTATTGTTTTGGCCTATACATTCAAAATTTGTTTTCACCATGTACCTTTCAGAGCTTTGGAGAAATAAAGAAAAATGTTTTTTGATTGGCTCACATCTTGGCAATAATTTGGGCTGGATTGTGAAACAATCATACAAAGAAAGGAAATGTCAACATTCTGATATACTTCTCCCTGGGAGTCCTGATGCTACTATGCCCTGGCCTGCACTGGTAAAGGTAAAGGTACCCCTGCCCGTACGGGCCAGTCTTGACGGACTCTAGGGTTGTGCGCCCATCTCACTCAAAGAGGCCGAGGGCCAGCGCTGTCCGAAGACACTTCCGGGTCACGTGGCCAGCGTGACATCGCTGCTCTGGCGAGCCAGAGCCGCACACGGAAACGCCGTTTACCTTCCCGCTAGTAAGAGGTCCCTATTTATCTACTTGCACCCGAGAGTGTTTTCGAACTGCTAGGTTGGCAGGCGCTGGGACCGAACAGCGGGAGCGCACCCCGCTGCGGGGATTCGAACTGCCGACCTTTCGATCGGCAAGCCCTAGGCGCTGAGGCTTTAACCCACAGCGCCACCCGCGTCCCGCGGCCTGCACTGGTACCGATGTCATATAGAGAATTTGGTATATTTCCTAGGCTACTTGGGTGATGATTACAGTGGTTCCAACTGTCATGATGGGAAGAGTTCTCCTTGGGTTTTTTAAAATTTAAACATGCAAGCATTCACGTATCTTGTTGCAGTCTTATATTTTGAGCAGGCTTGATATGGCAGAATATGCAATACTGGACAGTACAGTATTTTTTCATAACACTGAATCTAGTGTATTCATTCCCTCTTACTACCACCAGCAGCGACTTTATGCTGCCTGAGAATTGCCAGCAAGAACTTGATGAGAGGTAGGAGGGTTGTTCTTACCTATAAAAGAAGGCAGCACACTCAGAGAAAGGGTTCATTTCTCATCTGGAAAGTATCGCAGGCTTCACTGCAGTTGGCTTGGAAAGTTCTGTGGTGCAGGTATTGCATCTGAAGGAATGGGAGTAACCAGGAAGTGAGGATGCTGTGGGAGTCTGCTTCACACCCTAGAGCTGAGTCAGAATACCTTCATTTGGTGGTGGAAGTGACCCATCCAGCCAATAGAATAGATCAAAAACTCTTGGAAAGCAGCACAAATATCAATGGCCTTCACAGAAACAGGCAAGGGATGGATCCCAATGGTTTCAGTGAGGCTGGTTTCATAAATGTTGCATTTTAGTCCACAATGTGTCATTTATGAATGCTGTTAATTGCTGTACAGAAACTGTAAATGCTCTCTTTAAAAACCTAGTGTATGTTTTTGTCATGGTAGCTGATTCATTTGATTTGCAGAAGCAGAAAATGCAAGAAATAATTTATATATTACTTGTGAAAGTGGTGTCATTCATTATTTTTATATTGTACACTATATATTGTCAGTGTATGTATTTCTGAGTGAGAGTGATAATGTATCTGAATATACCACTGACTTCATTTGATTCAATCTTAGCTTTATCTACTTGAACAAAGGATACATCATTTGACTTTGGTGCTGAAATAACGTAAACGTTATAAAGCAAATAATTAAAAGTCTTCCTTCTTGCTTCAGTGTCTTGAGATAATTGCTCAATAATACTATCAGGGAACTGCAGTGGCCCAAATCAAATTGGTCCAGGCTGGCACCTAATATATGTCCTGAGGTGCATATTTGGTTTTTTCAAGCAGTTCATTCAGTACTTTTGGGGGCTGTGGCAGATAGGGGTTATTTCTGGGATATCTAGAAAAAGAGAACCCTACCGTCAGTGGCATGGTCAAAAGTGGAGGTTCACGCACCTCAGATAATGCACTGCCTTTCTGCTAGCTGAGAAAATCAAGAGCATTCTCTTCCTCTCAGGGTTTATTTTGCACATTCAGGCCTCAAGATTTATCTGAAAGTTGTCTATGAATGGGTCTTCTAGCCACCAATTCTTTCTGACTATTTTGGATCAGTCAAACATCATTGTGGTATTGTACACCTGCCCACTTAGCAGTTCAAAAGCACATCAAAGTGCAAGTAGATAAATAGGTACCGCTCCTGCGGGAAGGTAAATGGCATTTCCATGCGCTGCTCTGGTTCACCAGAAGCGGCTTAGTCATGCTGGCCACATGCGGACAAATGTCAGCTCCCTTGGCCTATAGAGCAAGATGAGCGTGGAACCCCAGAGTCGTCCGCGACTGGACCTAACGGTCAGGGGTACCTTTAGACTACAGTAAGTGTAGGGACGCGGGTGGCGCTGTGGGTTAAAGCCTCAGTGATCGGGCTTGCCGATCGAAAGATCAGCGGTTCGAATCCCTGCGGCAGGGTGCGCTCCCGCTGTTCGGTCCCAGCGCCTGTCAACCTAGCAGTTCGAAAGCACTCTCGGGTGCAAGTAGATAAATAGGGACCGCTTACTAGCGGGAAGGTAAACGGCATTTCCGTGTGCGGCTCTGGCTCGCCAGAGCAGCGATGTCACGCTGGCCACGTGACCCGGAAGTGTCTTCGGACAGCGCTGGCCCTCGGCCTCTTTGAGTGAGATGGGCGCACAACCCTAGAGTCTGTCAAGACTGGCCCGTACGGGCAGGGGTACCTTTACCTTTACAGTAAGTGAAAGTACCACGTGAGGTACTTCTGGAATACTTTCTTCATTTCTGGGATAACATTTGATGTGAGAGAAATCCACAGCAGAGGTGTTTTGCAGTTCACCCAATGGGAAATATTCTTTATTCCAACCTTTTCATGTTACCCTTGAAGCATGACTTTACTCATGCACCCTGTTTTGATCCTCCACATAAGGTGCAAAGTTTCCTTGTTTGTGCCAAGGAACCATGAGTTCCATCTACCACCGAGGACAACTCAGCTGTTGTTTACACCATCACTGATAGAAGAAAGATATGAAAGGGCCATTGACCTTGTGTTAATTGTTGAATTTTGCTCAGATCACCGCAACTTTTGAGTCAGTTCTTGAATATATATAAACTAATCAGCAGCTTGAAGAAGGTTCAAAGGTTCTTATAATAGTATAAAGAATAATTTACACAGGCCTTTGTGAGCCTTCTATGCTGGATTTTGTCCAAGGTTGTTACCAGGCAATCATGAGAGAACCCTAATTTTATAAATAAAGCTGACCATAAATTATTTGGAAAACAACTCTGAATTAACATTGCTCTATGGAAAGACACACAAACACAAAGATTTTTAATTGTGCAAAAAAGCCTTTTTAAGATCATTAGGGATAAGATAGTGTTGACTACATCTGTGTTCTAGTAACCCCATTTTCACCGGAGGGAGAATATTTGAAAGGGAATTCAGTCCCTTAAGGATTACTGACTCACAGAATTCATCAGCTTGCAAGCTTAGATATGTCTGACTCTTTCATCACAGGTCCCCCCCCCCTTCCCAAATGTAATGTTCAGTCACACTCTCTATAGAATATCATGTAATATGCATATAAACACACCCTGCAAGGCAGTATGGTCACTTGAAATACAAAATATTCCCTGATGTGTACTGAGTCTCAAGTCAAAAGGGAAAAGTAGATCAAGTGGTGCTTATCTGGTAGATGATTCAATGTGTGCTTAAGTTCATCTGGAGTAGGAGGAGCACAATGTCAAATAAGCATACACCCACTCTTATAGCAGGTGGCGCTTCTCACCCAGGCACTAGCACATATGCAACTTCTGAACAAAATCGATGTACGTTGTAGGCTTGCCTTTCTTTTCTGGCTCTGCTTCGGCAAGACACACAGAACTTAAGCAGGCGAAAGCTTTCCTAGCACGAAGAGCAATTACCGGGGCAACCTTTACTGTGAAGAGCTGGCCGATATGCTCAACAGCTCCTGTTTACTGGGAACAGTCCCTGTTGTCTTCTACCTGTTCAGAAAAAAGAGGGTTGTTACCCCTATTTTTACAAGTTGAGGAAATGTTGGGGATGCCTTTAAAAATTTTGTAGAACAAAGTTCTGACTCCTAGAGATGCATCTTGACCCTAGAACCCCTTTGATATAATTGTACACCTGTGGATATGAAAATAAAGAGGACAGCGGCCTTCCCCTCCTCCACCTGATCACTTTTTCAGATAGTAAATGTTGTTGGATGTGTTTACATTGCAGCTATTCTGTAGCATGGACAACCAGCCCCACTATTATTACCTTTTAAAAAGATGTTAAATTTTCAGAGCCGTTTTGCTAACACACCCTCCATTAGAAACTACAACAAGGGAGGCTATTGCAAGGTAAATTAATGAAGCATATGGTGGGCTGAAAAGGGCCTTGTAGCAGTGGGGAATGGCACCGATGGAGAGCCAGTGTGGTGTAGTGGTTAAGAGCGGTAGTCTCGTAATCTGGGGAACCGGGTTCGCGTCTCCGCTCCTCCACATGCAGCTGCTGGGTGACCTTGGGCTAGTCACACTTCTCTGAAGTCTCTCAGCCCCACTCACCTCACAGAGTGTTTGTTGTGGGGGAGGAAGGGAAAGGAGAATGTTGGCCGCTTTGAGACTCCTGAAGGGGAGTGAAAGGCGGGATATCAAATCCAAACTCTTCTTCTTCTTCTTCCTTGTTTGAATCATTTACTGGCTTCCTGTAATCACCTCATTTTTATGTACTGTAAAATAATATATTTAGTACTTTACCCCCTAGTGACCCATTTTTTGTTAGTCATGTCAGATTTTATGATTTATGTGTGCACAATTTTGTAAGGAGAACATCAAAAAATATTTTTAAACCAAACAAAAAACCCTGCACACTAAAGACAGAGCACCACTAACCCTTTCATTCTAATGTGTTAAGTCTGTTACATGTAGGGAAACCTTGACACAAGTGATCATTTCATGAGTGAGAAAACACACACTCAAACACCCCTCAGCTGACACCCCCTGCTATGTATATAATGCTAAATTATATACTGTTATGTATATGAAATTGTTTTTTGTAACCTGCCTTGGGACAGTTTTGTCCTGAAAGGTGGCATATTGAATTCAATAAACAAACAAACATTTTAAAATGCAGCAGCAGCAGCAACAACAACCAAGACTCCACAAACACAAAACCATCTGTAATCTAAAGCAATACAGTCGATAATTCAGTCGTGGTTCTTGTAGATTGGCTCTAAAATTTGGAATGCTTGATTGAGCAAGAGGAAGGTAACTTTACACAGGCCATAAATCAAAGCAAATTCCTTGAAAACGCTCTGACTTCAGATTAAAGTACCTAGTCATTGTGTCTTAGTCATACATACTGGCCTTCAGTGTTTCTGAGTCTCTCAAACATGAGGCATAGGTTCAGAATTCAGATACAGTCACATATAATCTATTTAAATTTAGAAAGTGATCAGGAAACTGAAATCTGTTGCTTTTCATTGCAGGGGGAATGAACAAAGTGCAGGAAAACAAGTTCTACATTACTAATTGTAATTCTCAGATTCAGCCCCTTTGGTTGCTTGACTCACTGCCTCAGATTCTTCATCTGTAAAATGGCATCTTCTGAGTAATAGTATGAGGATCATTTGGTAACATATGTTGAACGGTTTTTACAGTTATTAACATTACCGCTTGCTGTATTTTCTTAATTGCAAGTAAAATATAATGTTTATTTCAGCTGAGATCATCAACGACAACTAGCTTCCTATGTACTGATCATGTTATCCTCACCTCATTTAAACTCTTGCTTTGCAAGCCCATTTTGGCACGCTCTGGAATGATCTAAGGAACTGCGCCCAGCTGGAACGCAGTCAAATTCCTGTTTCTTATCTCATACTTTCTAGAAGATTCATGTTATTAAACAATGTGATGACAGGGGTCTTATCTCAGGGCAATAATGTCTTAATGCTTAGACAGGATAAAACATGGAGCATTGTCAATGTTCTGGCAGTCCTTTGGTGGGGTGGTGGGGTGTTGTTTTTAAAAGAATGTGACCTTTTAAAATATAGTCCCCCTCCCCCATACATTGTGAAATGTCTGCCAGAAAACTCACCATGGGCCTCCCAAACGCGACTTTATTAATATGTGTAGATGATTAACATTAATCTTACAAGTAAACCAGGTTTATGTAACTCATTTAGAAGAGTACCCAGCAGTGGCGTAGCGTGGGTTGTCAGCACCCGGGGCAAGGCAAGTAATTTGCGCCCCCCCCCCCCGCTGCACTGTCCCTCCCCCAGATTGTCCCTCGCTCTCTCTCCGCACCGCACCGCACGCCTGGCACCCTCCCCTCCACAGTGGGCGGCGACCCGGCGGCTCGGATCAGATTCGCACAGCCAGCACTGCAGTGAGAGAGAGAGAGTGAGCCAGGTAGGGGCAGAGAGCTGCGAGTGTGAGCGCCCCCCCCCCCCAGATTTTGCGCCCGGTACGGCCGGCCCCCCCTGCACCCCCCACGCTACGCCACTGGTGCCCAGCCAAGGTTAAGAACCACTGAGGCTGAATATGCACTGTACATTTAAAGCAGCCCTCCCAAATGCTGGGAATTTTAGTTTGTTAAAGGGGCTGGGAATTACCGGTATATCTCTGTGATGGCTCCAATGCCCAGCATTCTTTGGGGAGAGGAGAAATGTGCTTTAAGTGTAGGCAACCTTAGCAGAGCAAGTCTAGAGTCCTGAGGTGAAGTACCTATTAGGATTCTAGGCAGAAAAAAATATTAGTTGGGGAAGGGCTGTAGGTCAGTGGTAGAACCACCTGCTTTGCATGCGGAAGGTCTAATTCCCAACATCTCCTGGTGGGACTGGGAAAGATCTCTGCCTGAAATCCTGGAAAGCCATTGCCAGTCAGCATAGACAATGGTTTCCTGATAGGATGGGAATCTCTATGTTTGAATGCTATACCCAACAGAGGCTAGAGAAGGTGGCATCCTGACTCCAACTAAGGAGCAGGGGCAGATGTGACGCATGTATGTCTGTGTGTGAAGGGCAGCAGTTTTCAGTTTGAGGTAGAGAGGCTGTGTGCTGAGAGCTGGTTTTTCTCTGCAATCTGTGTTAGTGAACAGATCTGCCGCATTGTAGGAATGCCTGCTTCTTGCCTCCACTTATGTTCTTCTGCTTTTATTTGTAAATAAGGCAAATATGTCAAAGATACTGTCTTATGCCTGGTAAACCTGGATAGTGCTTTCCGTAGAAATTTTTGCCACTTGAGGAAGTGGGGAAGTGCAAAAAAAAAAAAAGAAAAAAGAGCATGCTTTCCCTCTTTCTCCTTTGCCATTACATGGTGTAGCATAGGGTTGCCATACATCCGGAATTTCCCAGACATATCCATAATACTGCTGTCTCTAGCAGTGTCCGGGTGGAAATCAGTAAAAATGTCTGTGAAAATCCATGTCATTTTTGCCGATTTTCCATTAAAAAAATAGCTCAAAAACGGCCTTTCGGTCTGGATTTTCACTGTTTTAAATATGGCAGCCCTAGTGTAGCTAGATCAGTGGCCCTTGAGGAGGGGAGGCATTGGCATGGGTAGGACCCACATGACCAGACCTGCCCATGTGATACAAACATCCCTACATTACTGGAGCAGCATTACAGGGAGCAAGCTTCAGGATAGTGACAACTTTAAAATATATGTATCAGCATTTCAATTGGCCTGCACTGTTGAAAAGGCTTCTTTTACCTTTATGGCTTTAAAATAAATTTAACTGTCTTTGAGGGTTAATTGGTATTATGATTAATGACTCCTTTTTATACTCATCTCTTCTTGATGTGCTTGAGCAATATTATTTATGATGACTGAAGGTCAGAACAAATAAATAATTATCTGTCTAACCTTATTACAAGGTGAAATGTGGACAAACATTGTATTTCTTCCAGCCATTAGGGGTTAATTAGGGCCCCTAATGGGTTACATAATATTTTGATCCAGTGAGGTATAATGGATAGTGTGTTGGGTTGGGTTTTGAAGTGGGAACACACAGGTTCTGAGCACATAAATAGCATAGACAAAAGCAACGGATTTGAAAATTTGCATTACATTGTGTTCTTTGCACTGATTACTTCCCAGGATCTGTGATCTGTTATCATTTGCCCTCTGTGCAGGATTGTGGTATAGTATGATTAAATTGATGTGATTCTTCCTGCACTTAAGCCGGAAGAGTATCTAAAACGGGCAGAAAACGTACAGGATTCATTGGCTGAATTTTTGTAAACTGTTCTGAAGGTGTTTCATTTTCGAAGAATTGCTCACAAGTCCGTTACATTACAAAATGTTGTGTAGTAGCTAAAGTTGCGATCTTATGTAAAGTTATTTGAGATTAAGTCCCTCTTTGTTCCAGTGGAGGCTTCCATGAAGGGGTGCTGGAAAACAATTTTCTATTATTCCCCCTTCCTTCTGCAGCCCTTGCCCCCCCCCCCCGCCCCAGAGTACCATGTAGGCCTCTGTACCCATTAACACCACAACCATGCATACTCTCCCACATAGAAAAACCTCCATAGCAATGAAATACGTATCAACATTCTGCTATAGAATTTATGCATATCTTTTCAGAAGTTGGACCCACTGATTTAAATTGGATTTACTCCCAGGTAAACATGTCTTGGGTCACAACCCGAGTAATAAACAGGAGGTTTAAAGAGGTTTAAAGACTGTCTCAAGGCAAAACTAAAAAAATGTTGTATAAACACTGACAACTGGGAAACACTGGCCTGCGAGCGCTCCAGTTGGAGAACAGCCTTTACCAAAGGTGTCATGGGCTTTGAAAACACTCGAACTCAGGATGCAACAGAGAAATGTGCTAAGAGGAAGGCATGCTTGGCAAATCCACACCGTGATCAACTCCCGCCTGGAAACCAATGTCTCCACTGTGGAAGGACATGTGGATCCAGAATTGGTCTCCACAGTCACTTACGGACTCATTGTTAAAACTGTGTCTATGGAAGACAATCTTACTGGGCTACAGGAAGATGTTGTCCACTCTTTCACTGCATGCATTTCAATATGTGTGAAAGTGCTGTGGCACTCATCCTAGATCAGGGGTCTGCAACCTTTAAGCCAAAAAGAGCCACTTGGACCCGTTTCCAAAGGAAAAAAAAAAACCTGGGAGCCGCAAAACTCATCATTATAAAAATAACCTTTTTGTCACTTTTTTATTATTTCTTTGTTTGACCCCTCAGAATTACTCCTCCTCATAGAAATAAACGTTAAATTAACAAGTTACCTTTTTTGTGTGTGTGTGTGTTCTTCACTCCCCTTCAAAACAGTGACCAGCGTGCATGCCCCCATTCAATGCAGTGACCAGCGTACATGCCCCTTACAATGTAGCGGGCGGGCGGGAAGGTGACGTCGGGACGGTGCGTGACTAAAGCACGCACCGCCCCCATGCATGCGACGTCACAGCCAGTACAGCACCCGCCACAGTGGGGAGTGTCGGGGCGCACAATGCGCTTCCTCCCCTCGCTAGTATCCGCCCTGGAGCTGCGGCAAAGGTGTAAAAGAGCCACATGCGGCTCCGGAGCCGCGGGTTGCAGACCCCTGTCCTAGATTAACTGAAAATTTCAGTAAGACTGGGGTCACATAACACACCGGTGTAATTTAATGCATGCATCTAGTGCCTATTCATTCATTTACTGCCAGTACAGTACTTGTATGCCACCTCTCGCGGCTAGCCCTCCCAAGGCTCCTGGCAGCTTATTTAAAACATAAAATAATTATTATACCAACGCGTGTTTACACAGAATGTGCTCAACGACACTTATACCTAAGGCACGTACGTAGTAGGATCGTGGCCTTACTGTACAATCTTATAGGTCTACTCAGTTCGATGAGCGTTCAGTTATAGACTCACTGACAGGTAAGCGAGCATAGGAGCGCATTCTTAAATCACGGGCAAATTGCCCTCCGCTCTTTGCAGACACGTCCGCCTGCGCCCTTTAACGTTCCCAGCCCTAAAAAGTTTGACGCGTGCATGCAGACGGAGGGTTCCCACCGCCTCGTGCCTAGATTTTAGGATCGCCTCCCCCGCCTTTCGCTTCGCTCTGCCCCCAGCGCCCACCTGCCCGCCCCCTTTCCCTCCGCGGCGGAAGCGGCGCGTCGGCCGCTCTCCGGCGCCCAATGAGTTCTTGCTGCGCGTCCTCTGGCCTGGCCGGGCTGGGTCCGTCACTTCCTGCCCCCTGTAGCCGGCACGACCGAGCCTGAAATCCCAGGGAAGAGGAGGTGGAGGTGGTGGCCGTGGAGGCGGAGGAGGAGGAGGAAGAGGAGGAGGAGGGGGGCGGGGAGCAGGGAGGTTGAGCTGCGTTCGCCACCAACATGCCCTTTGATTTCAGGAGGTGAGTGCGGGCGGCGTCCCCAGAAAAGGGGTGTGTGAGAGAATGAATGGATGCATGCATGTGCAGGGAGAGCCTTTGCAGCAAGAGGTGGGGGTGGGGGGTGCAGTGCACACGGCGACCCATCCCACTCCGCACCCCCCAATATTAAGCTAGTGCAGCTGTCATCTTTCCCATCAGGATGTGGGGAGCGGGGCACACGCCACGGTCCCTCGGGTGCGGAGCGCCCCTCTGCGGTGCTCGGTGGACGGGGAAAAGAAAGCGGGTGGGGGGCATCCAATTTATGGGCCCATTTGGGCAGTTGTTTACTATAAAAATCCATGAAAAAGGCTTAGCCTCGGGTTGTAGAACAAAGCCCACATCTCACTTCTTTTAAAATTATTATGATCTTTAAGAGTAATAAAGGGTGCCAGGCAGAGCAGGCCCCCGCCCCAGCCATAACCCTCTGATCCCTAGAATTCCTCAAAAAAGGGGGGGGGGAAGTGAGTTTCTAGCACTTGTGAGACCTGAGATATGAGGCAAAATGTATAGCTCTCAGATATGAGGCCAAATGTACTGTTCTTCTCTTTTTGTGTCTGCCCCCCCCCCCATTCAGTGTTTTGCTTTGTCCCACCCCCACCCCCGAAAACTTCTGTCAAATGCCCATGTTTCCCTCAAGTCCCTTCTGCCCTATGAATAGTGATTTCTGTACTTGAAGCATGAATGTGAGGTAGCAGTCACTGGGGCAGATCTGATTTGGAGAAGGGTATGAAGTGCATTCACTTTGCCAAGACTGAGGCAAAAGAAGGTGATGGTGGGAAGCAGTGGTAAAAATTGAGTTTGATGAGCAGGATGCTGTAGGCCGATAGAGTTGGCCCACTTATTCCTTCCCCCTTCTTAAAAGTGGCTCTTGAGCAAAACTGGATGCTTCTTAGGGTCATAAAGGGTGCGCTGAGATGAGTGACTGACAGCAGAATCCTATGCATGTCTACTCAGAAGTCTTAATGAGTTCAGTAGGTATGTAGAAGTCAGAATGAATTGAAAGGAATAGAAGTGGAAATGCCCAGTAGCTGGTTTGAGATGAGCTCTTTTAGTCCCCAAGATAAAAGCATGGTGACTCAAAGGAGAATACTAATAAGGTGTGTGTCCTGGACGCAGCTGGATAGAACAATAAGAGTTAAGGAGAGTAGGTACACAGGAAAGCTGAGATTTATTTCAATCACACACTCACAAATAGCATGCTGATTTCCCTTTCAATTGTCTGCCAAAGTAGTCTTGGCTGTTATATCAGATGCATTGGTTCCGTCATCAAACTGCTTATGATGCCAGCGAGGTGCCACACATTCCTTGGCATAAGTCTTTCGTTCCCATCCCCAACAAATGACGTTCTGTCATTGGCCCTTCTTTATATCAGCCTTTCTGCCTGTTTCCATAGTGCTATATAAGACATGTGAACCCTTTTTTAAAAACAAGAGTTTGCTGCCATACCTTCTATTCCTTCTGCCCCTGTTCATTCCAGCTAATGTAACATTTCTATTATGCATTGCAGTCTGAAAAAGACTATATTATTGCAAAACGGCATTTCCCTTAATCCTTACTATTTTCAGCCATTATCCCATTGTATTATAAGATCCTCAAATGGATCGGTTGAAATTTGTTCTGTGCAAGCTGTGTTAATATGCAGCAGTGGGAGGGAACCTGTGGTCCCCTATAGATTTTACTGGACTACCACTCCCATCACCTCTTGACCAGCGGCATGCTGGCTGGGGCTGATGGAAGTTGGAGTCTGATAACATCTGGAGGGCTACAGGTCCTCCTCACCCCACACCCCATTTTACAGGATTGCAGGCTTTTAAACTGCACTTTAAAAATGCTTCTTCACTGAAACAGTTCTTCCTTTATTTTGGGGTGTAGATAGTTTGTAGTGCCCTTATAAAGTTCTTTTTCTGCAACCGAGTGAGACAAGTGAATCTTGTTCTCTGGCTCTTCTGTTGGTAGGCATGCCTGAGAGAGCAGTTTCTGTTTGCTAGTCTCAAGGTGCTTGATGCCAAAGATTCCACAGCCAAGCTTGAAAACCTCATTTGCCCTCATAACATGGGGCAGTTCCCTGTGTACTTCCTTCCACCTGCGTCTTGAGAGGGTACCACCTCTGCATACATTTACTAGGTGTGCTTACATCTTTCCCTGAGGGGTGGGGAAACACAGGTGAGGATGTTGTCCTTATAAATGGAAACATGCTATTATTATATAACACTTCAGATGCACCTAGTATTTTGTGAGGTCCCTGCCCCAAGGCCTTATGACATAAGTTAACACACAAGCAGTAGGCATAAAGGGAGGGTGTGGTGGCCTGACGACTGGACATAGGGTGGTTGCATGCAAAGGGTAGTTTTGGAGGAGCATGTAGGTGTGTAGAAGGTTAAGGATTTTCCAAACATATTATTATTATTATATAACATGTTACTCTTTCTCCATCAGATACTTCAAGGCACCTGGGTGTGTTGGGGAAGGAAATCTCAGGGTATAGTTGAATAATTCATGCCTCCTTAAACTGGCAGTGGAAAAACACTTGTTCTCCACAACACAATGACCAGGAAACATGGGACAATGGCATATATTGTGCTTTTCTTGTCAGTAGAGGTGCCTAATCTCTGCACTTGTTTGACTAGCATATATTAAAATTTATTTGGGAAGCTGTCCAGGTACTAATGCTGCTTGTCATGCTCAGCAGGAATTATTATGCAAAGTATTTTGAATAGGAAGCATTATATTAAGAGTGTTTGTCTTTGAGTGATCCGGAATTTGTTCTGCTCCTGTTGACAAACATGAATACTTGAATGATAAGCAACATTGTTTTATGTTCCCTTTATGTATTTTAAATGTGCTGGATTAGTTTGAGACGGATGCTTGGCTAAGGTTTCAGATACTCTTAGTGCTTTTCTTTAACTTGTGACTTAATTTCCCAATCGCAAACTCTTTAAAAAATAATCAAATATTTCAGTTGCATTTGTATCTTACCCTTTATCTCAGGAGCCTAGAGCAGCAAGCATGGAAGGATTCAATTTCCTCCAAATTCACCAGTATAACTCCTACATAGAACTCTTCTGAATTGGAACCAGAAGTGAATAGGTAATCCATATGGTACAGAAAGCTCCCTTAAACTGAATCAGACTATTGGTCTCTCTTGTTCGGTCTTGGCTACTGCACACTGACTGGCAGCAGTTTCCCAGAATAGACAGGAATCTCTACCTGGAAATCCTTGGGATAGACCCTGAGGCTTTCTGCCTGTAGCTCATGCGTGCTTCCACAGAGCACATAAATATCTCATGTCACCCAACTCCTGCCAGTAGACAGGATGAAGTTTCTGAACAGCCTTCAGGGGCTACCATTGGAGTGCATTGTATTAGTCAGGCCTACCTGGCTGATCACAGAGGCAACTAGGCCCCTTTTAGTCATAACCTCTTGCACTGCGCCAAAGGGCAGTCATTATTGCATGATTCTTCCTCCCCCTCCTGGTTCCAGACTTGTCCCTCCTGCCACCAATTTTCTTTTAATCTGTTAGATAGAGCTTCCTATTTAGTGCTTAGCTGCACAAACCTGTTCATGGAAGTAAGCTCTGCTGTATTCAGTGGGGTTTATTGTTGTGAAATTGTGTGCAACATTGCTACTTTAGTTTACCTTTAGAGATGGCAAATATCTTGTTTCTTCCATGCTTGGTTGCTTGGAAGTCAGGTGTTTTAAGCTGCCGCAAGAATCTTATTGCTACCTAATTTCTTTCATAAGTTGCCCAGAACGATATGTGGCCCGGAATGTAATATCTGTGTGCCTAAATAGTCCAGTTCTGTTCCCAGCAGCTAGACAAACAGTGAACATGCAGTAGAAATACTCCCCCACACTCCATAAATATCCCTCATTAAAGGAATAACCCGTCTGCAAATGCGCCAAGTAAAGAACCAGAGCTGCAAGCCTTAAGAGTGGAGTCTCTACACAGGCAACACTAAGATGTGAATTTTAAATTACGTATTGATGTACTGGGGTGTGCAGTTTGCTTCTTCCTCCAATGTAGTCTTCTCCAACCTGCTACCTGCCAGATGTTTGGACTATAGTGGTCAACTGCCTGAGCCAGTGCTGGACTGGGGTGATTGATGAGAGTTTTAAGTCCAGAATTTCTGGAAGGCACCAGGTTAGAGAAGGTGGCGTACATGGATAGATAAGATTTCCTTTCCTGCCAATTACTATTACTTTCTGATAGCAGATTCCATGATGGCCTGCCTTTGAAATAATGGTTTTCTGCTCTGTGTTAGTTATCTGGTAGCTGACTCAGTGCTTCTTCCACTGCCTCTTTCTTGATTTTTTTCCTCTGAGGCGCCCCCCCCCCCCGGACCTTGACACGTAATCATTTGCTAGTGTATATAGATCTCATATAATTGGCTATTGGGGAAAATAAGTATTTGACAGTGCAGTCCTATACATGTCTATTCAGAATCAATCCTCATTTGTGTGCAGTGGGACCTATATTCATGGAAGTATGTTAAGTATTGAACTGTATAGGAAATGGCTTTTCTGGAGAACTGTATTCGTCTACTGATTTGATAACTTGTACTGCTTGTTCTTCCCATAATCCTTACATGGGCCGTGATAAAGCAGAGCAGTTTATGAGCAAAATTATGTACTAAATTGGTTCTGTAAAGATGTTTGTATAGTCTTTCCATGTGGAACATAATGTTAGTCCTGAGGCTATGCGGCAGTAGGTGTATTTATAAACAAGAGATAAGAGATACAGCCTGTGTAAACTCCTTGTTTAGTAAACCAACTGATATTAATTCTCTGACATTTTCTAGCACCTAGTGACAATGGTAAGTACCTGGTGGTCACTTATAAATGTAACTTCAGTCAGAGCAATTTCTGACCATTTACATCATCCAACAGAGATGGGGGAAACCTTTTCTAGCCCAAGGGCTGCATGCTAGTGATGGATGGCTTTAGAGGCAAAAGTGAGTGTGACCACAGATGTGACCCTTTAACCTTTTCCAGTAGACTTCATTCCAAGAAGTCTCTCCATCCTCTATTTGGGTGAGCAAGATGCACTGACACAGTTCAAGGGCACATTCCAGCCAGGTAAAAAGCACCTGAGGGCATGGAGGAGGGCTGGTGGGGGAGTGTGGTGTGGAGAGAGTCCCGAGCGCCAGATAGAGGGGCTTCATTAGGCTTCTAGGCCTCAGGTTCCATACCTCTGCAAGGGCTTATGATGCTACGGCAGCTCTTTGTATGGGTACCCAAAGTCAAAAAGGATCTTATAGAGCTGGAAAGGGTGTGGAAAAGGACAGCCATAACTATCATGGGGTTGAAGCATCTAACCTGCAAAAAAAGGCTAAAGCACCTGAGGCGTCTTAGATCTGGAAAAAGACGGCTAAAGTTTCATCTATTCCCCCCCCCACCCTCTTATTGGATGTCCCTATCCTGGGAGGTACATCCTACTCATCTGGTTTTAACTGACCATATTTTCTACTAAATATAGAACTGTAGAGTTGGAAGGGACCCCAAAAGTCATCTAATCCAGCCCCCTGAAATGTAGGAGTATAACACAGAAAAGAATATAACACAGAAAGGAATATAACACAGAAAGTGGGGTGGGGGACTGTAAAGCTGTAATTCTCACTTTTGACATTACCACGTCTGTGATATCATTGTTCAAGGGCAACCTGCTTATGGTAGCATCTCCTGAACGTAGTTAGGAGCGGTGGAAGCTGTGGGTGAAGGTGAGTGTGAATGATGAACAGATTATATATAGGCGTCTGTGTTTGCTCATGGAAAATAGCAAAATGTGTATTAATGATGATCTTATCCATTGTACGGCAATGTGTAAGAATAATTTTGCAGTGACTGTGTTACTAATTTTACTTTGCTTCTAAAACGGTTTTCTAAACAGTTGCTTTGATTAGCGACCAGCACTCTGAGTTTGGCGAGCAAACTGGTGACCTGAGATAGCTTGTTGGTAAAGTAACAGAAATTCATTACAAAGGTGCCAGTTTTAATGATGAAGAGAAGAAGCTTTTAATTTGCTTACTCAAGTGTTCAAGAAAGTCAAAATACATGAAATACAGTATATGCTAACTTTTTGGATTAAATTTAAAAATTTAGTTTTGTAGCTAGTAACACTTGTGTGTACTGGAAGTACTGGATGAGAAACCATTTTACACTATCAGTGGGTTCTATAAAGGTCTCTACATTTGCATAAACCTAATGGAATTACTGTGATTCACTGCACATAAAACCTCGTATTTTAGCTCTTAAGTGAAAAGGATTTTTGGACTTTTGACTTGTTTTCCTTACCATTGGACCTAAGGCACATACTCTGAAATTAAAATTTGAGAGCCCTTATAAAATGTATTATATAAGCTTATGTGACCCAGTTCTAATCTCAGGTTGATGTTAATTTGGCAAAAGCCTCTGTATAATAAAATAGAAATCTGGACTTGGTTAGGAAGTCTCTAGTAATTTTTTTGTGGCTGGTTAGTAAGAACTTAACAAGAGCAACTCTCTTTCTCTCTTCTTAGCTCTGCAAAATGTGGGTGACTCTGGCTGGAAAATTGGGTTATAAATATGTCTGAAAGCCAGGTGTTGTGGTTGACTTGAGGTAATGCCGTATAAACATAAAATATTGTTCTATTCCACATGTGGTATTCTAGTGCCCAGACTGCGCTGTGCACAGTATGATTTAAATAGGGTTTGTGATGTCATCTGTCCTTATTAAGGAGATACTTAGAAATATTTTTGTAGCGCTTTCTCCTCATAGAGTACATCCCAGAATGTTGCTGTATAACTCAGCATCTCCTCAATATCCTATTTTTACCAGAACTAAGCAGTACTTGGGTAAGTTGCTAAGGGAATATGTGACTGCTGAGAGAAAATGTTACCCAATGGGCCCTTTCTGCAGTGGCCCTCCGTTTGTGGAATGCTCTCCCCAGCGAGGTTTGTCTGGCGCCTTCATTATATATATTTTAGGCTCCAGGCAAAACATTGCTCTTCAACCAAGCATTGGGATGATTACTATTCTACAGCCTTTTAAATGTCTTGGTGGGAGAGGGGCTTATTGTTCTGTTGTTTCTGTTTTAACTACTTATTTGTGCTTTTATCTTGTATTTCTATCTTGTGGAGCACCCTGAGATGAAGGGCGGTATATAAATCTAATAAATAAAAATATATATTAACATATCTTTGCAAATGACTTGCCACTTAAACCTTGAAAAGAATGATGTTTCACCACAATACTATTTATTAAACAATTTCCTGAAATCAGATTGACTAGAATATTACGCCATGAGCTTTTGTAGGCTCTGGTTCTGTTTCGTCAGAGGAAGGAAGTAATTGACTGGGAAGGCAGCAGGTAGGTTTAATATGAAATGTTTGTGACTACCTCGTGAGAATATCAGAATTCTTGAGGTCTTTCTCCATTAGTTAGAAATTTGGCACAAGCACAATTCAAGAAATCTTTCTTAGTTGCAAAGTGTAGATCATGAGCTTCAGGACATCTTCACATGTGAAGTGGTGCCTTGTTTTAAGAACAGCTTAGTTTATGAACAACTTGGATTAAGAACGCTGCAAACCCGTAAGTAGGTGTTTTGGTTTGTGAACTTTGCTGTGGAATATGAACATGTTCCGCTTCCTGTTTAGTGTGTTCCAATTGTAAATTGAGTCCCGTGCTGCTATGGAAAAGCACACCTTGCTTTAAGAACATTTTGGTTGAAGAACAGACTTCTGCAACGGATTAAGTTTGTAAACCAAGGTACCACTGTACAGTGGTACCTCGGGTTAAGTACTTAATTCGTTCTGGAGGTCCGTACTTAACCTGAAATTGTTCTTAACCTGAAGCACCACTTTAGCTAATGGGGCCTCCTGCTGCTGCTGCACCGCAGGAGCACAATTTCTGTTCTCATCCTGAAGCAAAGTTCTTAACCTGAAGCACTATTTCTGGGTTAGCGGAGTCTGTAATCTGAAGTGTATGTAACCTGAAGCGTATGTAACCTGAAGCATATGTAACCTGAGGTACCACTGTACCCGTATGAGAAGCCAGTATTCTATTACAGAGCATGCTAGACCACATGGGGCAGATTGTACTGCTGAAGGGTCCCTTTGTCCTTTTCAGCCAATACCAGGTATTTGATTGGGAAGGATTTCTAGTGGCAGTCAGTCATAAATGGCAGCTCACAGAACACAAAGTGAATTTGCTAATATAAGTGTGAATTGAGGGACAGTGGCTCACACAATGTTAAAGGTATGGAAACTAGATAAACAATTGTGAATTTGGATTAAAAATTGCCTAGTTTCTAATAAAAAATACTTACTTAATTTTTTTTTTAATTGGATTTTAAATTATAAATTAAAAAAATCTGATTTTAATGCAAACAGTTAGAAGTTTAATTTACAGTTTAATTCAAAACTGAATCAGTGCACTCTTATCAAAACACACTGAATTAAAATCCTACTTTTCTCTTAAAAACAAACAAACAAAAACATAAAACCTCATACCATGGTGGGAAACATCATATATCATAACTATGACACAAAGATAATGTGTTAACCTTGATTGTGAGTTCCCCTGCTCCTGCCAGATGGGCTCTTTCCATTAAAGGAAGGGGCCCTAATTGGCAGAGACTTGTGCTGACAGCAGGCCTGTGGAGGATGGGTTTTCTTGACTTGACAGAGTAAGTCCGGCAGGCCCCTGGTAGCCCCCCCCCCCCCCCGCTGCGCCAGCTTAGCCATCTGAGGCCTGGGGCAATTGTACCCCACTCCTGGCTGACAGAAGAGAGGGAAATGTGATTTCCTGATTCCATGCCCCGCTGCCAGTCTCAGCACAGCTCCCTATTCTGTCCCAGAGGGTTCCCCAACCCTCCAAAACACATTTTACAGAATCAAAGGGAGCTGCAAGGGGGAAGGAACTACCAATGAAAATTGCCTCTTCCCATATGTAGGATCTTAGGATCCAAGTCATTGTAGAAATTACTATGGGGCAAATTATGGATGTTTACAGTTGTACCAACAAGGCAGCCTAGGAAATTTACTTCTATCTCTCAGAGAAATACTTCTTTGATTAGTAAACCACCAGTCCTTCCTTATGCAAAGTCTTGACCCCTATCTGGTGTAAAGGAGCTTTCCCACATACCTTTGCTGCCCTTACAAGCTGTGCTAGAAAGAATTTTTCTTACGTCCTTCATCGTTCCTTTCTCTGCCTCCTTTCCCTCCCCACTATTATTTGTTATTAATATATATCAAAATAATATATCAAAATAGGTGCCTTTGTTTCTATTTCAGCGTGGTGTGGACTTGAGTTGCGCAGCTACCTTCAGTTAGTATAGTGAGACTCAGGTGATGTCAACATTGCACAGGATGTAGGTGAGCAGTGGTGCCTCTTGCTCTGCAATCTGCATTTTAAAGAGCCAGTAGGGATATATTATTGTGCATCGTATTCATTCATTGCTTCTCTTGCAGTGACTTTTTTAGGTTTCAGTCCAAAAATGGGTTGGTCTCCTTGAATACCACTTCTATTACTTGAACATATTTCTCCTGTTACTTGAATATATTTTCCTCTCTGATGATGTAAGCATGTCGCTGGCTGGCTTAAAGAGGAGGGGAATTCAACATCATGCTTATATTATTTATTTGCTTTTAGATGCTTGCTGCCCAATAGAAAGGACAGACTTTTGGCATTAAGCGCAAGCTGAATCTACAAACTTAGCTTCGAAAGTCAGATTTGTCTAATGTGGTTTTTCACACATTGTCCAAGCCACTTTAACTCTGTAGTAAGCCTGGAAAATATTTTGATAAAGCCATCAGTGAGGCTTATCAGACATGCCTGCAAAAGGTTCAGAGCAAATCTTCAGTATACATGTTCAGTGCACGCACACACATACATGCATTCCCAAATACTATTCTAGCCAAACCTCCAAATTAGTGAAACTGAACAAACACAGTAGATAAAATGTCATAATAGTTGGCATGTGTGTTTCAAAACAAGAATTCCCATGACCTGTAGCAGAGTGAGGATTTTTTTTTCCTGTTATAAAATGATTTTGGATATAGTTCCACAAACTTATGCAAAGCACAGTCTTCAACCACGATGGATAGGTGTCTGCATTTCGTCCTGCTAAAAAAAGCCAGCTAGTGCTTTGCAGGTTGCATCTATTTAGGATGCAATCCCTTTCAAGCATTTTCTTAGAAAATGTTCCCTGGAGCTTTTCAGTGCACGTGTAGTCTTTTTCAAGTAGCATGGCACTTCTTTGCAGCTTACAGTGATGTGGCCACCAGTTTGCATACGAAGCCAGTAAGATTGAAGGTCTGGAGTTGCACAGGTTAGTTCACACCAAGAATGGACACCGGAAACCCCAGTAACTTTTGTGCCTTTTTTGGTGTGTGGCAGGGGACTGCTTTCCTAATTTCTGGGACCACAGGAGACTCCTCCATAGATGTGCCTCTCCTGTGATAACAATAAATGGGCTCATGATTGGCACATAGATTGCATTTTGTTTAGCTAGGGAGATGACTCAAGGGTTTGCATTTGAATATAACCTTCTGTTTTTCAGCTAGGCAACTCAGTAACCCCAGCGTTTTAGCCTCCCGTACTCTTCCTGAGTGAGTACCTCATTGGTGTTCTGTTCTACTTAATGAGATTAATATGCCCGTCCCAAATAGTGCTACATCCTTGTTTGCTGGCCGCCTGCTCTCCTCCTCTCTTGAGAAACTTCCTCTGCTTAATTTCAATTAGCTTTTGAAACTGGAATTAAAAGGGAGGAGCAGACTGGTTCTGATTGGTGTTCTTGTTCCTCAGTTCCGAGTGTGGCCAACTAGTAAGTTAAAAGCCAGAGGAGTAAAGGACACTGGAAGAGTGTGCTTATCTTCATTTTATCTGTTTGACGCTTGATGTTAATCGCTTAGTCACTTAATAATCAGTAGGCATTTAAAACAAACACTTTATTCATCCTGCTTAGAATAGGTGTTTGGTCAGCTTCATAAAGATTCAGGTTCAAGTTTTGGAGAATAACTTCCTTTGTTTTTGTTTTTTTCCATTCTTACATGAGTCATACCTATGGAGAAAGATTGCATTATGGGACAGTAATGTTTACACACCTTTCCTGCAGTGTAGCATAGGGCTAAGAGACTGAGCTATTAACTGGGAAGGCCTTGGTTTGAATTGTGCCTCTGCTATGAACTCCCTGGTTAACCTTAGGTAAATCACTCTGGTCTCAGCCACAGCCCCCTGCCATCTGCAGTATGGACAAGAATGATACCGGCTTACATTACAGGGGTGCCACAAAGACTACAACTAGATAATGTGTGTGAAGTGCTTTGAATGTTTGAAATTGCTATACAGGTGTTAAGTATGTATTGTTATTGCTTCTGCAAAGGAAAAAAATTGCGTAACTTGTACTTTCCTCACACAGTTCATGATGCAGTTATGAAGGTTTAGCTGGCTTCAAAATGTATAACAAAACTATGAAGGTTCATTGGTGCTTACCAATGGGCAGGACTGGCCATTCCACTAGAAGCAATTCATCTCAGGAAGTAGATGTTGGGAGTGGCAGCAGCCACAGCCCCTTTCCCTCGCCTCTTGAGCTCCTGGCGATTCCTCTCTGTCAGAGATCAGTGCCACAGGCCTCAGGCACACTGGAGGATGCCATACCATTGCCAGTGTTGACTTAAGATTCAACTGCCAGTCCATTCAGCTTCCGTGCATGAAATGGAGGGGTGGGCCTCAGGGCACCATCTTGTCTTCTGCCTCAGGCAGCAAAATGTCTTGGGCTGGCCCTGGTATTTGTGGTAACTGACGGGAACTTTCGGCTTGCTGTTTTGGGAGAGTATTCCTGTTGCTGTGCTGCATTGTCCACAAGTCGTCACAATTCTGTGGTGCAGTTCTGCGGCGTTGTGCTCTATGCTCCCACCCACACAAAGTGAACTAAGTGAGCAGGGAGAGTATTTGTGTCCCCCGTGGCTCTTTTCCTTCACTCTACAGCTGTAAAGTAATGGAGTCCTGCTGCATAATGAAGTATTTCATTAAAGCTGCCTCATTTACTTTGTTTTTGGTTACATTTGTTATTTCAAGCAGTATTATTATAGTGTATAAATACAATTATTTGTATAAAATATAAATGATTCTGGTGTTTTTGCATAGTACTGGCAAGGTGAGGAGGAGAGGGGCCTACAACTGTGCCTGTAATTACCCGTGTGATAAGCAACATTGGAATGTGCTTCACAATGCAGAGCACCATGAAAGAGTACTTTGGCCCTTATGTTCTGGCTTTTTGAGTTGTAGCTCTATGTGACAGTGTGGATTAGGTTAGAGTGCTGGATTAGGACCTGGGAGACCAGGGTTCAAATCCCCACTCAGCCATGAAGCTCACTGGCACAGTTACTCGCTCTCAGCCTAACTTAACACACAAAGAGTTTTTGTGAGCATAAAATGGGGAGAAGAGAACTATGTACGCCACACAGAGCTCCTTGGAGTACAGGTGGGATATAAATGCAATAAAGCTAGAAAATCCAAAATGTCTATCTCATTGGAAACTCTTTATACTGTCGAATCAGTGGTCCATCGTGCTCAGACCCTTGTGCCATCCTGTCTACACAAACTGGCTGTGGCTCTCAGGACTTCAGGCATTTTTCTCAACTGTCTCTGATGATGATGATGATAATGATGATAATTTATTTCTACCCCACCCATCTGACTGGGTTTCTCCAGGCACTCTGGGCGACTGCCAACAGATGAAAAATGGAATAAAACATCACACATTGAAAACTTCCCTAAGATGATGTGGGTTGAACCTGGGGTCTTCTGTATACAAAACATACAGTTTACCACTGAACTGTGGCCCTTCTCCATCTTTTTCCTTAGGTGTATTGGATTAGATATAATTGGCCAATGGAATTGGACAGTTTCTAGAACTCCGAAAAAACTCTTCCCTTCAGTTGAAGAAAAATATGTTTTAAATGTCACTCTTTTAAAAGGAAATGAAACAGCAGTGTGAAAGATGTTGGCATCTTCTGCAAATTCTGACCCATCATTGTCTACACAAAAAAAAAACTGGCAGAGCAGCATTATATAAAAAAGTGTGACAGGGCAATTTGGAATAAAATATTCTCCCCCCCCCCCCTCTCGACCTATGTGATACCGTAAGTCCTTTTAAACCTTCAAAAAATCTTGAAATGATCTTTCTGCACCTTATTCCAGAAGTGTTAGTCTTGGGTGGCAAAAATCACAAAGTGTCTTGTGGCAGCTTAAAAGGCTAACATTCTTATTATGGTATAATCTTCCATGGACTAGACGGCACCAGGTGGCATAAATAAAATTTGTTAAGTTTTTAAAGTAGCAACACTCCCTGTTGTTTTTGTCCTTTTTTCTTCTTCTGTACTCAGCACATGATTTTAAAAATGAACTGTGACTTTTTAACCCACTCCTCCCCTTTTCCTTCATTCCTTTGGACTAGGATGTGGAAGGGGTTGGCTGAATTATGTGGCCTGCTTCTGTTTGATTCTAAACAACAAGAAGAACAATCAGTCAAGCAAGCAAGCACATAAAAGCACAACTACAGACACACTAAGCAGGATTTGTTATCCAGTTTTGTTGGCTTTTGTGTGAAGGTCTGAAATAGAAAAAGTGGCAGTGGATTCTGTAAAACTGCGAAATTATCTTGCTCCTTTAAACCTAGAACAGCAACTTCTTCTTTGTTAATATTGGTCATTGTGCTGTTGCACATTGTTTGTAACAATAATTAAGTGCTAAGTTGTAAGACAGAAGCTATCCAAGTAGGCTTCTGCTTGTAAATGAGTATTTTTGCTGTAGCTGATGCCACAGTTTGATTTCTCCTGTATGACTCACTTTAGAAAGTCATCTTGGGGATGTGTGAAAAAATAAAGGGAATATTTTAAGATAATAAATAACTTTATGTGTTCTGTGTAATCTGAATAACAAATGTTGCACTTTTAGTGTGGGCTGGGGGTGGGGAGTTAAAATTAAGGAGGGCTCCCCACTGCTCTGTTTGGGAGGAGATGAGTAATTATCATCTGGTGGCTCCTCGGAAAACTATTTCAAACCTGCAAAAGTTTTAAATTTGGAAGCTAGAATGTCAAGGCCTTCAAGTGATTGAAGTATTGGGGAATCAGTTACACAAACTGAACATCCATATTGGAACTCTGGAGGAAGCTAGACCAGCACAACACAGGTTAGTTGGTCTTGCCTGTAACTCATCTCACTTCCTAGAGAGGATTGATGGACTTGGCTGTGCCCTGCCCCCCGCCCATAAAAAGAGTTCAGTGATGGTGGGAAGAAAATAACCTCATTGGCCTATGACCAATATATGCTTTTAATGTCAGAATGACCTCATGAGCCAAGTTTCCTGTGTCTGCAGTGAGGTCAAATGCAACCTCAGAAGCAAACATTATAAGGTATTGGACTTTTAAGAGGCTATTCAATAGGCTGTCTAATGGGAGCCAGAAAAAGATATCTGATGGCAGCTCAGGGAGGACCATTCAGTTCTTGCAATAATGTTGGATTATCAGTGAGTTAAGACAAAGGTGTTGCTCTTCCAAGGGTCTGCTCTCCTATCCCTGCTATATTGTGGTATTAACAAGCAGCTTTTAGTTGGTAATTGCCAATACTCATTACCATCACTTTTCATTCTGCATTCTTGGCATTTCCTGGCACTACAGGGTCACCAGGTAGACATTACCTGTGCTAAGTCCAGCCAACCAAGCTTCCTGGCTCTTCTCAACAGAGAGCGCGCACTAGCTTGGAAAGGGGCATAAGATCCAAGATGGATGAAAGATTCCTTTGTAATCATAATTTAAGATACTTTGATATCCAGTGAGTGGGAAGCTCTGGCAAATGATAGGACCAAGTGACAGCACAGACTCTTGAGTGGCTGCACAGAACGATAGAGTCCTTGAACAGCAACGTGAGTAGAGTTGACAGCAGCACGTCTACTAGAGAGGTGCATAGATGTTGCACATCTAGTCAGTCTTTTCTCACCTGGGATTGGCACCTGCAGCCTCTAGAAAAAAACACGTTTCTGATCCAAGTCATCTAAAGGGAAGTTCCAAGCTTGGTAGCTTCCACTAAGGCTACAGGTACATTTACAGATCATGCATTCAACTACATACAGAGCTGTTTGGTGCATCTAGCTGCACGGCAGGGCAAATTTAAGTATGGCCCATGCTACCTTGCAAATCCATCCAGTAAGAGTGCTAGCAACCACCATGGGGTAAAAGGTTGATTGATGTTACCTTCTGTAGAGTGCATAGGAGAGGAACCTTTTATGGTTTTATTTTAAGCTTGAGTAATCTAGCCATCTCTCTGAGAGAACGTGGTGCTCTTGCCAGGCCCATGGTATTGTTTCTGGCTGTTCTAACTGTTTAGGATTTGAGTGCCTGTGACCTAGCATTACTAAAGAAGCAAAGATAAATTATCCTGTGGTCATTGTTTCAGAGCAGTGACCCAAGGAAAAGTTGGAACTCGCTCGCTATTAAATAATACGCTTCTCAACATGCTTGATGGGTGTGATTAAATGTTGTCCTTTCCTAAAAGGTATTGAAGGGTTGGGTGGGTTTAATTTGCTTAGCCTCGGAACCTGTTTTCAGTGCTGTGGTTTAGCTCAGGGGTGAGGAACCTCCTGTTCCGTTGGCCTAACTAGTTCCAATATAAGCCCCCCCCCAAAAAATAACACCTCCCCTTTGCCAACTTGCCCTGCACCCGACATATGTGGTGTCAGGTGCAAGGCAGGTAAGGGTATGGTTCCAAAGGAACAACTAGGAGCTTAAAATGAGTTCCAGATTGTTCCTGTGCAAGCAGGCCTTCTTTGTTGATGGTGCCTTTTGGGTGCTCCCTTACTTTGCAAGTATAGATAATGATTTTATCATTGGTGCTTGCAAAGAGTTGTGCCTTTGACCACAACAGTTTGATTTCAAACTGTGTAGCTAAAGGAAAATGAGTCACCTGGCATTGTTGAATCATTGTGTGATTGACAGTCCTGTTTCTGGATCCAGTTCTATACCCGTTTCATCAGAATAAATTGGAAAACAGTGAATGCCCTTGAATATGTGCAGAGTCCTATAACTGGACTAACTATGGAGTAACTAGAGTCCTATAGTTGGGATTTTGGGGTGGGGGATAGATCTGCAGGTCAAATGGTGCAAATTCCCAGATCAGAATCCCTAATTTTGTGAACTAAGCATATGGATTTGTGCATGCACCATGTACTACCGTCTTGACTTCCCTGTATGGATTCTCTCCTACTTCCCTTCATTCCCACCCCTGGATTTGTGTGTTGGGTAAAGAAAATAGCTGTGAGATTGAATTTGTAAAAGCATTGGCCTTTCCTGCATATATTCTCAGATATATCATGAGAACTTTTATTAGTTTTCATAACTAAAGATATTGACATTGGAGGAAGGAGGTTTGCAGGTACCTCCCAATATCCTTTCCAAAAGCATTGTTACATGGTGAGCTAGTATAGATAATGAAGCTGAAAGGTCAAAAGTTTATTTATTTATTTTGGCCTGTAGTAGAATAGCCTTTTAGGAACTGCTATTTAAAAAATAGCAGCAAGAAGCTCTCTATATCCAGTCCTTCCTATTCCTATACCGTCATACGGCTACAGAAAATGCCCTTTTTATGCATCTTGCTATTTTAACTTTATTTTCCAGTGTCTTCAACTGGTTGGCCTTATATAGTGTGAAAAATGAATGCTTGGCTTCAGTTTTAGCTTGCTTAATAAGTTAAAAATCACTGAAGGGCATAATTTACTGTGTTTGAAAGGATCTTTTAATAGAACCAGAGGCTCTGAATTGACAATGTTCAATAGGCAGCCCCCCCAAACATATGGCACAATGCAGGGCCATTCACCCATTCACCCATATCAAACCTCCTCCATATCAACCCACACTACATTATGTTGAGAGCAGGTGCACTGCAGAAAGGTATCCGCAGAGCAAATAACTGAGTGACTCAGTTCCTATTTTTTATTCAGGAGCTGGCAAAGTCGTATTTTCTTCTGTAATGAGGTGTGGTGTGTGTGTGTGTGTGAGAGAGAGAGAGAGAGAGAGAGAGAGAGCGCACCATATCAGTTGCTGAAGGATGAGAGAATTTAGCATTAATAACAGTGCATCATAAAAGTCTTGTGACGTTTTTGTGGATTACAGCCACTTCATCAGATATGTGGAATGTTATCAGATGGATGGGGTGGAGAATCTCTGGGGCTCCCAACTCCCATCAGCCCTAGCCAGCATGGCCCACGGTCCAGGATGATGGCAGTAATAGTCTGGAGAGTCACAGCTTTCCTGTCCCTGGTGCTGGGAAATAAATATGTCAGCTGTGAGGTCAGAGGCAAAGTGAAATGCAATAAATTCAGGTAGTTGTGATTATGTTAAAGGATAAATGTATGTATAATAACGATGTATAATAGTTGTATTGACTATTCACCAAACAGTGTTAAATGCAAATTATTTCATTTGTCAACACTTGTCAGGTTTTTAAACAAAAAAACAATTTTCAGAGTGACATTCAACCATGTTGGTCTGCTTGTAGAAGCAGACTTCTCCTTCTTTTCCTCCCCTTGCAGCCCCCTGCATACCCCCAAAATCTGCTGCAGAGAATTGGGGGTCTCGTTGACTCTTGCTCATTCAATTGAATCTCTTTAATTGTGTGTGGTATATTTTAATTAAGCATCTTTAAATTAAAAATCAGTCTTCTTTCAGGCATCATGTAGTGTAATCTTCTGTGAGATGAGATTACACACACATTTAATGTTGTCCCAGGCAGCTGTTTTTTAACCCAGTTATGGTTAACATAGCGCCATTTGTCATGCGGACATGGGCCTAAACTGAACCAGTTCAGATGTCTTATTGACCAAAGTATGCCCCTTGTTTGTGCATATTCTCCCTCCTCCCCACACACCCCACCCCAGTGCTGGCAATAAATGCATCCTTTGGCCGAAACAGTCTCGTAGTGTGGCTTTACTGGGCATTCTGGAGTATGTAGTTTAAACTATGCATTAACACCCGGAATGTTGGGCATCAGTATTTTGCTTTCTAGGTACATAACTGGATTTGCAGTGTGGAAAAAATGTAGTCTTTTTGTGAGCCTTTTCAGAAAATGTAGCAGTCCTATTTCTCTACTTCATCTCCCTGTGAATGAAATATCTTTAAGTAATAGAAATTTCCAGAAGGCGAGGGCGGGGCGGGGCAATCCTTCTTTTAGCCAGTACAGTGGTACCTTGGTTTACAACCATAATCTGTTCCGGAGGTCCTTTTGTAAACCAAAACAGGTTGTAACCCAAGGCACACTTTCGCCAATGGGGCCTCCAAAATTTTTTTGTTCATAATCCAAAAAAAAAATGAGTTGTAATAAAAAAAAAATGTTCCAAACCGGGACACGCACTTCCTGGTTTGATGTGTTTGTAAACCAAAATGTATGCAAACCAAGGTACCACTGTATATTTGAGGCTGGAGGCTAGGATTGAAAAATTCTTGTTAGATCAGATTGCAATGACCTTCAAATGCATAAGCATTGGTATTTCTCTTCTGGTTCCATTCAGTGGTTCCTGTAAAGAACTGGTTCAGTGTATTTGCCCCCAAATTTGAATAGATTTCCTGAACAGAATGTTTTGAATTAGTTTCAGACTTGATGTTGTTCACTTATATAAAGTTCTGCTTCGTTCTCTCATAGTGTCATGCTTGCCCATTATCATCATCATCATCATCAACATCATCATCATCAATTTTATTCTTTACTTCCTAAACCACTGTCTGAAGGTTAGCTACATATAAAGTGATTAAAAACAGTTAAAAACACAGACACATTTAAAACAAGTCTACAACCCTAACAGGTGGGCATGAGGTAAAGATCCATTTATCCAGCTGGCAAAGCCTTTCTGAACAAAAATACCTTCAGCCATTTCTGGAAATGGCAGATAGTGGGCTTCCATCATATCTGTTTCACAGAACAGGGGCAGCCACACTAAAAAGCCCTGCTGTGAGGTACTGCAGAAGAGGCTTTTGAGACCTTTGGAAGTTGCAGGAGAAATTCTCCTGCAGACTGCAGCGATCTACTAGGGAAAATGGATAAGACTGCCTCTCAAGTGCCTTTTACTTCTGCTGGTGCCAGGCAACCATGCTCTCTTAACAGGGCTTTTTTTTTTTTGTTAGGATGTGGTCTGTATACCCAGATATAAAAATATATTCATTGTCTAATTTGGCTTAGGTAGGTTGAATATTCCTGGTGTTTTCATCTTGGAACCAATTCGCGATTCTACTGATGTATGGACTATGCTGCTGCATAACTGATTTATTGACTTAACTTGCAGAGTCAGTCTCCGAAGTGATGGTGTGTGCAACTATTTTCAAGACTGTTACACATAATTGAAGCCTCCTGCCTTCCCATGCTTATATGCCTCCCACCACCTATAAACAACAGAGGTGTCAGCAGATTTGGGAAAACCCCAAAGTTTGTAGGTACTTAACTCCCTCCCAACCCACCTGTGCCCCCCCCTTAAAGCAACTGCATGAAAACTCAATGGGTCATTTGTTGCTGTTCATTTTTTCTGTGGGGGAGCATCATGTAATCCTGCGAGGAGAATTGGACTGATTGTTTCTCCCACCTCCTACTGCCCAAACATAGTGCTTGTCTCCTCATCCGTTGCATGTGAGAACTAGCCCTAAGTGGGCATGTTGTAAATGGGTGTCAGCTAATTTACACCTGAAATTTTTATCCTTAGCTTGGACAGTTGTGGAAGAGGAAATGTGCCTTGCTCTGACTGTATATTCCATCTCTTACATACTGTAAGGGCCAAACTAGATGAGATGCCATTCACACAATTGTTTAAATAGCTTAAAAAAGTACATAGCAGACTTGGGAGGCTCATGAACCATATCAGGACTCTGGGGAGTAGGGGGAATGTTAACCCTTTGCTTCCTGCTATGATTCTGATCTGGATCTGGGCCTCTACACCTGCTATCTGCACTGGAAGAAAGGCTTCCTTTGTTACAAATTGGGGCTTTCTTCCAATGCCCATCCACTCCATGCAAAAAGAATAACAACAGAACAAATCCAAACATCCAGTTCTTATCCCTGGTTGTTTAAAAAATAATAGCTGTGGATTCAACTTGTTCTTTGTTCACTTTTTTCATCTGTTTGGTTTCTGTGTTTAACAATATTTTGCCTATGCCTGAAGTGCCTCTCAGTTCTAGAGTGCTTTGTGCAATATAACACAGTGTGATTGAGGTTGTGGGTAGAGGAAACCTGTGGTTCAAACTAATAGACTGAATATACCGCAGTGAAAACTTTTCCTCTCCCGTAGTTCAGCGAACAACTGCACATTTTTGTAAATTTATCTGTTAAGTTTCCCCCCCCATCTCCATCCCTGTCCACCCCCCTGAACACACACCTCAGCTTTGTTTGAGAACTTGTGGAGTGTAGGTGGCTAAGGAATTTCATTTCTCTTCAGTGACTCACCACCAGAATGATTCACTTGTGTATGGAGAGAAAAACGACCCTGAGAGGCAATTAAGTGGCAGGCTGTGCTCAGAATGCTTCGACTGTGTGGCATACGCACAAACCCGCGCCCCTTTCATTTCTGCTACCCTTGCCTCTGTTGCTCTCCTACCTCTGTGGTGGAGGTATGCCCTAGAGAGCGGGTTGTGCATCACTTTCCTTAAGAGGTGGTGGCCATGTACATCTTTGAGAGGCATGTTGCTGATCGCACTGCAGCATTCTACCAGATTTAGCAAGCTGAGGTGTTTGCTAGCAGGCAAGCACAGACCTGACCCCAAGGTTTGCAGAAGTACAAAAAGAATCTGTAGATGGGGGGGAGGACCCATAAAAGATAAAAACAGTGGACACAGTAGGATGACTGTTGGGAGGGGTGAGGGAACTAAAACCTGGTCAAAGCAGAAGGGAATGGCGTATCCTGGAAAAAGGGCATATCTGGCTGGCTGGAACCATGAATAGAAGCTTTCAACAATGCCACCTTTTGTTGCACTTGCCAAGGGTAGATTTTAAGATTAAGATATACTTGATTTCAGAGGAATCAATTGCCTTTGTTTCTGCCTGAGCCACTGTCCTGGGCATTTTTTTTTCTGATTGGAAGGTGGCAGAGCCAGAGCAGTAACACATGCAGCATTGCATAAAGCAGCCTCCGTTGGGGAGTTCTGCATGATCTGATGTGATCAGGGAGATAGTGGGACTCAGTAGAGTTGCCTGGTCTCTGTGGCGGCTAATTAGAAGGAGGCAAGGCCAGAGCAATGAGTCATGCAGGCTCCCAGCAGGCACTGTCCGCTGTGAATGGCTGCTTTGAGTTCATAGCATCCAGAAAAATTATTTCACAAATTTATTTCTTTGTGGCAGATGAGTATTCCTTGGTGCAAAGTTTGAGAGTTGCACTAGGTTAGAATAGTGATGAGGGTATTAGTCTTAATAACTTTGATTCTCAGCTCTGACCATGATTGTCACAGATTCGCCCCTCCGCAAGGTGTCAGTTCTTTCTCAATATCAATGCTGGTTTTCTTCCCAAGTGGTGAGCTTCCAGCACAAACAGCATGGCTGACTAGCAGGACTATGGGATTTGGAGTTCAACAGCACCTGGAGGGCCACAGGTTAGATACTCCTGCTCTAATGGGTTTTAGGTGCTCCCTGGGGTCATATGCAGAGGAAATTGACGAGCACTTTCCCCAGGACAAATAATGTCAAATGGTAACACTGCTGTTTATAATGCAGATGTACTGAAAAGGGTGAAAGAAAATGAGAAATATATTGCTATATAGCTGGCAGGTGTTTCTAGCTTGCCACATTTGCCATGTAGGCCCCAAATAGTACAGTAGAGTCTTCACTGGCAAGCATCTTGTGGAGATAAGTAGATAGACCACTGGTCAACTTAATTACTTTTTTAAAAAGAATCCTTTATAAAAGTATGAATTCTCTTAATACATGTAACATAATGTCTTTACCCCCTTAAATCTGTTTTCCCCTCCACTGCCCTGCCAGTGACATTCTACAGATGATAGTCATTTAAGACAATTTAAATAAAAAGTTCTGAGAAGAAACTTCCTTATTTCCAGAGAAGACATCATCCTTCTCATTAAACCACCCCAACCCCGAAATGTTGACAACACATTTTAAAATCTTGCAGTGGGCTGTCTCTCCCTCCAAGAACACACTTCCTTTTATAGTATCCACATAGTGTTATTTTTACAGCCTTCAGCCTGGAGCTATTTCCTGTTTCCAATTATTTAGTTACACGCCAAAGCCCCTCTCTTTCTCCTCCTGGCTTCCTTGCCAAGTTTGCCAAGGCATTATTGTCATTTCAGTGAGACGACGCCAGTGCTGAGGTTTTAATGGGCTGTGAGCAGGAAGTTTAGCTATTTCCTCTGCCTGTGAGGCCATGATGTCATGAGCTGCTATGGGGCTCTTTATCATATGCTGCTGTTGCTGTGGTCTGTGTGGAAAGAATGTAAACAGTGCTTTCCAGATGTTCCCAGGGAAGCTGCGGGTCCATAAATGGGCCATTTTGTTCAGGAATATTATAAATGAGGGGAAAGATGAATCAGGCTGTAAAATATGTATAGCTCTGAAAATGTCAGATGCTACAGACTTTGTTGAGGTGATAAAGTCCTCGTCTCTCTCTGGTTGTGTGTGTGATCTGTTTGTAAGGAACCACACACGCATACAATTGTGCCATGCTAGAAGGCTGAAAGTGATTCTTTTTTCCAGTCTGATTAAACTCTTCACACCGAAGTGCTTTCAGATGCAGGGCTCTCTTCTGATACCTAAAAATGGGATCTTGTGTTTGGAACCAGCATGAATTGAGTAAGCTATCTCCAGCTGTCCATTCTACTGCCATACTGTTACAATGTTTATAGATCAATTTCTGTGGCTTGCAATGGATAAAATACTGCTAAAAACAGCAGAACAAGAAAATATACAAGACCAATTTAAAACAGTAGAGGCTAATAGCATCCACTGATTACCATTTCAGCTTGAAATTCTTCCTGGAAGCAACCAAAGAGCTACACTTACATTTCATAGGGGTGGCCTGGGTGGGTGGTGGTAGGTTATTACACAGTCTATAGACCAGAGCTGTCTTGGAAAAGGGATTGATTGTCAGGTCTCTCTCCTCCGGTTAGTCAGGGTTGAGAGTGAGACACAGTTAAAAGAATAGGAATTCTCCCTCTCCCTCGCTCAGTTTCCTTCCCGTCAAACTTTAGCTAGTAGTAATTGCAAACTAGTTCACTTACATAACTGAGTGAAAATATGTTTTTTGCACTCTGGTGTAAAATGAGAAATGATGTTGTTGGAAAACTTAATGGAAAAATTCTAAGCATCATTCAGCTCTGTTGACTGTGTATAGTGAAATGCTCCACCTGTTTTATAGCATTTTTGTATGTGTGTTTTTCCAGGCTTGACATCTACAGGAAGGTGCCAAAAGACCTTACGCAGCCAACTTTTACAGGAGCAATTAGTAAGTATCCGTGTGTGCATTTGCCTTTGCAAATCTCTGCTCGGTTCCTTTTTGCTCCTTGATTTAAACAGTATGATTTCCCCTCTAGAGGTCCTTACCATAATTCAGCAGGTTTGTAACACAAAAGCTTGCTGTGATTTTGCACTGAATGGCCAATAAGATAACTGGAAGAGCCAGCATGGACGCCCAGGCAGTACATTGGTCTCAGACCTGGGAGACCCTTCTGAATTGTGCCATGTTGGGCGGCTTTTGGAAAGTATTTTGGATGCTGGGGTGAAAGCAACTAAGTTCCTTCCAGAAAATTTAACTCAAAGTAGAAGGCTGTGTAGCAAAAGCCATATTGCTGTTTATAGCTAGAAAGTGACAGTCAGAGTCCCACTCCTGGTATGCCCCACAGAGGAACTTACACTCTTCAAATAAAAACGTCTTGAAGGTCCCAGGCCACAGAGAGGTTAGGCTGGCCTCAACTAGAGCCAGGGCTTTTTCGGCTGTGGCTCCAACCTAGTGGAACGCTCTATCACAAGAGACAAGGGCCCTGCAGGACTTGACATCTTTCCGCAGGGCCTTGACATCTTTCTGCAGGGCCTGCAAGACAGAGCTGTTCCACCAGGCCTTTGGTCAGGGTGCAGCCTGACTCCCTCCTTTGGCAATCTTTACAAAACTTTAGTTTATGGTTGCCATCAATTTTGATTTTAATTAATTTTTATAATGTTTTTATAATGTTGCACTATTTTAGTGTTGTTAGCCGCCCTGAGCCCGGCTTCGGCTGGGGAGGGCGGGATATAAATAATTTATTATTATTATTATTATTATTATTATTATTATTATTATTATTATTTGTCCCCAGCCTTTGTCAGCAGATTGCATGGTTTGGGACTGACACCCTCTTCTCTTGGTACCTCGTCTCCTTTCTTCTTTGCAAGGTTAAATATTATTGGCTGAGTAATGCAATTTCACACCATCATTGCTAGTGAGCATGTTGCATGTATCAGTATACACATTGAGTTGATCCTGCCAAGCCTGTAATTAGATGCCTATTATTGCTTTCCTGTTACACACCTGTTTCCTTTAACTGTGTAGGTGAACCCCAAGTTTACTTATTCCCCTAGTTGGGTTCATTAGCCCTGTATATCCTTGCTGATGCAGACAGAATCACATCCCTAGAACTTAGTAATGCTGAATCATTAAGGAAGCAATATGAAATAGCATAGAAGAGTCACTTGACAGAAGATGAGATGTTCTACCAAATATTTAGTGGTGACAGGCCATTTTATGTTAGAATGTCACTGTCTGCTCCCTTTCCTCCTCTAAAATTTAGATTGCTGCTTTCACCATACTGCAGCTGGTCATATGTATCATATGGTTTAGGAGAAGAACATTGCTTGAGTTACTGCTTCACATAATGTGTCTATGCTGTGGTTAGGAAGACAAATTCCAGAACTGTTATCCGTGATAAGTGCTAGTTGTAGTGAGACCCTCCAAACTGATTAAGGTGACAGGAAGGGAGCATACAGATCCCTATTTTACTTCTGCACCCAGTCCCCCCAACAAACCAAACCAACCCCCAAAAGGGACGTCTGCAGTGGTGCTGTGATGGCAGCCACAATAGCTGCTGCAACATCTTGGCAGTTTTGTTTTCCTCTCATTTTTTTTACAGAGCAGGTGCAAAGTTCAAGACAGTTGCACTGACCATCTTTATTTTCCAGTGTGCCAGATAGTACTAGTGAACATGATTGCCTGGAATTTTACTCCTCGAGAGTGCAACTGTTTTGTGAAATGTTTAAAAGGAAAAGGGGGGGAAAGAGGAGAGGCTGTTGCTCATGGAGTGCTGGCATTTAAGGGCCCCTGGGCTGTAGGACTCTAAACCAGTGCCCCATAGTCACTATTGGTCAGCAGTGGTTAATTCAACCTTGGGTTGCTAACATGACAACCCTTTTTATTTCATGCAAAGTAATTTCACTGTTCCCTTCTGCACAGATGAGAGCACTTATGGAGTACTCTATCCAATCTTGGGAGCTCAGGTCATGGCAAACAAAGACAAATGGGAAATTATTCTTCTTAGGACAGCCACCAAGATGATTAAGGGTGTAAAAGACTAATCCATTGAGGAAAGGAGTGACCTATGCTCATGACCATATATGAAAAAGGGTATCTGAAAGAAGAGAGGTTGTTCACTCTCTGAGGAGAATGGGGTTGTTCAGAAGGGTGTTCTAAATGGCAGAGCAATTCAGCAAAGTAGCAGGATACATAGGGATAATGCAGAATATTTGTTTCCTTGGAAAGATTGGAGTGGAGACTTGATTAGAGTAGATGGTCCACAAATCCCTCCCAGCTCTGCCATCCTTTAAACTATGTGCTCTTGGCAGGCAAAGCTGAGCTTGAGACATAATTCTGGGAAATCTGGGACTATCCTTGGGGATCTGAACCTTTTAGCGTGTGATCACTCTAGACAGCAGATGCTTCCATCAAATGTAACACCATAGTTCGTGAAGGGGAGATGCATAGCATCTCAGCAGTGTACAGATTGCCCCCTTACATGTTTATAAACACACCCCTGTCCTCTTCATCCTTTACAATGTTCATAAGACCAGCATATCTGCTATGTACGTAAGAAGTTAGCTGACCAGTCAAGTACTTAAATGTTCCTTTCTCATTAGCCCTGCAGTAGGAGTTCTGCTCTGCAGAGATGGCAAAGCCACATTCTTGTGCTAAACCTTTTTTGCACAAAGGCTCAGCCTTCAGTACATGGGAAGCTGCCTTCTGCTTATTCATAACATTGGCTCATCTCGGTCAATATTGTCTAGATCAGTGTTTCTCAAGGTTGGGTCTCCAGCTGCTGTTGGACTACAACTTCCATCAGCCCTAGCTAGCAGGTCCAGTGATCAGGGATGAGGAGAGCTGTCGTACAACAAAAGCCGGGGACACAAGCTTGAGAAACACCGCCTACATAGGCATCAGATTTCTCCAGGATTTCAGGCAGGGGTTTTTCTCACCTTACCTGCAGGTGCTGGGGGTTGAATATGAGATCTTTTGCATGCAGAGCATGTGCTCTACCACTGAGCTACAGTCACGTTCCCTTCCTGTTCTGAAGTAACTGTATAACTGTCCATTAAGAAGGTGGCATAAATCAGCATTGCTGGAGAGCCCTAAATATACTTGAGGTTTCACAACTGATACCGAGTAGTTTAGGTACTACTTTATGGGGTTTGGGGGGGGCGGGAGCCTATTCCTAAAAGATTTTTTCAAAGCAGGGAATCATTTGCACCAACAGCCCATTTCTGTTGTAGAGTAACTTGCATGTGTCAGCTGCCGAATGCCTTCCAGTTCAATGCAGTGTGTAACTCTGCCAAGGTGCCCATGTTTGGAAATGAAGCATACAGTGACATGGGCCCTGGCATGTGACAGTTAGTATCCCACTGGCATGAGCGATATGACATATTGACAGAAGCAAGCAGTTCAGAAAGTGGCTCTGTCAATCTCACAGTTTAATACCAGAGATTAATCATTATAGTGCACTGGTTTGAGCATCATAATGAACTATACACACAGGTCCCACTTTACGAACACAATGCAATCCCTGGAAATCATTCACTAGGTGAGCGTTTGCATGACGAGTCAACAATTTTCGTTCGCATAATGAATTGACGATTTCCATTGGTTTCTGTGGGGAAATTTCTAATCCATACCTACTCATGGAATCTGCAATGCATACAGCAAGGGTTGGGTACTAATTTGTTGCATTCAGGTAAGTGAATTTTGGCACAGTGAGCGTTCATAAAGCATGGCCTTTATGTAGTTAAAACAAATTATAATTTAACGCGAGCAAGCAGTGTAGTGGTGCACACAGCTCAGAAATTCCCCTCACACCTCTCCCTGGTCCAGTTGCATCATACGTAAACTGCCCTGTTGTGTCTCTTGCTTTTTTGTGTGTCAGAGACTAAAAGGCTCTCTGGGAAGTAAGAGTGACTGCTTAAAAAACAGCAGTGCTTCTTAATCCACAATAGTGAACATTTACTCATATAGAATCTCTCTGGATTCATGTTCTAAGCCACCACCCCTTGCAGACTCGGGTGCCCAGACAAACCGCCTACTCACAGCCCTTAAGTTTTCCCACTTTTTCTGGGATGAGCATGTCTCTCTCAATGAAAACGTTCCCCTTTATGCTGAGTCCAGCAGTAGCTCAGAATTCCTTCTTGATTCTTCTGAATTATATGTAGGAAGAACAACTGCCTTTGTCCTTTGGGCCTAGAGGCACTGGAAGTTTAGTGGTTTTAAAGCCACTTTTCCACATTACAAAACCATTTCTTGTGTACAAAAAGCTGCTAAACAAGCATTAATGCCTTTAGGATCACCAGCAATGATGATGTGTACTAATCTCTGGGGTGTGATACATTGTGATAAAGTGTTGTGTAGGCAGATTTCAGTTCAGCCAGCCTGAATTGGTCCTTGCAATCCTTGTAGGAGTACAGCAGCATGCCTGTTCCTGCAGTAGAATGAAGTGTTGCAATGAAGTGGTTATCTGCATATAATCTGCCTCTAGCTTCTTAAGCCCCTGTGCCTGAGCATGGTGCAGTTGCGTAGCTGGGGGAACTGCACGTTCAGTCACAAAGAGGTAGATAACGCTTGTACCTGCAAAACAGCCAACTAAAGGGAGCCGTGCAGTCGTTCTCTCATTTTGTATGTGTTTTATTTGCCTGCTGTGTCCCATTCCTAGAGCTATTGTTCTGTACTAGAAGGAACAAATGTTCATGTATACGAGGAAATTTTCTCCCCTTTTAAAGGATTTGTCTTCACAAAGTGCAGGTCTGCTGCCTCTTAAATGGTCTGTGTTCTTAAAAAGAGGAAATGCCCTCAACTATCAATTACCCAAATAAATTTGCAATAATTATGGCCCTTTAAGAACATGGGATTTTCCTCCTCTGTCCCTTTTGGGCTTGTGGCAGCTAATAAAGCTGATTTATTGTAGAACTGACATTCAGCAATATCTATCTATCATCTATCTCCAAGTTAGGTTTAATGCAACTAAGTCATTTAAAAAGGCTTTTTAAGTCAATACAATTTTACCCTGGTATTAGTGATTGAATGCGTTATTTATTTTATTTAGAATTTTATCCACATGTCTACCCCATGTAAAGTGTGGGAGGTGAATTTATTCTTTACATCAACCTTCATCAACCCTCCAGACATTTTAGACTACAGTTCCCATCAGCCCAAGCCATCAAGGCCAGTGGTCAGGCATGACTAGAGTTGTATGATCCAACAATATCTGGAGGGCACCAGATTGGAGATGAATGCTTTGCATGAAGAAGGGCGCACTGGGAAGCGGAAGCAAAACCCTGTTTCCTCCCTCCCCTTCACTTTGCTGTGCTCCATTGTTTTTAAGAGATTTTTGCCCTGCATCCCTTTTCCCCATGTGTTCATTTTACTGTACAGATGATGCCCCACCACACTGTGAATGGGGCATGTGAATGGGCCAAGTATGTTGACACATTTAGTTCCTTAAAGGGAAACATGACTTCTAGCCAAAAGAAAAATTACTGTATTTTTCGCTCAATAAGACACACTTTTTTCTCCTAAAAAGTAAGGGGAACCGTCTGTGCGTCTTATGGAGCGAATGTGGTGTCCCTGGAGCCGAATTCCCGGGGGGGGGGGGACAGAACATGCTCTTTTTTTTTTAGAAAGAGGGAAGTGGGTGTTGAAACAAAGCCGCTGAGCAGCTGATCGGCAAGTGATCGGAGGGAGATAAGGGACTCTAGTGATAAAGGAGGCTGCCTGGGAGGGGGGAGGTAAAATCACATGGATCCTCAGGATTTTTGCATTGGGTCACCCCAAATTCACCATCAGATCACATAGCATGTCCATGGCTATAGCCGGCACAAAAAAAACACACATCCACTGTTTCGTTCAGAATATTTTTTTTCTTGTTTTCCTCCTCTAAAAACTAGGTGCGTCTTATGGTTGGGTGCGTCTTATGGAGCGAAAAATATGGAAGTTTCTCCCCACCCACCTCCACCAAATATGAGATGGTGTGAGGATGAAGGTGGAAAAAGCCTTAAGATGGCTTTGGGAAGTGAAAATTGGGCAGGGCAGGCACTGTGATACAGGTTGGTGTTACACTGTGAGGAGGAAGAGACTTAGATGGAATTGAATATAGAAGAGAAATAATAGATAGATGTGCAAGAAGGGCATTCATGAAGGGGGGAGAATAGTATGGCTTTCAACAGATTCTGTTCTTTGGTGCTAGCTTAGCTTTTATTTGAGAGACTGTGTCATTTATATCATGTCATGCTTTGCTGTGCCTGAGGGCTTGCATCCCTATCAGACATCTGAACTTTCTGGTCTTTGGCAGTTAGAAGGAGCCTGATGAACCAGTTTGGGCTGCTTTGAACACAGCTTTTTCCGCTTTTAACCAGCCTAAAACAAACCCCTGTATTCAGTACAGATGAAGTCTTATGAGAATGTCACCCTATGCCTTTTTGTTCCTCCTTTGTGTGTCTTTACTGTGGGTTGGCCACTATAAAACTGGATTTTTTCTTCCTCTTAAATCTCTCTATTTTGGGGGCCCCTTAATTTGTATCTCCTACTCTCATTGTGTCCTCCTTTCTCTTTCTACCTACTACTACAAGTTCTAAAGTTATGGGCATGGCCTTTCTCCAGCTGTAATAACTATTGTACATTGATCACACATCAGTAGGCTCCTTTTAAAGGCCCTTGATAGTAAATTCTTTCCCTTGCAATAATTTGAGGAGCAATGAGAGATTTCCCCCTCAGACACTCAATTCCTGAGGCTACGCATTTGCCTTCTGTGTAATTCCAGATTCTGGGGAAGGCGACTCTAAATGTATTTGCTATGTGACTTGAAAGAATTATTGACAACATCCTTTCTTGTTTCTTTGGAGTTTTGTGGTTACTTTTGGCATAACAAAAAGTAAGAGACGAGGGTGATGATCAAAAAGGTTACATTACAGGAATGGGGAAAAGGGCAAAATCTGATAGAGGGGTGTTGTTTGGCCATTGCTTGAAAACTTGCCCTAGAGCTCTAGGCAGTGAACAGAGGATTGACAGGTCACAGAAAGCAGAAAGTAAGAGCTGCCAGAACTCTGGATTCAGTTTATGGAAGCAAGCATCCTCCCAGGCAGTCTTCTTCAACCTGGGGTCCTCCAGTTTTGGGCTACAACTTCCATGAACCCCGCACAGCATGGCCATTGGCTTGAGATGGTGGCTGCTTCCCCCACCACCTCCGCCCCAGCTGGATGTGCATTCTGATGTATGTCTACAGATCAAGCCTCAGAAAGAAATCAAGAGAAAGTAATGCAATAAACTAAAAGCAGATAAACAATGTCAGGAGTAATGTAAAAAGACTGTGCTTATAGATTATTTTTGTCTGTTTTTGCCCCTTTGTTTTGAAGCATTTTATTTGCTTTCATCTTTTGCTGATTTTTTATTTGTTTAAAAAGTAATTCTATATTATGACCAAATGAGTTTTTATTTATACTTTTGTACACTGCCCTAGAATCTTTTAATGAAATACTTTAAATTATTATTTTTAAACACTACTAGAGCAGATCAACCATAAACTACGGACGTAATCCAGATTCAATGACTTTACCTCCGAAGAGCAGGCAAAAGCCATGACAGAATGCAGAAAATGAATGGGAATGGTCAGTGCAGGGCATTTACCCCTTTTTCTTGTCTGAGACCAGCTGTGTTGATCAGCCTTACAGGAAGTTGTGTATGACTGGAAACTCCGGGATGAATTGGAGTTGAGGGGAGGGAACCTTCCTGGAAAGGATTTCCCCCCTGTCTCCATCCCTAGCTACTTTTCCTTTTCCTCACAGACGTGCCCTTTTGGTATATCTAAGAAGGGGAAATTTGGATCATGCCCCTAATCCTTGATATGTATGGTTAAGAAACAGCAACAAAACAGGTGCCAAACTTCACAATTTCATTGCCTGTCTATAATTGTGGCCTTTTTATTTCCCCCAGGATTTTTGTTCTTAAATATTTTTAGTGCTCTTTGGATCTGTTGTGTAAAGGTCATTCTCTGTTGCTAGTTTTATTGTATGTTAGATAATTTTCCATATTGCATTATCATATTTTATGGCTTCATTTTTCTTCCCATGTAAAACCACCCTGAGAACCTTTGTTATTGGGCACTTTGTAAACACTGAAGATTTAAAAAGAAAAAAGAAAAGAATTTTGACTTCCAATGCATATTTATTTGAAACTGCCAGAAGTAACTCTGGTTTTTAGGTTGTATAGTCATGGAAGTCATCCCAAAATAGGAATTGCCAGCCTTTTTGAGTCTCTGGTCACATTTGGAGAAACTTTCCTGGGGGCTGCATGTACCACAACGAAGCACATACCTCAACCTCTTCTATTGACTACAACAGAATACCGTATTTTTCGCTCTATAGGACGCACTTTTTCCCCTCCAAAAATTAAGGGGAAATGTGTGTGCGTCCTATAGAGCGAATGCAGGCTGCGCCGCTAAGCTGAAAGGCAGAACAGGGAGACGGAGCGCTGCGGAGGGCTCCGTCTCGCTGTTCTGGCTTGGGGCGGCTGCGTGCAAAGCCTCTCCAGGAAAGCGGGGTGCGTTCACCCCGCTCTCCTGCAGAGGCTAGCAAGGCTGTCCCCAAGCCAGAACAGCGAGACAGAGGGCTCCGTCTCGCTGTTCTGGCTTGGGGCGGCTGCGTGCAAAGCCTCTCCAGGAAAGCGGGGTGCGTTCACCCCGCTCTCCTGCAGAGGCTAGCAAGGCTGTCCCCAAGCCAGAACAGCGAGACAGAGGGCTCCGTCTCGCTGTTCTGGCTTGGGGCGGCTGCGTGCAAAGCCTCTCCAGGAAAGCGGGGTGCGTTCACCCCGCTCTCCTGCAGAGGCTAGCGAGGCTGTCCCCAAGCCAGAACAGCGAGACGGAGCCCTCCGTCTCGCTGTTCTGGCTTGGGGCGGCTGCGTGCAAAGCCTCTCCAGGAAAGCGGGGTGCGTTCACCCCGCTCTCCTGCAGAGGCTAGCAAGGCTGTCCCCAAGCCAGAACAGCGAGACAGAGGGCTCCGTCTCGCTGTTCTGGCTTGGGGCGGCTGCGTGCAAAGCCTCTCCAGGAAAGCGGGGTGCGTTCACCCCGCTCTCCTGCAGAGGCTAGCGAGGCTGTCCCCAAGCCAGAACAGCGAGACAGAGGGCTCCGTCTCGCTGTTCTGGCTTGGGGCGGCTGCGTGCAAAGCCTCTCCAGGAAAGCGGGGTGCGTTCACCCCGCTCTCCTGCAGAGGCTAGCGAGGCTGTCCCCAAGCCAGAACAGCGAGACGGAGCCCTCCGTCTCGCTGTTCTGGCTTGGGGCGGCTGCGTGCAAAGCCTCTCCAGGAAAGCGGGGTGCGTTCACCCCGCTCTCCTGCAGAGGCTAGCAAGGCTGTCCCCAAGCCAGAACAGCGAGACAGAGGGCTCCGTCTCGCTGTTCTGGCTTGGGGCGACTGCGTGCAAAGCCTCTCCAGGAAAGCGGGGTGCGTTCACCCCGCTCTCCTGCAGAGGCTAGCAAGGCTGTCCCCAAGCCAGAACAGCGAGACAGAGGGCTCCGTCTCGCTGTTCTGGCTTGGGGCGGCTGCGTGCAAAGCCTCTCCAGGAAAGCGGGGTGCGTTCACCCCGCTCTCCTGCAGAGGCTAGCGAGGCTGTCCCCAAGCCAGAACAGCGAGACGGAGCCCTCCGTCTCGCTGTTCTGGCTTGGGGCGGCTGCGTGCAAAGCCTCTCCAGGAAAGCGGGGTGCGTTCACCCCGCTCTCCTGCAGAGGCTAGCAAGGCTGTCCCCAAGCCAGAACAGCGAGACAGAGGGCTCCGTCTCGCTGTTCTGGCTTGGGGCGGCTGCGTGCAAAGCCTCTCCAGGAAAGCGGGGTGCGTTCACCCCGCTCTCCTGCAGAGGCTAGCGAGGCTGTCCCCAAGCCAGAACAGCGAGACAGAGGGCTCCGTCTCGCTGTTCTGGCTTGGGGCGGCTGCGTGCAAAGCCTCTCCAGGAAAGCGGGGTGCGTTCACCCCGCTCTCCTGCAGAGGCTAGCAAGGCTGTCCCCAAGCCAGAACAGCGAGACAGAGGGCTCCGTCTCGCTGTTCTGGCTTGGGGCGGCTGCGTGCAAAGCCTCTCCAGGAAAGCGGGGTGCGTTCACCCCGCTCTCCTGCAGAGGCTAGCGAGGCTGTCCCCAAGCCAGAACAGCGAGACAGAGGGCTCCGTCTCGCTGTTCTGGCTTGGGGCGGCTGCGTGCAAAGCCTCTCCAGGAAAGCGGGGTGCGTTCACCCCGCTCTCCTGCAGAGGCTAGCAAGGCTGTCCCCAAGCCAGAACAGCGAGACAGAGGGCTCCGTCTCGCTGTTCTGGCTTGGGGCGGCTGCGTGCAAAGCCTCTCCAGGAAAGCGGGGTGCGTTCACCCCGCTCTCCTGCAGAGGCTAGCGAGGCTGTCCCCAAGCCAGAACAGCGAGACGGAGCCCTCCGTCTCGCTGTTCTGGCTTGGGGCGGCTGCGTGCAAAGCCTCTCCAGGAAAGCGGGGTGCGTTCACCCCGCTCTCCTGCAGAGGCTAGCGAGGCTGTCCCCAAGCCAGAACAGCGAGACGGAGCCCTCCGTCTCGCTGTTCTGGCTTGGGGCGGCTGCGTGCAAAGCCTCTCCAGGAAAGCGGGGTGCGTTCACCCCGCTCTCCTGCAGAGGCTAGCAAGGCTGTCCCCAAGCCAGAACAGCGAGACAGAGGGCTCCGTCTCGCTGTTCTGGCTTGGGGCGGCTGCGTGCAAAGCCTCTCCAGGAAAGCGGGGTGCGTTCACCCCGCTCTCCTGCAGAGGCTAGCGAGGCTGTCCCCAAGCCAGAACAGCGAGACGGAGCCCTCCGTCTCGCTGTTCTGGCTTGGGGCGGCTGCGTGCAAAGCCTCTCCAGGAAAGCGGGGTGCGTTCACCCCGCTCTCCTGCAGAGGCTAGCAAGGCTGTCCCCAAGCCAGAACAGCGAGACAGAGGGCTCCGTCTCGCTGTTCTGGCTTGGGGCGGCTGCGTGCAAAGCCTCTCCAGGAAAGCGGGGTGCGTTCACCCCGCTCTCCTGCAGAGGCTAGCAAGGCTGTCCCCAAGCCAGAACAGCGAGACAGAGGGCTCCGTCTCGCTGTTCTGGCTTGGGGCGGCTGCGTGCAAAGCCTCTCCAGGAAAGCGGGGTGCGTTCACCCCGCTCTCCTGCAGAGGCTAGCAAGGCTGTCCCCAAGCCAGAACAGCGAGACAGAGGGCTCCGTCTCGCTGTTCTGGCTTGGGGCGGCTGCGTGCAAAGCCTCTCCAGGAAAGCGGGGTGCGTTCACCCTGCTCTCCTGCAGAGGCTAGCGAGGCTGTCCCCAAGCCAGAACAGCCAGACGGAGGGCAGAACAGCGAGACGGAACAGCTCCATAGGCTCGGGTGAATGCACCTTGAACGCACCTTGTTTTACAGGGGGAGAACAAGGAAAAAATATTTTTTCCCTGTTCTCCCCCTCCTATGGTCCGGTGCGTCCTATGGTCCGGTGCGTCCAATAGAGCGAAAAATACGGTACTTACTTCAAACCTAATTTCAGGGGGGAAGGAATGAGAGAGGAGACACCGCAGGCATCCAGGAAGGCCTATTGAATTCATAGGGAGTTGGTCTATTCAGCATGGCTACTAACTGTGACAGATTGGAGCTTCCATTTTTCTATCTCTGGATGCTAGGTGCTGGGAATAAACAACAGAAGAAGCCTGCTACCTTCATGTCCTTGTAAATTTTCCAGAGCCATCGGGTTGGTTGCTGACGCAAAACAGATTACTTGGCTAGATGGCTCTTTGATGACCATGTTCTTCTAACCTGAAACCAACCCTGGAGGAAAGACTGGATGGGGGAGTGGATTGATTTAGACAGTGTTTCCCCCTCTAAGCCACCTTCCTCCACTGACACATGACTCACCCAGGGGTTGTGCTGGTATGCTTTCTCTTTCTCTGACTGCAGGCCAAGCAGAATGAACATGAACTGAGTGACAACACAAAGGGTGGAAGGGAGAACAGTTAGCCAAAGTGCTTATTTTTTCTGCAACCATCTCTCCCTCTCTGTCCTCCTTCAGTCTTCCAAGCAGAGGTGACCAGCATGAGCCCTGCTGTGGGAAAGTCAAATGGCAGCTGGACAGGGTTGGACATAGTGCTTAGAGACACTGCTTTAACCATTCAGCTCCCTTCATGGGTCTTGAGAGCCCAAGATCAGAATTTGCTTTAGATGCAGATCTTTAATTCCTGAACTGCACACAGGTGACAAACAGACAGGAGGTGACTTTAATCACCTGTATCTTTAGGGGTGCTTTAAACCCCTTCTCTTGGTTGGTATCATTGTGTATGTGGTTTCAATACATATTTAAATATTTGCCATATATACATCTAATAAAGATGTTTTAAAATATTTTTAATTTAAGTGTAAATTACAAAATCACATATATGTCATCTGCACAATTTTAAAAGTCTACAAATAGGACCTAATTATAAGACATTACCCATTTACTGTGGTTTCTATAACATCATTTATAAATAATCCAAATTAAGTTAAAACTGTCAATAACTTAAGATAAATATAGAAATTGAAATATGTATCATAGTAAACATCTATATATTGCAGGAGAAAGTTTCTGTATTGTCCCTTAGCTCTGTAAGAGAGATTTCTTCTTGGCAGGCATTATTAGAAGTAAATCTGGCATAGTTCATTTGGACAAATGGCTGTGTCCATTATTTGTTTCCAGATTTGTCCTGTCATTGCTAAGCTAACAGCACTGTGATGATACACAGAGCAAAGTTTAGAGAAAGAGGCCCTGCCTATGGGGATTGGCTGAATGGTGGAATGCCCTGTCATCGTGACTGAAGAACAAACAAATAGGGTCATCCTCTCCTTAAGCCCTCCTCCCAATACTATTAGTCTATCGTTTTGTGGCATTTCTTGCCTGCTTTTTCCGTGGTGATTCAGCATGGAGTCAGAATGTAGAGAATGTTTGCTTTAATTCATCAGTAAATACCAACCCTGCCCCTTTTAGTTACACCCTTAACACTTGTGGCTCCCCTCCCTCAGGGCAGGTTATTGCTTTTTAGGGACTGCTTTTGAAGAACGTGAAGTACTTTCTGGCAGGGATATCCAATAATATTTCAAAACCTGTCCGAAAACCAGAGAATTGTGGTTTCTTCCTCAGCAGAGATTTTATTAAATTAAAATTTGAAAGTGTACGATTTAATCAGAGTTGTGGTGACCTGCGTGATGTCTAGCTTGTGGTGAACTGTGGTATATGCAACACTGCCATAAATCACCACGGGTGTTCAGCACTCCATTTTATGGCAAAAATAGCACATATGAGGCACGATTAGTTGCCAAGGGAAGTGCAAAGGTGTACATGTGCTTTAAGCAAGTCAACTTCATAAGAAAATAAACTATTGATTAGTATAAATGTGCTTTCACACTACAGTGGTACCTTGGGTTACAGACGTTTCAGGTTACAGACTCCGCTAACCCAGAACTAGTACTTCGGGTTAAGAACTTTGATTCAGGATAAGAACAGAAATCGTGCAGTGGTGGCAGCAGGAGGCCCCATTAGCTAAGGTGGTTGTCAGGGAACTGCCATCAGTGCCGGAGGGAGAGAGCAAAATCCAGAGGGATTCCGGAGAGTGTCCCAGGATTGGGAGAGGCAGCCCATCTTCTGGGGAAGAGAATCAGCGTAGCACCAGTGGAGAAGGGGGGCAGATGGGGGAAGCGGCGAGGCAGTCCCATGACTCCTTGCCAGGGATCAGCGGGGAGAGTAGAGGTTCTCCGCTGCCTACGCCCTCCTTGCGCAGAAGGCTTTCGTGCAGAGAAAGTAGGAGAAGACTAGGCGTCAAAGAGCTTCTTTGCTGGAAGAAGTTTAAGAAACGCCCACTGACGGATTCTGCCAGCGATTGAGACAGCTGTCCGGACAGAAAAGGTTCACTCAGGCAGTCCAGCCAGATGTTTGCACCGGCTTACGCACGAGCAACCCCTAGAACCACTACAGTGGTACTTCAGGTTAAGAACAGTTTCAGGTTGAGAACAGACCTCCAGAACGAATTAAGTTCTTAACACGAGGTACCACTGTATACTTTTTTGCCTGCTATTGATACCATTTGTTCTCTTGAGCGCCACTGAGGAACTAGACAGCTCCTCACAAACTGCTGCATGCCTGTGTTCTCCTTTCTGTGCTGGTTTATCACACTTGTAAAAAAATAAATAAAATCTGTCACAGAAAGAAACCCACCACCGCTGCAGTGGCAATTGTCCCTCCTCCTACTAGTACAATTGTCTCTCCTACAGAGCAGAGGCTGGTGACTTGACTACTAGACTACTGGTTTCAAGGTGCTGATATTAACTTATATGTCTTGGGACTCTAGTACCTAATGAGACACCTACTTCCATATCAACTTGTTAGTGATACAAGCAATCTTCTGAGGCTCTCTGCCCCTTGAATGCCTCTGCCACTGATGGTGAGTTGGCTGGTGACAAGGGGGAGGACATTCTTGACTGAGGTGCCCTGTTTCTAAAACTCCTCCAAAGCAGATCACTTGGTACCTTATTTTTTACCATCTAGGTGCCAGGCAAACCCCATTTTATTTTCCCTGGCCATTTAACAACTGCAGTACATTGGTGTTTGATGTATTTTAAATGTATGGTGGTTTCTGTAATAAGCCCTAGTGTTTTTTACATGCTTTAATTTTGGATTCTAGTATGTTTGTTTTTATTATTTCATTTTCATTTCACTTTTAATTTGTTTGCCGCCTTTCTATATTATCATACACAAGGCTGTTTACAAGTGGAAGAAACAACCAAACAGACAGCAAAGATTTCACATCTAATAGCAACTTTCAAATAAACAACATATCAGGTAAAGCAGTAGTCAATAATGCATTAGTATATAATAGTAAAGAGTAAAATTAAATACCAGCGAACAATAATTAAACAGTTTACGCTTAACAGTTACAATAAAGAATTACCAAATTATAATCAATAAAAATATTGGCAAGTCACAATCCATAAAATACTCCAAAACCATGTAAAAGGATCAAATTGAGAAACATGGGATTGCAAGCCATCCTGAAATTGTTTTGATGAAGGTGTGATGTACAGATTCTCAACTAAAAAAATGTGAAGAGATAAATTGTCCTAATGGAACAGCAGTTGCTGGCAGAGACAATGGGTGAAATAAAGCTTCTTGGTTGAGGAGGGCTGCTTGACCCATCTTTTCCCCAGCCAGGGACAAGGCAACTAGTTATTTTCATGGTCCTTTTCTTCCCTGGACATTCCTTCACTGCCAGAGCAGCCACAACCTTCCTCCCTTTGGGTGCCTGGCAGCTCAACAGCCAGCCAGTAAACTATTGTTAACCAGGGAGGGTGCCTGGCAGACTGGCTATGTGGACAGTAGGCGTGTCTTGAGTTGTGAAAGAGAAAGTGGCAAGGACTCCTTTCCTCTTTAAAATCACATTGCCCCTTCCCTGTGTGGGGCTGCTGGGGGGAGAGAGAGATAAACTCTTTCTCTCTCATTTAGTGCCATTTTCAGTGTTTCTCTGCTGCTCTTCTAAAGACTCCAGCAGGTAGTAACAGCAGGTGGTTCTAGACAGCAGCAGCAACAAAAAGCATTAAAAACTTAAAAAAAATAAATTATGATACCATAAACTAGGGTAGCAGAGCTCCAACAATGACGAAAAGTTTTTGTTTTGTTCTTATCGTTAGGAAGACCTAATGAGAACAATAATGCATGTAGACTTGCCTTCACTGAAGCGAACATGTAGGCAATATCTGTGGTTTATCCTATGTTAATGCAGAAACACCACCAGTAAGAATTTGGTAGGTTGCCCCTTTTCTCTGAGTTGAAGCGTTTGAGGGAGAGATGAAGGCAAAAGAAATAATAATGAAGCCAGCGGATGATATCCAATGTTAGCCATCCTCACAGCAGACCTGTTGAAATCAGTGGCCTGAGTATGACTTAGTTGGATATCACACAGTGAGTATAGTGGATGATCTGAAAGGCAGGATATCCTGTTCAGCCATAATTCTCACCATGACGTTTTAGTCTAAATTGCTATCTTTCAGCCTAGCCTAACTCACAGGGTTGTTGTGATAATTTATAATGGGGAAGAAGAGAACCCATGTATACCACCTCAAGCTTTGGAGGAAAGGTGTGATATAAATTATATAGATAGATGATAGATAGATAGATAGATAGATAGATAGATAGATAGATAGATAGATGATAGGTAGGTCATTTTGGAGTTCAGGTGTGCATACACATGTGTGTGTAGAAATACTGTCAAATGCTGTCTGGGGTGTTTAAATTAAATTAGCCATCCAGAGTGGCTGGGTCAACCCAGTAAGATGGGCAGGGTACAACTAATACAGTGGTACCTTGGGTTACATACCCTTCAGGTTACATACGCTTCAGGTTACAGACTCTGCTAACCCAGAAATAGTACCTCGGGTTAAGAACTTTGCTTCAGGATGAGAACAGAAATTGTGCTCCGGCGGCACAGCAGCAGCAGGAGGCCCCATTAGCTTCAGGTTAAGAACAGTTTCAGGTTAAGAAAGGACCTCCGGAACGAATTAACTACTTAACCCGAGGTACCACTGTATAGTATAATGTAATGTAATACAATAGAATTAACTAACTTGTCTCCATATGTGTCTTTTCTAGTTTCTGTCTGCTGCTGTTTCTTCATATTGTTTCTCTTCCTGTCTGAGCTTACTGGATTCATAGCCACTGAAATGTAAGTACAAACTATTGTTGGCAATTTTCCTCATGTTAAAAAGTGATTGGTTAAATAATAACTCAGTTTGCAGTTATGTTATATCTAAATCTGTGTTAAGGTAGGGCTGCCATACGTCCAAGAATTGGGCTGCAAAAATGACGTCTGGGCAGATTTTTGCTGACTGGGGACAAGCAGTACTTACCTGACATGGTAAGCCTGAGGTTATCCAGGGAATGGATAAGCTGTGATGATGGTACCAGTTGCTGGAAACCACAGAAGAGGAGAATGCTCTTGTGCTTGAATCCCAGTTGTTGGTTTCTCACATCTGTTCAGTCACTGTGAGAGCAGGATGCTGGACTAGATGGGCCATTGACCTTATCTAGCAGGCTTTTCTTATGTACAGTGGTACCTTGGTTTACGAACTTAATCCGTTCCAGAAGTCCGTTCTTAAACCAAAGCATTTTTAAACCAAGGCGTGCTTTCCTATAGCAACGGGGGACTCAATTTACAAATGGAACACACTCAACAGGAAGCAGAACACGTTCTGCTTCCAAGGCAAAGTTCACAAACCAAAACACCTACTTCCGGTTTTGCATCGTTCTTAATCAAAGTGGTTCATAAGCTAAGCTGTTCTTAAACCAAGGTACCACTGTACTCCCTAATTTTGTCTTATGCCATGCCCCCATGGCAGCCATTTTGTGACTGCTGCCCACAGTACTTTCTCAAAATTCAACAGGTGTCTACTGGTTCAAAATGGTTGCTAACTCCTGGATTTGGCAAACCCATTGTCTGATAAAGATGTGTGTTGCTGACACAAGCTTGTCGTCTATCTGGAGGGATGTGTGATATTTTCTGAAATTCAGAAGGAGGGAGGAAAACATCAGACCTGAAGTTGAATCAGAAGTGCTGGAGACTGGTATTCTGAAGCAGGGCTTGACAGTTAATTCAATGTAGATTATTTTACTTAACAGATGACCTCAGTCTTGTTGGATATATTTTGAGGGTCTACATATCTGGGGACAGTACAAGCTTATTGAAACTGAATTATCAATCAATCATGTTGAAAAACCGAGAGAAACACTGGAGTAATAAAATATATTATTTTATATATTCTGGTTGACAAGGATAGATAGGCTAAAAGCAGAAGAGCGCTTCTGTCCTATTAGGTCCTTCTTCAATATTTCTGGGGGCTGGGAATTGGGCATATAGTTTTGATGTTGATCATGGGTTATGGAATGCTGCCAAATGTGGCTGTTCTGCAGTAACATACATATTGTAATAAATTATTTGAAATATATATATATTTTAACCCAAACAAAAACTAAATCCCAAATCATGTTAGTTCTTTAGACTTTAATTTGTTGACTTCCACCTTCAAGTTCTCTTCCTACAGACCAAAATCAGGTTCCATCAGTGACATTTAACATAAATGAATCCATCATGGGTAACACGTTACTCACTGGCATTCAGTCCTTATCATGTTGAGTTCACTTTGTTTCCCGTGACACATAATTCTTTGGCTATTAGGCATTGATGAATTTTCCTAGAAAAGAGCACTTGAAGGGATAAACTTGTGATGTCAAGCCTCTGAGAGATCCTACTCATTTGGGGCTTGATTATGGCTGAAATAAGTACAGGAAGAAGGTGCTGTACTGTATGTTTTTCTGATTTCCAAATAAATGCTGCATTTTATTTTTATTTTGTATTTGTATAATAGTGTGTTTCAGAGGTGATACTCCTTTTTGGTTTTTAAGTAAAGGTAAAGGGACCCCTGACCATTAGGTCCAGTCGTGGCCGACTCTGGGGTTGTGGCGCTCATCTCGCTTTATTGGCCGAGGGAGCCGGCGTACAGCTTGCGGGTTGTGTGGCCAGCATGACTAAGCCGCTTCTGGCGAACCAGAGCAGCGCACGGAAACGCCGTTTACCTTCCCTCCAGAGCGGTACCTATTTATCTACTTGCACTTTGACGTGCTTTTGAACTGCTAGGTTGGCAGGAGCAGGGACCGAGCAACGGGAGCTCACCCCGTCGCGGGGATTCGAACCACCGACTTTCTGATCGGCACATCCTAGGCTCTGTGGTTTAACCCACAGCGCCACCTGCATCCCACCCTATTCTTAGTCCCAGTTTAATGAAGTTCCAGCATATAATGTAACAAATGGCATTGGATATGTTTTGAAGGCAGTTGAAAGTAAGTGTGAGGCTGAGCTTGGCATCTGGTATTTCGGGTCCGAGACAAAAAGGCAGCATCTAGGAATTTGGCAAATCTATTGTAGTTGTCACTGGGCACATTTTACTGCATGTCCCTCTAGGAAACCTTGGCATTTTATTGGTACATATGATCTTTTTGCAACTGGAATGAAAATTGGAAAGACTAACGAGTATATTGTAGTTTGGAATATCAGCCTTGGGAGCAACACATACCAATCCCCCAACTCATTCCGTGTCTCACATCTGTAGGAAGAAAGGAGAAAGCACAATGACCAATATCACGAGAGTATTGTGAGGCTTGGCTAATAGTAAGGTACTTGTAGAAAACAGTAAGGATAGATCGTTACTTGGCCTAGTATTGTTACCCTGCAGGCTTTCTGCTCTGCCTTTCGCAACTGTGTAATCTTCCCCAGGCAAATTTTTCTTTCATATCGCTAATCAAAAAGTTAGGCTTGTTCATAGTTCAAATTATTGCAGTTCAAATTATTATGCAGTTGTGCACTGAGGAAACTCAACCTGCTTTCCCGGTACTGGCTATTATATTGCGACTGCTTTGGTGTGTTTGTTATTGAGCAATCAAAGAAGACATTCCCCCAAAGCAACACTGTTGTGAAGTGTGGTAATGTGGGAATAGCTACGCTATTGCGAGATCCAGAGGCTTAAGCCAGAGGCATGTATAGGCCACTGATTGTTGAATGCTAGTCATTTGTAAACTCCACACATGGAATTCTGTTTTCCTGGCCCCAAGCAATGGATTTCCTTGCAAATTATATTGGCTGAATCTCAATTTTACCTGGTGTGATGCCTGCCCTCCCCCAATAATTTAACGTTCTCTGGTGCTCAGATATTCTTGTGAATGTGGATTGGCCCACAAGGGTTAAAACACAATGTACAAATGCAGCGGGCTTTGTGCAGAAAGGTCAAAAGTATTGTGGAGATGTATAAGGCTTCTTAGTGTAAGTAGAACAAGCATGAAAAATGTTTCAGCCCCAGGTAAATGTGCAGCAGGGATTCCAAAAGTCTCGAAGAAGGATGCTAGGATACCACTTCTCAAAACAAAGCTTCTTTGTTAACAGCACTGAGAGCCTTTGAGCTGAAAAATGGGATAAGAAATGTTCTAAATATAACTAAATAAAACCTGGCAGATTTTGGTATGGCCCACAGAATTTTTGGAGTAGGGTTGAGATCTGCTAGAACCCATGCTATTTGATCTGGAGTCTGCTTTTGCTCACTTCACTGGTACTGATCTTAACAGCCACATATTATCTGCATCCACTGTAGGAAGCATGGGGCATAGCTCTATCAACAATACTGAGATAGTATGCTTTTGAACATGAGCCCCTGCAGAATTATTATGTTTGCCCCATGTTCTTATTGCAGTAAAAATTAAAGTTTACTTATGGCATGATTTCCCTTCTCTCCATTGTGCGTGTCCTTGAATGGGTTTCAACTCCATTAGTAACTTTTAAGATAACGTTATTTCTATAAGCACCTAGTAGTTTGTATCTGAAAGGATATGGTAGAGAGATGCACTAGGGCTCCAGTTGTTCAACCCCTGGTTCTGCTGCAATACTATTCTGGTTGACTAGCATTTATCCAGCTTTCAGAATGGGGATTAAGTGTCCAGTATGTGAACTCCTATTTGCTATTTGTTGGTAGGTACTGGTTGAGCTCCCCTTTCTGTGTCCTACTCACCCAAAGCCTACAATTTTATATGGGACAGGAGAAGTAAGTGATGGTGACCATCACTTGGCCTCTACCCCTTCAGTGAACCCCCTGACCCTTGGTGCCTCCACCTCCTTCCACCCAGATAAGTTTTGGCACTTGCGGGGTGAAGGAAGCTGAGTAGCAACAGCAGGCACTTCACGTATCTATTTTATGTGTGATTGCGTGGTGTGTGTTTAAAGGATCAGTCCTCTCTGGAGTGAACATACATTGGGGGACATTAATGCATCCTTGCCAGAAGTGGTATCCACTGATAAATCTCTGAAATGGTAGCCTGTATTACTTACTAAGGGGAGGTAGAAATTGACAGATATTTCAATAGGGCTTTGTTAAAGAATTTATTTTTTTGTGGTTACACTTAAATATAACTTTTCTTCCAGGAAACGCAGAGTGGTGTGCATAGGGTTCCCAAGTGGTCTCTTATCTAGACATTGACCAAACCCAAATCCTGGTTCTCTGGGGGTAGAAAGTAGGATGACCGGATCAGTCAGAGTTCAGTATGCCTTGCTTTTGTGTGTCTGTTCTGTCCCATTTCCATATTATTATTTTTTTCCTTTTCTAAATCTGCACACAATCCTACTATCAAACTACCTACAATTTTACAAAGTGCTCTAAGGGCTGTTTTTTAAAAACAAAAACTATACATTTTATTTAAAAAAAACAACAGCTACAGATAATAACTCCAAATAGTTAGAAATGCAACTGCTGGGGTCTCAGGGATCCCATGAGGGTCAGCTATCCTTTTTTTCCTTACAAGTTTCGACTAGTGAACCCACTTTGGATTACACCCCCCCCCCATCCCTAGTAGAAAGAAAGCTCTCCTATTAAATACTCCTGTTTTTTTCTAATTGCCCCAGAGCTGAGATTAAATACCCACATTTTGAAAGGATCAAAGTGAAAGATTTCAATCAAAGGTTTCTAAAAACGTATTTGTGAGCATGTTTCAAAGGAAACTTTTTCCTTCAGAGCTATTATTTTCTATTGACATGTTTAAAAAAAACCCACAAGGATGATGATGAGCGCTCTGACTCCAAGGACGGATAAAGGATATGAGGTCAATGTTCCACATTTGGATTTTTGCTAAGTTGACAGTCACAAACAGGTACCCTGTCCCACTAAGTGAGTGACTCACGTGGTTAGGGAAATACAGCTGTAAGTGTTAAATGCCTTTGGCATTTCCTGGGCAGGATTGGTGGCAGGTTGAGAGCCATCAGTAGGCACTCCTTGTAATTTTTAACGGCCTACCCTGCGTCATCTTGCTGATGCACCATAAATCAAATAACCTATTTCATAGTTAACCCAGTTCTGTAGCCTAACTGCTGGCTGTTGTTATTGTAATAGTATAACTGGTGAGAAAATAGCCACGTACTTTTTGACCTAATTAATACTCTGCAGAAGTGACTTAAAGAGTCTTTCCATACATTCGTCAATTAAGGAGGAATGAAGTAATTAGCCGAGTGTATGCCGCAACTAATTGATAGCTACACAGTGGGGTTGTAGCAAAATTTGCAGAGTTGTTGTGAGAATGGCATAAGATGAGATAGTGCCACAGCTCTTTTTGGTATTGGGAGCACCTTGTTGCTGCTAGTTACATAATTGTGAGTGACCTAGCAGCCACTGTATTTTTAAAAAGAGAAAGCCAATGGTCCGTTGCAAAGTAGTTTAGTTGGTGCAGATTGTGTGCAAATCTGCGGCTGCAAGTAAAGAACTCGAGAATTGTCATAGCAAAGAGGATAAAGAGTACAACAGGTCCTTGCATATCTGTTTAAAAACCTAGTGTTTATTCCGTGCACATCTTTTAAATAATTAGTTCCTTTGGTGTGTTTGTCATTAGGTTACATCTGAGGATGCATGGCTATAGTAGGTTCCTCTGCAGCAACTTCGTTTTTGTGTGAGATGGAATAAATGAACATCTAGGTCTGCAAAGTTACACAGTTAAGATTTTTGAGGTTGGCCCTTGCCAAGGGGCCAGGCCCAGGGGGGGTACAAAAATTGCACCTCTCCACTCTGGCTAGGAATGGCTTGGAGCCTGCCTGGCCAACCACACACTCCCTGGGCCTCTCCTCTGCTGCTCTGGGCAGCTGTGTGAGGTGCACAGACACCTCTGGCAAGGGCACAAGGGATGGGGTGGGCGGGCACCAATACAGCTCCTTGCAAAGGGTGCAGTGAGCCTTGGTACGCCTCTGCTGTGCATATTTTTAAAAAGCAGCGATTTGTGCAAAGGGGTGGGGGTGGGGAGAATGTGTGCAGAAAATATGGGATAAGATTAGGAAGCAACTGTTACACGTGATCATGAAATAGCTAGGTTTGGCTTTTGCAGAAAGAAGTTATCAGGCAAGATAACTGTACCATGCATTGCTATAAAATCATTGTTGCAAATAAAAGTGTTGGGGGAAGAGATTGCAGGTATGGTGCAGTGTTCATGAAGGAGGCCAGTGCCAGACTTCTTCCTAGACCATCTCCTCCAATTAGCTTGTGCTGTTGCACAATAAACACAGGGCATGAGGCAGAATGATTTTAGATCATGGGATGTAGGCTGCCTTTTCTTCTTGCATGAATCTCCGTTTTGGTTTCTTTGAATGCAGCCTGGTATTTTGTGGTAGTAGTTTGCAAACTTTCCATGATGGCTTGTCGACCAAAGAACCATTACATGTCTCTCTTGGAGGATTCTAGGGCACATTGCTCCCTGGTGTCACCTGTGTAAACGGAGAGTATGCCCTAGAACATACACTACTGTCTCATGCTGCTGCGCATTGCAGGGGGTGGGAATCAGTAATAGGGTGGCTTATCCAGTACCACTAAATTCTGGGGTGAAGAACCCCTAAGACACTTCTGCAACACTAAAGAATTCCTTCAACACTGTTAGAAAATTGCTGGTTTAAAGTGAGTGTCAATTGTTCTAGTTGAGGGAGTGTGATTTAATGGCTTGAAAGAAATGATGGCATTTGTCTCCTGTATTGCTTTCCTAATGGTATGACTGGCAGACCTTGGGCAAATAACTTGGCTTTTGCTTCTTCTTATGCCAAACTTTTAAAGTGAGGATAACCGTATTGGTCTGGCTGCTTCATCAGCTTAATTAATGCTCACTTAACACTTTTGAGATACTGTAATGAAAGGTGTTGCAAGATTGTGAAGTGGTTGAGTTATGCCATTCATCCTCTTCTGTGTGTGTTTGTGTGGGTTAACAGGAAGTGGAAGTCTGTGTGCTATGGTGCCAATTATGATGACTGACTCAGATGAATGTTGACATCTGACCTCCATTTTCTTTTGTACCGGTCTGAGAACTATACTTCCTTTCTTAGTTGTCCAGTCTGTTTTTTACATTCTTGATTTGAGCAATGAGCAATGACTTTTTAAAATGAGGAAGTAGCAAATATGTTTGAGACAGCATGCATTTTTAAGTAGCAAAGCAACACTGCTGTTAAAAAAAGAACTTGCCTCTTCTTCCAAACCTAGGCCTGGAAACTAAGGCCTCTGTGTCAGGCGCACCCCTCTCTTAGTGAATGAGGAATGGAGATGCAGGAAACTACAATTGCAAGAATTATGAAGGGTGGGAAGGAACAATAGAAAATGTATTTGAGACATTTGGGTAGCCTGAGATTAAGTGGTGTTGGATGGCAATTTTTACTCAGATTTAATGGTGGGATTGGAAGGTGGGGGTCAGTGAAGAAGCTTTAGAGAACATTCTTACTAAAAGTGTCATTCTTAACATCAGTAAGGGAAAGGATTAGGAGGAATTTGATAGGTAGTGAATAGAAAATAGAAGAACTAGACTGTGCTGCAAATCTGTTTGAAAACATTAAAACAACAAGGCGTTAGTCTGACTTTCTTTCCCCCCCTCTGCTTTTGAAAGATGATGAGATTTAGATGTGTTGAAATCCTTTAATGTGACTGAAGAAGAAAAATATGTGCAAATTCTCTTGAGTTGACTGCTATCCCAAAATATCTCTCACAGAGGCCTCACTTCAGGAATCAGCCTCTCCTTCTTGGGGCAAACTCCTCTCTCACCTAAACCCCTCTCTGCAGCTGCTGCTTATGTAATTTGTAGGTCTGGCCAGACTGTCCCTGAAAGCTCCTTGTACAGTGCAAGTTCACTGAGCATCAAGCCCCAGTCTTGTTTGAGTTGGCCCCAACAAATGTTAAGTTTTTAACGCTTCTGCCACATGCTTTTTTCCATTTATCTGAAGTACTGGCTGCAAGTCCTGGAGAAAAGTGATGCTTGCCTCCCCCTGGTGCCTACAACTTTTTTCTTCCTTTGCAGTTCCTGTGGTGGTTCAGCATAGACAAGCTGGCAGAAAGTGACCCCTCCAAAACAGTGTTGCACATTTCAGCTTTCTTGGTTGCTTTGAATGGGTAACATCAAAGGTGTTTAAAAATAAATAAATTCTGAATTTCTGTACAGTGCTGGAGAATTCCAAAACTTGCAGGATATCTTCCAAAAACACTAATCACTCCCTCCCCCCCCCAAAAAAAATCTTTTCTCATACAATCTGGGCACCCAAAGAGAGCTTCTGGGGCACTAGGGTACATGAGCTTCTGGGGCACTAGGGTACATGGGATTTAGGACAAAAAGGGACCCAGCACTGAGATTTAAGAGGAATTTGAGGTCCCAAGAGACACCCTTCCAGGTGAAAAGAAGATCTTGTTAGGAGAGGGAGGATACGTGTTGCCAGCTGAGGAACTGTCAAAAAATTTAAAAAACGAAAGAGTTAATAGTCTCTGCAGCAAAGCACTAAACTGCAGTAGAGCTGTATTGTTACCTCACTTGAAGTTTTATAGATGTTTTTGGGAAAGAAAGAAACCAAATCACAAAACAGGTTCCTGAAGAACACGACAGATTGATACAAGCTTTCCACTTAAGGTTGACTTGGCTACCTGTATTCACTAGTAGTATAAATGTCAAACCTGCAATGCTGGACTGCCTTGGAGTGAGTTTTGAGAGGCTGTTTTTTGTTTTGTTTTTTAATAAACAGAATGTAACTGACAGGATGGGTGTGGCTTTGATTTCATAGATCTAGGAAGAGAAGAGAAGGAAGCAGCAAGGCTTTGTTATGAAACAGGCTGTCTGGCAAACGGGCATCCCACAGGAAGCACTACTTGAGTGCAGATAGGTACATTGCTAATGAGGATTAATGCTTGTCCTGGTTGACATCACTCCTGGGATCTGGAAGGACAGTGTTACTTAATCCGAAGGACTACATAATCAGCCGATGAGAAATTATTTTGAAGGCTTAACTCTTTGTATCAGAACATACAGCTGTAGTGAGGGAACAGCAAACTAGGTCATCCGTGAGCAGACATGTTCCCCACCCCCACCCCGTGTCATGCTTATTAATCACTCAAAAAATAAGTTGAGCAATGCTTACCAATAGCTCTTCGGGCTAAATTTAAGAGGGATTGGTTATATGTTTGCTTGTGCGAAGGTGAGGCAGCCAACTGAAGAAACGTAGCACGCTGCTGAACTTGTTCACCTGACACTAATGATCTTCCTCACAAAACTTGTAGACCTGTTACTCAATCATAAATTCTGACCCTCTCTCTAAAGTAAGAGGAATGTGCCCTCCATGAACAGGAAAACACTTTAGCCAACCACCCCCCTCCCCCTGCTTCTGTCAACTATTCCACTGCAAACTTGCTTCCATTATTCATTAAGCATTGTGGTCCACTTTCTGCACTTGGTTCAACTTCTTGAAGTGTGAGGTGGGCCACCTTAGAAGGTATGAAAAATGGCCGGACAAATATGACGCCCTTCCTGGTTTTCTCAGTATGTATTCATTAGGTCAGGAGATGAAGATTTTTAGCTACCTGCTCTAGTCAGAGTAAGTGCTGGGAAAGAATGTGACCATTCTCTTTTGTTTTGTTTTTACAAAGCTTTTGTTTCCCCTTATTTCATTTCCCTTAGCTGCTACCTTTCACATGGGTGTTTGGAGAAATAGAATGAATTTTAAGACATGATACATTTCATTGGTGTTGGTTACACATAAGAAGGCATGGGTATTTATTTCCTCAACTTACAAAGGGTTCTCTGTGACAAGGTTTGGAAACCCCTGTTCAAAGCAGAAGCTGTCGTCAGGAATGAATGTGAAAGATGCAGCGAGGAAAAGGTCAAAGTCAGATAAATTGAAAAAGACATAATTGCCATGAGCGAATGAAGGGAGTGGTAGCAACAGGCAGAAGTGAAATGGAGAAAGACCTGCTGGAGAGAAGGTGTGACCCAGGATGACTGTGATGGGAATAGGTGCATCACTCAGATCTTCACTCGTATGCTAATTGGTTATCATTTCTCGTTTTCTGGGTACTTCATGCTATACCAATCGAATCCTTTAGATATTGTAATTGTAGCTCTCTATGTTAATGCATCATGTATTTGTTATTGTTAGTTTGTTAGGTGTTTATAGGTTTAATTCATTCATGTTACTGTTATAGTTCCTATGCATATTTTCATTTTAAAATTAAATATAGATATTTACCAGTAGGAGTTATGGCCTGTCATACTTACAGTCTATTTTTTGTCTTAAGAGGAAATATTTGCACAGAATTAAGCATTGAAATTCCATGAATGCACATCAAGCCTCTTCATTTCTGAGAATATGGAGGTCTTGGTGGGCTGAGCAGGATTGTGTCTCCTGGTTGCATCCCCTCTACGAGTTGGATCTGTTCTGGCTTATTTATTTATTATTTATTTTTACAGTATATCCTACCTTTCCTCCAGAGACTTTAAGGCAGGCATCCCCAAACTGCGGCCCTCTAGATGTTTTGGCCTACAGCTCCCGTGATATCTAGCTAACAGGACCAATTGTCAGGGATGATGGGAATTGTAGTCCAAAACATCTGGAGGGCCGAAGGTTGGGGATGCCTGCCTTAAGGTGATGCAAGCACTTCTTCTCTTCTGCACTTTTATCCTCACAACAACCCTGTCAGGTAGGTTAGACTGAGAGAGAGTGACTGGCCCAAGGTCACCCAGAGAGGTTAATGACTGAATGGGGATTTGAACCCTGGTCTCCCAGGTCCTTGTCCAGCGCTCTAACCACTACACCACACTGGCTCTTCTGATTCTTGGGTGGGTGGGTCTGTGGATGCAGTTCCTCCTCCTCCCTGTTTAAATATGTCAAGTGTGTATGGCTACTTTGGGGGGGACGAAGTGTACGCTCTGCACCTTTTTAGTTTGAGGACCATATATAATATTGTCCCTTTTCCATTTATAAGCTGGTGGGCCAGAAATGTTCCACAAGGATCTCTTGGCTCAATTAATAATTCCAAAATTGAATGGAAGAGGTCATGTAAGGCTGGACTTGCAATTAAGAAATGTGAAAACAGTAATTTCAAGTACAGTTTTTCACAGAGCCAAAGGAAGAGTGTCACTCTGACCTTCTAGTTCAGTGGCTAAAATGTCATCATCTTGGGCCTCACTTCTGTTACTGTATGTTCTGACTTTTGATTGAGGCAATATTACACCTGACATTATTATTTCATTTATAAAGCATTTAATTTTACTTGGGCTGGCAAGGAGGGCTTTGTGGGAACATTTTTTATGTTTAACACCATTGTATATTCAAACCCATACCCCTCACCCTGACTTAAATGAGAGCAAGATACCTTTAAATTACTTTTGGATCTGCAGTTCTTCATTGTATATCTCTTTTTGGAGGATTTGTTTGTTTGTTTGTTTCTTTGTTTTTAAGAATGATGTGGCTTTGAAGCTTGTATGACCAATGTTACAGCAAAGCCCTCTTTGTTCTCTTTCTGTGGAGATTTCCTCTTCCTGTCTCTCGCAAATAATGGTTTTTGTACTATTCCGTCTAAAATGAAACCACCTATCTTCCTCTCCCCTGCAGCGTTAACGAGCTCTACGTGGATGATCCAGACAAAACGAGTGGTGGTAAAATAGAAGTAAATTTGAACATCAGTTTGCCGAATCTGCACTGTGAATGTGAGTACATCTTTTTTTGCGGCTGTGTTTGCCAGTAGTGGTTGAGTAACCACTATGTTGGCTTCATAATTCACGTTCAGATTGCTATGAATCATTTCCATTCTTTTTCTAGGAAAAAAGAAGAAAATGTCCTCTTTAGAGTGCATTCTTGCTTTTATGAATGGCTGCTTTTCGCTATTACTAAACACTTATTTGGGCAGTGGCGTATAAGGCACTGTATTAAAGTGACATAGTCCCTAAGATAAAAGAAAAGCATTTTTGGAACATTCTTCCCCAGGGGGACTCACCTAGGACCTGTCTTCCGGCACCAGGCAGAAATCCTTCTTTAAACTTCCTTTCCCCAGGCCTTACATAACATTAGCTGAACTGTTTTAACCTGTCCCTATTATGCTCCTGTGTTTTATCCTGTTGCTGCTGTTTTGTTTTTGCTGTTTTGTTATTATTGTTATTATTTATTAAATTTGTTACCCACTCTTCATCCAAACATCACAGGGTGGTTCACAACAAAAAACCATAAAATGAGAACGCAAAATACATAACACAAATAAGAACAAAAGTAAAAACAAAGCAATAACACCCCCCCCCCAAAATGTAAAAGGACATAGGATGTTAATCAGCCAAGGGCCTGGTGGAGGAGAAGCACTTTAGCCTGGTACCCAAAGATATGTAATGAAGGCGCCAGGTGAGGCTCCCTGGGGAGAACACTCCACAAATGAGGAGCCACCACAGAAAAGGCCCGTACCTTGCTATGAGAGGCAGCAGGAGAGAAGGATTGATACGTATATCCTAGGAACAAATCACTAAATACTTAGTAATGCAATTCACCTAGAGTACTTATTGAGTTCAGACAATGAGATCTGCAAATCATCTGATAACAGAGCCCATATATGACTAAAGGAGTACTTGGGAGATAAGAGAAACTTTCAGGTGATTATGCTTTCTGATTAGCCTAACTGCTGACTTACTTAAATAATTTTATTTGTATTCTAATTATTAAAATAATCAGAAAGGTTTCTTAAGAATGATTCATGTATCCTTCTTTGTAGTATGTTATTTTTAACACTCCCATTCTTTCCCACTTTCTCCCTGATTCCTAAACACATAGTGATTGGTCTGGATATCCAAGATGAAATGGGAAGACATGAAGTTGGCCACATTGACAAATCGATGAAAATTCCTCTGAATAATGGGGATGGGTGCAGATTCGAGGGCCATTTTAGCATTAACAAGGCAAGTTGGAATAATCCATGCTGGGGAAATGTTGGCAAATTTGACAATAAATTGTTGTGAAGTCTCTGGGTGCTGCACTGCTGTGAGAGCTGGGAGGGTTACATAGCCAGGTCTAAAGGTATGGATGCCCCCCCCCCCCCAAGAATGCACTGCAGGACATCATGGAAACAACTGAGGCAGCCTGCATTGTTCCAGGATAAATGAGGGTTCTACATTTATGTTTTGTTTCAAGGAACCACAATGTTAATGCAGTCACGGTAAGAGGAATTGTGTGTGTCAGTAGATCTTCCAGATTACTATTTCTGGCAGCAAATTAGAATGTTTTTCTGGAAGTAAATCTAATTATGAATAAACACAGCAGCCCAGTCTTGAAATGGAGAACCAGAGCACCTATTGGCAAAAAATGCACCATTCTGCTATTTGGAAATGACTAGCTGGTGTGTCTACCTGCTAGCAAATGCCATTGTTCTTGTGCTAATCTTTGTGTACGTAAATCGTGGGATGTAGTTCAAAAAGCAATAACAAAGAACTACTGCTACCAAAGTAAAGAAATTTTAGTTGAATAAGAGTTGAGTTTTATTTGATTGATTTTTAAATCTGCATGAATTACCATATGCATAAACAATTACATTGAAGAGAAAAATGTGTGTATTTGGGTAGCTGAGCCTATGCTAACCTGATGCCCACCAGATGTTCAGGACTACAACCCTCTTCAGGCCCAGCCAGCATGGCTGTAGTTCAGAATATCTGGAGGGCACTAGCTTGGCAAAGGCTAGTGTATGTATGTGTGAAAAGAACATACCGTATTTTTCTCTCCATCAGACGCTCCTGACAATAAGGCGCACCTAGTTTTTAGAGGGGGAAAGCAATAACAAATTTCTGTGCTGAGCATGTAAGCGGTTCTCGCTTTTCTAGCTTTAAAGCAAGAAAAGCGAGAGTCGCTTACATGGCTTCTGTCCCGCTTTGCGCAGCTCTCACTTTGCTTGCCCATCCCTCCTCCCTGTAAAAGAGGAGGAGGACACACTGGGGCAGGTGCTTTGCTTGCTTTATAGTGAGGCGGGAGGAGGGATGGGCAAGCAAAGTGAGAGCTGCGCAAAGCAGGACAAAAGCCATGTAAGCGGCTCTCACTTTGCTTGCTCCCTTCCGTCCCTCCTCTCACTTCACTGTGAAGCCAGCAGAGCAAGAGGCGCCTCATGGCTCTCGTTCTTTCTCTGCTGTCAGCAGAGCAGCGCAGCGCGTCTGGCTTCTCTTCTGGCTTCCCAGCGAAGTGGGAGGAGGGACCGAAGGGAGCCCTTACATGGAGCCCCTTCCATCCCTCATCCCACTTTGCTGAGAAGCCAGCAGAGCGAGAGCGACAGACGGGAGCCATGGCTCCGGCTGCGGAAGCATCCCTCAGCTCGCGACTGCAGCGGTAGCCGAGGGATCCCTCTGCTGCCCAGTTCATTCACTCCATAAGACACATAGACATTTCCCCTTACTTTTTAGGAGGGGAAAAGTGCGTCTTATGGAGCGAAAAATATGGTATAAAGATCACTGCTGGATCATACCAAGGGCCCCGTTCTAACAGTGGCCAATTACAGCAGCCACTACTATAGAAGTGTACCCACTTTTGTGTGAAATAGTCTTTTCTAAGATGCCAACTGCTACTATAGTTTTCATAAATATTTACATTTTTGTTTTTTTTTTAAAATGACACATCTTAGGAAATGTGTTGCCTGATTTAGTCAAGGGTACATTTTAGATCAGTTAATCTAGCTATTTAGCTGACTAAGCCAGCAGCCCTAGTTAGAACGGAAAGCAGCAAAGAGAGGTGCGTATTTGTGGGGGCAAAAACCACGCTAGAAAGAGGAAGTCATGCTGCACTGACATGTTGCCATGGGGTGGAGCATGGGTAAACATGGGAGCTGAAAACACTTCTGAGTTCTTTGTGGTTTGTTGATGAGCTCAGAGTGTCAGCGTGTTTTCTTTTCTCCTCCCAAAGGAGGAGAGCCAGCATGTGAGTCACTGCAGTGCAAAGGGCTGTGGCCCAACTCTGCACAAACTCCCTTCTGTTCCAAGAGGTGCTCAGCCGTTGAGGAATGCCAGCAAAAGAGAGAGAGAGAGAGAAAGAGAGATGGATGGTGTGGGAGATGCGTTTCTTCTCTCATCTCAGTGGAGACCAAGTTTCTCTTCCAGCAGCAAGGGGTGTGCGCATTTTGTTGGGCGGGTGTGTCTACCATTAGGTAATCTGACCATGTAAGGCAGTCCATGACTTCACTTGGGTGGGGGAGAGGGAGTGTGTGACTGCTAGCATAATAAGGATGTAACCCTAATTCACACCTCATTTTTATACCACAGGCTACAAAATCCTGCTGCTTCCTCTTCCTCCTAATTCATGTTGGAGCACACCTAAAAATAACAAGCAGGCCCTACCCTTGCTTATGCTGCAGTACAAAAATATATGTGAATGTTTTTATTTGATTGCTTTCCCCCCTGTCAGCTGTTTTTTTGTGTCAGTCATCAGCCACCTTAGCAAACTGCAAAACAACTTGCGAGTCTATGTAGATTATGCAGTTTTTAATCTTTATACTTAAAATAATAACAAAGTACACAAAGAGCTCCTGCGTTGGATTGTATACGTGCTGTCTAAGGCTTTCTTTGTACTTCTAGGAAAAAGTGCCCTTAGTACTGTTTATCCCTCACCCCCTCCAGCTGTGTATTTTTGGGTGGTTCATGGGGGTATTTTGTTAGGAGAAGTACCTTAGATTTCAGCTGCTTTGGTTTAATGACAATACAATGAGATGCGTTCTTTCCCATTATGTTTGTGAGTAATTCCCTGGTGTTAAGGAGCTATTTGCTTGCTTACCCCACATTGTAGGTACAAAATAAACAGATTCAAAATATGGTGAGGAGGTAAGAATGTATCCCGCCGATTTTTGTATCAGTTGTGCTGGTTGCCCATGTATTTGGGGAACAGATTCAAAGTGCTGTTTATTACACACACACACACACACACACACCTGTAATTTTTTATTCAGGTCATACTAATAAAAAACAGAAATAAAATGGCATTCAGTATGAAATGCATGCATGGTGAATTGCAGTGAGTTAGTAAAAAGGAAAAAAGAGACCACATCACCTTTGTTTACAAACAACATCGTACAACACATCACAGCTTTATAAACTCATTTCTGGAGTACCCGTTTCCACCACCCACTTCTGCCCCCCAAATGGAGTCCATTTTGAACGGTGACCTCCAGGACAATATTAGTAGTTTTAGTCCCCTGATGAGCATCCAGGAAACCTAAGAACAAAAACCACATTGATCATTAAGAACTACTTGGAAATGACTCTTCTTTTCCCCCCAAGGTCCAGCATCACTCCTACATACATCGAGGAGAATCAGTTAAGAGTATAAAATGTTCTCTAGAAGCACAGCTCTGACTTCCGTAGGGCAAGTCTGTACACTAATGTAGTGGTAACATTTGGGGGTGGGGGAAATACTGATGGGACAAGCACGTTGGGAAGTCATGGGACTATCCTTTTAAAGCCCTGAATGATTTGGGACAACAGTTCTTAAAGGAGCTCTGTCTACCCTAGATCTGTGTCAGTCAGCCTGCTTTAGTGTTTGCTGGTGAAAGTGCTCAGGCTGGTGGGCACTTGCAATTTGGCATGCTCCTCAGTGGTTTCAGAATTAGACATCCCTTGTGTCTTAAGCAGACCTTAGAGAACTTCTATTTCTCCAGAGTTTTCAGTGAAAGATCACATAGCAGAGGTGGCTAACATGTGGGCTGCATAGAGCTCTCTCAAAAGCTTTTTGTAGCCTTCAGGCTCCCTCCCCCCATTAGTGATTCTAAGAAAAAACTTATAAATGATTTTATATATATATTAAAAAATCCTGACAGCTACTATAGGCAACCCACTGTGATGCCAAAAGATTTTTTTTACCACTCTCATGGTCCCCTGGTGTGATTCTGTGATGCCAGAAGGTTTTTGCAACCATCCACTAGACCTCTAAACTGTGTTCTAGAAAAGCAAAGCTGAAACCCACTTTTACACTTTGGCCATGCCCACTTTGAAATGTGGCCCCTGGAGTCCTTGGCCCCCCAAATGTTAGCCACTCCTGTCATAAAGAGTAGCTCCTTATTTCTGTGTGTACATGTGTGGTTTTATGATGACATTGTTGCTGGATCTGACTTTGTTGTTATTAATGATGTATTAATGTTTTGGATTTGGATACTTTAAATGATGTAAGCCCCTTTGTGGGTAATTTGACTGCACAGTGAGCTGGCATTCCCAGTGATTGAATGGACAGGCTTTGGGTGACATGTAGACCCTAGCGAGCTGGTTGATGCGAATACTATAGTGGAGTGTTTATGAGTATATGGTCACAGGTAGGCATCCCTCTTTCTCTTTCAAGTGTCAAGCTGTTTGGAGTTCTCCCCAGCTTTATTCAAATGCAAAAAGGGTATGTGATGTACCTGACAAAATATACCTGACAGAGGTGTGATGTACCTAACAAACTGACCCTGGCTGTTATTGGTCAGAAAGAGCATGAGGTCTTCCCTCCAAGGGTAGAGGAGAGAGCCTTTAAAAGCAGATCTGCCATTGCAGCTTGGACCCTTCTACGATCAGAGTCCAGAGAGGAAACTGACTGTCTTTGCTAAGCAGACTGAGATCACTGTGCTATTAGTAAGTAGGACAGAAGTAGTCAGCTTTTGGAGTCATTGGGCTCTTTCTGTTTTTAATAATTCCGTGGGACCTTGTTGCCCTCTTCCTTACTTAATCTTAATGAAGTTTCACAATTGGACAAGTGAAAGCAGAAAGTGATTGCCACCCTTGGGAGTCAGAAATCTCAATGTGCCTAGACCACTTTGGGTTTCATGCTAATGGAAGTCATAAGACCAGAGTGCGTAAAGCCAGGAATTTGCCCAGTTCTCTCTGGGAGAAGCAGAGAGCTGGCTTTATACTCCTGTGCAAATTGCAAGGGATTGGCTGGAGGCATGAAACATGTGGGTCCAGGAACCAGGGCTTTAACACTTAATTGAGTATACCGTTTCCGCCTTTGTTTCTGGGGCTGTAGGCAACTGAGAAGGATGGTGGGGGAAGCAACTGTTTGATAGTAAGACCTAGTTGCTAGGGCTGTGGGGCTGTTGGGCAGCTGCTGTGCAAGGATGGGGTGTGAGACACTCTACTAAGCATCTCCCCTTCTCCACAAGGTTCGCTTATGTTTCTTGACCAGATGGAGATAAGGAGGATGAGTCCCATGCAGAGCATCTTGCTCTTATCACCCAATAAGTCATTGGGCTCAGCAGCAGCAATGAATGAATGAATGAATATTTCTTCTCTTCTACTAAGAGAACACAGGGCAGTGTACCATAAAACGATATCATATAATCTATAAAAGTGCAACTAACTATATAAAATCAGATTTATTTCAAAGCTTAATTAGTGGGTACTTACTGTGACCATCTCCAACGTAGTTTTTGCTCCACCCTTTGCAGGACAGTGAACTAGCAGTTTCCATGATGTAGAGAAGCCAAAAACGATGAACGCACGCCCCCCCCCAACACACACAGTCCCCCCTTCTACTTGCTTCCTTATTGTAGTAGTGCTTGAACGGGATTCTGTTTAAAATGCTTTGTGATGCAGTTCCATTTGTAACAAACCCTGAAAGCCTGCTGATCCCAGAGTGATCTAATCACAATTAACAATTGTCATGGTAACCAGAGTTCTTAGCTGAAATCTGTGCATTCAGGAACTATGTGTACTAAAATTCTGTAAAGAAAAAGCATGTTTGGGAAGGGGCCACTGTAAAAGCTGGAGCCTGATTGTCATTAAAAAAAAGAATTCATTTAAAACCTACTTCAGATGAAGAGCCCTCTTGTCACTTGCCAGGGCGTCCGGTGATAATGGCCATTACAGATCTCTCTGTCCCTGACCCAACTATTTTGTCTTCAAATCCAGCCTATGGCAGCTGGAGCAAAAGGAGAGGTTGTGTGAAGTTCCAGCTGCTTCAGCGCGTGCCAGGCTGGTTGTTTGGATTTAAGCTGTGGCTGTACTTGCATGTTTTGACACATGGTCTTGGAGGCGGTGGGCCAGAAGACTTTCCCTACAGCTGTCATAGACTGAGGTGGTCATGAAGATCAGGGACAAAGCATCTTGAAATGAGGGATGTAACGAAGAACATAAATCGTAGTTTAAGGAGAGCCAAAGGTCTTTGTGCTAGGTGAGAGTCTTAGGAATTCAAAACGTCTAAGAACTGCAGCACAAAGAACTGGGTGGTGGCAGTATTTCACCCTCTTGTTAACAAAGGTGCTTGTTTGAAGGTGAAACGTGGGTGCAGCTTCATGGCAGTTCTCTTGGTGATGGGATGTGTAGATGGGAATGATTCACAGGGCCAATGCAAGAAGTGCAGCCTGCTCTGTTTCAGAAGTAATGTTAGCACAGGATATTTTTCCCACAGCCATTTCCTATTTTGGGGTGGGTGGGGGTGGAGCTTACCATCCTTCTAGCTTAGCACTAGAGTGCAGGACCAGGAGCTCAGGTCTATGTGGTGGGTGATAATCTTGAATCAATATTACTCCTGTAGTGCAGCAACTGATGCAAAATTGCAGCCATCGTGTGGTGGCTCCGTGGATCCTCAGGTGGAGCTTGACAAATATTTCATTTGATTTAGGGGAGGAGGCAAGAGTGCTCCAGATCTCTGAGCCTTTGATGAGTGAGTGGTCAATTATAGCAGTCTTCTAGACTGAGAGTAGATTACTGTGACGATTATTGAATCTGGCCTGTGACTAACCCCTTTCCTTGATGAAAGCATTGTAAGGTTTTAAAACCTTATTGCTCTGTAATAGATGTTGGAGGCCAAATGATGTAAGTCACCAGCCTTAGCCTTGTGTTCCCCATCATTCAGCTTAGTCTGTGTTGAGAACTTAAAAGCTTAACAAATGCTGAACTCTTGCCTGCTTTTAGGTTCCAGGTAATTTTCACGTATCGACACACAGTGCCACTGCACAGCCTCAGAATCCTGACATGACACACGTCATCCACAAACTAACCTTCGGTGACAAGTTACAGGTGAGTCTTGAGTTAAGACATCTCTTAAGAGGATGCAATAGAAGCTACATTTGCTAACTGTTAAACTTTCATGTATGTTGTCGTATGTGGCATAAAAGGTTCCAGAGGGTGAAGAGGTTACATTTTCAGTCTGACATATTTAAGTGATCTACTGTGATAGGTAAAAGTATTTGGAAAAGGGCTGCTTCTCTACCCCCCCCCCAAAAAAATAAAGCAGTATACCTGATTGGTGCTTATAAGCACATACGTATTATAAGATGAAAATCCACTTTCGTGATACAATATACAGTCGTACCTTGAATCACGAACGCCTTGCAAGTCAAACATTTTGGCTCCCAAACGCCACAAACCGGGAAGTGAGTGTTCCAGTTTGCAAATGTTCTTTGGAACCCAAACATCTGACGCAGCTGACACAGCTTCTGATTGGCTGTAGGAGCTTCCTGCAGCCAATCGGAAGCCATGCCTCGGTTTCCAAATGTTTTGGAAGTTGAACAGACTTCTGGAACAGATTCTGTTCGACTTATGAGGTACAACTAAATTAATAAGCACCAGTTGCAGCAACAGCCTTATGATGTTGGATTGCATACCATCCATTTTTTGGTGGGAGGAGCGTGCTGCAATGCTTCAAATCATTTGCTAGTGTAAAGGGCTCAGGCTGTAGCTTCCTTATTCTATAAATTGTTCAGTGGGTTCTCTGCCTATTCACATTTGCCAGGGGAGGCTTGCTGCCTAGTTTATTCTCTTCTGTTCTGCATTTATTCCTATATCTTAGGAATAGTTGGTGACATTCACACTACTATATATGTGTGGTTGTGCCTTGGTGACACGTGTGGGAGTGATATTCTTGGGAATAGGGACTGTCAGAGAAACCACCAGACACTGCTTTGTCTCTGCCGAAGAGAAGCATTTCAGTCAAAAGTAGGAGGAGTCGGCACAGACAGTTCATTGTCTCCTTCCATACCCTTTCCCAAATCTAGATGTTTTCAGTAGTGAAGGTGTGGCAGTAGCAGAGAAAGAGGGGGCGGGATGCACCAGCCCTCACGGAGGGCAGCAGGTGGGCTGCAGGGCGTCACGGGGTAGCTGGGCGGCATGGGTGCAGCAGTCCTTCAAGAAGCCAGCTAAGTTTATGCAGTGTTAATAATAATAATAATAATAATAATAATAATAATAATAATAATAATAAATTTTATTTATATTCCGCCCTCCCCAGCCGAAGCCGGGCTCAGGGCAGCTAACAACAATTAAATAATCCAACAATCAAATAATCCAACATTCTAAAAACATTCCATTATAAAAATTAATTAAAATCAAATTAATGGCAACCGTTAAGCAAAATTCTGTGCAGGTTGCCAGAGGAGGGAGTCAGGCTGGGCCCTGACCAAAGGCCTGGTGGAACAACTCTGTCTTGCAGGCTCTGCGGAAAGATGTCAGGTCCCGCAGGGCCCTAGTCTCTTGTGACAGAGCATTCCACCAGATTGGAGCCACAGCCGAGAAAGCCCTGGCTCTAGTTGAGGCCAGCCTAACCTCTCTTCCCCAAGGCAACGTTTCCCCAAAAAGCTGAACAACTTTGGGCGATCTCTTAAAAAGTGCTCCACCCCAGGTGCCGGCGGGGATTGCTATACCGCTGAGGTTTGGATTCAACTGTTGTGAATGTTACCATGTCACTCATTAGTGCTCCTTTGCCAGACTCGAGTCCCCATATGTTGATGCCTACAACCCCTATCATCCCAATGGTCACATGGCCAGTGTCCTGGGAGGATTGGAGTTGTAGTCTAGCAAAATGGGGACTTTGGTTTGAGGACGGCTGCTGCAATCCTTCCTCTATTCCTATGCTCTTACGGAGAACAGAGGCTGGAAAGAGAGATTTCTTTTACCATCTCTCTCTTTCTAATCGGCTTTGGTTGAGGAAAAGCACATACTTGCCCCATGGCCGGTATCCTCTGTAATGTTGTTACATAACTCTCAATTTCACAATGGGGATGTCTCACTGTACACCACCCTCTTCACCTACTTTTCAAAGACTTCACTTCGCAAGAGTTGCAGTAGCATTTGCCATCACCACCTACTCACCACACGTACCAGCCATGCTTTTAAAACCATACTCTCATTGCAATTTTGGCTAATCAACACAGGCGTTTCATTACACTTGCTTCGCACACACCTATTCCTCAAAAACCTTTCTAACACTCGTCTGGTTCTTGCCCTTAGCTTCCATGAAAACCATTAAAATATCAGCTTATTTGGCCCATCTGTGGGCATTCAAGGCCTTACAACAGCGATGTACAACACCACCATTAAAAACAATACCAGTAAGCTAAAAATGTGGAAGCATCCTCAAAACACCATCACAGAACCAGCAGCGTTATTCAGCAGCTTTTAAGATCCAATGGGATTTTGCCTTCACATTCCTTAAAGCACCTTGGGAGTGATTCCATTATGTAATGCTCAGGCACACCTCTGCAATGGGTATTTACCTGAACCCATCCCTTCCAAATTGGTTTCAGAAAATACCCGCTGCCTATGTGTACATTTTGTTCCTGAATCAAGCTGCTGTTTCCATGTGCGTGGCCACCCTCCCACACCTTCCCTTCACCGTGCCGGTTGCCCTGCTCGTTTCACCTGTAGAATATTATGGCATGGGGAAAAAGCAGTTACTGCCATGCTGAAGTTTTTTACTTCAGTGAACACAGAAACCTGCCTTACAAGAGGTCAGACTGTTTGTCCATCTAGCCTACTCTTACCTATTCTGACTGTGCATTGTGAGCGTTAGATGAAAGCTCATTACCTGACTTTTCTGAAGGGGGGGGGGGGATTGATCATTTGAATGTTGTAAGGGCGTAATGGATAATAGGTAGGTGCCTTCGCTCTACCTACTGAAAACTTTTCTGTTCCAGTGGGTCTAGTCAGATACAGTATATTATTTGGTCACATCTTAATTTTTTAAAAAATGTTTTACGTTGTCTGCTGTTGTTTAAATGTTTCAGATGCTTTTAATTGTGCTTCTTTTAAAAAATAAAAATTTAATTGTATCTGCCCTGGGCTTCTTTGGGAGGAAGGGCAGGATATAAATGTATTTAATAAGTAAGAAAGTATTAGAGAAAGAAAGCTACCTTAAAGTTGTACCAAAAGAACCCTTTTTGGTTTTCTGTCCTTAAGACTTGAAGTCATGAGACCTGCATCAAATAACGGCCTTGAATTAATACTAGCACGCTATCTTTGATGAATGCTGCATATTTCAGACAAAATCGTGCATATAATTCTACCCTCCTGGGGGAAGATGAACTCCCCTGACCCGTAGAGCTGAGATCAGCTCTGTTCAGAAATGCTGCTTCTTATTAAGCTGTTCTGACAGCACATCTGTGAATGAGGTCCTGTGAGAAAGAGTTGCGGTCATCTTTCTGTATAATCCTTCAGTTGTCACTGTGTCGCTTGGCACAGGGTAAAGCCTCTCGATGCTAATAATTTGAGTAGCACCATAGAAGACCCAGATGTGCCATCCAGTTACATTTGTCACCCTTGTGTCACTTGCCCCTTTTGTTGTAATTGCATGAGGCTTGTGTGTAATTACAAGGAAGCTGAACTGGGGGTGATGTGAGTACTAATAATGGAGGAGGTGTTTTGTGGGTTTCCATTAATTTTATATTGTTTATATGTTTTGATTTTTATTGACCACCCATTAAACATAAGGTAGTCACACAAAGTTTAAAACAATAAAATATTCTAATTTATTAAATTTGTCATATTAGATTACAATTACAATAAAAACAGCACAGCACAAGCCCTTTCATTAAAAGCAGTTAGTTCCTGAAAGCCTGTTGGGGGAAAAAGTCTTCACCTGCTGGTGGAAGGAGAACAAGGAGAGAGACAGTCTAGCTTTTCTAGTGGGGAAGTTCCAAAGTTTGGGAACAGCCACTGAGAAGGTCCTCTCTCGCATCCTACCAAGCATGCCTATGAGGGTGGTGGGACCAAGCGAAAGGCTTCCCCCAAAGATCTCAAAACCTGGGCAGGTTTGTATGAGGGAATAAAGCATGGATTATTATTTTTTTAAAAAAATCTTCATTTGGCATTTCAATTTTCATTGAAAACGTCTTGGGTCCTGTATACATTACTGCTTTAAAACAACAATGAGGTTATATTTTTAAGCTGCATTTCAAATTTCATTTGTCTGTCATTGTACACATCAGAATTGTTGATTGTGTTTCTAATTTGCCCACTGTCTGTCCACACCGGGGCGTGGAGAGGGATGTGGATGTATTCATTTGGCTTACATTTTCAGATTCGATTGAAGCTGGTTTGGGGGGATGCACTTCCAAGTGCAGCATTTGTCAAGAGACAACAGGATAGATGTATATTGTGGCTAATGCTGTGTACAGACCTGCAATCAGAGTGCACTGGATACATAATAAGCGGGAGAGTTACCATTTACTCAGGCTTCAGTGCACTCCTACTTCTGGTGTTTGAGCCCGAGCGCACATGAAGTTAGCTGCAATCTGAACGTATCTTGCAGTTTCTAGAGAAATCCTGTTGTTTGATGCATTTCCCCTCAAATCAGCTTCCAGATAAGCTGCGGTGGGTACATTTGAGACAGCCGTTGTCCATGCGCAGATGTCAGCACATGTGTAGACGACAGCTTCATTGAATAGATGTTTGCCGGGGAGAGGGGGGAAGGTTGCTGGTATGGGAAAATAAAAAAGGATGAAGACATTCCCACCCCCCTATCTCTCTGTGTGTAGAGAGTAATGTAAAAATATGACTTAGAATATGGGGGGCGGACGGTGCGGTGACCTTGCAGCATTTTAAGCTGCTAATGTGTATGTGTCTGCTTTAGTGTATGTACTAGGTGAGCCTCATTGGGGAGGGCATTTCATAACTGAGGCACTACTTTTGAAAGGCCTTTTCCCTAGTGGCCACTTGCCTCATCTCTTTAGGTGGAGAAGGGCTTCTGTCTTCAGGTCCCATTGTTGGTCTGTGAGGTTCTTTCTTATATTGGATGGTTTGTAGGCTTAGGGCTATTGGAAAAGACTGAGAAAGAGCTCTGCTATTTACAAAGTTCTCTACTTGTGTTGATAGGCTGCACTGTAGTATATTTCACATGCAAAGTCAGTGCAAATGTGAAACGCCTATTGCCCAGAGAGGATGAGAGATTACATCAAATTAAATTGCACAAAATGACTTTAAGCTCCTTGCCTCTCCTGCAGTGTTGAAGCTTCCACTGTTATAAGCTAGGTCGTCTCTGGAAGTATAAAATAACAAATGTAATACAAAAGTTAATTCTATGTTCTTTCCCTCTCCAGGTCCAGAACATTCATGGAGCATTCAATGCATTGGAGGGAGCAGACAAGCTCAGCTCAAACCGTACGTACACTGTGTTTTGCAGGGTCTTACCTGGGGTTAGTAAAGATACCTTGATTGGCAAGACTGGTAGGAGCTAGTCAAATTTTTTTTAATTCCAGGGACATGAAAACTGTGTACACACCATATATTTAAAAGGTATGACTTTCCCCAAATAATCCTGGGAACTGTAGTTTGTCAAGGGTGCCATGTGAGTAGTAAACTATAGTTCCCAAGACTCTGCCGGGGTGTGTGTGTGAGTCATGTGCTATAAATGTATGGTATATACACAGCCAAAGAGTGTACGGCTCTTTAGAGACTAACAAAATTTATAAACTTTTTTGTGAACTAGGGGCTGTAATGAAAGGCATACATGGTGATAAGTGGGAGGGGGTGGGGAGAGAATAGTAGGCAGTGAGGTCATAGAGAAGTGAAATGCAAAAAAGGGCAGACAGTGACAATCCAGTTAGAGCTAGAATATATGTATGCAAGATAAGGACGGTGACCCTTTTACAGCGGTAGTCATAGGCGATAAAACAATCAGCTTGGTAATGATGAGGTAATTGACATCTGTAGTGGGAAAGGAAACCGTTGTCTCTGTTCAGACCCACCCTTTGTGTGCGTGTTTGGGGTGCGTGTGTGTATAGATAGACCGATGTAGTCTGCAACTGAGGATTACGCTGCATACATCTGACGAAGTGGACTCTAGTCCACAAAAACATGCGTCAAATCTTGTTAGTCTTTTTACCGTGTCATCAGACACCTTTATCTTTTTACCATGTCACAGCAGACTAGCACTGCCACCCCTCTGAAAATTCTTACAGTCTTTATTTATGTTCTTTATATAGCTGGGTTGTTATCAAATAATATTACAGTGGCTATAGGGATAAATTAATTTGATTCCCCCTTTTCCCTGGCTATAGAACAGAGAGGCCCAGATTAAAAAAAAACCCATAGTTTGCCTGCTTATAACAAAAGTTACAGGGAACAGTTGGTCTTCTAAAGTGTTGGTGTGCTCCTCCGCCATGGATATAGGAATCCAAAACATCCTAGAGACTTTGGGCACTGAGTGGTCTATGTGAATCTGACTGCTCTTTTAAGTTCAGCTTCAGAGGCCCTGCTGTGGCTCTTCCTTAACCTCCATATTTGTTAATGTATTCTTTCTTAGCAGTTTAATTTTGGCTGTATATAACCATTCTGGTGACTTTTAGTGGAAAAGTAACTTGAAAATATTTGATATAAATACCTAGATACAGAAAGGAGGCAGGGCAAAGAGAGACAGACTTGCAAGGTTTTTAAGAGCATCTGTGTCATAGCCAGGAAATGAGCCTGATCCTAACCAACATCTTAATTTTTGGTATTTCCTTCCTCGGTGTTTACTTATCGGCTGTCATGAGTTAGTCTAAATTGGGCATGTAGAACACTTCTGCAGTCTGAATGTGCTGCTCTACATCTTAGCACCGCTTGCAGTGTATTTCCTACTCCATGAAACACACAGCAGAGGGAAACTCTGGCCCCCTATTTCCCCCTCTGCCCCATGAAGTTGTATTAAAAGGCTTTATCCCAGGACATTCTTTCTCTGTGCTGTCAGGTGCTGTTGAGACCGAGTGGTTGCTTTCCTACTTTTGGCTTGATTATCCATGAAAGCAACCATTGCCAAGGATACAATATATGAAATGAAAATAGTGCTTGAATGTTTTAATCCCAATGGGAAGGACTGAGTATAGGGAAATAAACTATATAGGGTGCCAGTCCTCTCTCCAACCTGGAGTATTGTGCTCATCCTATCAGCCAGCCCTCGGAAATTTTCTAGATCCATTTCAATTGGGGCTTAGGTCCAGTTTTGGCACAGAAACTGCTTTGGTCGCCCTGTAGGATGCCCTCTGTTGGGAGAGAGATAGGGGGAAATGTGCCCCTGTTAATTCTCCTTGATCTCTCAGTGGCTTTTGATACCATTGACCATAGTATCTTTCTGATTGATTGATTGATTGATTGACTGATCGATTGAATATTTAATTTCTATACCGCTTAATATATTAAAAATATCTCTAAGCAGCATACAAAAAAACTGAAGCAGCAATAGACAACTTAAAACAAAATGTTACAAAAATACACAGTTACATATGAAAATGTTAATACAAAGTTATTAATATATATCAATCAATATAATTCATTTTCCTTCTGATGCACCCTCCCTGTCAGCCTTTGGGTTCTCACCCATTGTCTAAACAAACTCTCAGCTCACCCACAAAAATCTCACAACAATCATACAATCATAGAATCTTAGAGTTGGAAGGGGTCCAAGGATCATCTAGTCCAACCCCCTGCAATACCAGAAGAGTTCCTGGTAACAGCAGGCATCGCCCTAGCCTCTCACTGTAGATTTGCTTTTTCTGGGCATGCCCAAGGTGGGTGGTACTTCTCAGACTGCACACAACTGTGCCCCATTCATTCTGGAGTGACGGTCCAAGTTGGGGGTGGGTGCCACTGCTTCTGGTAAACTATAGTAGGGTTGTAAGCACCAACTCAGAATAGTCCTTGCCAATGGTTGCCCGTACCAGCTTTTTACAGTACATCAAAAAGGTCCAGTGAGTGTCTTGAAACATCTGCTAATTAAAAAAAAAAAAAGGTTGTGGCACATTCCCAAAGTCTTGTTTGTGTACCTTCATATCTGTGTACTGAGCATGTTCTTCTGTGTGTTGGTCAGGTAAGACTTCTGTGCTGAGGAAAATGCAGACGGACAAAAGTGTATTGTTCTCTGCAAATAATGAATTGACTGGGTTAAGCCAATTTCGATTTAAAAAAGAAAAAGCTGTACTTTTAAAGCTGTCCATTTCAGGGATTGCGTTTCTGAGCATAGTCTTGTGCTGTGACTTTTGGGGGGTTTCAGCTTTCTTTCTTGTTCACGCAGCCCTTGCATCCTATGATTATATATTGAAAATTGTTCCCACGGTGTATGAAGACATGAGTGGCAAGCAACGGTACTCATACCAGTATACTGTGGCCAGTAAGGTAAGCATGCAGTAGTATATCCTTTGCTAGAAAGTGCTTGATGCAGCACACCCTACTGGAAGAGCCTTCTGTTGCAGGTCCCATTTCCACTGTCGCTCTTACTTCGGTTGTGCTTCCTTGTGCTTGAAGTGAGTGCAATAGCAGCCCCTGCTGGAAAAGCGAAGAACTGATAATGAAACGGAGGTGCCATTGCATACTAAGGATGCTTGAGGAATTTGATCTGATCTGATGCACAACTCCTAGCTTGAAACTTTGTAATCCACCAGATGCAGTTCTCTGCTCAAAAAGCTTACCAAGATACATACGCTGTATCTAAATAGATTTCCTGTTTTGAAATAAAATATTTTAAAAGTGTATGTTTGGAGAGAAAGTTGGTTTCGAAATTACACTTTGAAATGTGTTCAGATGTGCATTTTCATGTAGCTATTACATAGCTGATTAACGCAGAATGGGACAGAATGGACTGACAGGTGGATAGCTGTTAAAGAGACACAGGCTGGAAACAGACTGATTCACCTATTTCCTACTTCTTGGTTTGCTATCGGTAATCCTATATAGCCAATGTTGGGAACCTTGGGCTCTCCAGATGTTGCTGAACTACAACTCCCGCCATTCCTGGTCATGCCAGGGTTGCCAGGGCTGATGGAAATTGTAGTTCAGCTGTCTGCGGAGGCAGAGGTTCCCCACCCCTGCCTAAAGCATTACTTACCCCTCAGCTCCTAACTTTTCAAGCAGTAAGGCAATATAAGGTTGAGGGTCTGGAGCAAAATGGCTTGTTTTCCGGTGGAGGAGGTTAACACTTTTTTAGTGTGCTTACTCTTTTCATTCCAGCCTGAATAACTTGGGATGGATACCCACACATGGTGTTTCTTTTGATGTGACGTGTTTTCAGAATATTGAGCTGCTCATAATTTTTCATGCTGTTTTTTTTTTAATACATCAAGGTCTCCAAATGTGGGCTGGGTGTGCATGAATATCCAAGTGGGGTGGCTGCTAAATATAAGCTCAGGAAGGGGCAGAAAGGTTGCTTGAATCTATCTCAATTGGATGGGATTCAGGGGGAAAAATGAAACTGATTCTCTCTACTTCTAGTATAAGATAGTAACCTTATTATGTTGTCCTTTACCTTTTATTAATGGTCATTTTGAGCAGACATTTTAGAATGTCCAATGAGCTGGTCATTTGTCCCACCACTAATCCATTATGAGCTAGTGTAACATAGTGGCTAAGAGACTGATCTGTAAACTACAAAGTCCCTTGTTCAAATTTCATTTCTGCTATGAGCTCCTTAGGTCAGGGGTGGACAACTTGCAGCCTGAGGGCCACATATGACTCTTTGACTAATTTCACGTGAGTGGCAATGAGGGAAAATCCGAGAGGGAAAAGGGGTGACAGATAAAAAATGAGATGCCCCAGCCTCTTTTTACTCTGGCCAACACCAGATTCTGCTCTGCCCTCAAGAAATTATCCCAAAAGGAATACAACCCTCAACAGAAAAAAGGTTCCACATCCCTGCCTTAGGTAATCTTAAGCAAGCCACTGGTTCTCAGCTGGCACCACCAAACCCTCTCCAAGTGGAGATTATAACTCAGTTCTACCTTATATGAATCTTTTTCAGGAGTACGTAGCATACAGCCATACAGGCCGCATCATTCCAGCCATCTGGTTTCGCTATGACCTGAGTCCTATCACAGTGAAATACACAGAAAGGCGACAGCCCTTGTACAGGTTCATCACAACAGTAAGTTTCCATTACATCATGTTCTCTATTTCTCCGTAGCTGACACGTCTTATATATGTGTGCATGCAAGTGAAGCTCATGTGACAAGGTCAGAAAAGAACCATAATACCGAACTCGACGACCAAAGTTCTTTATCCAGATGAAGAGCTCTTGTCTCTTGCACAGTCTGGGCTCTGGTATTAAGTGCCTTGTTTTAATGGTACCAGCCCTTTTCTATTGCTACTAGAAATTGCCCATCAGGATCTATTCATGCCTTGTATACACAAGCTTTGCACTTCCACCATTTTGAGATGCCAGTCATCTTTTTAAGAATGGACACTGGAGTGGGGCAGGCGGGGCTGTTATATATTAAGATGTAGTTATCCAGCCCAGCTCAATGGCTCTCTGGGCCGCCGTCACTCCTGGCGTCCCAGTCTTTGCTAAGGCTGCCCGCTTGCCCTTCTGCATCATGGTTGCCTTGGAGACTGGCTAGCCGTCATTGCTGTGGAGAGGCTGCAGCCTTCTGGCCCAGGCAGAGATTATCCACTTGTGGCAGCTGGAGTTATTGTCAAGAGGGGCAGGCCTCAGAAGCACCCTGAATCTTGTTAAGCAGCAGATGCTTAGTTAAAAGCTACAAAGGAGGCCCATGGAAGGAGCACCTGCTGTTTCTTTTGTTGGGTAGCTTGTTTACCAGGCTGCACCCATACAACTGTCACAGAAACACTGAAGTGTTTTTAAATGTGTTCTCATGAGCATAGGTGGGAAAAGACCCTACCAGGCCGTGAGAGAATTTATCCAGGTTTGGAAATGTAAAACTTCCTATTGTTACCTCAAAAGGGAATGGACCTTTTTAGTGTCTCTCTCTGTGGGAACTTTAAGCAGGGCTGTCAGGAGGAATAGTGTTGATGTTCATGTATGCCTGGTCATCTGGGTGCGGCTCTGTGGCATTTTGTGTGTATTTGTTTATAGTAGGAGTGACATAAATGTGCGGACTGGCTGTTTTGGATACAATTTCCATTATTGTTCTCAAGGCACACAAAGGGTTTGTCTTGGCGCACACAAAAGCTGTTAGTAAAATAGTTGGGGAAGGAACAGCGCCACTAAACAAAAGTGTTGTTGTGCCTACATATTTGCTGGCTATATATAAGGGGAATGAGAGAGCACCTATCCGCTGTCTACTACTTCTGGATTTATTTTATTTTTATTTATTAAAACATTTATAGAACACTTTTATAAAAACACAGCAAGGTGATATACAGCATACAAAATTACAATTGGATAAATAAAAACGTCAGTAAATACATCAATAAACACTGGTTGGTTAAAAATAAATTCACATTGCAAAGGCCTGCCTGAATAACACAAGTTTTTTAAGGAGACACCTAAAAGATGGCAGGGATGAGTCTTTCCAACACTTTACTGGCCGGAAATTCCACCAAAATATGTGTAGCCAAGTACAAAATGGGTAAGATGAGACCATCTGTTGTCCTTTTGAGTAGTGAGCGCTCAGCACCAAGCACTAAAAGATGCATCACTTGTATGCCTTATTTTCTGGAACCAACAAGGCACAGCTGTCTAGACCAAGGGGGTGCATCCACAAAACCTCATTCCTAGCCTCTTTGATGAGAGTTTTTATTTCTCTTAAAGGAGGAGGAGGAGGATTCTACCTTCCCCTCTCTCAGTTGCTGAATGCGTCCACCTTTGGGTTTTTTTTTAAGTGCACGCAGGGAAGGCAGAGACTAAGCAGATGCCAGGTATGTGTGAGTCATAAGTAATCAGTGGTGCAGAGCCGCACAGATGAATATGTTTTTCTCTGTGTGTGTTTTTCTTCTTGTATTTGCGGCTCTGAAGTCATATTTTCCTGCCCTCAATGCAAAAAGTACATTCCTTCCTCCCTACTTGCGGTATAAAACGTCTTGTGTCAGCTGATCCGCATGGATTGAAATTACCCAACTCATTCTGGTGTCATTCTCCCTGAAAAGTAAGTTTGCATCACTGCAAGAGGAGAACAGGGTGGGGGCAGCAGGGAAATAGCAGAAACAGGAGTGATGGTGGAAGCCATACCCATTTCTTTTTAAAAAAAGAAATTCAGTTTTACAGTGGTTTATTTCCTCTGCCTTTCTTGTGGTTTTCAGTTCTGAGAATGTCAGCTGTGCTGCGGAAAATAAATTTACCTAGACTTTTTGTAACTGAAACATCTTCCCGTTTTGCTGGGCTCATTGGACACATATACCTAAGTTAAAAATACACATAGAAAGGAGCAATTCCTCCCTTGCTGCTGCTTGCTATTAAAGTCCTGTTTACTCATGCTTCCTAATTCCATTTCTAACTTGGCCACTGTTCTCTTTGGCTGCTGTCCCCTGTGTCACATGCTAATAGATCTATGTGGTGACAAGGGGGCTTGGCTCTCCATCTGTGAAAGGTTTACAGCTCATTTTATTGATCTGCTTTACAGCCCAGTCCTATAATATCTCCTGCTATTAAGTTCATTGGGACTTACTTTCAGGTAATGTGCACAGGATTGCAGTCACAAAGGAGTAATTCCTTCCTGAATGTCTTGTTTCCCATCTGTCCAAAGTCTATTCTTCTTGAGTTTTACTGTCCCTAGAACATGATCCTTGACCTCCTGTTTCTTTATTTTGAGAATTTCTTGAGCTTTTTTTCTCATCTGGATTAACTCTGCTTATATTTTGCTACTTATCCATTTTAAATTTCACTTGTCCGGGGCAGGGAACTGTGGGTATCTCCCATCGGCCATAGCCAGCGTGGCCAAGGGATGGTAAGAGTTGCTGAGGTCCACAGGGAGACTTACCTTCACCCTCTGTTAAATATAGTGGCTGAAATGTTGGATTTGCCTTGAAACATAATCATTTCCCCATTTGGGAAATCTGAAAAAATTCCCAACATCAATCTGCTATGAAGGTGCTTGAGATAAGCACTGTATGGTGCTGTGCATGCTAGAAACAGATAACTGATAAGGAAGTTAAGAAGATATGAGTGTTCAGTGTGCAGAAGAAGCCACAGAGTGGTGATTAAGCTCACAAGCTGGAGGAAGAGAGGGCAGAGGGTGAAGAAAGAGCTGTGAGTTGGGGGGGGACACTTTCCCCATCCCCTGGGAAACTCAACAAACTTGCTGTACCTGGAACTGTGTGTGGAGAGTGCAGCTGAATGGGACACAGCTGTGGGTGGCCTGAGGAAGTACAATCCACCTTGGGCCTGCCCATAGAAAGCAAGTCTTGAAAGAGAGAGACTAGGGTGATGTCCGCTGTTTCCATGAACTGTTCTCATTGTGAGACGTTTGTGAGAGTTTGTTGGACCCTGGGCGAGAACCAGGAAAGAAATTCATCATAGGATCAGCACGCCTGTCACAAACACTTCCAATATACTAATAGTGAATTCATTCTCCAAATGCTGATCCTAGGGCAGCTTCTAGGAGCCAAAAGTGCCCCAGAAGGAGCACAAAGTGCCCCCTGCCAGAGGTACTACCCCTCCCCTAACACCCAATGGTTTTGCCTGATCCAGCAGGCTCACCTTACATTCTTATGACAAAAGTTAAAGGGTAGAAAAGGGAGGATTGAGCCAAGAGTAGTGAGGATTTGTTTAGGGGTGTGATAACTAATAACACGGTCACCTTTTTTTGGTCACGGTATTTATGAATAGGCTGTGCATCTCAATGTGGGAAATGGGGTTCTACTTTTTGCTCAGCTCTCTGAATGATCTTACACTTAGCTTTAGGACTCTTCCTATCTCAGTCAGTAGAGCATGAGACTGTTAATCTCAGGGTTGTGGGTTTGAGACCCACGTTGGGCAAAAGGCTCCTGCATTTCAGGCAGTTGGACTAGATGACCCTCGTGGTGCCTTCCAACTCTACAGTTCTACGATTCTATAGGCTGCCTGAAAATAGCTAAGTGGAAACCAAGGAGGACCTCTGTACGCTTGAGGACCAACTTGATCTTCCCTACACCAACCCGTTTTTTTGTTTCTTTCAACATGTCAGATTTGTGCCATCGTTGGAGGAACCTTCACAGTGGCTGGGATTCTTGATTCCTGTATTTTCACTGCCTCTGAAGCCTGGAAGAAGATCCAGCTAGGGAAGATGCAGTAACAAAGCAACTCTCCTCCAGGTCCTGTGAGAAGAAGCAAAGAATAAAAACGTCACTGCTATCCATTTTCCTCCTTTGTATCGTTTTCCATTGGTACATGCCACTTTAATTAGTTAATTGAAGACTTTGTAAAAGAGCAAACAAATCTAGTAGAGCAATCCTAACAAGGGGCTGGGGAGGTATGAAGCAGAGGACCCACCCGGTGTTACATCCAAAGATCTAAGGTAAAGGTAAAGGTACCCCTGCCCGTACGGGCCAGTCTTGACAGACTCTAGGGTTGTGCGCCCATCTCACTCAAGAGGCCGGGGGCCAGCGCTGTCCGGAGACACTTCCGGGTCACGTGGCCAGCGTGACATCGCTGCTCTGGCGATCCAAAGATCTACCAGCCCTGAAACACACCTTTGGGGCTTTCTGTGCCCTACTGCAATGGAAAGTACCGTCAGTGGGAGATGACCATCTGCCTGGCATAGCTTGGAACTCAGCTATGGCAGAGCCCTGCCCCCAGCAGCACTCCTCTCTGCTGTCAAAAGCCACTAGAGAGGAATCTATGCAGCATTCTAGCCCTCTCCCACTACTCTGCCAGCCATCAAAATGTAAGGTTCAGATTGCACTCTGTGTGTCTTGAAAGATGGCAGCATTGACAAGTGGGTGGGGCTTCCTACACTACATCCTCTGAAAATGATTTTTGTTGTAAAACCAAATCCTATGGATCTGACTAGTATAATTATTTTTAAATTCTCACAGGTGCTGGTCTAGGCGAAAACTAATTATGCAAAGCAGATTTTTCTTTTCAATCAAAATGGACAATCATGTTGTCTTTGACAAAAATTGTGCATGAAAAACCCTAGTCTGGATATTGAGATCATTCAGAACAACCGTAAAACAGAACAATCTATTTCTATTAATCTTCTGGGATGTTAAAATGGTTTCTCTTCTTTTCAGAAACTGAACAGTGTTAGCATTTATAGATGGCATAAGGCAGCAGGACAAAGGCAGAATGAATGTATTGAGAACTGCAATATGCAGCAGAAGATGATGATCACTATCTATTGCTGCATTTTTTTGTTACTTCCTTCTGCCTTTTGAAGCATTTACTACACCTCCTGCCCAGGTTAGAATGTCTGGATTGAAAGAGGAGAGAATGAGGCACTCCAGTAACCTGGATGGATGAGCATAATTTTGAAAGACACAAATGCCAAGAACATAGGACTTGGCCCTCAGTATGTGGAATCCAAATCCTTGTACATATTTTTCAATTGTTTGCTTATCTTTAAAATTATTTTAGATTGCCAACATTTGCCAAGGAGGATAGGTACAGCCCTGTAAAAAACGAGACAAGGTTGCAGCACAGATGTTTTCTACAGGTGCATTTCAATCTTAAGTATAAAACAATTGTTTGTGTGTGCCTGCAATGATTGGGGGAAAGGCAGAAATACTGCTAGTAGTAGTTTTGAATATGCTGTTGACATTGAGAACTACAGCAAGATCTATAATTTCAATAGACCTCAAATAGTCCTTTGATATATGAATCAAGTGATAATTAGTTGCATGCTTTGTACATTTTATATCACCTAGATATGAATGCACATTGGCTGTGTGTTCTCTAGGTTTTGCTGCACTTCTTAAAATAAACACTAAGAATTTCCATGTTACAGTTTGGGGGAGGGTATTTTGTTGCTGGAATAATGTGTGATCTTTTAAGGGTGACCTTTGAAAAATGTGGAAGTGTCATATCAAGACACTGTGACTAAATGACACAAATCTGCACATATTTACTTGGAAGTAAATTCTATGGAGTTTACTTTAGGTAAAAGGAAACAGAATTACAGCAGGGATGGTGAATCTTTGACCCTCCAGGTGTTCTTTGGCTACAACTCACATCATCCTCGACCACTAGCCATCTCTTTGGTGGTGGTGGTGGGGAGGGAGACTGACCCAGGCCATGCCATTTGGTAGGGGATTTCATCTGATATCGGCAGCCGTGGCTAGCAGCACCACCACCTGGCCAGCCCTCCTGTCAACCTGCCAAGGCTCTTCACATCCTCCCTTCCTAGAGGGGATGCAAGGAGCTGGAAGAGCCTTACCGCTGCTGCTGCTGCTGCTTTCAGTGTGGTGGCACCACAACAAAAACTAAGCCAGGAGAGGGGCTGCCATGGCCACCATCACCAGGAAGAGGAAAAGAGGCAACGTGAGGCCAATGAGGGGCCCCACATCGTGATTTGTCACAGGTCCCACACACCCCTATAGTGGGTTCACCTGGCTGGAGCTGACAAAAGTCCATCTGGAGGGCCACAGGTTACATCTCCCCACCCCTGGCATTACAGCCTTCATCTGCCCAGTATGTCTGTGTGAAAATTTCACTCTGCTATGGTGTTGGAAAGATAGCAAATTTTCTCTGATTGCAATTCTCACTGATTCCCCCCCTTCTCAACAGCCCTTTCTTCACTGATTTTGAATCCTTCATGCTTTTACAATGTTGATAAAACATCTTTAGAATTCCCCCTACCTTTCTTACGAAATGATTTGTTATATTGGTGTAAAACTGGATCTTGTAACTTCCTGTATCTTGTTTAATATTTGGGTGGATTTTATACATTTTTTTTCCATTTGCAAAAATCAAATTGAAAATAATACATGAGTGTTCATTTCTGTCTCCCTGTGCCTTTCTTACATGGATATGAGGCTGGGTTTTTTCTGAGGACGAAAGTGTACTGTACCACTTTTCATCCAAATGCCACTTTTAAACCCCCCCCCCCCAATTCCACCAGCCCCTTCAAGTCTCTTCTGCTCTCACCAGAGGCCTAAAATTGCCATGCATGGAAAGAACCTTCTTCCCCCCCCCTGCCCACCCCATGTCATTTATTACAGATATGAGCCCCCTCCTTCCTGCCCCATTGTCCTTCGCTGTCCCTGCCTGTTGAACCAGCCAATGTTTACAGTGCAATGATCAGGGCATAAGAAGAGCCTGCTGGATCAGGCCAATGACACATCTAGTCCAGCATCCTGTCCTCTGTGACCATGCCAGTGGGGAAACGACTGGGCCAAACATGAGCACAAGAGCACAAGACCCCTCCTGAGGTTCCAGCAACTGGTATTTGGAGGATTGCTGCCTCCAACTGTGGAGGATGATGGACTAGTGTAAGTACAGTTATGGAGAAACTGTATAAAACCACAGCAATCCTTTTTTAATTGTGGCTACGGATCTCAAGACCAGAAGTGCCCTGGACCTCTGTGAGGGCCTGCTGGAACCAAATTCATCACAGGCTGCCCAGATGCAGAAAGAGGGCAAGGGCTCCTGCCTGCCCTTCCAATAGTTTTGCAGAGGAGGCAATACCTGTACTACTGGTAGGTGTAGTTTCTCATTGCAAGCTGCGGAGGCTGAAATCTCCTCTTCCCCGCAGACTTATTTAAATGGAAAGGAGCTTTTGTTCTCTTTTTGCATCTGGCCATCGCGCAGCTGCAAGGACAGCTACCACGGGCGAGGTGTGGGGCTCCTTTAGAAGTGTATGGGACGGCGGCTGCTTCAAGTGTGCAAAGATGGCAGGAGAACAAAGTGTTTAGAAATCAAAGCGAGCGCTGAGCGCATACGAATACGCCACGCTGCTGGCGGGACATTTATCCGCTGCTCTCACAAGTTTTGTGTCCCCTGGCGGAAAGTGGGCTCAGCCCAGGAGCGGGACAGCCCTCGCATTCCCTACAGCAGCGGACTTGAGGCTCTCCCTCCGCGCGCTTCGCTTCTTTTCCGGACTGCAAAGCTCCGCTCGCTCGAGGCGCGGCAGTCAAAGCAAGCAGCGCCCAGCTGTCTGCACCGGCTCCTGCTGCAGTTTCCTCCGAAGGACGCGCGGGGGCGCTGGCCGTTCCTCCTGCGCTTCCGTTCCGTCGACGTTTCTCGGAAGCGTGTGGCGTTCTCGCGAGAGCTGAGGTCTCACCAGCACCGGCGGAAGTAGAATCAACCTCTCTTTCCGGGCGGCCATAGCCGAGGCAGCAGCGGGTAAGAATGGAAGGAGGATTGTAATCTGTTATCATCGGCCCACTGACGGCCGAGACCCCGTTGCAGTTTACCGGGGAGCATGCGGGGTGGAGGGGGCGTCGCGGTGGTTCCTATATTTAAGGCGGGAGGAACCATTTTCTCCGTCGGATCTGCTCACCTCTTTCCGTGGCCGGTTTGGGGCCTGGGAATGCCTGACAGTGGTGCCCATAATGCTCTCCGGTGGAAGTGCTGTCTGAGGAGGAGATGGGAGGGAGAAAGTGGATAGAAGGCCTGACGTTGGAACGCATTCCCAGGTTATAGGGACATGGAGTGCTTTCTTTTCATCTGTTGCGCGGCTTCCTATATCCAGTAATGTGTCTGGATGCTTTCCCTTCCGCATAATGCGGAGCCACATCTCCCAGCGTCAGGCTGATGGGAGTTGGAATCCAACGTCTGTAGGATCACAATTTACCTAAATGCTGATCTAACCTGATAAAGCTGTTCCGTGTGTGTCGTTGAGCCTGACTTTCCATACTACTGCTTATGTTCTCTCAGCGTTTTACTGGGGTATTGAGATGTTTAATTTTACTCCATCCCCGTCTCTTGGGAGTCTGCTGCTTGTCCCAATTATTTTAGTGCTGTAGCTGCCACTATTAAAAATCCTATACACACTTTTTTTGGGCATAATGCACACTGAACATAGCAATAATTATTTCTCCTGATAACACATTGCTGCTGGTTTTCAGTTCAGCTGAGCAACTTGAACTTTTATTGCATGAGCGTGAATATAAGAGTAGAGCAGACATTGATTAATCGTGGCCAGAATATGGTCAATAATGACTAAGCCAGAATGCTCCTATACCAAATAAATTATTATATGGGCCTTAAGAAATATTGCGCTGAAAGCTTATAACTCCAGTGCTGTGAAAGAAACATTTTACAGGACATTAATAGAGTCCAGTTATAACTGAGCTTTATATATGTCTTGTAAGCTTGGCATTCCAGTGTCAGGCTCACAACCCTGCACCCCCACAGCTCCAAATGTCTCAGACTTGCTTGTCTTAACTTTCTCAGGATATATCCAAAGTGCAAAAGTATCTTTGAGACCTTGGCTGCTAACATGTTTTTGAGTTTGGGGGTGCTCCTTTCCAATTATTACATTTTTTTGATAAATACTGTTTTATTGAGGAATGATTGGTAGTCGTTTTTCCTCACTAGACTTCAGTGTGAATAATTAGGTGTGCATGTTTTTTTCCTCCTCTAGTCAAAATGAAGTTCAATCCGTTTGTGACCTCAGACCGCAGCAAGAACCGCAAACGGCACTTCAATGCGCCATCTCACATTCGCAGGAAGATCATGTCTTCTCCCCTTTCCAAGGAGTTGAGGCAGAAATACAATGTCCGTTCTATGCCCATCCGAAAGGATGACGAAGTCCAAGTATGTGTTTTGAGTTATTGATTTCTTCTGCGAAGAATAATGGTTTTGTTTTCAACTAATAAAGGCAATAGATGTCAGCGAGGTAAATGGTTAGTTTTGAAAACAATTTCTAAGCAACATTTTGTGGGTTTCCTTATGCATCAAATACCACATTCTAAACTGCATGGAGATCAGGCCCCATTCACTCAAGCAGCAATTTTAGGTGGTCGCCTTTAATGCAATGTGTGGGTGCTGTCCCACATAAGAAGCTGTTTTATGTCAGTGTGTGGAAGCAAAAACAGCCAGTGTGTCTGCAGCATTTCAGATCAAGTGTGGTTTCGCTGATTGCCATACTATCAAAGCCCTTTAATTTCAATCAATTAAAATTGTGTAAGAGTCATGTCATGCAAACAAATGTCCAAATAGGTCAAACAGTGCTTAGTGAAAACCAGAATTGGAAACTGGTATGCAAACAAACTTCAAACTAGAATTTGTTAGCATTCATTGTTTGTGCCAGCCATAGTTTGCCAGATTTGGATGTCATGGTGGACCTATTACTTGCAACCAGGAAGAGGGAAATTAGCCAACATCAGGAAGAGGAAGGTGGCTGCGTTCCCATGGTACAATTCCAATGTCTGGTTTTTACAATCTGGAACTGTGGTCTGAAGTGAACCCTCAGGAGAAGAAAACTAACATAGTAGCATTGTGCTATGGAAAAAGAGCATAGCATGAAAGGCATCTTAATTGTCCGAGCTGTCTCTTTGTCTTTGGGATGAAGGTCAGTTATGACAACTTTATCCTCATAGGAATGGGAGGAATCGCTGGAACACTGGGAGTAATGCACAAGCAAGTCAATGAAGGTTTTAAGATTGCCTTTCAGCATATGGCTGGAAATGGTGCTTTTTTGGTGTGCAGGTTTATTTCTGTTCGAGTGAAAAAACAAATTCAATTTTCAGATTAGCAATGTACTGTGGGTGTTTGCAATAAAAACTTTTTAATATAGTAAATATTTAATATTGTATCAGTCTTATTGTCCCTGGATCTAGTTTCCTGCCTGGCCTGTGTAAGAGAAAGTCTTTCCTGTGGCATTTTATTTGTCAATGCTTAGTGCATGAAATTCTCTGCTGTAGAAAGGTGATTACGATGCTGTGTATAACAATGACACCTGAGAATGTTAACTATTTTTTGTCTTTGTAGGTCGTCCGGGGTCATTACAAAGGGCAGCAGATCGGCAAGGTAGTCCAGGTATACAGAAAGAAGTATGTCATCTACATTGAACGTGTACAGCGTGAGAAAGCCAACGGCACAACTGTACATGTCGGCATTCACCCTAGCAAGGTAATCTTGGCTGAAATGGTATGCAAGGGAAATGCTCGTGTTTCTTGAATTCTTCTGTTAAATAGAGTGCAATCCTGGTAGCTGTAGATAATTGGCATTACTTAGTTCTGCAATCAGAACTCTCTTGTTTCCCCAACAGCAGTTGTTAAACATGCATGATCATCAAGAAAAAGAGGCACTTCGGGAGACCAAAACTTGGAACAATCCAAGGATCTTTTTCAAAAAACAAAAACTTTCATATGTGGTGGTTAAAGAATGTAATCCATAGAAAAGTAGCTGTTACTTTATATTAACACTTTACAAGTAGTTAATATATACAGTCGTACCTTGGAAGTTGAACAGCTTAGTTCCTGGATGTTTTGGCTCCTGAATTTCGCAAATCCTGAAGTGACTGTTCTGGTTTTCAAACTATTTTTGGAAGCTGAATGTCTGTCAGGGCTTCTGCGGCTTCTGATTGGCGGCAGGAGCTTCCTGCAGTCAATCAGAAGCTGTGCTTCGGTTTTAGAACGTTTTGGAAGTCGAATGGACTTCCGGAACAGATTCTGTTCAATTTCCAAGGTACAACGGTACTTCATTTAGTGATTATAATGTTGAAGTCTATAGCGTTATAAAAAAATAAGAGCATCATAATTGAGAGAACAAGGCATCTGACCTAGCCTAAGTTACGAACTTTACAAAGTTCCTGGGATATTAGAATTTTGATAACTAATTATAGAAAGTATAAATTTCAGTCAAAGATTAATGAAGCCAATTAGAGCATATCCAGAGGCATGATATAAAGCAGGCATATATCAAGGATTGTCTAGTATATGCTAAACCAGGAAAGACACAAGTAGTGTAGGATGAAAATCAGCTTCAGCAGACTGGTTTTGAACTTCTAGCAGTACTGATTGGGGGTTGTGTGGAAGTTTTGGAACTTAAGACTTTCTGGCTCTTCAAGTTTGCTCTTGTTAATATGTTGAACATGTTTAGAACAAATAAAAGCATGTTAACTGTTCCTCTTGAAACTCAGGGTAATTGCTGTGCTTTCTCAATATTGATTGTTGATTGCTCCAAAGAGTAGTGCTGATGATGAGGAGGTGCATCTGGGGCAGAAGCAGAACTTCCATAGCAGTAACACAATCCCGTCTAGTCTGCTCTGTCTCTGCATGACAGAATACCTCCTGATTCTTGTGTGGACAGGGACTGCATGAACTCACTCCAGATACGCTGTTCCTGGAATATTTTAACTGATTGATTCCATTTTCCCTAAGATTTGGGAAAGTGCAAATTGTGCCATCATTGTGCCGATGCTTGTTCTTCCATAGCAATTGCATCAAAGAAGTTCACTTTTTTCATCTTACTCAAATTCCAAGATGAGAGACTGGATGCTGTTGGGTCTGTTACAGCATTGAATTCAGACAAGATTTGAGAGAGTGATTGTTGGAAGGCCATATTGCCTGGAAGAGCACTGATGGCCTTGGCCATGGTGCTTTGATAAAATAAGTAGCTATCATCTACACATTTATATCAGTGGTGCAGGGATTTTACTGGTTTCTGTTGCCATAATTTGAAGTGCTGCTTTTGACATCTAAAACACTTTGTTACATGGCCAGTGTGTACCTTGGAAATCTGCCTTTTTCCTTTGCTTGATGGAGAGTTAGTGAAGAGCTGCTTTCGTTTCCCCAAATACATGGGAAAAATACAGACAGTGAGGACTTTGTCATGCTTATTGTCTGCATTCTACTTTTGGAATGTGAAATCAGTTTTGTTGTCAGAAATATGGTGGTGATCAAGGGTTGTGGGATGTATCATTATGCTTGTCAGACATGAAATTAATTTTCTTCCAAGAAAAAGCTGGCATGTTTATCACGGCTTGGTGAAATAGTTTGGGGGGAAATTAATAAGGAAAAATAGTGAGACATATGTGCATTGTTCCTTTGGCAATAAGACACTTTGCATAATGTTGAATGAAGTTTTAAGGCTTCGCTACAATTTAGATAAAAGTTGTTGTGGTATAGTGAGCCAGTGGACTAGGGACTGGGAAACAGAATCCCGCTTAACCCTGAAGCTCAATTGGGTGACATTGGGCCTAACTTAGGTGGGTTACAAATACGTTTGTTATCCTTTGGAGGCCTTACTCAAAGCAGCCACCATATATTGTATCTTGGCTGAAGCTTCTTCTTGCTCAGAAACAAGATTAGCTCTATGTATGTTATGCCAGTAAGAGTAGGATTTATTTTGAGAAAATTTAAACTGAGACTAGCACATAGCAAAAAGCTGACATTAGTGCCCTATTACTGTGTGCTGGTATTCTTGCATGCTGTAAAGTGAAGTAGGTAAGTCTTCCAGATGTTTTCTCACATGAATATTGCCTTCTACCCAGTAACAGAGAAGTTCTTAAATGAGCTCTCCTAGTTCTGAAATTTGGCCTCTGCTCATAAAGCTCAATCCAGCCCTCCCATTTTCCAGTTTCCCTCCACTTCCCTCTTTCCACATTTGCAAATTTACCAAGTTGCAAGGTTAGACAGTTTGGGGGAGAGAAGGAAAAAACCCGTTGACATTAAAGCCCAAAACTGTTTCCTCTGTGACTCATCTAGTAGAAGGAATAAAAATGAATAATTGTTAGGGTTCCTATAATTTTTAGGAACTAGAGAGTTCAAACATACTCAGAAGCAAATCCTCTTGGCTGCCATTTTCCCTCTTCTCTTCCGTCTCCCTTCACCATGCTGCTTGATGAGCCTAGCCAATGATACTGGCATACAAGAGAGCTGGAAGTGGTGGAGGAACTACCACCAAGTTGGAGAATTATTGGAAGAAGCCTGTATTTTTTCTGAGAATTCCTCAAAAATACTATTAAAATTGCCATACCAAGTAAGGATAAGCAGTGCTTGCATACTTCCAATTTGTAGACACTTGAGGATGAACTATTAGAACTTTTATACTGTTTTTACTGCTTAGGTATAAGTACTGCAGTGTTATTACTCTAATCAAATTAGATGGAAAAATATCATCTGCATCTGAGTGGTGGGATGAAGCTAATCCCAAGCACCAATTAGGGTATTCGTGCATAATAACCAAATGTTACCTGAGGCCATTATGTTACTGTTGCTTGGATAAATTCCGGCTTCTGCAGCTTGAGAATGGGATGCTTGTGATGGATGTGCTCTCAGACAGAAGGTGGTTCATTTTTCAGGGATTGTTTGGGCCTCTGCTAAATTAACCCTTATTAATCCCTGACAGTTTTGCTGCTTCTACATTGTTACGCTGGTTGTCTGGTCACATACTGTTTACTGACTGCCTTTTTGGTCAGATATTCCTGGGAGCCTAATGCTGATATGACCAGATAATTGGCTTGCTCCCTATTTAGTACAATTGCCTTTAAAAACCAACATTTCTCCTTAATGTTGTTGCTTTGTTTCAGTGCTCAGGAGATTTCATTTTTAAGCCATGTTCCTTGTTTTACAATAACCATAGTGCATAATTCTGCTCACCATACTTGCCGTAGCAGTAGTGATGAGCCCTAGCTTTGTTCTTGACATTGGAATTAGGGAATGGGTAGGGTGGGATATCATCCTGAGTTTTGTTGTGGTTCTTTAGATGTTTCAAGCATAACATGACAAACAAAAGCCCCAGTCCTTTGCTTGAGTTTGGAGCTGGAGCGACTGTTCCAAATTGTAACTTTGGAAGTGCTTATGGGTTCCCCCAGTCCACTTTCAAACTCCCAAGTGACATTAATTGAGTTTCAGATGCGCAATGTGACTGTCATAACTTTGCATGAGTTGTCATAATACTGAAATTATTCAACCGTTTTCTCCTTTCCATCAAATTCAGGAGTGACTGGTGTCAGTAATGGTCTGGATAAGGACTAATAAACTGAGGGTCAATCCAGACAATTGGTCGTATAGGGTGGTTCCATGAACAAGAGAAATGGTGTTTGGCCTCTTTGGAATAGATTGCATTTCCTTTAAGGATCACACTTGTCACTTGGGAGTGGAATTAATGTATGGCAGCTAGGTTGTTAATGCCATTCAGCAATTTTCAGTTATCAGTCCCTGATTTCTATTTAGTTACAAATCAAAGCACTCAGAAGAGAGCCTTTGCTGTGCTGGTGTCCTGTTTGTGAAATTCCCTCTCTGAAGACACTGGCTGGTTATTTATTTTTGTTCTTGAGTTGTTCTACTGTAGACTTGATAGATTTTGGGGAAAAGTTTTATTTTTCATACTTGCTTTGTTTTTGTTCTCTGAGTTGTATTGACAAGTTTTTTGAGCAGAAAGATGGCATATAAATATTGTAATAAAATTTTATTTTGACTCCCTAGGTGGTGATTACAAAACTAAAGCTGGACAAGGATCGTAAGAAAATATTGGAACGTAAAGCAAAGTCTCGCCAAGTTGGCAAAGAGAAAGGAAAGTACAAGGAGGAAACAATAGAGAAGATGCAAGAGTAAAATGGACTCTTTTGTGAAACCCATTAAAGTTTCAATAAAATCTAACCTGCAAGTGTTCTCATTTTGTATCTTAACATAAGACAGAGACAGCAACAGCATTAGGTAAGAATTGGCCTTCCTCTGCCAGCAGGAATTACGGAGCAAGATATCTAGCAGATTTTCCTTGGCAGGGAATTCAAATTTTACTCAACATCTGTTTTGATCTTGCCTCTAAAAATAGATTTATTCACTGCAGAAAATGTTGAATGGATAGTCATGCCTGAATCATATTTCTCATTAAGAACATCTGAAACAGTCAAATAGCTGTGGTCACATGCAAGCTCTAAGTCCAATTAAATGCAAAAATGGATTATTTTAAAAAGATTACAGCTTACCAGTACAATAAAAAAAGCAGGGACACTCATGCGGAGTCCAATGGTTCAGTTTAGGGAGAAGCTAATAAATTACAGGCTTTCTGGCCTAGCAGCAATTCTGAATTAAATGGTGTCTATTAGAGTTATTACGCATATGGAAAAGCTGGTCTTATTGAGGAAGGGATTTGCATGCTTGAGACAGATTATAATAGGTATTTAGTTATATTGTTACCTTTAAAAATCATTTGTCAGTAGGCCTGGCCCTGGAGGGTGTAAAGAAGGCTTATAACAAAGGTTCTCAAGTAAAAACAACGGTTGCATGGAACCTCTTGGTTAAACAGCAGGAAACAATGGGGAGGAATAAATTGATAGTTTTCATAACAATGAGAAGCAGTGTGATCCCCCACTTTATACATTATTCATATATGATTGGAGTTTGTGTTGAGCTGTAAGTTTTGGGAGAATACCAAGTGATTCAGGATATAAACAACTTTCCAGCCAGAGTGAATGGGCAGCAAAATGGCAGATGACATTAGGTATAAGCAAGCATAAACTGACACAAACTGGAACAACAACAGCAAAACCACAACCCTTTCACTTACATGTTGAAGGCTCTACTAGCTGCAGTTAGCTAGAGAATTATCTTGGTCGAGGTGGATAGCTCAGTGAAAACCTTGTAGCAACACACATGATAGAAGGTTCAGGGGGTGTCAGAGGAGAATTCCACGCATGCAATCCAATTGGTGCCTTTTGTTCACAGAAGGGCCTTTGAGCTGGTAACCAGACATTGGAGATTCTATTACCGTTATTTGCACTGCCTAAATATATTCTAAAACTGGGGAAAGTGAAACCAAAATGATGCACCTGGACAAGTAAGCTAAATACTTTAGTTTTTTAATTGAGGGGTGAGGATTGCATCATTTTGTAAATTGGACATAGTAGGGCAAAAATTGATAAACTGTCCTACTAACTAAAATCCATGGTGGCCCAATGAAATAAATTGCAAATTGAGGCAAACCCTAAGAATGAAAATCAACTTCTTGGGAGTTATGTTTAGCCTGGAGAAGAGACTTGGAGATGCTATGATGATAGCCATATTCACATATCTAAAGGGCTGTCACAAGTTTGAATGGATTCAAATTAGAAGAAAGGAGATTCTGACTAAGCCTTAAGCTAAGCTTAAGCTATTTGACCGTGGAACGCACTCGGAAGGTGGTGGATTCCTCTTTTTAAACAGGTTGGCCATCTGTCAGGGATTCTTTGCTTGTGATTCCTGCACTGCAGGGGGTTTGAGTAGATTACTCTTGGGATCCCTTTCGACTCAACAATTCTGAGATTCCTTTAAAAGCAGTAGGTCTTCCGCGCAGATTTGCTTAGAGTGATAGTGTTAAAACTTGAGCGACCTTGCAACGAACGAAGTGGCGCTAGGCATGGGTGATAACAAGGCACAGCATTGGGGAAAGAGGGAGGCAAAGCGGTTTGCTGAGGCTGTGCACGCCCCCGCCCACGTGTGGGAGGCGACGCAGAATAAGGACACGGGCGGGCGCAGTTCCGAAGTGAACGTGGCTCGTAGGGAGAGAGCGTAGGGTGGGGGGAGCTTCCACGGGCATAGCAAGCCTCCGAGAGAGCGCATGCGCAACTGCCCCTCGCATCCGGATTCGCTCGCTGCCCAAAGTGGGCGGGGAAAAGGAGGGAGAGCCTCCTCACGTGCGCCGTCCCCTCACGCTGCGGGAGCCTCCGATTGGCTGGTGCTCCCGGGAGGGGGCGGGACTTGCGAGGTGGCGTAGAAATCGGCCATAGAGGAGGCGGCGGCGGAGGCCGGAGCTCCGTAGTCGGCGGAGGGAGGGAGCGAGCAAGAGCCCGACCATGGCGTACGGCGGCCTCGCGGTGCCCATCACCGTCATGAGCGTGTTCTGGGCGGTGGTCGGCGGCGTCGTGCCGTGGTTTGTGCCCAAGGGGCCTAACCGGGGGTAAGTGCCCGGAGGCTTCGTGAGGGGACGGGACGTTCTCGGCAAGGGAGTCCGGTGGCGGGCGGCCCTTTTCCAGGAGGCCTGGCTGCCCCAACCGGCCGGCCGTGGGAGCTTGAAGTGCTCTGGCTACGCCTCCGTCTGCCTAATAGCCATTTTCCTGGCCTGGGAGGGGAGCAAACGCGGTTTTTTCGCAGTTCGCATTTTTCCACGGCCTGTTGTTCAACGTTCTCGGAGGATGCGGCGCAGTGAGCAACTGCCGTCGCGCAACCCCAGTTGCGGCCTTCCTTTCTTACTCCCTTGTGCCTCCTCTTCCTCTTCCTTTTCCCCCCTTTTCTCTCCCACCTCCACCCCGCTTCCCGTAGCAGCCTCGGCCCTGCCAGCCGTTCTAGGAGCTTCTGTGCGGCACTGGCACTTTGTGAGTGGCAGGTGTCAATTCAGAAGTAGCTACACCTGCGAAGCGGCTGGAGTTCCTTTGGGATTTCCCAGCGTCGACGCCCTTTTGTTTTAGTATCCATCCCTTGCTAAGTTAACCTGTTTCAAATGGAGCAGCCCCCGAGTCAAATGCACTGATTTGCGTTATCTCTTGAAACGAAATATTGTTTGAGATATTCTGGGAATAGCTGCTTTGTAAAAGAGGGGTCAGATGTCACAGTCTTGTGACAATTTATCTTTTCCGTCCGCTGTGTGTAACTCTTTCCCCTAATTCGGACTATGAGGTGGATAAACTAGTTCCGTTTGTAATTAATCCATTAGCCAAACTGCTGAATTCCTAACTGCATTCTGGTTGTATATCCTAGAGGTTTTCTTTGTGATTTGAAATAAGATTTTCCAATTGAACCACATTTTCCTCTCTGATAACTTCCTCTTCCAGTGCCATAGAGGATTTTCTTTCTTTCTACATTTCCATTACTGGTGCTAAATGTCCAGCTAGGATTACCAGCAACAGTACTAGTTTATTTCTTTGAAATGTATAGTTTTTCAGCAAAAACCTACAAAGCAGTGAATGATAACATATGGGGTGGGGAGGCAGTTAGACATAAGAGAGAGCAGCACAATAACACACAATTAGCAGTAGGTGTCTTGACATCTAAGTTGCATTATAAGTCGGGTTTAAGAAGTGGGCCTGAACAGTGTTTGTGTTTCTGGCATAAGCCATGATTGATGCTAAGATTGAAATTAGCTTCCATAGGTAGAGATTGTCACATTTCCCTTTCTAAACAGGAAAAATCTATTTTGTGGCCTGCATTTCTGAAAACACTTTCCCACTCAATGTTCCCAGCTTTACGACATTTATTGAGGCAGGGGGATTCCCCCCCCCATACTTAACAAACTTGAAATTATTTTTTTCACTGCATTCTCTTTGTCTTGAATTAGTGATTCAACCCTATAAGGAAATGTGAGCAGAACTATGCATCTCAGCTCAGTGTTGCATTTTATGATGCATTTAAGGTGTTGGTTAGATACACCAGAGTAAAAAGTCTTCCCTTTTAATACACATCCCATGTTCACTACCCAGACAGGAGGCCTAGGCAGTAGTATCCAAGCATCCAACTTGTGATATCTATTTTGAATTTATATTTATTCATGCAAAGGTTTCATCTCCTGTCCTGATTTGAAGATGAACAGCTACTTCTCTTAGTGGTCTGTATTGTTTTTAGCATTGGTACTAACAGCTTTTTACTTTGCAAACAGGATGCTCTAAATCCTTGGTGGGTCAGAATCTAGCACTGGTGGGTTGAGGACAGAACAACAGACTTGGATGCAAATATTTTGATAGATGGTGCTTTAGGATCATATTTATTAAAATATTTATGGTCTGTTTTATATGCATTGATCTCAGGGCAGGATACACATTGCATTTAAAACAATCATTCAGTTATATAGGTTCAAAATGTGTTGCTTAAAATAGGAGAGAGGAAAAAATTAAACCTGAGTTTCTTATGGTGCTCATTAATCTTACATGATACTGAATTTCACAACTGGGATCATGGAGTAAGCAGAACCTTGAGAACTGATTCTAAACTATTATATGTGTTATCTGAAACTACAGCTGTGGGGTAGCTTTAATTTACTGCAAGTACTGTAATGACCAAGAGACTTGAGTTGTGAACCTAGAAATCACTAGTTCAAGTATTACCTTGAACTTACTAGATGGCACCTAGCAATCTACTGTCTCTCAGTCCCTCCCACTCCCCCATCGAATGTAGGCAGAGTCCTGACCTACCTGACATGGTGGTTGTGAGGATTCCTGATATGAAATTAATCTTGCTATGTATTAAGCACCTTAGAATGTTCAAGTATTATTATCGATATTGCAGTTGATTTACAATGAATCATCCTCAGTCTGCATGTGTTAAAAATTGAGAAACTATTCAGCTGTGTTTTTCTTTTGTCCAAAGAAAGTCTGTAAACATTGCTTCCATTTTGTCAACCATTTCTTTCTCCCCCCTCTTTCTACAGTGTTATTAACACAATGTTGGTGACATGTGCTATCTGCTGCTACCTCTTGTAAGTATCCATTTTTCTCCTTTCAGTCCAGATGTAGCCAAATCTTTGATAGCACAAACCTACAATGCCTTTTTTATTTTAGTAACCTGGCTGGGTGTCTGATGTGATTGGCTGATTTGCAAAAATATGAACATACTATGTAGGATAAAGAACTTTATATAGTTCTCTGATGTAAATCAATTGTTAGTCCTTAACCAGGGTATCATAAATGATGGGAACATTAAGTTTTCTATAATAGAGTTGACTGTACATGAGTCTTTTGGGATGCATAAATTGAAGTCTATCACCCTTCTGATTTATGTGCTGTTTAATACTTAATAGTTGTGCTTCCTCCTTTTCTAGGAAATGTGTTTAAACCATTTCTGCTTCCTGTATTTCTGCTTTAAAATGACTTTTCAGAGTATTGCTAAAATAGTAAACCATAACAAAATTTTCAGCCTAGTTTTACCAGCTAACAGGCTCCTAGTTCAACAATGCAGCTTATCCACATGGAAGTAAACTGATCTTCTGTACTAACAGGAAGCTAGTCAGCTAGAATACCATTGTGTTGTGCTAGTTTAATCTGAAGAATTTGCCTCTGCTTTTGCTTACACAAAGTCTAGATTGATCATCTTGCAGTGTTTACAGTCAGCATGCTTCCATCAAGAACTGCCTTGCTTTAGCTAGACTACCCTGGGGTATAGGCCTGTTTGTGCTTGGTTTAGTGCTAGGGCAAGCAAGTTTTGTGCAAGTACATCCTGCTTGTTTATGGTTCAACAAACCCAAAGACTCATGGATATGAAGCTGTGACCTGGCTAACTTAAAAATGCATCACACCAGGATGTCTTTGTTTTTCCTTTGCTTTTATTCAAAGCACAAATATAGATGCATGTAGGCAGTAAAAACCTAAGGTTAGTCACTTACAGGCATGGACGTTTTCTCTTTTTTTGCTAAGCAGGTAGATCAGAAAGCTGTTTTATCCCAAAATTCCTTGCTATCATTAAACATCCTGCCAAATACATGACTTTGACAATACTTTCTGCATGGACATCCAGCCATAAAGAGTTCTAGAAAGCAGTTGTCGTGGTGGTATGTTGTCTGGGAAAGAAGGAAGAAGGGGTTGCTGCTAAACCAGGAAAAAGGTGGGTAAACACATAGACCTGGTGTCAGCACTCAATATAGTGAAGCATTTGCTGGGGCCTAAGCCACCACAGCAAGGCTGTTGCTTTGCTTTGCCCTCCCCCTCCTCAGCTCCTCCTACCACCTGGGCCTCGGGCAGCAGTGATTCCACAGTGGAGAACCTCTCCTTCTGCTTGTTAACTTGTTGTGATCTGGTTTGCCGGGTGGCTTTGGCAGCAGCCATGACACTATAGTAGACTACAGTAGAGCTTGTAGAACTGTATTAGAGCTTGCCTCCTGGCCTATTACAGAGCCAGTGCTATTGCCATGGGAGTGAGTTGCTCATGGAGAGGAGCTGGTGGCTACCCCTTAACCCTGTGCTCTCAAGGAAACTTGCCTGGCAGTGCCAGGTGAGTGTAAGCTGGCAGCTGCAGCACGTCTGCCACCTGGGGTCCCAAGTGACAGCACATAAGCCTCCCTAAGACCACCAGCCCAAAAAAGTGGAGCTAGGATTCAGTACATAGCAAATACAGCAGTCAGAACTAGCTACGGGGTACAACTGTGTAAGTGATACTAACATTTCAGAATACCTGACTCAGTATCATGAGACTTCCAACATCTTAACCCACACGAGAGCTTCCTGTGTTGTTGGGATCAAGGGCTGAGTGCTGACCTTGCAGTACAGAAGCTATACAGTTCCTAGATCCCTGGGAAGAATAATATTTATTTATTCATTCATACATACATACATACATACCCCGCCCATCTGGCTGGGTTTCCCCAGCCACTCTGGTTGGCTTCCAACAGAATATTAAAAACATGATAAAACATCAATCATTAAAAACTTCCATAAACAGGGCTGCCTTCAGATGTCTTCTAAAAGTCAGATAGTTAGTTACTTGACATGTGATGGGAGGGCATTCCACAGGGCGGGTGCCACTTCCGAGAAGGTAGTGTTGTACCACTCTGAGGAATGTAGCTCTGAGGTGACTAGAGGTCTCCTAACAGCTCCCTGCACCCTTAACAAACTAGTTTCCAGTACAGTGGTACCTCGGTTTACGACCAGTCCAGTTTATGAATTTTTCGGTTTACGAACTCCGCAAACCCGGAAAGAGTGTCCTGGTTTGCGAACTTTACCTTCGTCTATGACCAGAATCCGAAAGGTGGAAGGGCACCGGCGGCAGGAGGCCTCATTGGGGAAAGTGCGATTCAGTTTACAACCGGTTTCAGTTTACGACTGAACGGATTAACGTAAACCAAGGTACCACTGAACAGTGCCTTGGAAGTGCAGGCGGCGCCTAAGTGTCATGGTGCACAGGGCTTTTTGCAATACTCCCTTTGTGTAAATAGGGTCATCTTTACAAAAAAAAAAAAAAAAAAAGAATCCAGGTCTACAAAGCTACAATATAGTACCTGTAGCTCTATGGAACTAGTTATTTCTTTTCTTTTTAAAAACTGTTTATAGGATTAAGGTGAAAAGTAAGAGGTTTGAGGAAAAAACGAGATGGGATGGAGATAAGGAGTCATGGGAGGAACACTGAGATCCTTTTGAGCGAATTCCTTTTTAAAATCTTTTTCTCCCCCACCCATCCGTGTGTTTTCTTTATGAATCTGATACCAGCTAAATCAATACCACTATGTATGTGGTGGGAACAGCTTGGTGCTGATATATAGCTTCAGGGTAATTTTCCACAGTTGTGAAAACATACGAGCGCTGTCCATTGCAGTCCAGTTGCACTTCCATGGCTTGGTACAAATTTATCATAGGCTTTGAAAAACAGTGTCTGCATTCACAACACCAAGTAAGAAAATAGCATCTTGCAATGTGGGGAATGATTACAGCTGGACTTCCATGGGAGTGGCTTTGGGCTTAGTTTGAATTTTCACAGAGACCCACTTATGAGTAAGCACTGCTGCTTGCTGAGAGGTGACCATGCTGCATACACTTTCAAGGAATAAAAATAAAAACCACTAGAATGCCTATATTGCACAAATCTAATTGAAAAAACACATAAACATAATAGGCTGTATAATAACAATTGTAAAGTTATTTAACTACTTTTCAAAATTAGATACAGTTTCTCATAATGTCAAAATCAACATCGTGACATAACATACTACAATGTAGCTTATTCAGTTGACCACCGAGTCCCCAGAGTTTTTTTTACACTTTCAAGGAAACAATGACTAGCTCTGTCTTCCTCCTCCTTGGAACCTAAACTAGATTAAATGCTACTATAACCGCCTTCAATAGCCACCATGGGCTACATATGTGAATGGCAGTACAACAAATGAATCTTGTCATCTGACATTCCAAACATAACTTCTTCTTGTTTTTAAAATAGTACTGCACTGCTCAAACAAACCCTGTATCAGCCAATATATGTTTTGATTCAATAAGAAGTGTAGGGCGAGGACATAAATGGGTCCTGGTCAACCGTTTTAATTATCTTCTGTAAATTTAAAAATTATAGCATGCAATGATGCAGGAATTCTGTAGGTTAACACCAAATGCTAATCCTTATTTTCAAGGGAGATTTAGAATGCAATTATGTTAACTGATTTTCTCCCCCAAATAATTATGTGTGGCTACTGTTCTACTATTTTGGAACAGGTGGGAAGCGTGGCATCCAAAATCAATGGTAATTGTGAACGGCAGTGCTTTTGGCAACACTGAAATGTTACTAATGTAGCATATGCATTTTGCATATGTCTTCGTTGCCACTGTTGTAATAGTTTTTTTCATTACATATCCTTCATATGTATTGATGGGCAAAATGTTTTATGGCAGTCTTGGCAAAGAGCACAACTTTGTAGTTCTTTCATTTGTCAGTTCTTGGGACTTCCACCCGTCAAAGATAAAACAAAGTCTGAATCTGGGTGCTGAACATTAAGGCTGCCTTGTAATTTCTGTCTTGAGTAATTTTCCGGCAAGGTTGCTTTTGAAAATGAAACTGCATTCACCTTGTACCTAGTAGCACAGCTCTAGGTAGGTAAATTCTGTATTCAGAGTGCTTGTAACTTGTTTGCTTTCATAATGTATACAGTGGTACCTCGGGTTACATACGCTTCAGGTTACAGACGCTTCAAGCTACAGACTCTGCTAACCCAGAAATAATACCTTGGGTTAAGAACTTTGCTTCAGGATGAGAACACAAATCGTCCTCCGGCAGCAGTGGGAGGCCCCATTAGGTAAAGTGGTGCTTCAGGTTAAGAACAGTTTCAGGTTAAGAACGGACCTCCGGAACGAATTAAGTACCGTATTTTTTGCCCCATAGGGCGCACCAGCCCATAGGGCACACCTAGGTTTTTTTTGGGGGGGGAATAAAGAAAAAAACTTTTATTCCCCCCCCAGGCGCAGCCCAAGCTTCCCCCAACCCCAGCCCCCAGAATAGGCTGCTATCCGCAAGCCTTGGGAGCCCTGCGGGAACTTCCAGGGCTCCCCGGGCTTCGGCCAGCAAGCTGTTATCCGCAAGCCTAGGGAGCCCCGCGGGAACTCCTGCGGGCTCCCCAGCCTTGCGGATAGCTTCCTGAAGCCTGGAGAGCGAGAGGGGTTGGTGCGCACCGACCCCTCTCACTTTCTAAGCTTCAGCGAAAGCCTGCATTTGCCCCATAGGACGCACACACATTTTCCCTTCATTTTTGGAGGGGGAAAAGTGTGTCCTATAGGGCGAAAAATACGGTACTTAACCTGAGGTACCACTGTACTAGAAATGGGATGCAAAATCTGTATCCCCTTTGGATGTGGTTGGACTACAACTCCCATTGTCCCTGACAGCTTGTTGGGGCTGCTGAGAGCTGGAGTCCAGCAACATCTGGAGAGCCATATGTTAACTACTACTGTACTAGATAATGGTGAGGATACTAGTGGAAAATATTGTAATGGGCTTACCTGAAATTTGCAGGAATCAGTACTACTGTGGCCCGAAACTGCCCTATGATTTGCTGCACAAAACATCCCTTTTTGGTTTAGGCGTGACTAACTTGCATGCTGGGGAGTGTCTTAACCTCCACCAGGAAAGAAGCTGTGGCTAAGGTTTGTGGGAGCTCCATGAATAATCTGGGAACAGGATAGATTGCCTCTTGGTAACATGATAGTTTACATATAGTAGCTGTACAGATTGCCCTGTTCTGTGTTTGTTTTCTGCTGTTATAGTACCTTATTTTCTGATTTTCAAAATGTGGGCCAATTTGGGTTGTGTCGAACTAAGTTGTACTCAGTGTGGACTCATTCAAATTAATGAACCTAAGTTAGTCATGCCTATTAACTTCAGTTGGTCCACTCTGAGTAAGACTAGCATTTGATACAACCCTTTGTAATAACTTATCAAAAATAAATCTGATTATCATTTGAAAAGGTCAAATATCAGGCACCACAAGGGGAGTATATTTCAACCTATGGCATCCTGATAAACCTATAGGAGCGTATGTGTTCTTTCTGTTTTCAAAATGTCTACTTTCAGGGAACCCTTTTCACATTGACATGCCTGTCACAGAACCTCGTGTGTAACTGAGAATACTTTCCATACTCCGTTGGAGCAGGAAACTAACTGGCCGTGCTTTTTTGTCTTTTCTGTTACCGCTTGAGAACTGAGCACATGCCATAGAATGCCTTCATAACTGTTTGTGGCTGTACACTGTAGAGGAAGATTGGTAACAGCAGAGAAACTGCCTTTCAGAAAATCTTCTGCCCTTTGTTGATTGCTTCTGAAGAACCCCATGGGTTCTCTGGGACACAGTGTGAAAAGTGCTGACCTATAGCACGCTCTAAGCAGAGCAAACAGTAAGCAAACAAGCAAAGATGTATGCTGGTTATATAAAGAGAAAGAGACAGTGTATAATATACACACTGCAACCTAACTATTTGATATGGGTTAAGGTTCCTTCTGGTCACAAATATGTCAGTTGGGACTCCAAACATGAGTAATAATATCTGTAGAGTAATGGGCGGATAGCTCAGTTGGTTAGAGTGTGGTGCTCATAATGCCAAGGTTGCAGGTTCAAACCCTGTATAGGACAGCTGCAGTATTCCTGCATTGCAGAGGGTTAGACTAGATGGTCCTCAGGATCCCTTCCAACTCTACAATTCTGTGATTACATGATTTCAAGGGAAACTACTGGGATCAAAGAGGATGTCATCCTATATCTGTAGCAATCCATGATGAAAATGCTAGATTTTGCCAGGAGTCCTGTTAGTAATCAGTGTTGAAAGTGTGCATTCATTTTGCTGTGGCTGTTTAATCTGTAAAATTAAGAGCAGTACTGAAATTTGACCAATGAACTCTGACTAGGATTAATCCTGTATTGCTTGTCTCTGTCTGCTATGGCTTTTCCTTCCCTCTCCCAGCTGACCTGCGTTTCATTCTCTGGTCGAAGCATCCAGGTTTGTGTGGAATTTTCCATGACTGCCTAAGCACTCTGCATCTGTAGCAGCTCACATTACAAAGCCGCTTTGCTCTTCCTCCTCCTCCTATAGCATTCTAGAATTAGCAGTTAGATGTGCCTGTGTGTTCACAAAATGTTTTGTGCACTGAACATTTAGCTACACAGTAACGTTGTACAAATTCTTAAGCCCTTTCTTATTTGCCGTTGTTAACATACCAAATATGTAACCCAGAAATAAATGTGTTGCAGTTTTCTAAGTGTTTTCCGTGCAACAAAATGTATTGTGTCCTACTGGGGCATTGAGTCCTCCTGCTTCGCTAATATGGTCACTGCTCTGAGAAGTATGCATTTTGTTCTATAGCCATTGCTAGTAGCTTCACAAACTCTTAAAAGACATTCTGTGTTAGGTTGTCATAAAAGATACATGGGTAGAAGACTTAAGCTTTTATAAGTATAACATTGATGCAGAAATCCCCTGACGCTTGTCTCCTGCACCTAATGTATGTCCACTAGCAATGTCAATGTCTAAACAAGACACACCAACCCTGTGAAACTACAATTAGAGCAAGAGAAATGATGGGTCTGACAAATAGGGCTGCCGAGTGACTGTATTTTTAAGTTGCCCTTTAATATTGGAAGAAACCAGTCAGACCTGCAACAAAATGTTACCCTTTGGAGTGTTCATGTTCAGTCAGTCGTGCCTTTCTCCATACTTAATTCCATTACTCCTCACATCCAGTTTTCCAATTCCCTCTTGTCATTCAGCATTCTGTGTTCAGCATGCTCTGTTCTTAATAGGTTGTTTTACCAGGTTGCAAACCTTCTGGTTTATCCAGGCCTGCTCATATGCCCCTTTTATGTGTGGAAGGTGCCTTTGGCTACATAAACAGCACTCACCTCTGAACATGAGAACTAGAGGGAACCAGTAGGTCCCGGCATCAAAATGTGGAGTGCTTGTTTAAGGTTCAAGTCTTTCCACTCCATCCCGTCCCTCCCCCTGGCTTTCTGTCTTGTCTCCCCCAAACAGTCAGTCAGCATTCTTTGCCCACAAAGCTGTCCTCATTGGACTGGTTTTTCTTCCTCAAGGTGTAGTGCACAGCCCCAGCTACATAGAAATCTTGGATGTCTCCTTTGATTTCTATGAGTAGCTTTCTGTTCCATCACTGGGAAAATTTAAAAAAAACAACTTCTCAGAGTGATCCTGGAAATTGCCTATCTAGACAAAGAGGTGGTTCTATCCCTTTTATGTTTTTACATTGCTGACTGTACACTACCACAGTATTTTATGAAGGGGTGGTATAGAAATAATCTTCAGGGGTACCCCTAATTTGCTGATACCTCCCACTTATTGTGGGTAGTGTGGTTCTGGTTGCATAAGTGTGAGCACTACCAGACTTGAAATCATAATTCGTATGTAGATCAGCCTTCCTCCATTTGTTTTCTTTATTACAGTTCTCATCGTTCCTGACCATTGGCCATGCTGGCTGGGGCTGATGGGAGTTGCAAAACATATGGAGGAGCCCTAGGTTGGGGGAGGCTGATAGAAATGATGCTGGTACATATTGAACTTCCTGGGTGATGGCACTTTTTTAAACAGTGAAAATGGAAGAGAAGCTGCCTAGTTAAAACATGAGAATTACTTGAAATGAAGTAGGGCAATACACTTTGATTTATGGGCAGTTGCTCAAACTTTTATGGGTATCTTATTTTCAAAGTTTAATTTTGGTAACATTTTGTTTGGACACTAGTTTTAAGTAACTGTTGCCATTCTATCTCTTCCTTGGCTATCCTGATAAATTTTAGTCATTCTGTTAATAGTCTGCTTTTGTCTTGCAGCTGGCTGATTGCAATCCTGGCTCAGCTGAACCCTCTCTTTGGACCACAGTTAAAAAGTGAAGTAATTACATATCTAAGGTACCACTGGCCTTAACCGATGTGCTCTTCTACTGCAGTTTGTGGACTGGGTAAATATTGCCACTTTTAAAATTATTTATTACATTTACATCCCACTTTTCCTCCAAGGAGTTCAAGTTGGTGGACATGGTTCACCACCTCCCATTTTATCTTCACAGCAACCCTGTAAGGGTTACAGTGAGCATTTTCTTTTAAACCCATCCAGATGGGCAGGGTACAAGTAATAAATTATTTTTATTATTTTTATTTTTATTATTTTATTTTATCGCACAACATGCAGAAAAAGCCATGGCATTTTATTGAGTTGAGGATAGTTATCTCCCAAGAAGAAACCAACTTCCTTTGTTGCAGAGATTGCAGCAATAGAACTTGTTGATCTTGTCACAATTTCATGTGTGATTGTTATAAATGCTAGTGCCCCTTTGACCCCTATCTCAATGATTGCAGTGCATTGGATTATTTAGTACAAATGTTTACATAACCAGTGGAATTGGTACTTCAACTCCCAGCACAATTTCCATTCTTTCTCTATTGCCATTTTCTCTTTAATGAAAACTTGGACTCCCATGGTTTTGGCTCATGCTGCAAGTTTTTTCTCCATGCCATATTCTGTGTCTGTTGCAGAGCTACAAAAATGCAAATTCCAGTTTCTGTTTATGGGTTTCTAGAAAGAGAGCTGTGTTAGTCTCTTGCATCAAAAGAAGGGAGAGGCTTATAGCATTTCATTATGGCATAAAGTTTGGTGGACTTCTGCATCTGATGAAGTGGACTGTGGTCCATAAGAGCTTATGCCTCAACAAATATGATGGTCTTTAAGGTGGAGTAGCCAATGTGGTGCCCTTCAGTTTTTGTTCAAAAATAAAAGAATTGTCTGCTTGCATGGGAGTGAGAAGCAATTGTTCCTATGCAAGCAAACAAATGACGCTGGCTCCCTTTTCTTCCTGCCTATTGCTTTCCTATTCCTGGAGTCAAAAAGCTCTAAGGGGCACAAATCAATTATCCAGTGTTTATTCTGTCTACTTATTTCATATTGAACAAAATAGCTGTGCCCCCAAACTTCCTGTATGAGGAATGTGTTGTATAAGGGGGGGGGGGTATACCATTCTCTCTGCTTTAGTTCAGTGGTTGAACATTGCTGTTGCAATGTTGGCTAAGGCCTGACAGGGCTGTGGGTTGTTTTTGTAAGTCTTCGTCTCTCAATGCACCAAGAAGTTTGCCATGCAAACAGTTACAGCAGGAAGCAACTTCAGGAATGTGGATTCTGTAATGGTGAAACTCAATAGTTCAAAAGGGTTCTACCTGCTGTTTTATCTTGCAGCTCTGATTCACCTTAATAACTATAATTTCCTCGTTTTGAAAAAGCTGAATAGCAGAGGACAACTGGTGGCTGATGTTATGGTTTAATTGTCTGCAGTTAAGCTTCCTTGAAACAAAGCTGTAGTGTTTTCAGATCAGGGTTGTAATGAATTGGGATAGTGACAGTGGGATAGTGACAGCCGCAGTGAGCATAGGGAGCCTGGTTTCCCTTTTTTTAGCAACTCATACAAGTTGGCAGTAGTCTTGTATTTTACAAAGAAAGGCCTCTTGCAACACAGCAGTGAACCTGGCTGTATTTGCTTGTAATAGTGCAGTGCATCCTGCCAAGTAACAACTTGACTTGAAAATTAAATTGCTGGTATATCAATAACTAAGGAATTGGAATTAACTTGAAAGTGGTGGCAAAATTTAGCCTTGTTGCTCAAAGGTGATATTCTGGCACTAGGTACTTGGTTTCTGCTCTTATTTTTTTCTGATACGGCTAATACCAGTGGACTCTAGCTGACAGTTTGTATTGACTTATTACTGCATTTTGCACAATTGGTTCACGTTTTAGTGAGTAGAGTCTGGAAAGTAAGCCTTTCAAGATCCAAATGGATCTTCAACTATTAGTGTGAAATTTTCTTTGCAGCAACTGTGATGCTTAGTATAATAACACCTCCCTGCAAGAATTTAACTAATAGCTGAATTAAAAATGCCACTGAAAGAAACTAAACTGCTTTTTTGCTTTGCAGGATATGAAGAGATTTTCTTTATGTAAAGCCCTGTTGATCCAGATGCCTCCTAACGTACTTTGAATCCGACCAAGTCTGCTCAATGCCTTACTGTCTGTTCTATTACAAGAAATGTTTGCCTAATCTTGTTGTTTTTTCACCTATGAAAGTGCCTAATAGATACCTATATTTCTACTCAGTACAATGTTGTGCTTGAATTTCAAGTATTACAAATAATACTCCATCCCTCTTCTCTGCACTGACAGTGGCTAGATGGAATTGAGAATTGCCTCTGAGCATTTATTTGCCTTACCAATTTTTATACTAGACTGTCTACTGATCCAGTTTTACAAGCACAGTCTGAATGCTGTGTCTGATAACTTTAAGAAATATGATTGTGTCCTCAAATCTGAAATAAAATTCTTTTCTTCTTAATGTGGTCTTCTGGCTTTCTTTAGAACACGTTGTTCTTGCATAAGCATATTCAGCACTTTTATAACATCTGAAAAGTTAGGGACTTAATGATTGGTTGCATGCCTGTGTGGAACAGTTCAGTTGCTTCATTGAAGTGTTGCCCCACCTTTCATGAAGTGTGTATGCCGTGAGAAATACCCACTATGAGAACTTGGATACTTTCATAGTGTTTGAATGGAACTGCAGTACAAATAGTGTCATTGTTCCTTAAGCCATATTAAGTTCAGGATAGAATTTACAAATGTTTATGAAATAATGAAGTGACTGGGTAACCCGCATATAATTTGCTTCATCAGCTGGTTTGCTTAGAAGCATATATTAGGAATGAATATGGTTACAAAGCACCTTTTGTGATGTTTTGTGCATGGCAGATTTCTAAAGTGATCATGCAAATGTTGTATTGTGGGAATAATACTTGGGAGTGGCTGTGCTTTTGAATGTGCTTGTGAACGCAATTCTGAACACATGCATGCTCATGGCTGGCAGCTGAATGTTTAAAGAGACTCATTGCAGAACGTTGCTTGAGCTGACAAAGATGTGAAAGTCCTAGCTGGGGGGTGTTTGGAATTAGGAAGGCTTGTTTGTGCACAAGTCAGCAAGTAATCCATATGTAAACAAGTTATTAGACTGCTGTAAGGTCCTCTTCAAAAATAGCACTGCGGGAAAGTTATACGGATGACTGAATGTGAGATTACTAAGCAGTGAGGTATGGTTTTGTAACAAGCTCAAATCCTTGCAGTGGACACATAGCCACAGTTAGCACTGGAAAATAGGGAAAGGGAGCTAATAAACCTTTGCCGCTATGAGTGACATCCAGTTGTGGCATCCTGCTTGTGCAACAGACTTCCATGTGCACAAAGGGGCATTTTTCTTTTCCTAAAGGTAAAGGGCCCCCCGATGGTTAAGTCCAGTCGCAAACGACTCTGGGGTTGCGGCGCTCATCTCGCTTTATTGGCCGAGGGAGCCGGTGTACCTGGTCATGTGGTGCTTTCTAATTTCATGTGGTGCATGACTAAGCTGCTTTCTGGTGAACCAGAGCAGCGCATGGAAACACAATTTACCTTCCCACCAGAGCGGTACCTATTTATCTACTTGCACTTTGACGTGCTTTCAAACTGCTAGGTTGACATGAGCAGGGACCGAGCAATGGGAGCTCACCCCATCGTGGGGATTCAAACCGCCAACCTTCTGATCAGCAAACCCTAGGCTCTGTGGTTTAACCCACAGTGCCACCCGCATCCCTTCCCTAAAGGTAAAGGTACCCCTGCCCGTACGGGCCAGTCTTGACAGACTCTAGGGTTGTGCGCCCATCTCAAGAGGCCAGGGGCCAGCGCTGTCCGGAGACACTTCCGGGTCACGTGGCCAGCGTGACATCGCTGCTCTGGCGAGCCAGAGCCGCACACGGAAACGCCATTTACCTTCCCGCTAGTAAGCGGTCCCTATTTATCTACTTGCACCCGGGAGTGCTTTCGAACTGCTAGGTTGGCAGGCGCTGGGACCGAACAACGGGAGCGCACCCCGCCGTGGGGATTCAAACCGCTGACCTTTCGATCGGCAAGCCCTAGGCACTGAGGCTTTTACCCACAGCGTCATCCGCATCCCTCCTCCCTTCCCTACAGCCCCCATAAATCTGTTTGGAGGGTATAGGGAACTGCAGGGGCCAGGAGGCAGTGGAGGAAGGGAAAGTCCTGTTGCATCCACTAGCACAATGTTGCAACTCACCTTACAAAGTTGTGTTTGCAAAAGAGCAAGCAATGAGAAAGAAGCACCAAACCCAAAGCCTGGTGGTGATTTCCACAGAGGCACAGCTCTTAATGCCTTCCTATGAGGAGCATCATCATGACACTAGAAGCACTTGCAAAGTTAAGCACTGGGGAGGAATGCTCATTTTTGCTCTGCAGTATCTTCAGTTGTGTACCTTTAGAACAAAAAAATCACTTGAATCTATTATAAATTATCGCTGTATATTGAGGCCTGCAGACGATGGTTTCCACCAGTGATGATGGGAACTGTAGTCCATAAATACCTGGAGGACCACAGGTAACCTATCCCTGCCATAGCAAATGCTCGGCCGAAACTAGCAGCTGCCACAGCCGTGCCTCTCTCGTGCTCGCCGCCGCCGCCGCCGCCACTCCGAGCTGAGAACAGAACGTTCTCTTCCTTCAATCCTCCCCCGCCCTTCTAACTTGAAGCGGTCACGTGAGAAGGGAAAACAGTTTCTGCGGCCGCTGATTGGCTCTCGGCTCCTCGTTCTCTGATTGGTGGCCTTGGCTTCCTCACTTTCTGCCTTCTCCTGGCTTTGCTTTTCCCTTCCCCTCCCCCGGTTTTTTTTTTTTTTTTTAATAAAAAGCCCACGTGATGGGGGCGAGTCACGCGATTTCCGGGAACCCGTCAGGAAGGGACATAAACAAAACAAACCCCAGAGCGGCATGGAGGGGCCGGGCCAGGGCTGGAGCCTCAGCAGAAGTGGGGGCCCCCACTGAGACACCCCCCATTACCCCGCTGGGACGGGGCGCCAGGTAAGGGGCCTGAGGGTGAGGCGGAAAAGGCTGGAGCCCCCGAGGCGGAGGGTGGGAGGCAGGAGCTTGAAGGGGGTGTAGCGGTGGCCGTAATGCCCCAGCGCGTAAGGAGGGCAGAGAAGCGGCGCTGAAAGTCCCAGCAGCTCTCCGAAAAGGCCCGGGCTGGTGGGAGGCAGGAGGAGAGAGGCGGGGTTGCCGTGCGCCCCCTTTTTTGGGGGGTGCGGGGAGTTTGTCTTGCTGTTGCCCCCGGGAGGCGAGAGTCCTCTGCTGGGGAGGCTGCGGGGGAAAGAGCGATCGTGTCGGGAGGAGAGATCTAAAGTTGCTGTTTCTTCTGCCGCAGCTTTTGCTTCGGAAAGGGGGCGTGGAGGCAGCTGCGGGAGCAACTGCTGGCTGGAGGATTAGGCTTGGTGTGTGGTCTTTACTCAAGGAAGGAGGGCGAGGGGCTGCGCGCCCCCCGGAGCGTCCCCTTAATCCTAGCAGCGATTGTGCAGGATTCCTGCAGCGAAAGCAGTTCTGGTTTCTTTTGGCCTCTCGCCCCTACATGGGAAAGGATATGGAAGAAAGGGGCGTGTACTTGCTTGGTTGTCTCGCTGAGAGGCTTTGCCTTCTCCTAGGACTGCAGAGGAGCATGGGAGGGAGAGGCGTGGGGAAGGGGGAGTTTGGGGAAGCTTTTGATTTTGTAAGTTTCCTTTTCCTTGTAAGATGTAGGAGGTAGCTGATGGTAGGTGTGGTGATACTGTGGACTTCTGTAATGGTAGTTAGAATAATCCAGTGCTTACCTTCTGCCCTATTTCCATCTTGAGAGACGTAGTTCAACCTGGTTGTTTCAAAAGGTGTCTTGATATGTTTATGACAAGGTGGAGGATGATAAGAAGCTGTTTGCCTCGTTTTCGCAGTCGTCCACACGTTTCCTCTCAGCCTGGGGTAGGTATCTAAAACGAAAGGAGTTAAGATCTTGAGTTGTGCAGTTGTGTCGGTTCAGATCTTTCCTCTCCCAGAAAAGCTGAATCCTTTAAGGATGAATGTGTTGCCAGAAGTCGTTGTTGCAAAAGGAACGAAGGAAAAATCGTTAATGATGAACTATTACTAAATAGCCGTCAAGATTAGGAGAGACAAACATCCAGAATCCTTTTGCTTCAAATCGTGTTACACCTAAAGGCTACACGTGTTCCCATTTTATTGCCTGCTTAGACTGCATGAGGGGTGGGGAAGTGAAACCTCTCGGGAGATTGCCTGAGTCCTCTTGTCTTTGCCATGGTCCAGCCAAGAGAGTAGAACATGGAAACCAAGTAAACCGTGCGGAGTCCAAGAAAGAAATGTTGTATTTGTTGTCTTATGCAAAAGAGGCGTTGGCAGAAAAAGATGAAAATCGGTCAGTTCAAGTCTCGTGATACTCTGCGTCTCTGTGAGGTGCGAGAGAAATCCTCAGTTTCGTTGCAATGATAGGACTTTGGGAAAGTGACAACTGAGTTTGGCCCCACAAGGGGAGGGGGGCGGAACCCGAGGCTTGCCGGCACCCCTTTCATTTAGGGGGACATGCAGTCTGTTCGGAGCCCCCTCTCGTTCTTGCTCTCCACTGCTCCTCTTTTCCACCTCCCCAAAGGCAGGTCACAGCTGCCTTCTCTTCCACCCACTCCTTATGACTTTCGTAAGTGGTCTTGTGGCTAAAGAATGTCGCTGCCTTCGCGAGTCAGGTGTTTGGGGGGCTTCCTTCCCCTCCTCCCCCCGGATCCCTTCCCCGCCCTTGGCTTGGGGAGGACGGAGGGCGTGGGCCGGCGGAGTCCCGCTCGCTTCGGAACATCCAGAAAGTGATTTGTTTACATGTCGCCTCATTCTAGCTTGGGGGAGGCCACTGGGTAGAGAGACTGACGGGGAACCAGCCCAATGGCAGCGGGGCTTGGAATTAGGCGGGCCAATGCGACCAGGGAGGGGGTGGGACCAAGTGACAACTCGGTCGGCTGTGTTTCGGTGCGTTTGGTGGGGCGGCCATGTTGGATGGGAGGTGTGTTAGTGGGTCAGCCTAGCCGAGGGGGGCTGTGGCCTGGGGGAGATGAAATAAAAAGGGGCAGGAGTTTAAGAGGTTGCTGAAGGCCCCGTCCCCACCCCGTAGAGCAGGCGGGCCCTGGGCAGAGCAAGTTTCTGTAGGCTGGAGGGACGACTTGGATTTAATGCTCCTTTTCCTGCAGTGAAAAAAAGTCATGCCAACTCTGTTGTGCCGCCGCCAAAGTATGTTGGGGCAGGCATGTGGGCATGCAGCAAAAAGCAGGCGAGAGTCAGGTCACAGTTGCCATGAGTTTTTAGAGAAGCACATTTCCATTATAGGGGCGGTTTCCTATCTACCCGTCACCTTTCTCTCTGGAAAAGGGGGCAGTTCCTTTTCACGTGAACGGTTTTAGTATTCACACGAGTTGCAATAATCATGCTCCATGTAATTTTTCGTGTTATTATTTAATATTTGGAATTCGTGTGAATACTAAAACCTTTCACGGTGTATTTATGTCCTTGCAGAAGCACAGGAATGTCTATACCTGCAGCAAGCCATTATAAAAGCTAAATCCAATTTCGTTGTTTTAAAAAGAAACACCATGCAGGAAAAATGTGCACCATTATAAATCATTATGGAGACACATAACCAAGTCCAGGGATGGAATAAAATGAATACAGTTAAAGAGACAAGGTCTGTATGTCTTACTATAGTTCAGTGATTTTATTTATTTAAGTGGCTTCTATATTGCTGTTCAGGATCAATGCATTCAAATCAGGAGTTCCGAAATTGGTCTGTGGCCCACCAGTGGTCAGTGAGCTTCATTCAGGTGGTTTGTAGTATGTCTGCGTTAAATATTCACATTGATTTTTAATTGTATTTTTATTATATTGTATTTTATTGCAATTTGAATTCAGAATGTAATACAATAAGGTGCAATATAAGAAAAGAATATAAGAAACAAAACCCCCCAATAAAAATGCAATTAAAAATTATACAGCATCTAGCACAGTGTATTGCAGCCGGTACCACAGGCAGAAAAATCATAAAGTGGTCTGCCAAGACCCTCAGGAATTTTCAAGTGATGAGAAGGGGTATGGGAACCACTGTCTTAAGGTATAAACCAGAGAGGTTAATGTGTTTTTATTTTAAATGCCTGTGTTTTGTGACGATGTAGAAGGGCTACCTACTCTTCTGCAACCAGTACTGGACAGACGGCATTATCTCTGCAGAGGTCACTGAAGCAACCTCAATTTTTTGTGCAAGCTTCTTGTAAATACAGTCATTGTTGCATGTGATGCTGCAGTTCCTAAACAAACAAGAGTTTAACAAAGAGCTGTAGCTTGGTGGTAGAGCCTCTCCACAGAAGGTCCCAGCTTCAGCATCTTTATATAGGACTGGGAAACACTTCTGCCTGAAGCCCTGGAGACCTACAGCCATTGTAAAATGGACCAGTGGTCTTCCTATGTTCCTATGACTATTGTATGAAACCCTGGAGAACAGCTGCTGGCTGGTATTGACAATACAAGCTAGATATACCAGTTGTTTGATTCCATATAAGGTAGATTCTGCTGTTCTGTGTTGCAGATTTGCTTCATACTGTGGATTCCCTCAATTCTAGGTTCCTTTCTTTACTTGTTTTTAAGCTTAACATTTGTAATTGAGTATTGGTGGAGCACAGTAGTATGCCATGTGCTCTTTATTTTTGTTTGGTTTTCTTTCTGTAAAATTTGAATGCTAACCTGTATTGCAGGCTTGCTCACTTGCAAAAGCAATACAAGTACAGTGGTACCTCAGTTTACAAACTTAATCTGTTCCAGAAGTCTGTTCTTAAACTGAAACCGTTCTTAAACAGAGGCACGCTTTCCCTAATGAGGCCTCCCGCTGCCGGTGCCCTTCCACCGTTCAGCTTCCGTTCTTAGACCGAGGTAAAGTTCGCAAACCAAGACACTACTTCCGATTTTGCGGAGTTTGTAAACCGAATCGTTCGTAAACAGGACTGTTCTTGAACTGAAGTTCAAGACATCACTATTTTGATGTCAAGTTAAAACTTTTTAAGGGCTTGATCGGATAATATTTAAGTACTGTATTATGGAAGAACCAAAAGACTCCCAAACCTTTTGCTTCTTTGTCTAATTACAGGGTGCAGGATTTAGTCTGTACACCTCCTGGTACATTGTCCTAGTTGCATGGAAGTGAGGTGCTTTCATTACATGTAACACTGGGAGCAGGAGGTACTCTTTAAATACCGTAATCTTATGCCAACACTGAAAAGAAGCTGGGTGACGCTGTAAGTGCAGGCAATTCTGCTTTCCTGTTACAGTACTTGTTAGCAGTGCATAGTGGGGTTGTAGTGAGGAGGGATTTCTCTATATGAATTGCAGTTCTGCATTATTTCAATTTACAAAATAATCCTTTTCTTTCTTTGGCAGCTTTTATGCCTGCCATAGCAAGGTATCATATTCCTTGTTTGGGAATAGAATCTCAGTCATGTTTGAGGCAACTGGAGACAACCAGTGCACTGGAAAACCAACTTATACCATTGTTCTTCAGCACTTTTTAGTGGTTTGATGAGAACTTTAAGTGCATCATTCAAGAAGAAAACATCTTCTGTTCCTTAAAGAGATTTTTTCCTATTACTGTAAAGAATTTAGTATTTTTGTTTTTCAGGAGCATCTTCATGATTGCCACTTATCATGAAGAGGCGCTCATTACCTCTTGGGCCCTGAGGGTTAAAGCCCTACTTGAGGCTAATGAGCAGTGAGGGGCAATGGAGGAACAATTATTTACTTATTTAAGACAGTTATACCCCACAATTTAGCCAAAAAGGCTCTCGGAGCAGCTTACAAAAATCAGTAGTGAATTGGCTCCTGCCCTCAGAGTCACAATTTAAAAAGAGATGACACATGAGAAAAAAAGAATAAGTGGGAGGATGGGAAAGCAAGCACAAATTTTAAAGTCACAGTTCCTATAGCACAGTTATATCATTGTGTCTAAGCAGATTCTGGCTGTCTAGAAAAGCAGCAGCTGGCTGACTGACTGGTTGACTTGCCTTCTGGAAGTACTCTTCCCCCAAATTCCGTTTCTGTGATAAATTTTAATTGTTTCTATTCTTTGAAAGGCCTTTAAAACATTTTATGTGCACCACATAGAAATTCTGAATATTAAATAGCATAGCAGTCAGTATCTTTAAAAAAATCTCATCCAGGAGCAGTGGCCAGGAGAACAGGGCAACTCCTGTCACATATGGCAAGTCACTCTTTTCTCAGCACCTGGGCACATCTGATGACTGAACTGTGTTAACAGAGACCTAAGTCAGTGATTACAAGTAATTTTTATCGTTTAAACGGTGGCTAACCTGAGGCCCTACAGCACCTGTCCTCCTTGACTATGCTGGCTTTGGCTGATGTGATTTGTAGTCCAACAACATCTGGAGGAGCACAGATTATACACCCCTGCTTTAAGTGCTTAGTAAGCATGTCATAGGTGGCTTTTGATGGTTCCTTAATGTCTTCCTGGTGGCCAGATTGCAGTGGATCTTAAATTAGTCAAGAAAGTTCTGTTGAATGGCACTAGACAGGTGCAATAATGGCTGAAGCATTGTTTCTTCACTACCATCTCTCACAGAGTAGGCTCGATTGTGTGTTTTAGCCATATGTCATCAAACTCTTTGACTTTTCCACCACCTATGCCCCTATCCTTTTCTCTGTTTCATCACCCTTTCGTTTCATTACTTCCAGCTCACTGAAAAATCATTGAGCTGTGACTAGTAGAAGAGAATGTTTAGGAGCAACCATGTCCAGTCCCAGACTCATCTCTGTGTGGAACCAGCTTTGTCAATGGAAACCTCCTCAGGAGGTTTCTTGAGTGATCTCCAGGATCAGGCTGTTCACATTGGTACACCACCCTTCAGAGACGGGTGGCTAATATCAGCCTGAACATCAACAGGAAGTAGTGGCTTTGTCTAGGAAATCAAATTAAACCACCCTCCTAGACCAGATGAGAAAACCCAAGTCAAATATTTGACCTGTACAGCCCCCATGATTGTCATAGCAGCCTCAGCATGTTGAGGTCCATGTGCAGGGGAGTTCTGAGCACCAATCTAAGACCACCTAAGTTTAGACAAGGAGACTGTTAGACTGACTTGTTGGAGCACTATTGGAATTACGAACACCAGGTACACATGCTCAAAACTGGAATCCATTCAGAAGCATGCAGAGGCAGATGGGATCTTTATAGCCCATGGCAATGCCCAATCTGTGGTAGTTCTGCACAGACTGCTCAGATGTACACAACTGAGAGGGATCTGCTCCCAGCTTGTCGATCCATGTCTTGGTGATACAAGTCAGAATAGCTTCCTCATCTATAACGAAATCAAGAATTAAGGAGATTTTCTTAATTATTAAGCAGCAATACCTTGTGAGTCCAAGACTGGGAAATGGACTCACAATACCTTATGAGCCCAAGACTGGGAAAAGGACTTAGAAGAAGGACTAGGCAAATGTTTAGCTGACCTTTTCACTGGCACCAGCAAATCCTGTTGCTCCTGTAATTCCTGTATTCTCCCCTTACCTGCAATAACTGGAATGGAGGCATCCTTCACCTTCCCTCCTTAAATTGCTGGATGCTAAATTTCCTAGTTACCTCATGATCAAGCCAGCAAGAATAGAGGCAATACCAACAGCAGACAGCTAAAATGCAAGATTAAAAAATATCACCCTACTGATTGTTAGCTTCAGAATTAGAGCACAAACTGAAAATTTGATCATTGAAGATTCCCCACTCCTTGCTCCTAACTATTCCCCTACTAAAAGTTTGTACTAGATTGACCTCCAGTTTTTTGTGGTGGTTTTTTTTTGGAACATGTATCAGTTGCATAATTGTTTAGCTATTTCACTTTCTGTTCTGTTTGGATTTCAAGTTATTAGGAGAAACAGAAAGTGTGTTCATTCATAGCTATGATAAAATGAAAATCAAACTTGCCTGTTTCCATAGTTCATTTTTAAAGTGCATCTAACGTTCAAAGTACTATATAGTGGTGTTCTTTTACTGCAGCTGAGCAAATTTGGTGTTTTCAGCAAATGATGTTTCTGAGTGAAGTATTTCTTTTTAACTCTTGTAAATACTGGTGGGGAGTTAATGGCTCATTACTGAAAGTAGTTTTATACGTCATCCCTTACCACCGCCCCCTGCCGGGACATGTATAAATAAAATATGTAGGCCCTAAGAGGGGTCCTCAACCTTTGGGGGCCCATGAGCATTTCTGAAATTTTAAGGTTGCACCATGGGCACTACCACAAAATGACTCTCCTTGGCATATGGCCATCCTCAAGATGGACAGCATTGAATTTATGAACTATGGTTTAGGGTTCAGTGCAATATGGCGTGTCTTCTACAGAATTATAACTCCATAATCAATTTACCTTTGGGAGTTTGTTCACAGTACTGAGGGGAAGAAAACTTTGTAATGAACGCAGAAGACCTCACCCTTCACAGTGGCCACAAAGATGAAATTTTGACGGTTGCCTACAGGATTGGGGATAGGTACCTCTGTGTTAAAATAGACTGACAAGCTAGCTGGCAGTGATATGGACTAGTATTTGCCAACACGCTTATGTAATGTGCGGAAGCAAAGTATCACTGCGTAACCAGTTAGCTACTGGACATGAATTCTTTCATAAGGACACATTCATAGCATGAAACAGTTTTCGTAATCTGGCACCACGGTCTTGAATGCTAAAGTTGTTTTTGAAAGCTATTAATAGAGCAGATGATTCTTTTGTGCATTTCAAGTCCTGACTCTAAAGTGTTCTGTACACCAGGCAGCAGACAGAAAAAAAGATCTTTCTATAAATACCACTCTCTGCTTGAAAGGCCACCTTCTGTAAGACAGTAAAAAAAATGGTAGGAGCAAGAACTCACAGATACAAACGAGAGAGGAGGGAATTTGCTTCCAGAAAGTTTGTAATTTTGAGGAAAATAATCCTCATGGTCCCCTACATCATCAAGAAGAATAAAAAGCAAGTTTTCTAAGAGTAAAACATCTGGATACAATTTGTCATTGTTTGGGACTTCTTTGAGTCCCAAACTATCTAGACATAGTGTTAATTGTGTGAATGCAATTAATGTGCACGTTTTTTATCTCCAAGTTGAAGCTTCTCTAGAAATGTGAACAACAGCTTGAGATATGTGATTTTTGTCAGATCTGGTAGGGGGAAAGTATGAAACTCTCCCCTCCCCCATGATGCCTTTGGCTACTCAAGCTTTGCTATGACTGCTATTTACATAACCCAAAGTGTGCAAGTTAATTGCTTTCAAACATTTAACATCATATCTAATTTAGCCCTGATGGTATCTTATGAGAAGGAAAACACTGGGAAAATATGGGCATGTATTCCTTATGTTGTTAACTAGCATTTTGGTCCTCCAAAATCTCTAAAACCAGGTGGTGAAAATAATGCTAAAACTTTTTTTAAAAAAACCTAGTTTCATGTTTTGCACAAATTTCTTTGACGGAATTGTCCACGTTAAAGTGTTTTGGGCAGGAAAAAGTTTAGAACTCATTGACAAGTCAGAAGAGTAATAAGGACAGAATCTGTATTCTAGGTACAACTGTTAGATGTGATAAGCCAATAAGTCTCTTCCCTTTTGTAACTGAAATGCTTATGGCTTCCAAAGGTGGCCTCATACTTTGCATGAAGATTGAGAATACCATGGCTTGACTGAGTTGCACCTGGGTGTTTTCAGAATACACACTTATCGCTTCCATTGTACATGTTTGCTACAGGTAAGTTAGATGGCAGGGATGGGGAATTGTTTTCAACCCAAGAGCTGTATTCCCTTCTAGGCAACCTTCCAGAGGCCATGTGCCAGTGGTAGGCAGGGCCAGAGACAAACGCAGTGAGAGCATTAGATGCAAATTTTACTTTCATACCATAGGTTAGCATCTACATAAACTCACATACCTCTCTGTATCCACTCAGAGAAGCAAGGGACATTATAAGAATTCAAGGACACAATCCAGCCAGGCAAAAGCTTCAAGGAAGGTATGAAGTAGAGCTAATGAGGGGTGTGGCCTGGAGAGAATGACCAGACAGTGAGGGGTGGAGGGGCACATTTGGCCCTTCAACCTGATGGTCCTAACCCCTGATCCACAGGTTCAAAACCAGTACTGACTATTTTGTTGTTGTTTAGTCATTTAGTTGTGTTCGACTCTTCATGACCCCATGGACCAGAGCATGCCAGGCACTCCTGTCTTCCACTGCCTCCCGCACTTTGGTCAAACTCATGCTGGTAGCTTCAAGAACACTGTCCAACCAACTCGTCCTCTGTCATCCCCTTCTCCTTATGCCCTCAATCTTTCCCAACATCAGGGTCTTTTCCAGGGAGTCTTCTCTTCTTGTGAGGTGGCCAAAGTATTGGAGCCTCAGCTTCAGGATCTGTCCTTCCAGTGAGTACTCAGGGCTGATTTCCTTAAGAATGGATAGGTTTGATCTTCTTGCAGTCCATGGGACTCTCAAGAGTCTCCTCCAACACCATAATTCAAAAGCATCAATTCTTCGGCAATCGGCCTTCTTTATGGTCCAGCTCTCACTTCCATACATCACTACTGGGAAAACCATAGCTTTAACTATATGGACCTTTGTTGGCAAGGCGATGTCTCTGCTTTTTAAGATGCTGTCTAGGTTTGTCATTGCATTTCTCCCAAGAAGCAGGCGTCTTTTAATTTTGTGACTGCTGTCACCATCTGCAGTGATCATGGAGCCCAAGAAAGTAAAATCTCTCGCTGCCTCCATTTCTTCCCCTTCTATTTGCCAGGAGGTGATGAGCCCAGTGGCCAGGTGGCAAATTTGATCGTTGCATAAGGTGTGGAGCTTTGTCGTTAGCAGAAGCTTAAATTGAAGAAGGTTCTCTAAAATATCAGTAAAACAGTTCTGCTCTTGTGGTTCTAGATTATAAATCACCAGGTATCACATTAGAAATCATTCCTTTAATCCTGTTCCTTATGTTTCAAAGTATTGCATAGAGTGCTCAGTGCTCTCAAGTTGTGATCCTTAGGCAGTATTTAAACTGTACAGTGGAAGTTAATTGATCCAGAGAAGCTTTTGAAATGACTGCAGGTTTGTAAAATTAAAGCTGTGTGTGAGGAGATAGCTTCAAGTTTTAGAGCTCTTGTTTGTTTTATAGTCTTGTGGTCTATGATCATACTGGTGGCACATGGATTAAAATGCTTCAGGGGAGTTTTCTTTCACATAAATTGGGTGTAAGAGATACATGACTTTTATTTTCTAAACCAGTAAATGTAGATAAAGCATTCTTTTAATGTTCTCGACTTTGCAACTAAAGGAACTAGTTTAAGTGGTGGTCAGAACCAGGCCTGTCCTTGTGCAACTCTGTTTGCCTGCCTGCTGCTGTGTGACTCACGGTCCAGTTTGAACCCAAACTTAATTCTTGTACAGTGGTACCTCGGGTTACAGACGCTTCAGGTTACAGACTCCGCTTATCCAGAAATAGTACCTCAGGTTAAGAACTTTGCTTCAGGTTGAGAACAGAAATTACACAGCAGCAGCGGGTGGCCCCATTAGCTAAAGTGGTACCTCAGGTTAAGAACGGACCTCCAGAACGAATTAAGTTCTTAACCCGAGGTACCACTGTATTGTATTCACGAGCTTTCAAGCTGATCTGCAGCATCTTTTATACTGTACTAAATTTAGCTTTTTCAGGAAAAGAGGCATAATGAGGCACGTAGAATGGCGGTAGGATATTGGAATGATAGGTATGCCAATTTTAATTTATGAACATACAATCCTTAAACAAGCAGAAGATTTTTGTTGTTTTATGGCAGTCATTTGCTTTACCTCCAGCTTTCTGGATAAAAAAGAAGAAACTTTGAGGACTTTTTTCAGTGAATGGATTTTAATTGGGGACTTTTGCTTCTGAACTAACAAGCAAATTCATTGCAGCAACCCATTGTGAAGCGCCATGGTGCTGAGTGGGTTATTCTATAGATGTTCCTTTGCATAATCTTGCTGTTTGTGGTATGCTGAAGGGTTGCACAGTTGGTGCCTTGAGGCGATCTGCCAAAAAGCTTAAACATCATGTTTCAGGGGTGGCAGGGAAGCTGGAGTAGCTAGAAATTCTAGGACAAGTATTATTATTCAACTTTAAATGGATGATCCATTGCATAGTTGTCAAAAAAGTAGATTTATTGGAAGCAAGACATTATTGGGACTCTGTCTTGTTCAAGCATGATTATGGTGCATTGTGGCTTTTTTAGTGTTTTACTGAGCTCATATTAATGACAATTATTCCTGCTGCAGCACAAAGCTGGTCAGTTATCTTCCATATGCATCTTAGGATACCACTTACCATTCCTGAGTCATGTCTCCTTTTCTTTTAATTGAATTTTGAGGCATGCATCACCCTCATACGAAAAGCTTTTGGCTTTAAAGGGTGTTAGAATAAAAACTATCCATTCTTACCTCATGGTTCTGTATGAGTTACTGTTCTAGGTGTTCCACCTCTGAGGGCAGTCTGCTGCCTTTCTGTATCAGGAGTTATGAGATAATTTGGTCACACCTGATTCAGAGTAGGGCAAAATACATAGTCATCAGCAGAGGCTGCTTGGAAGAAGAGACATCCTGAGTAGTGGATCATGCAGAGCCACCCTGATCAGTGTCTCCTGTGAGTGGACACTTTGGGATTTATATGAACATTTTAATTTCCTTCTTCTGGCACACTGGCAATTAAAAAAAACAAATAATAGAATTTAACTAACCACTGAATATTAAAAAGTAGTTTACATGCAGTAGAAAATATACCTTAACCATTCCAATAATAAAGTTAAAGGTACCCCTGCCCATACGGGCCAGTCGTGTCTGACTCTAGGGTTGTGCGCCCATCTCACTTAAGAAGCCGGGGGCCAGCGCTGTCCGGAGACACTTCTGGGTCACATGGCCAGCGTGACAAGCTGCATCTGGCGAGCCAGCGCAGCACACGGAACGCCGTTTACCTTCCCGGTGGTAAGCGGTCCCTATTTATCTACTTGCACCTGGGGGTGCTTTCGAACTGCTAGGTTGGCAGGCGCTGGGACCGAACGACGGGAGCTCACCCCGCCGCGTGGATTCGAACCGCTGACCTTTCGATTGGCAAGTCCTAGGCACTGAGGCTTTTACCCACAGCGCCACCCGTGTCCCTTATTCCAATAATACGAGGGGTTAAAACAAGTTAACCTACAATTTTTCCAGCTATAACAGCAGTCTTATAAACATACATTATAAAATAATATTACATATTAAAATCTTGTGTGGGGGAGCACAAACAGATGCTATGCTAGAATATGCCTTGTAATATTAAAATGAGGCTTGTAGCTCTCTGAACAGCCTAGTCTCAGTTAACCATGTCCCGGTAACATCCTGTTTGGATTACTGCAATGCGTTCTACATAGAGCTGCTTTTCAATACTGTTTGGAAACTGCAGTTGGTTCAGAATACATCAACTAGATTACAGAACGTGTCTAAGCGAATAGAACCTTTCTGGCCGGTCTTAAAACAGCAGCACTGCCACCTGATTTGTTTCCAAGCACAATTCTCAGTGCTAGTACTGACCTTTAGAGTTCCAAAAAGCTTGAAACATGGATGCTTAATGGAACACCAGTTATTAAGATCATTCTCAGGAACCCCTCCACCACTGCCTCATATGTCCACATATTCAGTCCATTGTCAAATCATGTCATTCTCCATTTCAACATTTCATTTCAACATTTCATAAATATAGTCATTGCACTGTGCCTCTTCAGCAAGTACTCCTGATTTTCATGCCCTCTTCTCTCTGGTGGTCCCCTCAGCTCTAGCCCTTGCTCTGCTGCCAAAATCATTCACTTCTCTCATTGCTCTGAATACATCTTCCTTTTCTGTTTTATCTACTTTCTCCCCTGTGATGAAATTATGAAGTCCAAGAGAGCAGGTACCTGCCCAAGTTCCTCAAGGCAGGGACTTATCCTCTTGGACTTCATAAAATCATGGACTCAGATCATGCTATGTAAAAAATCTCACAGTGTTCAAACTGAAGTTGATGCACTTGCTCAGTTCTGACATTAGGATTCATGGGTATTAGGTTGTGGAAACTTTCTTTGTTCAGAAATTATCAAGCAATCTTCATTTCAATGCAAACTGAATATTTGGTTTTGGTTTTATTTCATGCAGAAAGTCCCCAGAGAAAAGTTCCATGTAGTCGACACGAAGCTTTTTCTAGGAAAATAAATCTGTGAATCTCCATTGCATGAGTTATATGTTGCCTATTGACCCTGAAGAAAACCTGGAACGGAATTTGCAAGCAAAGAAAAGAACAAGTTTGGACTTAGGCTTGGGGGATCTGGGCCTGGAAATGCCTCAGGTAATACCCAGTATTATATTCGCTTACCTGATATAAGATGTCAATAAATTTTACTTAGGTTTTGATTTTATGTGTTTTGAGGTGGCAGTAGAGCTTATCTCAGCAGAATAGGGAAGGAAACAAATTTCTATTTCAGAGAGTTGATTGCGGGGAGGGGGTGGGCAGCAAGAGGAAAGAGAATTGCTGGAAATTCCTGCCTCCTTGTTCCGCTGATGGAGCCTTGCCACCACTGGATACAGCCAACGTTGAGTGCTTTAGGAACTTCTTGCTTCTGCTTTTCCATGACATGTGAATCTAGCATGTAGCAATTATCTGATTCAGGATGCCAAAGACAATATAATGGGAACAGAGGTATGGGAAACATAGGCATTGGCCTTCCTTTGTACATATACATTTCCAGAGTATTGCTTAGTATACAGTCATACCTCATGTTATGTTTGCTTCATGTTAGGTTTTTTCAGGTTGCGTCCCGCTGCAACCCGGAAGTACCGGAAAGGGTTACTTCTGGGTTTCACTGCTCTCGCATACGCAGTAGCGCTATGTGCACTTCGCGCATGTGCACAAGCACCAAATCATACCGCGCACATACACAGATGCAGCGCTTCAGGTTGCGGGCTTTTCAGGTTGTGAACGGACCTCCGGAACGGACCCCGTTTGCAACCAGAGGTACCACTGTATAGGCAGTGACAAAAGGGATAGTTCACCAGCCAGTTTTCTTTTGTTTAGCTTAGCAAATATGCAGAACATGTTTTAAAACTGGCTAAACCCAAGCTGTGGCTCCTGAGTGACTGTTGTAATAAGGTGCTACCATTTAAAGAAGAGATGGAATATATACCACATTAAAGGAAAATGCTAGCAATCGCCCAGTAGGATTTTATGTTTCTTTGTTACAAACTGGTTGTTTGTGTTACAAATTATTAACATTCTGTTGCAGCCTAGTGTGAGTGGAATGGACCCTCCTTTTGGGGATGCCTTTCGAAACCACATGTTTTCAGAACAGACTCTGATGAGCACAGATCTGTTGGCTAACAGTTCTGATCCAGATTTCATGTATGAAGTGGTAAGTTGCTTGTATTTTTCTCTGAACTGCATAAAGCACAGCTTAGCTTCTCTCAAACAAGAGGGGTGTGCCTTGCAGCAACCTGTGCACTGAAGGCCAGTTTGCTGTGCTTTGCTTCTCTATTAAATTTAATCACTAATTGAGGAATCCTCAGTTCCTGAGCCCAGCGACAGTGGCTTCTTGCCAATGAAAGGCTGACAAAGCTGGCCAAGAAAGAAGTAAAAAAAGACCTGTGCTTGAGCAGACTTCAAGGCATTGCTGACATCGCTACATCCAAGAGGAGTCAGAAGTGGTTGGATGTTAGGAAAGACGTTTTAAAAGTGAGGGAAATAGAGAAAGTGCTGGAAGACAGCCAGCACTTGGTCCTGCCCCATGTAGAATCTCTTGTTGGGCCTGGTGAGGACTCAGTGTTCCAGTCTCCTATAGTTATAATCTGTGGGTTGCCATCTGATTTTATTCTGCTCCAAATTTGATTTTAAGCTGTATTTATATCAATTGTTTGATTTATGTTTTTAATGTATCATACTTTGATGTTGGCCGCCCTGAACCCGGTCCTGGCCGGGGAGGACGGAATATAAATCATTTTCTTCTTCTTCTTCTTCCTCCTCCTCCTCCTCCTCCTCCTCCTCTTCCTGGAAAAATCCCCCAAGTGAGAAAGTGCCACAAGCTCCCTTGGCAACTTGTTGCCAATCTGGTTTTTTCCCATTCGGGCTGTTTTTCTTTGCCTTTAACCAAAGTCCACACTCAGTAGTGAAAACTATTGCCATTTGAGCTTTATTAGTACTATTTACACTTACTTAAGGCCAAACACATGGTTGCAGGATAGTATTATCAGTAAAAACAAGAATTTAAAACATTCAAAAAATTAAAATCGGCAATGAACTAAAAGCAGATTAAAACACACATCAGTGTGCTAGCTATCTGGGTAAACTTGCCTAAGCAGGGTACGGTGAAGGTGCCTGCCTGTTACCAATAGGCAGGGAGTCCATAGTGTAGGTGCACTTACAAGTATCTGGAAACTGCCTCTGCTCAAATCTTTTCCTTAAGCTAATTGTGCTTGATTCCTTCAATATTTCTAAACTTGTCGAAGACTATCAAAGACAAATGAAGGTGATTAGAAAGCAAAGAAGATATTTTGTATTTTATTCATGCACTTAAATAAAATTCTTCAGACTAGATGATACAGCTTTGTGCTTTAGAAATGTGAGATCAGTGATCCCTTTCTCTCTTGTCCTAATTTTAGCAGTGTCACTGACAACTAACTCCGCTCTTAAACTAGATGAGTCACTTATTTCTAGGCAATTATAATTGATGGGCTTTTCATTGAACTGGGCATGGGAACTGCTGACCTCTTAAAACCCTTTGATTCAAAGCTGACAGACAGACAACACAATCCTATGCATGTTTTCTTGAAATTCCCACTGTGTTCAGTGAGGCTTACTTCCTGGTAAGTGTGTTTTAGGATCACAACTGTTGAAGTATTTCTCCCTTGAGGTATGAATAGCTTTTGTAGGTATGTGTGGTGCATGTCACCAGAAAATTAGTGCTTTTTGCGGTGAGGCTTGAGGGTGAATCCAGAGAGAAAAGTAATTTACCATTATTTACTGACATTTTTACATCTGCCACTGTAGGACAGAGAAATGGATTACCAGCAGAGTTCCAGGGATAACCTCCTTTCTGTAGAGGACTGTAAAGATCTTGAGAACCTGGAGTCCTTTACAGACATTCTGGATACTGAAACCTCTTTCCCCGCAAATTGGGAGCAGTGGGACACTTACTGTGAAGATTTGACAAAGTACACCAAACTAACCAGCTGTGACATCTGGGGAACAAAAGAGGTGGACTATTTGGGCCTTGATGACTTTTCAAGCCCGTACCAGGATGAAGAAGTGATAAGTAAAACTCCAACTCTGGCTCAGCTTAACAGTGAGGACTCTCAGCCAGTCTCAGATCCACTGTGCTACCCAGAATTGCTGTTCAGTGTAAAGCAAACCCAGTTAACCTCTTTGCCAACGAAGAAGATTGCAACCAGAGCAGCAGCCCCTGTTTGTTCATCTAAGACGGGCCAGGCTGAGGCACCTTTATCAGAATCTGCCCTGAAAGGAGGCAAACCCAATTCAAGCACACAAATCATGGTGAAGACCAACGTGTACAGTAATGAGAAAGTGAACATTCATGTTGAATGCAAAGATTATGTTAAAAAGGCAAAAGTAAAGATAAATCCAGTACCGCAGAGCAGGTCTTCCATGAGCCAGGCGAACGCTGATGCTGCAAAAGAAAACACCTGCTACTGTGGAGCTGTAGCAAAGAAACAAGAGCGGAAAGGGAATGACTCCCTTCAGAGTCACAGTCCAGTGTTGCCTTTTAAAGAGACTCAGGCTCTGCTCCTCACTCCACCTCAAGAAACTCCAGGAATAGTCGCTGAGGAGAACAGCCTCTCTGCCAGCACCTCTGTTTCAGATCCTTCGCAGAAAAAGGAAGAACACAACTATTCCCTCTTTGTCACGGACAGTTTGGGTGAGCAGGCCAGTGCTGGCAAAGCTGATCCAGAGGAGGAGGAGGAGGAGGAAGAGGAAGAAGAAGAGGTGGAGGATGAAGATCATGATGAAGGTTTCGGAAGTGAGCATGAACTATCTGAAAATGAGGACGAGGAGGAAGATTACGAGGACGACAAAGATGATGACATCAGTGATACTTTCTCTGAACCAGGTAATTTTAAGCTTGTAATCTAGAGCTAGGTCTACTGCAGGTATGGGGGGGAAAGGAAAAATTTTGAATGGGTATGTTGGCAAGGCTGATGACCCACATAACACTTTTGTTAGTGGGAGAGTTGTGAATTATTTTTCAGTCATAACTGTTCCCATGTCCATGTAGAGACTCTATTTTTCGGCTGAGTATGCCTTTGACTAATGTGGTAGAAGGCTGCAGAGTTTAGAATGCTGCATGGTTGTCTTCCTAGTCCTCTTTTCAAGCTTCAGAATCTTGTTTAGAAATAACTAGGATGGTCTCATCTGGTGAGTTTAAATGGAATGCTTTAGAGCCATTTAATGCAGGTTTGCCCCTATTGCTGTGGTGAAGGGGGAAACTGCTGAACTGCAACTTTTTATGCCTTTCTTAGGGTATGAGAATGATTCTGTGGAAGACTTGAAAGAAATGACCGCAATATCTTGTCGAAAAAGAGGGAAGCGAAGATACTTCTGGGAATATAGTGAGCAACTAACACCATCACAACAGGAGAGAATGTTAAGGCCTTCAGAATGGAATCGAGATACACTACCAAGTAACATGTATCAGAAGAATGGATTACATCATGGTAAGAGCAGTCCCTTAACAAATGTTGTTGCCTTCAGGTGCATATGCACCTTTCGAGAAGTTTTGTCATAATTTTTTTTGCCTTCCGGTTGTATAATTGATTATATATTGTACTGGGTAATAATCATAACAGTGCCATGGGAGGTTGTAGGATAAAAACTGTTTCTAAAATTTGAATGTAATTCACAGTATTCTAGCAACCCATCAGATAACCTGCTTTTGTATATATTTGCATAGGGAAATATGCTGTTAAGAAGTCACGGAGGACAGATGTAGAAGATTTGACACCTAACCCTAAAAAACTGCTACAGATTGGGAATGAATTGAGAAAGCTGAATAAAGTGATCAGTGATTTGACTCCAGTCAGCGAACTTCCTTTAACAGCTAGACCAAGGTCAAGAAAAGAAAAAAACAAGCTAGCTTCCAGGTAAGGCGGCATCACCACCACCACTACCACCATAATAATAATAATAATAATAATAATAATAATAATAATAATAATAATATCACTAGCAGTTAAGATTACTACATGCGAAGGTGAGTGGATTCTTCTGTTTTGACAAGCATTTGCAGGCTAGCATTGTACTGGAAAAAGTAGGTTGTGCTGAAGTACGTGGTTGTTTTTCTCTCCCCATTCCTGCTTTTGTTGTATGTTTGAGGCATATCTGATTATGATGGTGTAATATGTCCAGCCTACACAAATGGCTTCACACTAAGTGATGCTATTTAAGTCTAAAAGTTGTCATACTTTGCAATAAACATCTGCATAAGACTATGGTAGTGTTATCAGTCAAGGCTTAATGAGTGTGGGGAATTATCGTTCAGTATCTTGACTATTAGATTATAACATCTAAGCTATTATAGGTGTCCTCCCCCCCCCCAACAGCTTATGCTTCGTGCCCCCATGTGCATAAGGGAAATTGCGTAAAGTGGGGAGTACCCACTTTAATAGGGAGAGCATGTGGGAAATGGAAATAGGTGGAGCCTGCTGCCCGGCTTGCCCCAAGCCAGCCTGCCTGCCTGTTTTCCTGAGGAGAGCCAGTGCATGTGGTTGCAGTGACTGGCCACAGAGGGCGATGGCCAATAAAGGTACCCAGGAGAACTAGTGTCAGGATGGGGGCAGGGAGAAGGCGTCTCCTGCCCTACGCAGCTGGTCTATCAGAGGTCGCCTTCTCTCATTCAGGCAGCAGCCCCAGGTGATTCTGGGCAGCAAGCCTGAGTGAGAGAATGGCTATTTATTTATTTAGCGGTGACCCATGTGAATGGGGTGCACGTAGGTGGGGTGGGGATGGGGGCACCTGTATCGCATTGATGACTGCCAGTACAGTAACATCAGGTATGCTCTAAGACAACTAGATGGATATTCTAAGCTTCTTTTTTGCCTTCCATTATCACAGAGCTTGCCGACTTAAAAAGAAAGCCCAGTATGAAGCCAACAAGGTGAAACTGTGGGGTCTCAACACTGAATATGGTAAGTCTTTAAAACAGAAGAAGGTTTAATTAGTAAACTAGTTTCTTGAAATAACAAAGGGTCGCTTTGTGTGAGCATGCTGTCTGGACATAGCAGGCCATCAGGGTCTACTTGCAGCCTCAGCTCATGAGGCTTGAAATCTGATGGTCCAAATATATAATGGACAGGTTATTGTCTCCACAGAAAATAGTATCATCTGGGTTTTTTTTTATTAAATTAACTACTTTTTTGTCATGGCAACTCAAAGCAACTTATGAAAAGAAAAAGAAGTAGGACTGGATGAACACCAGATGTTTGTTATAGCTATTGGCAAGCACCTCTGGAAGATAAGGCCTTTTTAGCCATAGCACCTTGCTTGTGTAATTTTCCCAGGGAGGTTTAGCTGTGGCTTACATTAATACCTTTTAAGTGCATTTTTTTATACTCTCAGGCTTCCCCCTCTGTTCTATGTTAAGCATCACTTTTTATTGTTGTGTTTGTATTAGTTATTTCAAATGGACTAGAAAATTTTGAATTAAAGGGGCATTATAGCAGATGTTAAATGAATAAATAGGGACGTGTATTCTTCCTTCCCCAAAGGGTGCATTCCAGTAGACTTACATTGTTGCCTGGTCTCTTCTTGCAGATAACTTGCTGTTTGTGATCAACTCTATCAAACAAGAAATTGTGAACAGAGTGCAGAGTCCCAAAGATGACAGAGTAGCCAATATGGATCAGAAGCTTGATGTACTTATTAAAGATACTCTTGGTAAGTAAACATCTAGTGTGATGGTACCAAAAATCATTCGTTTTTCTAAATGTTGGAAACAATGCTCGCACAAATACCATGACTTTAGACTATGTTCACCTACTACACTACTACACTACTATTGACTTGACTTTTAAAATCACTGAGATCTTGCTTTTAACTAATGCAACCTAACATCACAACAGCAGAGGCCATATTCAGATGTTTCAGGCAGGGAATATACTGTTCCAAACAACTTTTTTTAAGCAAGCATCTCCATTGCACTGAGTTTCACATAACTGCTGAGGAAATAAGATGTTTGCTCCAATCACGCAAATCAACTTTGTGTGGAATGTTTTGCTTGGGTGTTGTGATCACCTATTGACCTGTGATCAGTGCCAATTTTCTATAAGAAGAGGTGCCAGAACAAACCTTGTTATCTTATAATGGCAGTGACACCCACCGGAGAGGTGCTGGAACTGAGTTCCGGCTTGTTCTAGCTGAGAAAAAGCCCTGCTTGTAACAACTCTTAATCGGCTTCACATTTGTCTTCAAATTGTTCTTCCACTTTCCTCCTGACCTACACTTCACCTTGTTCGTATAAAGAAAAAAGGATGGTGAAACACCAACAAACTATCCCCTCCCTTTGTGGGCTACCCCATCATCTAGTCAACCTTTTTATACCTACCGCCACTAATGCATCTTTCTTGATGGTAAAATGTCCTTACTGCCCACCAGTGCTCGATGGAAGGAGGATTCAGCTTGTGCCCTAGAACCACCTACCGCCCACCTAGAATCCTGAAACGCCCACTAGTGGGCGGTAGGAACCAAGTTGACAACCGCTGATCTAGTGATACCTTTTCCAGTACAGCACCCACAGTGCCCGTGAGGCCCCTCCCCCGTCTGAAATGTTTTATAACGCCATTTCTGCTGATTCACTGCAAGTGAAGTGCTGGCCAATGCTCCAACCCACCAGAATCTTCATTCCTCCTGAATGACACCTGAATAAAGAGAGGTGCCCTCAACACTTACTTCCAACTTAAGATGTGCCAAAAAAAGGTTTGGTACCCTGATCTAGACACCCTTTCACTTCTCCCTCTCAGACTTTCTCTTAATTCATTACTCCAGTGCTATAGTGCACAAACTACCCCCACACCAACCCCCCCCCCATCTTCAGGATTGTAGTCATTGGTCATACACTTCACATACCCCCTATTATGTTGCAATGAAAAACTGTATTTTAGGTAGTGGATCAAACTCAGCACCAAGGAGCTACTAGGACTTTAGCAGACATTAAATGGTCTGAGTAGGTCTTGAACAAACCACTGTTTGCCTTGTTTGTTTTCCTTAATATTCTATTAATTTTTTCCAATTTTTTAATTAATTTTCCAAAAATGTTTTTTAGACAAACAAATAAACAAACAAAAATCTGAACCATATTTAAACCAAACTTAATAACATTGTTAAGTGACTTCCTCATATCCCCCTGGATGGATTTCATTGTATGTCATTTTAACGGTTTTCCAAAACCAGTATTCTTATAAAATTAACTTCATCACTTAACATCTTTCTTTCTTTACAATTCAACATTAAACATATTAATTCATCACATTGCATGTTTAAATCCTAGGCCTATCTGGTGCTTGCAAGCTTTTCCAGTTAATTTAATTTAACATATTTAACTAAATAGTCTTTAAATTTCCTCCATTCCTCCTGATACTACTCCTCCTTCTGGTCGCGGACTCTTCCAGTCAGGTTGGCCAGCTCTGAAAAGTCTATCATCTTCATTTGCCAATCTTCCACTGTTGGTACTTCTTGTGTTTTCCAGTTTGTTGCTAACAAAATTCTAGCTGTGGTCGTGGCATACAAAAATAATTTAACGTCTTTCTTGGGCAATTCCAAACCTGTTATTCCAAGAAGAATGTTTTCCTTAATATTCTAGGAAATGCTGCTGTCTAACTCAGGGTCTCTGGTTTTATGTTTGTGCATTTTACTCTTTTTCTTCATTATTGGCCCGTCTTCCTAATTTTTGACTTCCAAACCTGTTACCTATTCTGACAAAGATCCTTTCCAGGGAAGCAGAACCTGTCTTGGCTGCACACAGCAGATATGTATCAGGATCTGCCTCACAGGCCAAATGCGACAAGTGGGTGAGGCCCCCCCACCTGTCAATCAACTGATGTTACAAACGACATCAGGAGATTTGGTGCTCTGAAGTTGTGAAACTGGAACTTCAAACCATCTAGGCAGCAAAGTGCTGCTAAATGCAAGTTTATTTCCTTTGTTTCAGTAAAACAGCTGTTGTACTTGGGAAGTTGCGCAAGGGGGCTTCGTCCAAGCTCTGCCATTATCTGATGTCATACAAATGTAGGGTAGATGGGTGTGGCCTGCCCAAAGCAGCCTCATGGGCCAAATAGTTGGGCCTGGTGGACCAAGAATGACCTGAGGGGTCGAGGTTCCCCACCCCTCATTTTATATGTGTAGGCACTAACAAATCTTGAATTAACAATGAGCAGAAGGCAGAAAACACACATCTGAATATATGTCTTCATTCATTTTTTCAGGGCCACCTGTATCTGGGCAAACATCAGAATTTGTGAACCAAGTTTTAGAAAAAACAGCAGAAGGAGATCCTACAGGAGGCCTTGTAGGGCTACGAATACCAACATCAAAAGTTTAGTAGACATCACTTGATCCATTCACATTGGTCAGAGCTCTGCCTGTGTCATGTACTACATTGTAAAATTATTTCTGGTCTGCATGTGAATTTAGCGTTCTATAAAACACAGTTTTCAGTTCCATCATTTTTTTCCTTTTTATAACAATGTAGTAAGATAAGTGAAAGCATGGTATAAAATGCTTACTGGCATTTTGGAGCATAAATCTTGTAGTTTTAAATCTGCTTCTGTCATAAATGTGGTGACTACATATTCATTTTTAAATTAAGTTTACCTAGGACCAGATAATATAACATGCAGGAGCAAAACATGTTTTTTGCAAGTAAAAATCTTGCGAAATGCCAAACGTTATGGCAGGTTTATGCTCCAAGAAAAATAAAAACTTAGAATTCAGATTAAGAAGGTTTTTTTCAAGAATAATTGCTCTTTTGTTCTAAACTAAACAATAAGTTTTCTTTGCAACCATAACTTGTACATAGCACACCTGGCAATAACGCTAGTGTGCCATATAAAAAAATATAGTTTTCTGAGCTTGATACGGTATTTAAATGTCTGTGCAAGTAAGAAAATGTATACTCTTTGTGCCTTGTATTGAGGGGGAGGGTGGGTGGGGAGAAATGTAACTATAAAATGGTAAGAAACCCTTGTGGGAGAGAAGATGTATAGATGGTCTCATGGATTTTAATGTATTTGTTCCAGCTCTTACAAATTTTTGAATGTATATAGGAATATGTTGAAAATGTAGATATGCCACAGAGTCTATGTATTGTATAAAAGATGGCTCTAGAAAACTCATTTTCGGTACTTGGCCGGAAGAAAACAAATACTTGCACATTAATGCGATTGTTTATTTTTGTACCAAAGACAAATGCAACTGATATGGCAGATTGCCAGTTTAAGTAAAGTTTTGCACAGCTTACATGATACTGTACTGAATGTATAAAAAGAAAAAAACTTAAAAGGTCAGGGTTAGGGATCTTACTGAACTGTGAATTTTTTTCTCTTTGGGTCCAATTGTCTACGGAAGGAGCATTCATACATAACTATTATTTTGCTGTTCTTCTAGTTCGCTTCATAGTAGATAAGTTGGCCATCTAGAAGTCTGTAAATCCTTTTTTTTTCTGCACATAGTAGAAATTTTAATATATTTGGATTTTAGTAAGCTATTGGTAAAGTAGATTTTGACTTTGGAAATGAAAAATTTAGCTTGTAGGATACTTCCACCAAACAACCAAAATAAAATTATTTTTATTGTAATGTGTATATATGTAAAGAAAAGAGCTAAAATATCTAATTCCTTAGTTGCCACTTTTCCAGTTGTTGTATTATTGTGCATGTGATGTTTCCAAGGATCAACACAGGCTTAAAAAAAAGAAAAGAATTTATAGATTTTATATTTTTGTACAGATATTTCAACTAGCTTCTTCAAACTTCTATGTGACTTATTGTTAACTTGTAGTTTCTATGATTGGGGGGAATACAATTGCGTGTGCAGTTTGGCTCACGAGAGTCTGCTTTTAGTCAGTGTTAAAGTACCAATGAAAAGCTTTATCTCTTGATGAGAAAGTTGTTTATGTCAAGACAGGATCATTATCTGGTTTCATGAATGCCTTTCCTCCCAGTTGTTTGATAGACAGGTGACTACATAACACTATTTATGAAGGATACCAAATAATTCAGATGCAGCTCCAAGTAAATACAAAAATCTCATTATCCCTCCTCCAATTCTTTACATGCACCTTACAGTGTGATTCCTTATATCTAAATGGACATTGGGAATTGCTACATTCCTGTAATAGTCAAGCAATGCATTATTTTAAAAAAAGAAAGATTGAGGAAGATGTAGCTTCCAGTGTAGAGTTGTACTACCCCAAAGCCTTTTTTTGCTCTTTCTGTCTGCACTGCTGCTTATTGCTATCTACCTTTTCAAAAATTTATCTAAAGTATTTGCATAATTTCAGCACAAATTTGCATGTCATGATGGAGCTGCTTCTTTTTTTTTAAGCGTCAAGCCTGCAATAGTGCTGGCATATCAGAAATGTATCTCATTTAACGCTGGTTATAGAGCTGCGTCCAAGTATTTTACATCAGCCTATTTTGATATACTGAAATAGTGTTGAGCTTCATTGAAGAATGGTGTTTAAATATGATTCATTCTAACACTGGATCAGAAGAGCGTGAATAGGATAGTTACAGTGGGATACATCTGTTTTGCAATCAGGACTTGTGCAGCAAGACAAACTGACAGTAAGATACAATACCCCATTGTAGTAATTCAGGCTTCTCTGAGCTAATACTGCATTTGCAGCCTTTTTTGTGCATGTCTGAAAACCAGAATATGATTTTGGTCTAGCATTGAAAAGAGACTTTGAATCTTTTTAGTGGATTCCACACCCTTGCATTTCAGTGTTTTCTATGTATTAAGTTATAGTCTAAAAGCTTTGAAATAGTTGAGCTTTTTAATGGTGACACTTTATTTTGTATCTATTTATATATGTATGTATATCTTAGAAAAGCACTTTGTTTAAAAAAGAAAAAAAAGATATTGCATTTTATATGATTCCTGCCATTTGCTGCTAACTCTGGGCTGGTCAGAATGCTGCAGCGATACTTGATCTAAATAAAACCTGGCAGTAAAATGTAGAGTAAAGTTAAGACCTTTGCTGGTTTAACCTTTATTGTAAAGATGACATAGGCAAGCTGTGCAGCTTTACATTTTAACCAGGGGACTCTGTGGCATTTAAAACAGTCTAGAAAATGGTTGTACTTTTAATGCCAGTAACAATCTGCTTCCTCTAGTGTCATTTAATATACGTTTAGTGTATAATTATCACAAAGATTTTTAAAAAACCAAATGTTCATGTTTTGTTTTGGGAAATTGTGGCATGCATTTTTGGATGATTATCTTTAGAGGAGCTCTCTAAAGGTTTTCAGTGTTCATACACAGTATGTGGATCTTATTGAAGTCTTTGGTCACTTTACAAGTGTAGGCATTGTGAATATTCTCATGTCATCCAGAAGCAATTATACACTTTATTTTTTAAAAGGAGTTCCGAACTCTCTTTCATACACTGGATACTTTAGAGTTTGTTTCCATATTAAAACATGCTCTTGCTAAAAAATTGTCAGTCTGAAACTGAGTGCCACACTTCTATTTTTGAATGGATATGAACTACTTACTCTGTACCATGTATGGTTCTTGTCCTTTACCCATTTTCTCCATTGACAGATTATGATGTGGCTTTATATTGTGCCTTACTTGTATATTAGAACCAAGTTTATTTTTCATTCCCCAGGACTCCTTAAACCCTTGAACCCTTTTGGAAGCAAACTACAATAAAAGCATCATGAAGGAACTTCAAACAGATTTGCTTAGTTGTACTGATTAGTTTGTACTGGCATAGGGTGACCAATTTTTCAGTGGTCTTGGAAGATAGGATTTTTTATAGTAATTCCACTACATCTCTTTACAAAAGCTTCTCTGCCTTTTCTTGAATTTATCAAGCACACCTTGATATTTAACTTTCTGGGGCTCATAAGTACTAGTCTTCTGGCTAGTCAAGGACTGGCTCTTTCCACTCAACTCTGGCATCAATGCAAACAGTGACACTGTTGTAGGAATTGGGCACAGAGATATACTAAGTCCACTAGTTTGGTCAGTAATTTATTTTTAAATGTAGACTGAAGTGCAGTGGAAAAGAGCAAAAATGATTTCTAACACAGATTAAAGGTCTCTTGAATAATCTTAAAGCAACAGACATTTCTCAAATACCGTACTGTCAGTGTGGGTTTCACATAAGTCTATACCATTTTTCTGATGTTTGCCTTCATTAATAAATCTGCTTGTTTATTCACAAATGTCAATAATGATGTATTGTTTCTCTTATGTAAGTCTTTTTAATACAGCTAGTTTTGAAATGGTAATCACCTCCTATCTGTGTTTGATGGGTTTACTTACAAGTTGCCTTCAGCAGAAATAGCATAGCCAGTCTGTTCCTTGACTTATTTAGCAGTCTTCCTGGAATTCTGTTGAGGCACAGTCAAAATACATAATATTGAAATTCAGCCTTCTGACCTGAATTTCATACATCTAATCATGCTTTCTTATTTTTCTTTTTTAGGGTAAGGTTTAGCTGTCAAATTGTCTAGTTTAGTCTGCTATCAGATGGGAGCCTATATTTTTGCTAGCTGAAATGCTGCACAAAAGTGCAGTTTCTTATTTTGTTTTACCTGAGGGATTATACAAAGTACATTTCAATCAGTTCCTAATCCAAAAGCTGATCCTTTCCTTTGAAAAAAAAATGTTTAAGGGCATTACCACATTGAGAGTACAACGCTTAGTGATACTTTCCAGTGTAAATGGAATGCTTTGTCAACATTGCAGAAATGGCACTTTAGCATATATACTTCCTTCACAGCATTCTAAGCTTGATTGGGTCTCATGGATACGTATTTTCAGTCTATTTAATTTCCCCCAATTGGTTTAGTGCAGTAGAAAGGTGTTTGTGCAATGTGATGCTCAGCCTTTTAAGATGTTAATGAACTTCCACAAGAGCATATTGGTCATGCATTTTTTTCTCCATAAACCGAAACAACTTTATTGGAAGTAAGCCCTATTTGTTCTGGTGAAACTTCAGTTTAGGATTGCAGACTTAATCTTTCTGGAAAGCAAGTTTAAGCCAAAGCTAGGCCTAGCTAAGAAACGAGAAGAAGAAAATAATTGTCTTGTGAGACTAGGCCAAAGCTTCTTCTAACCCATCATTATCTTCAGAGGCTAACAAGATGTCTCATTTCCCAACAGCTTTCCATGAACTAGGGAATAATGAAACAATTCACTTTTACAGAAGTATAATGCATGAATAGTTTTCGCTCACTCTTCTCCTGCCTTAAACATTCTCAACACCTTTTGGCCCATATATATACTTAAGAATGAACAAAGTCTGCAATTCTAACCTAACTTAACTGCTGGCAGGGCCAACTCTCATTGCAATCAATGGGATTTGCTTCCAAATGAATGGGTTTAGGTTGGTGCACAAGGCTGACAGCATATGCAAACACAGCAAAGCTTTCTGAAAACCAAAAAAAAAGCATATTAACAACCTTGGTGATCTTATGCTTGGGATCATGTTTGTAATGCTGTTTATAATGTTCTGTAGTTCATTTCCAACTGGAGCTCAGACAAATGTATTGAAGGTCTTGTCTCTGTTCAGAAAATTTTATCCTGTTAAAAGCATGATCTGTTTGCAATTTTTATAATGTTTAATGTTGTGTAATTTTTCTTTTTTTAAAAAAAAAGAGGCACAATTAAAACATTGATTTTGTTTACTCCTGTCACCCTGGGGCCCGAGCACTTCTATTCAGATACAAACTCATCAATGTATGCAACATCCTTTGTAACTGAAAATAAATTGTGAAGAGAAGTTCTGACAGTATGCTGGCTTCTGTGTGTTTTCTGTCTGAGGCACTTCGCTCATAGACCGCTAAGTAACATTAACTACAGCTCCCACATAAGCTTTCTTACTCGTTTGAAGTAACAGAAATATCCATACTAGTAATGAAAATGTTTTATTATTTCAGTCAGCAACTGTAGGTTCCAACAGAACCGCCTCAGTTAGGAGTTCTAATCACTACATCAAGAAAAAGCCATTTGGGATTATGACTTAACATAAAAATTAAATATAGTCTGGCCTATTTGCCATTATCTGATCAAGAACTGCTGCTTCATACTTCCCAGCCTCAAAGCTTTAGATCCATATAGGTGCTTAAGAACAAACTAAGAACACAATCCCCACCTCATTTATTGGGTGAATACTTCAGAGTTTCACAATATTCTAAAACATTAGTTGCTGAGCCTTGATATTTCTGTAGTCTGCCCCTGGTGTGCCCCCAAATTTGTTCTAGAGAGTTGGGGGACTCATGAGATTTTGGGGGGGTCAGGAGGGAGAAGTCCCATTCTGTTCATGCAATGCTGGATATCTCCCAAAGTACTACCTAATGAGTGACAGGCTACATAATGAGTAAGCATGCAAAGTGTTACATACAGGAAAATGGTTACTGGTCAACCCTAGTCTCTCTGTTTAAAGGTAAAGGGACCCCTGACCATTAGGTCCAGTCGTGACCGACTCTGGGGTTGCAGCGCTCATCTCGCTTTATTGGCCGAGGGAGCCGGCATACAGCTTCTGGGTCATGTGGCCAGCATGACTAAGCCGCTTCTGGCGAACCAGAGCAGCGCACGGAAACGCCGTTTACCTTCCCGCTGGAGCGGTACCTATTTATCTACTTGCACTTTGAAGTGCTTTCGAACTGCTAGGTTGGCAAAGTGTGTAAATAGATTAGACCAGTAATTCCCAAACTGTAGACTGGGGTCAAGTAGTGTTCCATTACAGATGGCTAAAAAGAATCCTTGGGCTCTTCATCACAGGAGATGCCTTCTGTGTTCCATATACATTGCTCTGACCATGGTTCCTTCCACTTAGCCTTTTCTCTTCCTTCATTGGGAGTAGTAGGGTTCTTTAGTCATGCTTAATGTAGAAATGCTACAGAACCACCCAGCCACAGAAGTAAGTATTGTGTGTTTTATAGCTTTTAAGTTGAACGTATCTCAAAGCTTGCATTCATGCAATGAGTGGAGCATTAGAGCAGGACCTGAGTGCAACAGCACACACTCTCCTTGCAATTCCCAGGAATTGGTATTTAGAGGCATACTGCCTCTGATAGTGGAAGTAGTGCAGAGCCATAATGGCCTGTAGCCATTGATAGCCTTAAAGGTAAAGGTAAAGCGACCCCTGACCATTAGGTCCAGTTGTGACCGACTCTGGGGTTGCAGCGCTCATCTCGCTTTATTGGCCGAGGGAGCTGGCATACAGCTTCCGGGTCATGTGCGAACCAGAGCAGCGCATGGAAACACTGTTTACCTTCCCGCCGGAGCGGTACCTATTTATCTACTTGCACTTTGACGTGCTTTCGAACTGCTAGGTTGGCAGGAGCAGGGACCAAGCAACGGGAGCTCACCCCGTTGTGGGGATTCGAACCTCCAACCTTCTGATCTGCAAGTCCTAGGCTCTGTGGTTTAACCCACAGCGCCACCTGCGTCCCACTTAATCCCCAATGGGTATGTTTTGCAGCGAACAGAGGCAAATACAAAGGGAAGCAAAGATAGCACCCAGAGTCCAAAGTAGCCTGCTTTTCTCTGCCAAACCCCACTCACACATATAATATGAACCAAGTGACTAGGCATGGAGAAAGGTTGAAATAACCCTGAGAGTTTTGGCACCCAACACTCCAGCAGCCAAATTCGATGGTGTTTATTACAGAATAGAAAATGAAACAAGAGGACAAACGGAAGAGGGAGAATGTTGCTTCAAGAAAATAACAAAGCTAACCTTTTCATTCAAGTCTACCCTAATACAGCTACTTAGAAACAAGTTTCTGAGCTCATGTGTCAGCATATACTTAGTCAGCTGAGGGACAAAGGACTCTTCAGCAACAGTCACCTTTTAAAGAGTTTCTAGCTCACATAGGTCGTTAACCAGTGGCTGGGACCAGCCGTTCACGTCTGACTGGCTGACGGAGGACACCTTTTGGAAGCTGGAGACAGGCGAGGTGTTGATTACTGCTAGACATCTCCATCTCCCTTTAATGTGTAGAATGGGAGATGTGACCTTCCCGCTAATGCAGAAGGAAGACGAGATTCACAAAATAACCTCACTTTTCTCTCCTCCCCCCACAATGACTCCCAAATCCGCTCCGAAGGACTGCAGGAGGGGAGAGAGGGAAGGTGCAGTTCTCTTGCCCGAGACTGAAGTCTGTGCTACCCACACACATGGTCTCTGTTGGATACTATCATTGGCCTCGGTTCATGGCTTGCATCAAAACAAACCACAATCACTGGGCTGAACATAACTCAGGCAAGGATCATAGTTTTGGAGTGAGGAGGGAAGCTGCAGTTATCTGGGCATTCATGGTTAACTATGCCTTTTAAACGAAGATGTGTGAACACTCCCAAAGCAGATTACATACAATTTAGGAATAGTCAATCTGTAAGTACAATAAAAATGATCGGGGGCGGGGGAGAAAGTGAACACACATAAAAGCCCGTACTAAGTAAAATGGTTTCCAGCTACAAGTCCCGCCAAAAAGTCACCAGATTCTGTGCCAAATTAAGGCTCCCTGGGGAGATCATCCCAAGGGTCTGTGCCATAATAATATAGGGTTGAATCCAGAGTTAGTCGTGCATTGAGCAGATCTTTTGAAACCCATGTGAGTTAATTTAATTGTGGCTAATTCAAAACCCCATTTGTTTTTCCACAGCCAGTCTGCTCTAAGAATGGCTCTGCCGGGGAGATGTACGGCTCTCCCCGTGGCAGCAAATGCAACCGGGCAGCAAAGAGCCAGGCGAGTCTTGCAGCGCCTAAAAGACCAACGAATGCAGACCTGGGGGGGGGGGCGCCCGGAGTGAGGGGTGGGGAGGGGCTGGCTCTCCGAAAAGGGAGGAGCCTCCTCGGCCGCCTTCCTCCTGCCGCCGCTTTGTTTTCTTCCTGCTTGTTGGCACCGCCTACCAGGGCGGAGCGGAGAGGCCGCGTTTCGAAATTCTTCTCTTGTCCCCTTTGCGCTCGCCGTAGTTCCTCCCAAGATGGCGGCCGCCGGTGACGTGCCGGTTCGAGTTTGCAACCAAGAGATCGTGAAATTCGACCTGGAGATTAAGGCGGCGGTGCAGGTACAGCAGCCCCCGGCCTCGGTCAATACATCGCGGGCGACGGGCAGCTACGCGCTTTTCTTCAGAGACGCACTTCCGTCTTTTGTTACACTGGGGTGGGTGGGGCTTCGTGGCCACGCCCCCTCTGGGCTGCCAGGTTCCCTTAGCGCCGCCCTCTCCGCCTGCGTCCTAGCGGAGTCAGGCACTTGAAGGCCAACGCAGTTGCAACGATGCCCGCTGTGGGGCGCTGGCGTGCACTTCTCAGGATGCACACAAATGCCAGTTCAGGGTGACATTCCACGCAATTGATGATCCACACAAATTACCACGTGCCACAGTAGATGCTGTTAAGTCTTTAAGGTGCCGCATGATTGTGTTGTTGTTGGTGCGATGGCAGTTCTTCCTCACAGCTTTTTAGCTGCAGAGGTGTCAGGATCAGACTCTGGAGAGGTGCCTCCTCAGCCTTTGAAAGTTTCCACGATAGGGAAAGTTCCTGCAACTTTTCCCACCTTCAGCTCTGTGTTGGAAAAAATCTGCTCACAATATGATATTCTCTCTTCTGTGGCATGATTGGAGGCAGCCCTGGGAGCTGGGGTGTCTGATGGTGGGAGGGCCTCGTGCAGTGTTGCTATGTGAGAAACCTTTGGTAGGGGTAAGAACCTTTGAGAATTTCATCACACTGTAGATAACTAATTCTTGTTTGCCTCCTGCTCTTTCCCACGGTTGGCAGGCAACAATGCACTGATGTTGCCATAGCTTTCCAGTGCAACCATCTTCTTAATGATCTGAAAGACATATTTAGTTCCCATCAGGGGGTACCCACTGGCATGGTTACAACTTCATGCGGGCAACTTCGGCATCAGTTTTGCATGCTGAAACTTTTAAGCAGTTTGATTAGGTTCTGTATACAGTAATGTGATGAAACAAGCATGCCCTCTCCTCCTTCCTTCCCTTCCCCTTCAGTTCAGTTCTCACAATGCCAGGCTCCCCTAGCTTCCAAAAATAGGCTCAGAGGGGGCCACTTTATATGCTAGTAAATTTATAAAGAGAAGGCACTTCCAAGTAGGAATTAGAGCTGTAAATGTTAATCGTTGCATGCATTTACTGTTGTGTGCTCACACATGGCTAAGCCATGGATAGGTGTACCTGTACAGTGAGTTTGCATCCTTGTAAATAATTGATTTATATGTAGGATTGTCATGTAACTATCTTTGCATGAAGCATATCAGCTACTATGTAACTTTTTGTAGCAGTCACATCAGCCTTTAGGACTAAATTCACATTGCTTGTAGATAATATGGATGATATTTCTGTGTCAATTTGCAACCTGTTGGTGGTTGCAATTTCAACATTTAAAATAAACATTTTGTTTTCTTAAAAAGGTTACACTTTATATTTAAAACAATCAAGCTGGCAATTGAACATACAGCCCAAGAGAACATCAATGTAAAAATGTGTTTATTCTATACACTGCTTGTTATTTCCTTTAGGACATTCGGGATTGTATGGGACCTGTAAGTACACTTACAGAACTGAATGCCAAAGTAAAGGAAAAGTTTCAGCATTTACGGCTTAGAATACAGGTGAGGACTAAATAGATTTTGGGGTGGGGGTGGGGAGTTGCTAAATCCTAGAATCGTAGAGTTGGAAGGGACCACGAGGGTCATCTAGTCCAACCCCCTGCAATGTAGGAATCTCTTGCCTAATGTGGGGCTCGGACCCATGACCTAGAAATTAAGAGTCTCATGTTCTGCCGACTGAGCCACAAATAAGCACCCTTTTCTGTTACAGCAAAACTGATTGTTGAAAATAGCATGTCACTAAGCATAACAGCTTTTTAGAAACCTGGTTCTCTGGTTCTCTGTTTTCTGTCACTCATAAGCAAAATGTGACCTTAACAGCCCCAAAGACCCAGCTATCTTTTTGCTGAAAAGGATGTGCTAAAAGAATAACTGTGTATAATTTGATTAGGAAAGAAATACCCAAGAGAACAGCTAGACTTTATTACCAAGTAGGAACAACATTGTAATGAATTTTGTTGTTGCTTGTATTCAAATTGAATAAAAATAATATTAAAAATGATAATATGCACCTGCTGTTCGCGGCTTTAGGAGCTTGAGCAGATGGCGAAGGAGCAAGATAGAGAATCAGAAAAGCAAGCATTGCTCCAAGAAGTAGAGAACCATAAGAAGCAAATGCTCAGGTCAGTAGAACCCTAAATATTGTTTACCACTGGGCTGTATCCAATGCTGTGTCCATGTGCAAGCAAAATGGACTTTCACTTGCACAACAAGACCACCTTCCTTTCCTCCTTCCTGCAGCCCTCATAATCTACTCCTGAGAGTTGGGGGACCCCTGGAGCAGATTTTGGGGGCATGTGGGGGCCTGCACGGGAGGAGACAAGGAGGGTAAAGTCCTGTTGTGTGAGCAGGAGTCTGTTTGTGCAACATAGGGTTCTTCCCAATAAGTGCTTAGGCTGAAATCTTGTATCCCCTTCCTCCCAACACTCAATTGGTGTCAGCACCGAAAAACCTAGAGCTCTGACACATGTTTGGTATAGACAACACTTGTGTGCAACAGTGACAGCATGGAGGGTGTCTAGGTTAGACTCACAGCACTGTACTGGCTATACGTCTACTCAGAAGTAGGTCCCATTGAGTTCAATGATAGCTGCATAATTCAGGGCATCCATCCAATACTGTGAGTGTCCTTAGCAACCTTCCAGAGAATAGGATGGACTGTTATTAATTTCTTCGGACATCCAGACCTTTTCATTGTTGAACAGACAGTAGAGCCAGGAACAGCATTCTCATAGTGTTCAGATAAAGAGTGGAACATAAAAAGGTGAGGAAAATGCAAGATGCAGCTGTTAATAGTGTTGATATAGCATGCCCATTAAGGATCGTTGTTAATTATGTCAAATAATAATGGAGTGTTACATTTTAATGTATGCAGTTATCTTTGCTGCTTTGCTCTTGATACAGACAGGGGTGTTTCTATCACCATTGTGCTAAATCTCACTATATTAATAATTTCAGCAATCAGACAGCCTGGAGGAAGGCAAATCTAGCTTGTAAAATTGCCATTGACAATGCAGAGAAAGATGAACTGCTTCGAGGTGGAGACCCTTTACGACAAAGGTACACAGTATTTTTATAACTCTGGAATTCGGCTGCCAGGTGTTATGTGGTGGGACTTCCTAAGCCTTTTGTGTCAAGCTCTGCTTTAGGAGGTCACCATTTGCAGTCTTCTGCCCACCTTCCTAGGAGTAGAATCATAGACTTGTAGAGTTGGAAAGAACCACGAGGATCATCTAGTTCAACCCCCTGCAAAGGCAGGAATTTCCCACCCAACACGCAGCTTGAATCTGCGACCCTGAGTCATGCTCTGCTGACTGAGTAGGCCCCTTCTGAATAGGATTGCACAGTAAGGAGCAAACAGAATCTCAGATCATTAAAATGGTTGCTTGCCATTGTGCCAAGTTAGATGTATTGATCTTTGATTACATTTTAATTTTACCCCTGTACTTCAGCCAGATGGCTATTTTGGACGAAATGTTTAAAGATTAACCTAAACCTTGTATGAATAATTTGCCCTGATTTCTAATTCAAGACTTATTTTGAAACAGAATGTTAAAGGCGTATGCTTGCATTTGTATGTGTATCTGAATGCTTGGCTGATATCTTCCAGCTCTATGGTTCCCATCACTTTTGAAGCATTTTGAGTAATTGGGAATATAATTTTGTTTTTATATTAAGTTTTATTCCCACCCCCTTCTTTTCTTTTTAAGAAAAACTACAAAGGAAAGTTTGGCAGAGGGGGCCAGTAACATCACAGAGAACCTGATGGGTATTAGCAGGATGATGTCTCAGCAGGTACGGCAGAGTGAGGAGACAATGCAGACCTTAGGTAAGTAAATGACCACAGTGTGCAGTTTTGGTCGTTGTTGTTGTTGTTGTTAATAATAATAATAATAATAATAATAATAATAGTTGATTGACTCATCTAAGCAACTTACAACACAGTATAAACACTTACATTTACAGCAAGCCAACCAATAAAAATTTAAGAACCTTCCACAAACAGGAAGATATTACTGAAAAGGCCTGTTCTCATGTTCCACCCTCCAGATCTGCCATGGAGTTATTAAACTCCCTTTAGTTATTAAATATCTATACTGCCCTTCATCCGAAGATCACAGGATGGTTTACAATATAAAAACACAAAAGTGCATACCTTTTCTCTCTCTCTCTCTCTCTCTATCTCCCCGCCCCCCCACTCCCCCACTTCATTTTCTCTCTCTTGCTGCCTCCGACAGCTAAATATTTAATCCTATGCCGGGAAGCACAGAATTGCAGTGAAATGGCAGAGGAGGAACAACATGATTGATTCCCTCCTTCAGTAGCTCTCTTGGCTACTTTACTAGCTATGGAAAAAGAAACGCTCCTTTCTCCCGAACCAGCATGTTGTTATTATAGTATAATATGTCAGGTCATGTCATATCATGTCGTATCATCATATCATATCATACATCAGGATACCATGTATCAAATCCAGACCTCTACAGCATGGACTCTGAAGAACATGCATGTGTTTCAAATGGGGCTTTTCTTTTTAAAGTGCACCAATAGTTAACTCCCACCCACATTAACTTCTTTCACTCAACTCAAGCAATGTCTTAAAGCATTTCTAAAAGAGTTTTGGGCTTTGCGTTAGAAAGCCAGAGTTTGGCCTGACAGTTTTCAGCCCTCAAAACTGTATATCAAATCTGCTGTTAAAATTTGTGGGTCATTTGGAAAGTGGACCAGCTGGACCTTCTGCCTTCTCTTTGCTGGGAGAAACAGAAGGGATGGATTCAATAAACGCAGGGTCCGCCTCTTCCTTCTCCCTCCAGGGCTGATGGTTGTCTGCAGCTCCTCAGTGTATGCTTCCTCTCTCACTAAGTGACAGTCTTGGCAGTGAGACTGTCCTCTGTTAAAGAGTCCATCCTGTTTGGTTGAGGTATAGCTAGCAAAGGTCACTCGTCTTGAAAAAGCCAGCTGTACTTAATCTACCATTAAAATGTTGCCACGATGGAAAAATGAAGAAGTCCTTACAGCAGCAAGCAATAAATAATCTGGAGTCAGGAAGCCCACAGTTGTCACTTCCCATGATAAACAACCTCAATCTTTCATGTACCATGAGAATGACAAAACTTTTCTCTTTGGTTGGAAAATAAAATGGCAAAGAAATGTATTTGGTTCTGATAAAATTCCGTTATCAAGCAAAATGTATTTGCAAACTGAAATACCCTTTTGGGGCTACCTATGTAGGAATATACTGGTTCCTTAGCTGCTTGCTTCTAAACATTTTGCCATTAGTGTGTGTTTTAATTGACCTCCCATAATGGAAACTGAAGCCCTGCACAGTGGTTCATTTTAGGGCCACTTCTTGCAATATATTTTGTACTTGGTTGCAAAGCTGTGTAATTTATTATGATCAGCACACATGTTTTTAGTTTACCTGGCATTTCTGCAAGAGAGAAAGACTAAAAAATGACTTTTTGCTCACTTCAGAGAAAAGGTGCTGGACATCAGAGCAACTTGTGTGTATTAGGAAGTCCGTAGGTCATATTCAGCTAAGTGGTCCTGCTAGTGGAAGCCTGTGCAAGGACTTCTGCTTGTGCAACAGGGCTTCCCCTAACCCCAGTGTTTCCCCTGTGCCTTCCTTGAGGATTGGGAGGACCCATGAACAGCCCAGAGGGGAGTGAGGAGGAGAGAGTTCCATCAGGCAAGCAAAAATGTTTGCACTGATAAAGTGATCTCCTTAGTGCTGTATTAAATTTCTCCCCAAGGTATTATCACAATTGATTTTAAACAGCTCCTGATCCACATTCTAACCTTGTTTGGAAATGTATCAAAACAGTATAATCTTAACTCTTTTCTTTTCAGTTTCAAAATTTTCCACTCCATTCTAAATTTAAAACGGTGAAATGGACATTCTGGCTTTTAAACTGCCACATTATCCTGCCTGTTATCAAGTAACATGAACATTGCAGTATCTGTCATTTTTTTTGCAGCGGATAGCACACCATTGACACTAAGTCTACATTTACTCCCATTGCCAATTATGTCTTTTCTACTTAGCCAGTTGGTATCATTCCATCTGGCTTCATTATGAAATTTTGGACTGAGATAAGATTTTTCTAATTGCAACAGGGAGGCTTGCTTATCATGATCAATTTCACTTATGGGTATGGGCCGGCTCTGATTTTTGTCTTCTAAGAATGGGGCTCCACAGAAAAATGCAAGGCCATTTCGACTGTGGTGGTCCTTGGATGAAGGCAAATGTTGGGCTGTATTCAGCTAACCCATTTTGCTAATGGAAGCTGGACGACTTCTAACACAACAGGATTTCTCCCTTCCTGCCGCATGTCTTTCCCCGCACCTTCCCCAGATCTGCTCTGGTGGGTTGGGGAAGGAGAGGGGACATCATTCCCTCAGGCAAGCAGATAGTGGAACAATCTCCTTTGTGCTGCGTTGTCTTCACCAGACTTGTCCTCAGCTTTTCTCAAATGGAAAGGTTCTACAGCCTGCTGCCATGGGGCTTTGAGCCAATGTACCTATTGCATTGTGTGTTGTATTCTGTGCTACAGGACCCAAAGTGGACTTGCATAGTATGTGTGCTTTTGAGAGTGTCTTTGAAACACTGGGCTGAAACGTTGCATTTTCCCTTTTCAGTCACTTCCTCACGAACCATTCTGGATGCCAATGAGGAATTCAAATCCATGTCCGGGACAATACAGCTGGGGCGGAAGCTCATTACCAAGTACAACCGCAGGGAGCTGACAGATAAGCTGCTCATCTTTCTCGCCCTTGCCTTGTTTTTGGCCACTGTGCTTTACATCCTGAAGAAGAGACTGTTCCCCTTTTTGTAAAATTCTCAGATGAAGAGAGGAAGCATGACTGAGGAAGGATGAATGAAGGCTTTCTCACAAAGACCTGACACTCTTCTAATCAAGAGAACATTCACAAATGTTCATAAACAGAACATATTAGCAGTCTGTGAAGATTTAGACTTGCTTGTGTAAGCTAAATGAGCTGCAGGTTAGGGCAAGGAACAATAAGAATATGACCTGTTTCTCTGAGAATGGCAGGTGTCAGTTCTGAACTGGATGGTGGAAGACATATGAAGCCTCTCTCTCGTCTTTGGCTTGGAATGTGTATTCCACTTCCTTCCGCCAGAGATCTGTTCCTGAGAGGAGGGGGACAGTATTACTGAAAATACATTTAGATACATTCCTTTAATAAAGTGTATTTGAATACAGATAGAGCAGGGAGTCCTGGGTTTTTTTTAATAAAAAATGCCTTACGAACTGAAGGAGAAAACGTCACCCTTTAAGTTACCAAAATGACTTTTACTTCAGTTGTTTCTGCAGATGAAAGAAGCAACGAGGCGATTTCTAAAATCTCTCCATAACTGGCGTTATTGTAAATGTACTGTATCTTCCTTTGTCCATCTATTTATCTTAAGGGTGCAGCTCAGGTCAGTCCATTTGATTCATTCCAAGATTTGCTTTGGAGGCCTAATGACGCTCTTTGGATAGAGATGTAAATTGCTTGGCATATCAGCTCCTGAAACTTCCCTGTCCCTTTCCTGTTCCCTCATCAGTTTAAAAGGCATTGGGATACCACAGCTACACCATTGCAGGCCTGTGAGCATGGAAGGAAATCCCTGTAAGACTGTAGAGCCCCTTGTCCTTTCCTGTCAGCTCTCAACAGGGTGCATAATGTCCTAAGCACACAGGGTTGTATTCAGTGTCGGGCCAGCAGCATTCCACTGATACGACAGAACTTCCATGTTCTCTCCTCCCCCTTCGCTGCCTCTAAATTTGTTCTGGATGGTCCCCCAACCCTCCAGACTTGGTCTTGTGGTGAGCGGCTGGAGGGAAGAAGATAGGAAGACGTTTGCTCCATGGAAGTCTGCTGTGCCAGTGGAACTGCAGCGTCAGATACTTTCCACAGCCATGACACACAGATGGCCATTAGCTGAGCCCAAAGCTATGGATGCAGGCTATGTTAGCACGGCATGAGTTGCTTGCTTCCTGGGATCTGGTCTAAGCTGGGCCACTGGCTGCTACGAGCAGCGTCTTTCATTTCAGGTAATGGCTGAACACGTTGCCATGCACCCCAAACAATGTGCATCCAGCTAAGTTGCTGAGTAGAGAAGGATCTCAGCTGTTAACTGTTCTGCATATACGCACAGCTCTGCACCTGTGATAGATTTATTTGTTTATTATTATATTATTATTAGCCTGCCCTTCCTCTCGAAGGAGACTGGGGCAGCAAGCACCAAAAAGTTAATACTAAGTACAAATAAAATAAAATAAAATTAAAAATGTTTAAAACATTTTTAAAAGACTCTGCATTGCACTGCATAATTTAGGTTGGCAATGTGGAAGCAACCTAAAAAAAAGTTTTCAACCGTTAATAGTTTTTGTCCAAAAGTGTTTGACACTGCTGATGCAATTCCAACATTGTGTTGTTGCTCAGCAAACAGTGTGGATAATTTTTCTTTATGAATGCCATTCTTTGGGGGGTTTTCGAATATGGATTTGATCAAAAGATGAAAGCAGACGTGCATATCTTCATTATCAGCACTACTGCATGGTAGTGTAATGTATTTATTAAAATCACAAATTCTAAAAACAAACCCCATCTCCTTTTCTCTTTTTCCTAGTATCTTAAAGGTAAAGGTAAAGGGTAAAGACTGGACCGTTAGGTTCAGTCGCGGACAACTCTGGGGTTGCTGCGCTCATCTCTCTTTATTGGCTGAGGGAGCTGGCGTACAGCTACCAGGTCATGTGGTCAGCATGACTAAGCCGCTTCTGGTGAACCAGAGCAGCACACGGGCCTTCCTTCCTTCCTTCCTTCCTTCCTTCCTTCCTTCCTTCCTTCCTTCCTTCCTTTCATAAAACTTCCAGCGCTATTTCATCTTGCGCCAGTGTAAATGCCTCTGATGAAGAGATGCCCAACACTTAATCAAATGCCTGCCCAGCCTGTTTCAGCGTCTTCGCTGTGTGGTCCATCTCAGAACCTTTTCTCTTCATTCTCATGGTACCCAAAATCCTGTAGGTTCTGTCCTTTGCACAAGTATTCTCTGTCCACCATAGCATCTGATGCTTAACCTCAGATGGAACCCATATTGTGGATGTCCAAAAGGGGTAGCTATTGTTTAAAGTTGAAATGCTCGTTGCAGTATATGCTGCTTATAGTATTCATGAAAACACAGCAAAATTGGAAGGCTGTGAAAACCTAACCCTATTTGAAGGGGGTCATTTGTGTTTGGCATCCAGCCCATGTTGAAAAGTTAACAAGATAGGCTAGGGAGTAGGAAAATACTAGAAGGAGACTTCAGGAAGGCATGGTTCCTATTTGTCATCTTATGTTAACTTGCAATTTGGCTGCTGATTTGTATGCTGTCTTCACATAATACAATGCAACTGTTGTCATTAGAAGCATCGTGGATCCCTGCAGTCTGTAATAAATTTCAATGTAATTTTGTTGTGCTAAACTTTCAATGGAAGTAAAAGCAAAACAAAAAATCTCTGCGAAATTTTGCAAAAAAACCCAGAAAGTATATGATTCATTTATTTTTTAGCAACTTAGTTAAACAATCACTTAAAACAATTTGTCTAACAATTAGCTGTTATACCAAACCTACCCAGGCTGGCATGTAGCCACTGTTGTGGAGGTCTGATCACCATACAACTATCATGCAGGAAATACGGGCTTGCCCATAGGCAGTTGCTTATACTGAACCAAGGCTGGCAACCGCCTGCCATAAATTGCCCTGGCGAAAGCTGTTGCTTAGATCACCCACCTCCTTTTTCGGTTGCAAAGTACGTATGTTTGCACTGCTTAACATGTTGCACATGGGAGTGAGGGGCAGTCACCCTGCACCCAAAGCAGTATCCGCCTCAAATTAGACTGTCCTAAAGACAATAGAATGACTTGTGTGTAGAGAACATAAATAACATTTCAATGAATTGATGTGGGATGGGGAATGTGCTTATTGGAGAGAGATGCTTTCCGCATTAAGACGCTTCCTCCAAACGGGAGGGTGAGTTCATCGCTGTGGTGTTTCTAAAAATGCCACCGTCAGATGCATGTGGTGGCTGTCGCCTGCCAAGTGGCTCAGGCGCACATGCCAGCTGGGAGAGGGCTGGGAATGGCTGGCTGGCTGCAATCCAGCGAGGCTGAGAATAGACAAGCTGCAGATGCAAGCCTGCCTGTAGGTATGCACAGCTCCTCTCGAAAACAGAAGAAGGAAGCCAGGTGGGCCACACCCTGTTGCTGCTGCTATTTTTGTTAGCTGTCGTCACCACCACATCCAAAGGCTTAAGTACATAGAGAGGAAGATCCCCTGGAGACTTTCCAAAACCCAAGCATCTTTCAGAGATCCAGCTCTGAGGGCCTTCTGGAAGTTCTTCCACTGCGAGAAGTGAGGTTACAGGGAACCAGGCAGAGGGCCTTCTCCGTAGTCGTGCCTGCCCTGTGGAATGCCCTCCCATCAGATGTCAGGGAAATAAACAACTATTTGACAAAATAGAAGATATTTGAAGGCGGTCCTATATAGGGAAGTTTTTAATGTTTGATGTTTTATTGAGTTTTATTTTATTTTATTGGGAACCACCCAGAGTGGCTGGGGCAACCCAGTCAGATGGGCTGCTGCTGCTGCTGCTGCTGCTGCCGCTGCTGCTGCTGCTGCTGCTGCTGCTGCTGCTGCTGCTTCTTCTTCTTCTTCTTCTTCTTCTTATTATTATTATTATTATTATTATTATTATTATTATTATTATTATTATTATTATTTTATTCCAGTGGAGGTCCAGACCAGATGCAAAAGGGGGCCAGCAACAAATGTAAATTTTTTCTTAATGCAGTTGGCTACTTTTACAGAAGCTCACACATGCCTGTCTCTCTACCATCCCAGCAAGCAAGAGGCATTTATCAGAGTTCAAGGGCATGGCCAGTCAGGCAAAAGCACTCAAGGGAAGTGGAAATTTGTGTGGCTGAGGGGTGTGGTCTGGGGAGAGGCCATGGTTGAGGAGGAGGTGGCACCTGAGGGCAGACAGAGAGGGCCAGAAGGCTGAATTTGGCCCCAGGCCTGAAGGGTCATATATGGAGAGCAATCCACACATGGAAAACAGCTCTGCATGTGAACTGCATTCTCAATGGACTGGTATAAATGTGTCTGTGCTCACTCTGCTCCAGATTTTTTGGACAAAACAACTGGCGTTTCAAAATGATTGCAAAGAAGCTCACTGAGAGCTCAGTGAAAGCTCAGTGAGAAAACCCTCGCAATAGTAACTATATTTAAAAGTTTAGGCAGCCCAGCTGAGTAGAAACAGACTCCGGCTGTCCTGGACAGCTAGATTTAACATTCAATTTGCAGGGTAAAAGGTATTGTTCTGCCATCAGTGAAAAGCTCTCTTGCCTTGTCTTAAGTCATTTAGCCTTTCAATAATTCTGTTGACCTTCTACTCCTGTAAGTCAACAGTTTTAAATTTGGCAATCTGCAGTAAAGTATTGTCGGAAGTGGAAACTTTGTATTCATTGTGAAACACATCCAGATTTTAAGAATGAAAAACAAGCTTTAGCTCTCATTTGACTCCAAGGCTCAGGTTACATTTAAATATTTTTTATTGCTTCAAAACTGTCTGCTGTGTTTGTTCAACAACTGATGGGCAAATTTATTGGAAATGTTATTATTTGCTGGCTTTACACCATCCTTTCCTTACCTTCTGTCAATACTTATGGAATTAGCGTAAGGCCAATGTTAAAACATCCACACACACTTGTGTGAGCTGGGGTGGGGACCTAATTCAGATCTGCCTTTTTCATTCAAATTTTCCATAAACATTTCAGCGCTTAAGCTGTCTTTAGTATTTGTGGAAACTGAATGTTCAAGTAGTTGCTGAAAGCAACTTTAGTTTGAGTTCCTGGTCGTTTATTTTAGATGACCCATTTAATTAAAGATCAAATAAAGGCAAATACTGTCTGGCTTTGACATGTGCTGAACTCAAAATTTTCATGGCTATTTCGTGAGAGTTGTGTGTGGGAAGAAGAAACACAGTACAAGTTGTATGTGGGAAGAAGAAGCACAGTACAAAGGCATTAGTCCAAATGATCAGGAAAGCCAAGGAAGTCATATGACTGAATGAGATCAGATATGGCAGTGTCCTATAGGGTCAAGTTCCGGAGTATTCCAGGGTAAAATTGTTCTGTGAAAAGGATAGAATTAGCATCAGGAACATCTGCAGTAACAAAATATAATGCTCACCCCATGCGAAAGCAGCTTCAAAATTTAGCAGTCGGATATTGTACAAAATACTCAATGGGCAATGCTCAGCAACCAAACTATTATGGGTACCAAAATTGAAGAGGCTGATTGGAACATCTTAACGGCAAAAAAAACTTTTAAGATCAGTGTCAACCTGCATAAGAGATAATTCTGTTAAGTTATAGATGGCATTTAACACCTTTAAGATACAGTTACATAGACAAACAATCTTCACCACTGTGTTGGAGAGGATGTGAGGCAGTTGGTATGACATTCCACACGTGTTGATGTGCAACCATTCTGGGAAAGTGTATATGTGGAAATAAGCAATATTGCAAATCATTGCGTACAATGTAATCCAAGGAACAATGTTTAAAGAAAATCAGCTCAATTTACTTTATAAGGAACTCACCACTATTCTCCTGGTGGTGGCACAACTACTCATAGCAAAGAACTGGAAAGGACTTGAACACCTACATATCACATGATAGGCAGGACTGCATACCCTCCTGCTCAACAATGACCTTGGCAAGCAGGCCACAAAAGGCCAAACTTCAGTATTGATACCACATTCCATTTGACTGTATTTTTGCCCCGAATACCTGTGATAGAACAAAGGCTTACAAGGCTGCACCTTCCAGCAACTCGCTTCAACAAAAGACATCCTCTTTTGCTTTTTTAGGAATAGAATGTTAGCAGGATATGTCATGAGAAAGGCAATGAGAGTTCCCTCAGTGAAGCGCAGGGCTTGGTAATGCAGGTGAGACATTTCCTGGCGCTGCTTATGCCAGCCCCCCGTCCTATATTTTTATTTTTAGATACAGAAAGTGATACTGATCAAATCCGACTGTGTTGTCAGCTTTTCTAATGGCACACCAAAAGCCCAGTTATCTCCACCTTTTAAACCCTGCCGGGCCCAGATGGCAGGCCACCTTGTCGCACTATGAGTGAGTACGTTTTGCTCTGTGTTCAGTGTCACTTTCTGCATGAAAAGAAAATGCCGTTCTGAGCCTTTCAAGGTGATAATGCTGCTTGTGTCCCTCTGTTCCTGTGATAAGTGCAGAGAGGGCAGGCAGGGAGACGGCCTCCGGAAGGATCAGAGCACACCAGGCTCCATAGACAGGCCCACGTGGGATATATCTATAGAACAAGATGAAAGTGTTTCACTTTCTTCTTTTTAACCGTATCACATACAGGGATGCTTTATCTTGATCCTTTGCAGGGTCTGGCTTTTTGTGTTCGGCTCCACATTCTAATCCAAATTGAGAGACGAGAACCCTGAAAAATGGAACTGACACATATGATAACTGGGATTACTTTACAACGTTGACTTTTTAAATGGCCTCAACAACTAGAGAGCAAAGCCTGAAATGGCAACAGGTAAAAAATTACGCCCCTGTTCCTCATTTCCCTTCACAGTAAGGAGTTCCTAGGCACCCTTTTACAGGATGAGTCTTCTCTTGAGAAGGAAGTGCTGGTTAGACTTATGGCGGTAATCAACCGTTCATTTGCAAGCATGAAGGTTGAGCAGGTGGAAGGCAAACACCACCCATGGGCAGTCCCAGTCCCCAAGCAACTTCAGTACTGCATCCCTAGAAGAGGGGTGGGTTGGTACCCAATGAAATACCACTTGCTGGAACATTTGCAGTAGACAGGCAAAGTGTTTCTGATTCCTGCTTGTTCAATTGGAAATGTCAGGAAGCAACATCTGGCAGATCTGGGAGCAACTCTTTCATGTATAACAAAATTGGTCCTGAAAGACTGGAGTCAGGATTGAGGAGCAGTCAGTTCCCCAAAGGTGCTAGGCTCAGGCCTAGTTTTTGTACTTGTGCCACTCTCACAAAAAAGAAAGAAAGCCATCTTCAGCCTTTTTTATTCCACTTCCTGATATGCATTGCCAGAAGACATGATGATACAGGCAACTCACCTAGGCAACCTGAGGGAGAGAAAAAAGTGGTGCATCCTCTCTGACCCTCCAAGTGTTCCTATTTTCCACAGATGTCCCTGATTTAGAAAAGCCATCCTGATTTCTGATTTGATCCCAGAATGTCCCGCTTTTCCTTAGGATGTCCCTATTTTCATTGGAGAAACATTGGAGGGTATGCCCTCTTTCTTTCTCAATTTGCCTAAGGGAATTGTGTCATGTGCTCCTTCTCCTCCCTCCCATAGGCCAATGCTGCTGTGGAAGAGAAGATCCACTGCCAGATGCACAGCAGCAGCAACAACAAAAAATGGATTCCTTCTTTCCAGACTCCTTTGATGTGCTCTTCTGCTCATGTACAAAAATTGCACACCGCACAAGAAACTGCTCCTAGGCCATACAAATTACTCCTGCCGCTCTACATTCTTAGGAACCAAAGAAGCTGCCTTATCTGGAGTCACACCAATGGTCCATTGAATTCAGTATCGTCAACACTGACTGGCAGCAGTTCTCCAGGATTTCAAAGAGAGGTCTCTGGGGATTGGACTTGGGACCTTCTGCATGCAAAACAGATGCCCTACCACTTTGCTATGATCTTTTTTTGTATGGTTTCGCATTGGATGCAAAAGTTGTTGTGTCTTCAAGAATTCTCACGCATCTGGAAATACTGTGTTGGTGACTGGGATTGGCTGCCAAAAACACTTAGGCAGGCAATCATAGTCAGATTGACCAGTTCTAGATATTGAAGCCTGATCTGTTCCCCTCTGTTAGTGCAAGACTGCAGCTCCCTGATGGCGACACTTTCTCCTCCTGTATATATTCATAGTGTGCTGGCTCCTTCTAGGCCAAACAGCATGGACCATAATGCCATGCTATAAAGATACACAGGTAATATTAGTGTTCATTGTAATGCACAACAGCAACTAAATCACCAGAAGAACGCAGTGGATATGCGTAAAGTAAAGGGTGGGAGGATTGCCTTTTTTGAAGTGTGTTCTACTTATAAATGTACCTTCCAGAGCCGAAGAAAAATAAACTTGGGCCTCTCTAAGCATAAACAAGATAAAAAGGAGATAGCTAAGATGACAGTGCTCACTCTCACCCTGGAGCCATTGGAAGGAAGATCAAAGCAGAAAAGCCATGTAGGCTCAGCATGTGATTTAACTTCCTTCAGTGGTGGGGTTTGGAGGGTGGGGAAAGCCCATGAAAAACAAAACGGGGCTATCATTGGCTCTCAGTTCTGTCAATCATCTCAAGCAGCAAGCAATCTCACAGCTGCTTTGGATACTTGATGGGAGGCAGAGGAGGTGACATTTCAGCCTCTTTGCTCAACGAAGACCTGCTACTCAGAGATGGGGGCAGGGAGGAGGCTCCCTTAGCACCCCCTGAGTGTCACTTGCTGTAAGGAAGCAAGCCTCCCTCTGTTGCCCTTTGTACAACACTCCCAGGTGGTAGGAGAGTTATTACATCCGATTCCCGAGAATGCAATTTCCTTATGCCTTTCATAGTGTCATTTGTATACAGGTTTGGCCACAGAGTTTTTTGCATGAAGCCAATGGGATAACAATGATCAAATGTTGTGTGAGATGAAAGATTTGCTATTATAGATTCCCAAGCGCATCAAATGCAGTCTGCAAACTTTTCTCAGTTCTGCTTTAAGACTGTTAAAATATGCAGGCCAGGGCTTCCTTCGCATCCAGCAAATTCTATTTCTCTCAACCTGCCCTTGTTTTGCAGGGGCCCCCACATTTTTGCTTCATATTCAGTCGGTATAAGAGTTCTGGTGAACCCACAGGCTGGTGATGGAGCACACCTTGCTTTGTGACTTTTGGTTGACCAGGTTTGTTTGGGGGAAGGACTGTTTCTCAGTGGCAGAGCATCTCCTTTGCATGCTGCAGATGGGCCAGGATCAGTCCCAGCATTTCCAGGTAGGACTGCAGATGTCCACTCTCTGAAACCCTGGACAGCCTCCGCCAGCCAATGCAGAAAATATTGAGCTTGGTGGAACAAGGGTATAAGGCAGCCCCCTATATTCCTGTTTTAAAAGATCCCCGTATGCAGGTAGAAATCACATCTCCAGAAGCGTTAAAAAAGATAAATAGGGAGAGCGAATGCAGAAAGCTTCCCAGCCAAATAATTATTAGTTTTTAGTCAACTTCTGTCACTGTTGAGGCCAGAGAAAGTGGCTTAGCTGTTTTTCTTTTCTTCTCTGCAGCCAAAAGCCAGCAGACATTAACAATCTCCTCTCCATCGGCCCACAATCCTCCATCCTGACATATTGGTTATTTTTCCAAGTGTCACCGTAACAATAACCAGACATGTTTATTGCTCATTGAAATATTGGAACGCGGCTCCTCCTCGGAGATACCTTGTCTGGGACTCAAAAGGGGAAGAAAGTTCCTCTAAATAAACAGAGCTGCATTTCATTTGGCACGAGCCCCATGCAGTCCTCCAGGCTTGCTGCGTTTTGTCCCATGTGCCGGCTCGCCTGGACTCCAGATGTGGTTGGCACCAAGTGGCAGTGAGTGCCCCTTAATTTGGAGAAGCAAAGAAAATGTTATACTTAGGTGACCACCAACTCATAAACAGTCACATCTGAAGTGGAAACAGAAGATCTGCAGAGCAGAAAGATCTGAGTCTGTGTGCAGCCCGAAACCTCAAGAGTCTTACTTACTTACTTACTTACTTACTTACTTACTTACTTACATCAAGATCAATGGAACTGACTCCCTAGTAGTTATCTTTAGGGGTGCAGATTTTCTTAATAACCAGAGTAAAACAGAGAGCTGCGGGACAGGTAGTAAGTAAATCATGTTGACAGGATGCTAGCGACAAGCACCTGGAAATCTCTCAACTCCAATATTGCCTATACTGTATAATTTTAACACGGACTTCATTGTGGTTTCCTCTGCAAGACAGAGATACTAGCATCATCATGAGAAAGATGTCAAATTAGTTGCATGGATCACCTCAACAAAGGTGAGGATTGCTCTATTAGAAAAAGGCTAAAACCATAAGTCTTTACTACATATATCATTTCTTTGCTGGGTGCATTCTTATTTTTCATTGACATTTGCATTCCATCAGGGTTTATGGGGTGTTAGGGGGGGAGGAGTAGCCCTGGTACAAATTGTGCTCCTTCTGCAGTAGTTTGTCCACCTTTGGTCCCCATCCTGCACTCAGCTCTCACCTGTGGCTCCTAGAAGCTGTCAGCATGTGATAATGGTGGCCACACCCTGGGAATGGCTTTGACTGCCTGCCTAAATCAGGTGAGGGTAGCCGATGGCTCGCAAACCCTCAGGGGATTAGGGACTTCCCCTGCATGTGAAGACAGGCTCTGGCAGGTTGAGCAGATGAGATGAGTGGGTCCAAGGATCAAGAAGGCGGTTTCTGCATGTGCTGTAGAGGTAAGTGAGGGGCAAAAGGAGCTCATCAGCTAAGGAAGGTAGACCACCTAGGAGAAGGAAAACTGATCCTAAACCTTCACTGCCTTGTGGGATATCTTTGGGAGAAGAAAAGGCTCAGGAGTCGACCCTACGCATATCTGGAATGGAGTCTCTAAGACGGTTGGATGGCGTCTTGTACGTCTCCTTCCCGCAACCCCTGCAACCAAGCTGGTGCCAAGCGTGTTGCTCTGCTTTCCTTTGGATTACACCATTGAGGCCAAGGTGGGCTGGTCTTGCCATCTGGGCAGCCCAGGACCTCCATACACACTGCCTAGGCTTGTGCCCCGGATGGGTCACTTTGGTGCTTCACCCCTAGTGGCATACTCCATTGTCTTTCAAGACAGATGGCTGCCACCACCACCACCAACAAATTTGTTGAGGGTTTTGGAGCAGTGTGCATGGGATTCTGTGCAGTGGCATAGCGTGGGGGGTGCAGGGGGGGGCCGTCCGCACCGGGCACAACATCTGGGGGGGGGGGCGCTCGCACTCGCAGCTCTCTGCCCCTACCAAAATCCACGGGTTAGGGGGCGCAAATTACTTGCCTTGCCCCGGGTGCTGACAACCCACGCTACGCCACTGATTCTGTGTGGCCTTTTTTCTGCTGCAGGTATTGCCCAACCCTAGACCTGTTTTGTTTCAGCAAGATGGCTGCATCGGGTACCTTCAGACCCTGCCCTGTTTTGTCAAGACGTTGTTTGCTTAGTTAGTGCCTACCAAATGTGCTATGTATTTTTCAGCCACTAGGTGACAGGGCACTCTAAAATTCAAACCAAGCCTCCCAACATTGAAGCACTTCTCCAGGGCAACTTTAGAAGTGTCTCAGTTCAAATCATTTGTACAAAGCCCATGTAACTTAGTTAATTGTTGACTTCTGAGGAAACATGCTTAGGAGCAGGTTGTGGCCGGACTGCAGTGGTCCAAAAAAGAAAAGAAAAGAAAAGAAAGTCAGAGGAAATATGTACAGTGCACTTAACCGCCCCTAGTGACTTCGGTTCTGGAACTCACAATTTCAATTTGATTCCTTCCTTACCTGATAGATTGAGGATCACAAACAATGTCAGAGACAGCAAAAAGTATAACATGCAATTTAATTCTGTTGCTTTGTCTCCATTAATTTGAAATGACCTATGATTGTAGCTCAGTAATATATCAATAAGTCATTTAATACATGCAGTGAGGCGAGAAAATGAGACAAAGAGGAATATAGGAAAATCACTTCTCTGCCCCTCAATGTGCTATTTAATTAAAAAAAAAAACCACCTGGCATGTTGCCAACTGTTATGTCTGGTCTGGCCCTAAGCAGGTGCACCTTTTCCTTGTGATTTAGTCTTAATGCTAGGGAAAACTTCCTCTGTCTGCTTTACTTGTGACTTACTGTTGTTAAAGGCAGAAAAGCACTAGTAAGAAAGGCAACTGCTCCCATATTTACTGGGCAGTGGGGGATTTTATAGCACAGTTCTGTGCATGTTTGCTGAGGACTGAGTCACACAAAGCTCAATGGGACATACTGCACATTATTCACAAAAATAGAATTTATCTTAATAATGTGCTAAGTGAGATTATTCATTTTGGAACTAAAATACAAGAGCAATGTGCAGAAATTTCATCAGCTATTGAAAGCTTTAAGTACCAGACATAGTCAGTTCTCCCATTTCCAGAGCCAGTGACAAGTCTAGTCCTGTGCAGTGGTACCTTGGGTACATACGCTTTAGGTTACAGGCGCTTCAGGTTACAGATTCCGCTAACCCAGAACTAGTACCTCGGGTTAAGAACTTCGCTTCAGGATGAGAACAGAAATTGCGTGGTGGCGGCACGGCAGCAGCAGGAGGCCCCATTAGCTAAAGTGGTGTCTCAGGTTAAGAACAGCTTCAGGTTAAGAATGGACCTCCAGAACGAATTAAGTACATAACCAGAGGTACCAGTGTACAGGGAAGTTTTTAAAGTTTGAGGTTTTATTGTGTTTTTAATATTTTGTTCGGAGCTGCCCAACCAAAATCCAACCCAGTCAGTTGGGCAGCATATTAATAATAAAATTGTTATTAAATTTATTATTATTATCTCTTGATCCACCTGTAGACAGTCTACATTTCTGGGTAATCTTTTCTAAACAATACTGTTTTTAGCAGGCATTTAAAAAGTAAAGTGATGGTGTCTGCCTGATGTCAATAGACAAGGAATTCCAATGTGTAGGTGCTCCCACACTAAAATATCAATTCCTTACAAATGCATAACAGATATTATGTGCCCTAGTAATAGGGCCAGTTCCACAGATTGAAGTGCTCAAGTGAACATATATACCACATTTATGTAATGAACATGAAAAGAGATGTGGGAACGTATTTCCATTGGGTTCCGTTGCTGGTGATAATTCCTGAGCATAATGCCACAAAATAATGTGCAACAAGACATTGAACAAAAGAGAGTGCAAGCTGGGAGTTGTGTAGCTGCTCCTCAAGACTGTGATTTATAACAATCTGAACTCCTACTGCCCAGCTGTGAGTTCTGGATTTCCCCCCCTAATGGATGAACATGTCTTTATATGCCTTTTGTCAAGGAACATTTTGTCCTAACAGAGCCTAGAGAGTATAATTCTAATTGTGCCATAATGGCAAGCTGAAAAAAATATTTTCTCCTAGCATTAATTGGAGTAGGATGATTACACCCAGAATGCACTGCGGAGATTAATATCATGGAGGATATTATCTAGTTCATCAGCATAGCTGCTTACCTTTTAAAAAACGGGATCATATTTAAATAGGGTTTGGAATCACATCATTTCCTTAAAGTCTGTTGTGGTCTTTTTCTTTTTCTTTTTTAACCTTCCTCTGCTACTGAGCTTCTCACACGGTGGTGTTTGAACTAATGTGTGCATTAAGTAGATGCTATAGAAAGGCACACACCTTAATGGCGCCATCCTGCCCATGCCTACTCAGAAGTAAGTCCTATTTAATTCAGTGGGTCTTACTCCCATATGAGTGGGAACTTACTCCATTGAGCCTTCTGAAGTTGCATCCTGTGTTAAGATGAATGGTTTTTATTGCTTTCCCCTGAATCGACCTTGAGTAGATTTTCTCATCACTCCAGACAAGGAGAATTACAACACCAAAGCAACACTGTCGGTTCTCACTTTCTCTTACAATAAGCTCATTTTATCAGTTTAATTCTGTAACATAGGAAGCACTGAGGTGTTTGCAGCTCCCTGAGGATCTATGCTGACCTTCAACAGGCTTCAATTGTTAGATCAATAAACTTCTGACACCTGCAGTACAACATAAACTTGACCTTTAGTCCCATCTGATCCATCACTAGGAGAATTGCTTTGAAGGGCAAGGGAATTGGTGGCCAGTGCAAAGGTACCTAAATAGCCAAATCAGAGCGATGCAACAAAACAACTATCTGCTTTGAGTAAATAGTTTTGAAGTGCATTTTTTAATTGGGGTGGCAAGTAGGTTATGATATATGGCTTTTTATGGGAATGTATGTTTCCCTAGTATTTTGACACTTTAAAGAAGATCAGTAATGGTGAGCCTGGCGATGGGAACTCCTGGTATGTTAGTCTTCCTGTTAGTGACAGAATTTTAGGCATTAACCTGCTCCTGTTATCCAGATGGTGTCCTAGTATTTTTGTTGATTCAACTTCAAGGGGAAACTCTCTCAGAGGAGGCTTGGGTTGAAAAGATCTGCCAGCACAACACATTCTTAAGAGGGTGAAGTTCTTCAGGTGGCACACACACCAAAGCCTGCAACATGTCTCTCATAAATGCTTTAGATGGATATGAAATGGGACACAGTGGTATAAGTAGAAACTAATTTTCTGCACGACACCTGCCCCTCAGTTTAAACTTGACCTCTTGATCTCTACCTGACAAGAGTTGGCTTTTGAATGGCTGAGCTCCAACAGCTTGATTCCAGCACTGTTTGAAACTGCTGTACGTAAGGGACATAAAAGGAACAGGTCTCTGGTGTGAGGAAGTTAGTGTGAAGGGAGACATATGCTCCCACGGTCTACCTAAGCATGAATTTCCTGTCTTCTAAGATACTTATTCAAAAGGCCATATAAATAAATGTGGATGTACAAGAGAACTGGTTCCTGGAAGCTGAGAAGGAAGGTATCTCAAAGTCCAGAGCAAAGAATGCAACAGAAACAGACATTGAGTAATTAAGAAGCTTTCCGTGGGCTACAGTCATTTAGCCTTGAAGAGCAGGCTTCTGGAGAACATGATAGGTTGCTTTCTCCAGAATTGGCTGCAAGGGCAAAGGGGCTATTTTGTTGGAGAATATTGCCTTTAAATAAAATTTAAAAAAGAAGCAGGACAGTCATGAAACAGAAAGTTTTCAAAAGCTCAGCTGTTCCTTGATGTGTCAACAGATGTTGCCAGGTGCTCTCCAAGGGCTGGGCACAGCTCCTCATGGAAATTTAACACTTTGCAGAGAAGCTGAAGTTTTAATAGCACAAGTAACTGAAGATGTAGTGATCTGATGGTGCAAAGTTTTTGTGAATGTTAGAGTTAGCCAAGACATGAATATGCAGCATATTTAGACGAGGATGCAAAGCTAATCAGTGTGCAAAACTGGATGAGAAAAGTGCCTTTCATTTGTCAAAAATAAGCAAGGGTTTGGCTCCATTATTACAGCATGACATAGTGAAGCTGAGATTATACACCACGGCTGATGGCCAACATTGGTCATATTCAGAGGAGACCAATTTAAATCAAGTCAACGGAGTTTAATGGGTCTGCTCTACGTAGGACTAGCATTAGATGTCACCCAATGTAATGTGGATGTAATTCTATCAACATTTCAAAAGCTGCAACAATGGTCATCATGGTGTCTGAGTAACTTTGAGGTGTAATGTCTGCTTCTCTGAACTTGTAGTCCATTAACGTCATGCAGTTTCTTGGGTGCTCTAAGGTTTAGCATGTTTTTTGTGTGCATGATATGCCTAGCTCCCATCACCCCCTGATGAAGAAAGGGCTTCTCATTATCTGTTCAAATGCAAAGAATGTAAGAAAAGTCCTTATGGATCAGGCTAGCAGCTTACCTAGTCCAGCATCCTGCTCTCACAGCAGTCAAGCAGATACCCATAGGAAGCCCTCAACTAGGACATAAACCCAACTGCTGTTCCCTTGCTTGGGATTCCCATAAACTGATGGTATTCAAAGGGATACTGCCTCTGACCACAGAGTTACACTTACAGCATAGCCATTGGAGAGTTATAGAGCTCTCAGGGGAAATAACAGGCAAAATAAGACACTAAAACTAACCTTAACCTCTCTGTTCCAAAAGTTAGCTCCTATAGCAAATATTAGAAAAGTGGGACCTGCAATGAAAAGTTGCAGAATAGCATGCTTCTGTTTAGTGTCTGGGTGAGTCTGCTATGCTGTCCTCCAGAATACTCCATTCCTCAATCTATCCAGTGTTCTGCTTGCTTTCCCACCCAAACAAACAGCATTTGGTGGCCAGTAAGTGCAAGTAGATAAATAGGTACCACTCGGGCAGGAAGGTAAACGGCGTTTCCGTGTGCTGCTCTGGTTCGCCAGAAGCGGCTTAGTCATGCTGGCCGCATGACCCAGAAGCTGTATGCCGGCTCCCTCGGCCAGTAAAGCGAGATGAGTGCCACAACCCCAGAGTCGGTCACTACTGGATCTAATGGTCAGGGGTCCCCTTTACCCTTTTTAAGCACACTCAGTCCTCAGTGTGTTGTTTGTGAGGAGTGGGGTTCCCTCCCCCCTGGGTTTCTTTGTAAAGATTTTCATATTTTTGCAAATGTTGGGAGTTTCCCAATGGCTGCGTACACACCATACATTTAAAGCACACACAAACTGTAGTTTCTTATGATTACTGGGACTTGTAGTTCTGTGAGGGGTAAGATGCAGTTCCCAGGATTCTTTGGGTGTGGGGGGGTCTGCTTTAAATGTGTGGTGTGTATGCAGTTCAAGTCTCCTGTTATCTCTGTCCTGTGCATGCACGGTGCCTTTTTGGCAATATAAGCAAAAGCAAAATACTAAAAAAAACTAGGTGTGTGTGGGGGTGTGGGGGTGTGGTTATTGGATTCCATACTCCATTGATTCTTAAGGCTATAATCTTCTGGCCATTAATGTTATGCTAACTGCAACAAGATTTCATTCTGAGTTAATATCCTTATGACCACTTTCTGTTACTTTTTACTTTATTGCAAACATTTTTCACTACCTTCTTGCTCAGAATGCCCAGGATTGATGACGACTAACAAACGAAAATAATAAAAATGTTAAAAACACAGGAATGGTAAAGCAATAAAAAGCAGTACCTTTTTTTTACTTTTTTAAAAAAACCCTTTCAAATAGAAGTAGAGACAAGTAGACATTGGTGGTCCCTGACAGGTGACCTGGTGCTTCACTGATAACACCAGTTGCAATTCATTGCATTCATGGAAAACCTGATTAAACACATTGGAGCAGGAAGGAATAATTTGCAAAGCCACATTTTATTAATGAGACTTGGAAGTGTTTTGTTTCAAATGCAAGGCTTAAGAAGCACAACTGCCAGCTTCCTTCCACATATAGTCTTCTATAGGAGAATGCCCTTGGGTGTCAATAGGAAAAGCAGAATTATCCAGCAAAAATTGTACTGAATATTCTTTATGGCCTTTAAACTTCATTGAGTTTTAAAACTCATTCTGTTGGTTTTTTGTGCTGTTTTATAACTATGTGTAATTATATTTTGTGCCTCACCTTGGATCATGGAAGATGACCAATTAACAACCACAACAAGAATCCAGATGGGCATGTCTGCTTGTTTTGATTTGTAACAAAATCTGTTGTACATGTTGAATGCTAGAGAAATAAAAAAGTAATAAAATAAAAATAATGAAATAGCAACAGAAAGCACTAAAACAACTTACTGATAGAACCAATAAAATGCGCATGACTGCAGATTTGGGACTTTCTAGTAAAGGAAGCAAGACCTGCCCATCTCTCAGACTTTCTTCTGAGTAAATACACCTCTGGGATGAGCTGCATGCCTTGGATCATTGCTTGTCCTTCCTCAGAAGATTTTCAGATAACAGTAGCTGGCTGGCACCCTCTTTCCCAGCCAACCCCACAGTTCAGGGAACACCCGCTCCTGCCTCAGTGACCCCATTGTAATGCTGCTCTCGCACACCTCGCCATGGCCTTTTCTCCCTTTCCCAGCTGAGGGTCCATCTTCCTCCTGGCCTATCGTGCAGGTTACATCCCCCACCAACCCAGGAATGAGCCCTATGCTTCCCTACTGGACCCAACAGCTGACTGAAAGAAGGGAATAGGTAAAGCGAGTCGAAGGGGGCAGCTGTTGGGATAGAGGCCTCTCTTGTGGCTGGAGCCAGATTAATGCCCCTGCATGCATTCCACTTGCTTCTGTCTCCCAGCACTTGCAGATGGAAGTCCCAAACAGTGCCTCACTCTTCAGACCCTTGATCCACTGCCAGGCTGAAGCTGTTCTCCAAGCCAGCTGCAATCCTGCCCTCTCTCTCTCTCAGTCACTTTCTGAGCAGGCTCCAGGGCCTTGACTCCCTTGCCCAATCGCTCCCTGTCTCTCCTCTTATGCATCTGTTTGTGATGGAATTCCCAGGGAGGGGGGGAGTGAAATATTTTTGCCTTTGTGTAGGGAGGGGAGGCAAGCAAGCAGGAACAAGCGAAGCACTTTTTTTGAAGAGTCTCTAGGAATAGACACGTGGCTTCCATTGGAGTCTTTTTTAAAAAATAAAATAAAATAATACAATGCTGGGGGTTTTGTGCAGAATAAACCGGTCACACTATCAAAAAGTGGTCTCAATAGACCCTTACTGGTGGATTTTGATGCTTTTTAATCCTTCTGTTTTCCCTTAACTATCAATTAAATGTGATATAGAGGGCTAAGCATGTTGCAGGAATTAACACCTGCCCCTAGTGGGTGGTATCCATGGGTGCCCACAGCAATAATTTGGGGTGGGTGGGAGTGTCTATGACATGTAATTGCAGTTTGCTGACTTGACTATTTGCAGTCTTTCTATAGTTGAATGCTACACACCTTTACCTGGTGCTGAAGAGATGCAACAAGAAATAATGGTGGACTGTGCTAACAGTGATGAATTAAATGTGATACAGGGGGCTGAGCATGTTGCAGAAATTAACTCCTTTCCATAGGCATCTGAAGGCAGCCGTGTACTGGAAAGTTTTTAATGTCTGATGTTTCACTGTGTTCTGTTATATTCTGTTGGAAGCCACCCAGAGTGGCAGGGGCAGCCCAATCAGTTGGATGGGGTACAAGTAATAAATTATCATTTTTTAATTTAGCAGAGTAAGCCGCTCGAAAGACATACAATTGCAGTTTGTCCATTGAACAATACTGTAGGGCTCTAAGCCAAATTTGAAAACCCTAAGGCTGAATTTCACCCCTTTTTCACAGAATCTGCTTTGGCTGTGGTGAACACCAGATAGAAAGACTGCAACCAGTAAGACTTTTTCTGTTAATGTTTGTCTGTCCATAAGATAAAGGAAAATGTAATGCAAAATAGATCAATCTTTAAACAAAAAGTGGAGTCTTTGGAGGTCTTGGGCAAAACACTCAATAAGCCCTTTTATACATTTATCCTGGGGAATAGAGCAACTTTTTCCTATGGACACTCAACAAACAGAAGCCAGACAATTGATCTTTACTCATTGCTGAACACAGTCATGTCTTCGCCCTGTGTGGTCCAATAGTTCAGTAAGGCTCATGCTGAATATGTCACACCATGACCAACCTAATGAGGACAGCCTGCTCCATGAGCTGCAGGAAGGCCCAGCTGACAAAGTGTCAAGGTGAGTTAAGCAGAGGTGTGGGTTCAGCAGCAGGGCAAAGAGGCCAGGGCACACCACTCTTATGTGTCTCTGCTGAGATAAAGGACCAAGCATGGCCCCTTGCACCTCCATTGTAGTTAAATAGAACTAGGAACTCTTTACTATGAAACGTATTTTCTGTAATAAACTTAAACTTTCTTATTTTCCATACCAAAAGTCTCAGTGTGATTGCTTCCAAGCATAAATGTTTTCCTCCATGGCCTTCCGGTGTTCAGTTCAGACTTCTGCTGATCCATATATTCTCCAGTGCTATCACAATTGGCATGGTGTGGGGCACTGTAGCATATCCAGACTAAGTAGGTGACATCACCAAATTGCCTCTTTTATACCCCAGTCCTATGCATGTTCGATGGGATTTCCTTTCATGTCACTGTGCATTGGATGGATTGTAGCCATGCAGTGCAATTAAATACATTGTTACTCAGAGGTATGTCCCACGGTTTTCAGTGGGGCTTCCTTACTTGTACATTCAAGATCTCAGCTCTAATAGTAGTCCTGTTCTTTCCAACCACCATATCAGTGTCATACCCCAAACAAAACAGCCCTTTAGAATAAGGTTCCCAGATTTTTTTCAATGAATCTGGGGACACTTTTCAACTTCAATTGATTTTGTATGGGGACTGATTTGTAAATCCGGGGACTGTACCCGGGAAACGGGGACATCTGGTAACCTTACTTTAGAACCTGTATTTTACCATCAAGACACATGGTTCTCTTCCTTTCCCAGTTGGTGCCTTCCAGATGTTTCGGACAACAGCATCAGGTTGGAGAAGGCTACACTATGGCAACTGGTGGAGGTCAAGGCTAAGGTTGAAATAGCCTTAGAAATTAGAAAGCAAACTTAAAGAAGATGACTACTGGGATCTTTCCAAGCCTAGACTCTTCCTTTGTCGTCTGATGAAGCACTGTCCACTCCAAGTGTCCTGGGACATTGCATCCACCAGAAACAGCATGGAACTCAGCTGGGAATATTCTTAGCATCGCTTGTCTTTCCCTAAAGGGCATGCCCTTCAGCCTGACCATCCAAACTTCAATAGTGAAATAGGTGAGGGTGAGCAACCACTTCCTGCCCAGCACACATACATCCCAGCCATTGGGATGTATTGGGCATTGCAAGCTTTTCTTACTACCTACAGTGACATGAGTGGTTTGACAGACTGTGTGGCTAGTTTTTCACACCTGGTATACCCTGTATGCATTGAGACTACTGAGCATCAGCTGAACATGAGCTAGAATGCCCTACTCCCTCCCATTTTCAGTCAGAACCAGAATAATGGATCAGCAATGGTTGTTTTTAGATAAACTCAGTTGTACAGTTTTTATAAAATATTCTCCATATACAATGCCTGAATTGACAGAATTTTATAAAAGTATGAGTCATATTCTCAGCAATACACTTGAAACAATTTATGACAACAAGACAATATAAGCATCAAGAGATTAAAAACAACTACTTTAAGCTCTGGATTGAAATATGCAATATAAAATAAGATAAAAACAATATACCCCACCAGAGAGGCACACTGCAACTTGAAATACTAAGAAGGGTTCAGACTTATTCTTATTATTAATATGCTGCGCATCTTCACTAAGTTTCAATTTATTAGGATTTTCATTCCTCTGTGTTTTCTCGTTTTCTCTTCCTCTGCTGACTAGCTTTAACATAGCACAAATTCTCCACCTACAGCTGGTCCAGAGCTCACCTCGGACATAGTCTCTGCACCAGCTGAAGTGCACTTTGCTCTTCATAGCTTCCATTTCCCACTCAGGAAATACTCTGATGGAGCTGTGGCTGAATGCATAGCCCACATCTCAGGAACAAGATTAACAGGGGTCCTATTGGACTTAATGGAAATGCGCGGATACACATTCCCACTATATTCAGTGACATAAAGCTACATTGAACCCAGCATATTCCTCTGCCCCTTCTCTCCCCACCTCTTACCAAACGAATGTGGAGTTGTGGGGCAGAATTGTGAGACATATACCTTTGCTGGGACAAATCCATAGGAACATAGGAAGCTGCAGTGTCAGACCCATGGCTTCATCTAGGTCAGAATGGTTGACATTCACAGGCAGAGTCTTAGTCAGGAGTCTTTCACATCCCTACCTGAAGGTACCAGGGATTGAACCAGGGAGCTGTTGCATGCAGGCAACACACATGCTTTACCACAGAGCTAAAGCCCAACTATGGCCCACTGCTGGTCCACCAGGCCATTCCTCGCAAACCATGTAAGGCTGTGTACAGAATCTAGCAGAGGATATATTTGTGAGATGTTATCCTTCCTTGGGTTTGTGAATTCAGCGGAATACATCTACCTTTGCAGCAAAAATAAGGAAGCTGTTGATCAGCCTTTCAATTTAAGTAATCCAGGATGCTTTACTGCAGACTGGATTTCCTGGCAATTTCCACTTTCCTCCCTTAAAACAATATACATGCAAAACAGTCTTCTTAGAAGTAAAGATAAATTTACTCACTCGCATTTCACAGTAGCAGTCTTGAGGCAGGCTTAAAAGGTAGTTACAGACATATATTGTAGTTTAGATTAACATGGAGTCTGGGCTTATGTCCCTAGTCACTGATGAGACGCTGAAGAGAAGAGATGAGAGAGACTGGATATCAGGAAGCAGAGAGAAAGCAGGCCTGACCTGACCAGCTTATATAGGTGGTGCCCCTTTTACCTGGCTGGCTGGACACAGTGGGAGGGGCTCTCACTGGTGGGATTTCCTGTAGACCCTGTGAGATCCAACTTCCTTTGTGTGTGCCTTTCTAGCAAACAATAGTTGTTAGTTTAAGTGCATGGGTGGCGCTGTGGGTTAAACCACAGAGCCTAGGACTTGCCAATCAGAAGGTCGGTGGTTTGAAGCCCCGCAATGGGGTGAGCTCCCGTTTCTCAGTCGCAGCTCCTGCCAACCTAGCAATTCAAAATCATGTCAAAGTGTAAGTAGATAAATAGGTACCGCTCCAGCGGGAAGGTAAACAGCGTTTCTGTGTGCTGGTCTGGTTTCTCCAGAAGCGGTTTAGTCATGCTGACCACATGACCCGGAAGCTGTACACCGGCTCCCTTGGCCCATAAAGTGAGATGAGTGCCGCAACCCCAGAGTCAACCCCAGAGTCGACTGGACCTACTGGTCAGGGGCCCCTTTACCTTTGCATTTAAGTATTCCACAAACCACTCCTACCAGCCCCTTGCTTGAAGCCTTTCATGTTATCAGGTGTGGTGTCAGGTGTTGCTCTCCTAGTTCTTATTTCACCTCTATGTGATTTTTTTTTTTGGGGGGGTATGCACCTTCACAACCCTGAAAGGGGCAGTGGGGGTGGAAATCAGAGGCCCTGGTGGGCACCAGGAGAATTCCCACGTGCCCCTGGCCTGGTCGCCCCAACCCCGGTTCTGTGATTTAGGCACGCCTGCTCATTACTCCCGAGCTGTATCCTTAAGGTGTGTCGAAAGGAATCGTCCCAAATCAAACAGGAACTTTAAAGGCCGCCTCGATGGCAACGCCAGTCGACGGAAACAGCTCACGCCTTTCCCGCCGGTAAGCCTTCAAGCGACGAGCCATTAAAGGTACAGGCAGACGCGCGTCAACATGCGGGATATGGGCGTAGCCAGGATTTGTATTAGGAGGCAATTATCTTCCACGCAATTGGTCAGTTAATTAAGTATTTTTATTTATTTACGCCCAAGCGGGGAATCACAACGCCCTACCTAGTGTTTTGCGATTTCAGCTGGATCTTCACCAATCCTTCCGCCAGTCACCAACAAAGCAGCCCAAGCATCTCTTTTTGCGTGCGGGGCAGAAGGGAGGGAGAAGAATTAGGCACACAGATGCTGATAATTTTATTCGTACTTGTAAACACACACACTCCTACAACCATGGAGATAAACTGATTCCAAGGGGGACACATTGGGTTCCTGTGAGCTGCATTTTCGGTGTGTGTTCTTGTGTACCTTCCAACCTAAACTGCGCAGGGAAAAGGAGGCGTGGCCCTCTCTGAGCGATGGCCCTCGGCTGCTGGCCGCCCTCTCTCCTCGCCCTGCTCCTCCCTGGCTGCTTCTTGTCTCCATCCTTGTTTACTGATGGGTCCGATAGGGGACTCCGGAGAGGTCCCCTCCTTCCCCTAATGGCATTCTCCACCGCGGCACAATGCCCCTCCGCCCCCAGCCCCCAGGATGTTTTGACTGCGCCTCATTCCCCTGTTTGTTGTTCCTCACTCCGATTAGGGACATCCGATAAGGGGCTGAGTAGTCACAGCGCCAGGTCGCCAAACTCAGACCCACCAGCAGCACTTCTTCCTCCCAGCCCCCTCCACAATCGCACTCTCCCTGCTGAAGACAGTCCTCGTTGCGAAGACAGGAAATCGTCCTGGGGGCCTTTGATAAGCGCGCGTGCGCGTGTGTTTAGGGGGAAGTGGGCTAAGGTGGCCTTGATGGCGCGCACAAAACTGGGTGGAAGGGGCTCTTGATCTTGAGCAGAGAGCTCCACGCGGGGTGCTGAGACCGCCTTCCAAGTTTTCTAGCGCTCTTTGGGTGAATTTGGAGTGCTCGTTGTTCCTGCCGAGGAGAAAACCGGGGGAGAGGCTTTTGGAAAGGCCGTTAGCTTTCTGTACCAGGGATGGGGAGCCTATAGCTAGCCAGACATTACTCGTCTTAAATTCTCATTATCTCTGGCCATCGATTAGCCACGCTAGATGTACAGATGGGAGCTGAAGCTCAACCACATCTGGAAGGCCATAGGTTAGCCCAGCTCCCTCCTAAACAGTTTGTGGCTTAAGCGCATTGAAGCAAGAGCCTCCTCAAATCCAGTGAGCGCAGATGTTGATGGGGCACTGCTGTACTCATAGAATCATAGAATTGTCGAGTTGGAAGGGACCTCCAGGGTCATCTAGCCCAACCCGCTGCAATGCAGGAATCTCAACTAAAGCATCCAAGACAGATGGCCTCCCAACTTCTACTTTAACACCCCCAAGGAAGGAGAGAGTCCACCGCTTTCCGAGGGAAGGTCGAACAGCTCTTACTATCAGAGAGTGGACGTGCTATTTAATTTTAGGACGTCCTAATGGGGCACTAAAAGCCAATTGCCCTCAGATCCTAGTAAAACGAAACACATTAAGAAGCACCTGTGACAAGGGCGCTCTTTTCAATGTAAAGAGAACGTAGATCCGAAAGTAAGCTGCCCGGCGTTTTGCACGCATAGAAAATGAAGTTGGGTGGGTGTGCCACACGCCCTGGGAAAATATACCAGCTGCCCGCTAGAATAGTGGTCTCCTCTATTAGAATGGGATGGTGTCACCTGTCTGCATTTGGGTAGCTAAATGGCTGGTGTGTCTCCGCAATGAGCCATTTTCTAATGCACAGCGGATTGTTCTGGCACTTCCTACGCACCTGGACCTGCTACTCCCCGCAGGCGCTCCTTGTCCGCAGCAAGTCTAACTGGACGTGCTTTCCGGTTTTCATTCGGATGGGGCTTCCTTGCCTAAGCAGCAAAGTGTAGGTGTGGAAATGGACTGGGAGAGCCAGGAAGCAGGACCTAAGGCTTGGCAAGAGGCAATGGTATCCCTTAGATTTTTCGACTCCGCGTGTTCAACAGGGAGAAAATCATCCCAGAGCTCCCAAGGGTGCTTGGCCTTTTCCCTGCCAGGCCTGACTGAACCGGGCGACTCCTCTCCACCCGCTGGCGTTGAAGTTCATCTTCCCATTTCCCAAACACGTCCACTCAGAAGCCCAGTTGGTCTGGATGCGATTTGGGTGGTCAAGGGAGCCAACTCCTAGGGGCCGAGGTCCCTTTGCCCCCCCCAATAAAATATTTGAGCCCCCCCCCCCAGTTGATGGGCATTGCCATTCAAATGGTGTGCGTGTGCCGCATTATGTGATCGATCACACCGGGCGGCGCTTACCTGGCCTCCCCCAATATTTTATTCAAGTCACCCGCATACTGGACGGGGGCGTGGACGGGGGCGGAGAATCTAAGACCTTTCAGGCGTTGTTGGGCTAGGCCAGTGGTTCCCAATTGGTGGGACCCCACGGGGTTTGTGGCACCATTCACACAACAAAACCACCACATTTTCAAAAGTAGGGGGTCCGCGGCCTGGCTTTTGAAAAACGGGGTTCGTAGCTAATAGGGATCCACTGAACTAGACTGCCTATCCGCCTTGGCGATTGGCCGTGCTGACTGGGGGCGGGGCTGATGGGAGTTGGAGTCCGGCAACACCTGGAGGGATACAGATTGAGCATAGGATGCCTGGCTTCCAGGTGAGCGCACGCGGGATGGGGCTGCGCATTCCAAACGAGGGTGCTGAGAAGTAAAACCCCATTGAACTCCGCATAAAGCTCCTTCGTTCTTAGTGGAGACGTGTGGAGCAGGAGGTTGTACATAATACTAAGATGATACTAAATAATACTAAGATTGGAATACTAAGCATACTTGCTAACCACGAACGAGACTTACTTCTAAGTAAACGTGGTTATGGCTCTGAGTTTCGAATAAAGGATGAGATCCAACCAGAGTCGGAAAAATTAAGCTTCTATTTTTGTTTTCACTTTATTTCACAGTGGACTACTTAGAAATCCAGATAAATAGATAGGCAAATTACACGTAGAAAACAAACAAGCTTGAAGTTGCAACCCTCGACACAATTCCCTAGGAGTAAGTACCATTGAATTCGATGATATTTCTATTGTGTGTATACATGTAGGAGCATGCATCGAATTGCCCTGTGAATCTCTCCCAATTTTCAAAGTGCCTGGTTTTGGCTCGGTTGCGCCCGCCGCTCAGTGGCACGGACTCCTTTTAGATTTAAAAGGAAGTGCTTCGTTTTGACCGTGGGATCAGGCAAGAGAGAATCACTAGCCCCGCGCGACCCCTATTAAAGGGAAGCCATAAAATTCTCGGTTGCAGGAAAGAAAGCAAATACGACCCACAAACTCAAGCCACTCTCTTTAATGACAAGACACTCAGTTGTATCGGGCTGTACAGCAAAAAAAGGGGGGGGGGATGGGGGAGACCACGTACATCAAACCAAGCGGCTGGACAAAGAACAGACAGTGCATTTAATACTATCAAAATCAATCACTTGTTTTAGTGCATAACAACTAAATGGGGATCTGGAACGAAAACAGCGTCTGACTTCCTTCATTCTGGTGGGGCCTCGGCTATAGTGCGGAAGTCTTTACTCCACTCCGCCCCCTTGCCCAACACGCGCACGCACACACACACACATCTTCCCACGCAAGGTCCTGGAGAAGGAAAGGCCGGACGTGTCCAAGTTAAAAACAAAACAACATAGCCCCAGCTATACCGGAACAACCCAGCAAGAGAAATCTTGTTTCAAAACCTGAGCTCGCAGCCAACTTGAGCAACCCTTGAGGATCCTAACATCGAGCTTTTAAATACTGTATAGGAAAAGGATTCTGGACGTGTTGAGAATAAAAGGAAACAGACAAGAGAGCGCGACTGGGAGTATGTCTGTTAGTAAACAAGACCCGCCCCCCTGAAAGCGCCAACCCCCCTTGGAAAGTCATGTTCTAGTTGGATCCAAAAAGAGAGCCCAGTGGATTCGCGCCCGTCTCTTAACTTGGCTGTAAGGTTGCGCTCTGCAGAGCAAGCTGCTCCCTGTAGTTTGAACCATAAAAAAGCCCAGCGCAGCGCGCGCAATCCTGGCCTAGAGCAGAGGTTGGCTGGCGGGGCAGAAAATGTGTCCAGCAATGTAGACAAGATCTTCCCTTGGGCGAATGAGCCAGTGCTGGGAGGCGCCTTGGGAGCCTCTGTGCGCCCACCCCGAAAGAACCCCAAACCTGGGCGGTGCGGTGGAGGGATGCGCTCCCTCGCGCCCCCGGATCCTTGAGCCCAGAGTGATCCCTGCTGACAGACCGCCTCTCTCCAGCAGGAGGTCCAGCCCGGCCGCTTTTAATGCCCGCTTTGGAGTCCGTCCAGGAAAAGTCTTCCCCCCCAAGCACTCAGCCCCCGCCGCAAGGAGGGAGGGAGCATTTGGGAGGCCTACCAGGCCCGGATGCCGTGCAACGTGGAGAGGGCGCTGTTCCCTTGCGGGATGGGCGTCTGCACTGGGTTCAAGTCCCCCACGCTGAAGTTCATGAAGTTGCCGCCGGGCGCCGCGGGCTGCACGCCTTGCACGCCCGGGTAGCTGCAGCTGTAGCTGGCGCTGCAGGCGGCGCCGCTGTAGTTGCTGTAGGCCGGGTAGGAGTTGTAGCTGTAGGGGTTGAGGCTGACGTTGTAGGGGGAGCTGTAGGGCGACGAGTCCCCCAGGCAAGGCTTGCCGTCCCGGACCAGGACAGGCACGGCGATCCTCCGCGGAGGAGGGATGCCCACCATCTCCAAGCTCTGGTCCTGCCTCTGCCGTTTGCATTTGTACCGCCGGTTCTGGAACCAGATCTTGACCTGCGTGGAGGTGAGCTTCAGCACGTTGGCCAAGTGGTCTCTCTCCGGGGCAGAGAGGTATTTCTGCTGCTTGAAGCGCCGCTCCAGCTCGTAGACTTGCGCCTGCGAGAAAAGCACGCGGGGTTTCCGCCGCTTCCTCTGCCGGGGTCGCTCCGGATCCTCGGCGTCCCGCTTCTCCTGCTCCAGGGATTTCTGGAGGGCGCACAGCTCTGCGGAGAATCAAGGAGAAAGAAGCCCAGAGGGGCAGTCAGAGCCTGGCGCTTGCTTGTCATATACAGTATTCGACATTTCCAAGTCACTAGTCCTCTGGATTTGGTTGAGATTCCTGCATAGCAGGGAATTGAACCAGATGACCCTCCGGGTCCTTTCTCAACTTTAGAATTCTATGATTCTATTATTTTGGTTGGACTGAGGATTTCAACCGGAAGCTCCGATCCCTTTATATTGATCCCTTACATTAAGTCTCATTCATTTGATTGCCTGTATAGGTCCTTCCTTTGCATTCTCCAAAGAGCTCAGGGCAGCCTCCACATTGATCTTCCACCCATTTTGACCTCCCAAGCAAAAACCCCGTGAAGCATAGCTGTCAACTTTCCCCTTTTCTTGCGAGGAATCCTATTCGGAATATGGGAATTTCCCTTAAAAAAAGGGAAACGTTGACAGCTATGCCGTGAAGCAGGCGAGACTGGCGCAAGTGAGCAGGACCAAGTGGGGATCCCAGTGGAGCCCTCTTCTAAATTAGCCCTGCGCTCTAACCATTTTACGACGGTGCCTCTGGGGTGGGAAAAAGTACTGGCTACCAGCCTCCAGCACAGAGAATCGGCCCTCTGAGTTGGATTGTGATCTGTGTTTGGGAGGTCAGGCTAAATACTGCGCTCCATAGAAATCAATAGGATTTGCTTCTAATACCATTTCTAAAATGGATTCCACCCTCCAAAGCTAAGGTCTCAAAACGCTTTTCACTGACGCTGCTGCCCACCTGAGTCCCGTCCCCGCCCCCAAGCTTTCGAAGCAAATGACTGAATCCTTTGGATGCTTACTCATTAGTAAGTTCAGCAGCGCTCAGTGCAATTTATTCCACCACCCAAAAAAATATTCAAAGCATTGCGCCCTAAAACTGCAGCCCTATATACACTAGGGAGTAAATCTCATTGAACCAACCCTTCTCCCCAAAGGCTCTGGGTGTTAAAATAACGTTCTGTGTCTCCATTCTGTAGCCCGATAAACACATCCATTTACACCACAACATCGATTGCCATGTTCAGGGGTGCTAAAGTCCCAGTTCTCTTTCTCTATAGATAGTTGCGGTATAGAATTCTAAAACGAATGCGGCCAATTAAAATTAATGCAACAGATCAAGCCTACATTTGGGGGCTCAAATCCAGCTAAAATTAAACCCTGGGATACAAAAGTGCTGAACATTAGCTAAATTGTATCCGCTGAAAAGTTCACCCCTTTAGGTCAGAGGGAATAGAAGTCGATCCCAAGCAGATTTCACAAGTCACCCCACTCGTGTTTATTCAGAAGTCAACTCATCTTACTTGGAAATATTGCTGAACTCCAATGATTTGCTTCCGCAGAAATGGAGCAAAGCCTCTGTTTTCGTTTGCCTTTTTTCCAAGCAGAGCTATATTCTTTAGTTAGGTGCGCTTTGTTTCTTCCAAAGAAATTTAGATTTGAAGGCCTTACTCTGCGGACTAGGTGGTTGCTCCTGTTGTTACATTTTTAAATTATTCAAATACAGCACTGCCCTTCATCTTAATTAGTTCAATTTTAATATTCAAGGTACAAATTCAGTTCAAAGCGATGAAAATGATACCGGAATTATTTCTTTTTGGAAATTTAAAGACTGGATGCAGGCATATGACTTAGGCACTCCCCAAAATTGTCCCACTGAAATCAGCGGGATCCCAGGATCGTGGAACTGCATATAATGGGCAAAATCTGGTCACGTTTCAGTACGTTGAATTTTTACTTTTATTCATTTTTTGCACACTTTATTTGGGACAACCTCCTTTTGAAATCTGTAGGGCGCTTCAAAGTAAACCTGCGGAAGACCTGGCCAATTTTAAATGAACACGTTAAAAACTTAAATTTAATTATTTGTCCATAGGTTTTTTTACTCGTTACATATCTATAGGACTTAAAGGATGAATCCTAAACTATCTTTATTGAAAATAGCTTAATTGAAATCAACAGGGCTTGCTTCTGAGCACGTATATATATTATCAGATTTCGGAAATCTTAATTGTGGCTAAATCACGCCCAGCTGAGTAGACCTCAAGACCTTATTGCGTGCACAATGTACCTTTAAAGTACATTCGTTGCCTCAAAGAATTCTGGGCACTGTAGTTTGCCCCTCACGGAATACAATTCACAGCAGCCCTTAAACTCCATTACCCAGAATTCTTTGAGGGAACAACGTGCTTCGAATGTGATTAAAGGTATGGTCCGTACGCAGCCACACTGTCTCTATTTGCGGGTGGGTGGAAATCAGCCGCAGACGGGTAAACTCAGGTTAAGCAACTGAAGTAAATTTGGAACTGCTGCGCAACAAACCGCTCCCCCCCAAAATAAAAACATAATCGGAGTTTTTGCGGTAAGGAAATTGCCAGAAAATGTACTGGGAAGTGTGGGATAACAATTGTTCACACGAGGTTGTATAACAGCCCCTCAAACAAATCATAATAGGTTATCAAAAAGTAGAAGAAGCCATAGCCACCCCCGCAAACTTTGTGCAGGACGAATGCTCAATAAATAGGCCATCTAGAAGCGACCTCAGGTAGCGTCACATTTTCCTCCAGAGTGAAGAAACCACAGACACTGATGAGTCCCATTCAAGCTCTTTTCTCGAACAGTTAATGTGGATTTTATCTGCACTTCAGTACTACACACACACACACACACACACACACACACACATTTACCTACACACAAAGAGGTAGATGATAGATAGATAGATAGATAGATAGTCTATCTATCTATCATCTATCTATATCATCTATCTATCTATCTATCTATCATCTATCTATCTATCTATCTATCTATCTACAATTTATACAAGCCATTTCCAAGTCAGTGCCATTTATTTCTACGCCATTTACTTAGGACTAATGTTAACTAGTTTAGGAACCCAAAATCCGAGCCGGAGATTCCCAGGAAATGTGCTGCTCAAAGTATGAACACATCAAAGTTCAATCGGTCTGATGTTCTATCTGGGAAGATTCCTAAGGAAATGGAAATGAACTCGTGATTCCAAAAAAAGCAGGGACATCCTCCACTAGAGAGTTGATTAAAGTGCGATTCACACAGGGAGCTGATCCTTTCCGTCAATTTCCACCCAATGAATTGGAAATCTTACAGAGCAAGCCAATGCATGCTTACTTAGAACCGGTGAGCCTCAAGAGGTCCAGCGGAACTTGAGGCCAATTAAGTGTGCATAGGATGGCAACCTCATGGGGGGGGGGGGTTAAACTTCCAAAGACAACTTTTGAAACGTTAATATTCCGAAGGCTTACTAAGAAATTATTACTGCAATTAATGAAACATGACTTCCCAAAGGACCAGCGAAAAAGTGCATTCGATGGAACTTAACTCTTGTACGTGTTTATCAAACCCCTGAGCAGAAATTAAATTACTACTACTAGTACTACTACTTCTGTTTGAAAATAAATCCAATTGAGATGGTTGGAGTCTATTCCTTCTGGGAAGGATCGTAGTGTTGAATTGTGCTCCTCGATTTATCAAGGAATATTTTAAGAATCTCAAATTGTCTTACCAACGCCAGACACTTTTGGAGGAAGTTTCCTTAGAGTGAGTTAGCGGATTGCGCCTTTTGAGGCGTTCTGAGGCCTCTCAGCCTACATCAAAGGGACAGCTGAGCAACGGGTGTGACTACAGCTGCTGCTAATAATAATAATTTCGAACTATATCAATTTAAATGTAAATACTAAATTTAAATACGAGCATGTTTAATACGAATTATAGTTTTTATACATCTTGTGCATATTTTAAATTTTACAAAATGATTGTTGACAACAACAATAATGTAATGGATAGTAATCCTATTCTCAGTGCTACCTCCCCGCTCATTTGTTACCGAAATTCGGCGCGCGAAAAAAAAAGGAGTTCGGACTCTTAGCTGGAGTCCAGCTGCAGAACATCGACTGCAACTTTCTGCACATCTGCCTTGGTGTAAGTACCTCTGAAGTGACTTGAGTAGATGTGGATTTGACCGGGCTACGAGCTAAGAACCAGGAAGTGCTCAGGCTCATCCCTGCCATGACCCTAGGCAAGATATTTTCTTTCTTTCCTTATCTGCAGTGGACTAAAGGCTTGTGATCCTCACAAGAAAATAATGGTTGCCATACGCCTTGGACAATCACAAAACGCTCTGTAAAAAGCTGATCCTCATCCTCGTCAATAATAAGAAAAAATGGTTTATCAGGAGGAAGACATTTGCAGGAAAATGTACAGCAAATGTCCATCTTAGACTAAGAGGAGTCACCTGCCCAAGGAGGGTCCGACTCCAGCACAACACCCCGTCTGCCCGCAAAGGGATCGCCAACTAGCAGTCAGCACAGCCGACTCTACCTGAATCCCTCTCCTTTAGGAGACGCGAGGATGGAGAACCATCCCGCTCCTCCTGCAAATGACAAAGAGGGACGGTTCGTAAACAAGACGACGCACTGCTACTGCCGTTTCCAGCCGACAAGCTGCAAGCCTGTCGACATGAAGGCGACAATCCAGCTGGTTTCCTTCAGAAAATACTCCGGGCGGCTGTGCATACGTGGAGCGGGACTGACCGCGCACTCCCTGGGCCCTCGGAGACTTCCTTCCTTCCTCTGGGCCGTCGGTGGTTTTGCTTAACTCGAGTCGGCGGGAGATCCAGGAACCAAGCAGCCGCTTCCAGCTCCAGCTGCCTCGGAGCCCCCTAGCCCGGCCAGAGGTCTCCCCCTCGCCCCCAAATATTGCCCCCCTCCCAGCCTGCCCTGCTCAAGAGAGAGATGGCGCTTCGGTCGCCGCAGAAGGGACCCTCTCCGTGTCCCCGACGGGCCCTTGCTTTTACCTTTCTTGTTGTCCCCTTTGGGCGCCTTGGTCGAGTCCATTTCCACGTAGTTTTTGGCCGCGTAAAAGGGGCTGGGGAAAGCGGCGCCGTTGCTTTTGGCGAGGCCGACGGGGCTGTCCGCGATCGGGCCTTCGTCGGCCGGATACGCCTCCTGCTTGAAGGTGGCTAGCATGCACGACGAGGGCGAGCCCAGAGCCGAGAGCTCCATGGGCGCCAAGCCGCTGGGATGTTGCTCCAGACTCAGGATATCCTTGACGGAGAAAGGCGTCGTGGTCACCGGGCTCGGGAACATCGCGGGCGCCGGCGTCTGTGCCCGAGCGCAGCGTCCTGCCAGCGCAGAGCAGGTGCCCCCGGCGTGCGCTGAGCCTCGTCTCCAAAGCGCGCACAGCAGGGCCGGCGCGGCCAGCCGCAGCTTGGACACTCGGGAGGCAGGGACTGAGGCGGAGCGAGGCGCAGGGAGACCTCTCCCATTGGCCGGCGCCGGGCCGCGTCCCGGGCCCACCTAATATAGTCACGGAGCGCCGAGCAGCGCCGCGGAAGGGACGCCGAGGCCCGGCCAGTGGCGCGCGCAAAGGCGCTCCGGGATGCCATCGATCATGGCGTCAGGTTGAATAAACAAGCCGCAAGGAGAGCGCTGTCGGGCGCGCAGGGTGACCTGAATGCTGTGTCAAGAGGAGGGCTGCGAGAGGAAGTGGGGGCGGCGGGGGGAGCGCCCTTCTTGGAAAGGTTTCCCTTAGAGAAAAAAAACCGAAAAAAACAACAACCTGGAATCAGCCCGACTGTGGGAAACGGGGAGGAGGGACAGGCACGTTCTTTAGTTTCCACTCCAAAGAAACCCAACCAAACAAAACAAAAACCGCCGTTTTAATTGTTCCACGAAGTTAGGCCACTTCCTCTGGCTGCGGCAAGGGGCGCCCTCCCCAAGATCAGCTCGCAGCAAGATCCAACCCACCAGCCAGGATCAAACGCGGAGCGCGCTTAGCGCATCACCAGGCCTGTGGATCCAGCGGGGAAAGCCTCGCGCTCGCAGTGCAATTAGCCTCCTCTTTTATAGCCTTTACAGAACACACGAAAGACCGTTTACACGGCTTACAGCGCTAACCTCCCTAACCACTCAGGGTGCCGGAATGGCGGATGCATCCGAGGTCCGGCAAGCTCTGGGTCTCCGCCACTGTCCTTCCTCCCTGCTTCTGGTGTCTGCCAGGCAGTGGCTTCTGTGACAAGGGCAAGGATCGTATGGCCCTCCAGATGTAGCCGGGCTACTACACATCCCCTCATCAGTCCTGCCCGTGGGTCCCGCTGGCTGGGGTGGATGGGAGTTGGAGTCCGCCTTTCCCCCCACCTTTTACTAAGCGCTATTATTGGCAATAAGGACAAATGAAGAGCTGGGGGGCGGGTGTTGGGAAGTAGAAGGCAAGGCTGCCGCGGAAGGGCCACCAAGAGCAGGGGAGACCCCAGCCCGGCCTCTCTCAGAAGCCAGGCCCGGAGCCAAAGCTCTTCCGAGGAGACGCGTGGCCGCCCTGGTTCCCTCCAGGCTTCCAGGCTCTTTCTAGCCCGAGCCTTGGCTCTTCTAGTGGTGGGCGGTGAAATGCGGGTGACCGCAGCAGGCCCTTAAGAAGCACTTACATTGATGCATTGCTTAACAAATCCGAAGTGGCAAATAATCACTCTGGGGGATGACCCAGCTTGGAGAAGGGAGCAATAATGTGGGCTGCTCCAGAGAAAGGGAGAGAAAGGAAGGAAGGGGGAAAAAGGAAGACGGGGAAAGTCTGGAGCCAGTTCTTTGGGAAACTCTTTCGAAGCGAAGAATTATAGGCAGGCACATCTTCCCCACGGCGAGCTTTTCTTTCGGAAAAGACCGATAAGAGCCTCACCATGGAGAAATCCGGACCCGAGAGCGGAAGAGAGGCGGCGGCTGGTGAGTTGCCCTGGGCCCTTCCACTGCCTACGGGCGGTTTTGGTAGATCTGTCCGGTTGGGTCTGGTCAGCCTGCTCCTCGAGGCTGAGAAATAAGGGACGGACCAGAGTGCTAAAAGACAGAAAAGCAATAGCGGGGATTTCAGGAGAGTGTGGAAGTCTTGGTAAGAGTGTAAAAGGCTTCCTCTGGGTTATACTGTATTAACTCTTCCCCTCGAACCTACTGTTGTCTTAAGAGGATTTATTGTGGCTAATAAATAATAAATAAAATATAATAATCACAACCAAAGAAGTATAAGCGCTGCTCCTGAGAAATAGTCACGTGACGTGTACGCATTCCCTCCCATGACAACCCCCCCCCGCCTAACCCCTCCCCCCCTTTCTTTAACTACAGTGCCTCTGTGGATCCTATTTAAGACACACCAATTAGGGAGCAAGTCCCTTGAACTAAATTATCAGTTAAACTATCTCCGTGTTAGGTAGGATCCAGCTAGCGCGCGCGGGGGGGGGGTCTTCCAGCAACAACTGCCACCTGCCATTAGAGTTCCTGGAGTCTCTGCAGAGACAGATGTTGCATCTTGAGGAGCGTGTCTGCAGCGCCCGCACCGGCGCCTGGAAGCGCATCTGCGTCTTGCTGTGCCGGATATTTCTTCCTTCCGTGCCCACGGTCCGATGCTTTTTCCCCCCTTCGACTTTGGTGTCCACAATCTAGTATCTCGTGTGGGTGGGTGTGGGTGGGCGTGGGTTCCTGGGCAAGAGATCAGCAGAATAATTTCGAATTAAGGGGATTGTTGCGGGTTTTCCATAGAGACTGCAAATCCATCCTATGCACGTACATGCTGTAGTGTGAAGAAAAAAAAATTCCTAGTAAGGCTGTACAGTGGTACCTCGGGTTAAGTACTTAATTCGTTCCGGAGTTCCGTTCTTAACCTGAAACTGTACTTAACCTGAAGCACCACTTAAGCTAATGGGGCCTCCCGCTGCCGCCGTGTGATGTCTGCTCACATCCTGGAAAAAAGTTCTTAACCCGAGGTACTATTTCTGGGTTAACGGAGTCTGTAACCTGAAGCGTATGTAACCCGAGGTACCACTGTATTCCTATGCACCTCCTTGGGAGCAAGCCCTGTGGGGTTTAGTGGGGCTTGCTTCGGAATGGGTTTAGGGTTGCATCCTTATTAGGAAGTGGATCTGATAAAGCGCACCCTACTTCCAAGTCAAGGAAGGGCCGTAGGTCGGTTGTGGGGCACCTGCCTTGCAAGCAGGCGGCCACAAATTCAATTCCCGGCATCTCCAGGTAGGGCTAGGAAAAAAAGACTCCTGTATGAAACGGCGAGGAACTGCTGCCCGCTAATGTGCACAATACTGAGCTGGATAATAGACTAAGGGTCTGAGTTAGGCGGCTTCCTGTGCCAACACTGTTTAGGGTGTACCTTTCGGTTTGCTGGACACAAACCGGATACAAAAGGCTATAAAGGGAAGATGATGGTCTCCGCGAGAGAAGGAATTACCCCCCCATCAAAGCTAGGGATGCAAGCGAAGGCACTGTCGAGGCGGCTCCTGCTTCCTTTCTTTCTGGACGTGTGTGTCCAGACATACAGAATCGTGCGCACGCTCCCTTTTCGTGGGGATCTCGACAACAGTCCGATTCATGATAAGGCAAAACAGTCTTGCAAAAAAGGAGGTCTCTACCTCCCCAGGCAGCCTGCTCCAAAAGGGTCATAGTGTTTGGAGAGAGAAAAAACGAGGCAGTATAATAGAAAGGAAAGTTCTCCCCAATTATAACAGACCAGCATTATGTGACAGCATTGCCCTATCCCTAGATAGAGCGGAGCGTGGCGCTGGGAATAAGGCCCCTGGTTTGTCACGTCCCCCCCATCCTGTTGTCCCATAAAAGTCCATGTAGTTGCCAAACAGGTTAAGAAGCATCCCGTAGTGTTATTCGCCGCCCTGAGCTCCTTGGGGAGGAAAGGAGGGCTATATCTACGTTGGATACCTAACGGTTCACGAAAGCCTCCTTCCTTGAAAACGCCGCTCCTTGGTGCCAGTCCTGTCTCGCCGAGCAAAGGAGGGCAAGCCCACTTCGCTGTACCCGCCCTTCTTCTCTCCTCGACCGTATTTCTAAGTGGGCTACCACTTGGCTTCGGTGGGACCTGGCTACTCCGGCCACGTCCGACGCAGTTTTACTCCGCTCAAAGCCATGCCTTGATCTGGGCCTAGCTGGGACAATATGAGGTTTTCAGTTGCCCTCTGCTGTTTCTCGAAGCAGTCGGTTTAGTTTCTAGTCCTCATGCTGACTGAATTCCGCATGATTAGAGAGGGCATTCGTTGTATTGTTTTCAAAAAACGAAACAGCGCGCACAAAGCGTACTTTGGGACAAGGAGAAGAACAGCTAAATTTAATGGAGGAGCTTAAAGATCAACAATATTATTGGTTGTTTCTCGTGTCCTAATAGCACAGCGTGCTTTTCTGGCGGGGTGCCTGCTATTTTACATCCACGACCTCCTTGTACGACGAAATCGATCCTTCTTTCGGGAGCTTTACGGAGCTCCTTCCCACCCATGGGCATAACCATGATTTATTGGGGGTTATCTGCGACGCAAATTGTCTGCTAGTTAAGTATTTTTATTTATTTACTTGAAGGGGGAGGCAGCTGCACCCTCGTGGCAACGCCCATGTTCCCACCTTCTGGTGTGTGTGTGTCCCCCCCCTTGTTCCAATTCCCTCCGGCTTATCTGCCCGAGGGGCGCTTGCCTTGGGCAGGCAACGCCTGAACCTGGCGGCGCGCGGAGCTACAGGCGCTCTTAAACCGGACTACTCGCACTTATCTGCGACTAATTGCCACGTCTAGGGCTCTGGCTTAGGACGCGTCCCTGCCCGCCTCCACCGCGATCTCTGGCCTTCGGCCCTCCCTCCGCGCCCTGCTTAATGGTCGACCATTTGCAAGCCCTTCCTGGAGGGGAAAGCAGGGCTCGCCCCCCGCCCGCCGATTGGGTGGAAGAAGGTCGCCCAAATCTCTCTCCTCCCTCGGCTTCTCCCAGAGTGTGGAATTCTCTTTATCTCGCAAGAAAATGGAAGCAGCAACATCCGAGTCAATTAAAATTCTTGTCCTGGGAGGGTTTTTGGGGGCTGGTGTATTGGATCCGAAGTCGCGATGACAGTTTGAGAGATTAGGGTGTATAGAGAGGCCCAAAATGTCTATTTAAATGTTGGAAGGATGGGGGGGGGGGGCTGCGGCAAGGCCACCACCTCCACACACACCCCACGTTGCAACTCTTATTTTTCGTGTTCACTCTGTCCTGCAAAACTAAAGGGCGGGGGGGGGGAGTATTAAAATGTCTCAGTTCACTTCGTTCTCCTGCCTTTGGTACAAATTAACAGCGCAGTACATCGAGAAGGAAGCCAAGCTGAGTTGAATGGGAGTTACTCTTAGGAAGGTAGGGCAGAGGATCCCAGCGTGAAAGTATTCTCTGGAGGGGATCGACCTTGCATCAACAAATTTCTCTATCAAAACATTTCAGGCTATGTTCATGTATCTTGACTGGGACAAAACATAGGAAGAATAGATAAAACCAGGTTGTATTTTGAGTTGGGATGGCAGTGTTCAATCCATTCGTTAAGCTAATTGATTTTAAAACTTTTAACTGAATTAACATTTAAAGAATAGCATCTATTTATTAAAATTCAGGCACTGATAAAAACTGCAGATGGCAGGCACAGTCTTGAAAGGGGTATTCTCGGCTCTCTCCCATAAGAAGAGCTGGATCAGGCCAAAGGCCCATCTAGCTCAGCATCTTGTTCTCTCAGTGGCTAACTAGATGCTTATTATGGAAAGAAACCGACACCAAAAGCACTAAGTACAACACCACTCTCTCCCCACTTGTGCTTGGTAGCAACTGGTAGTCAGAATCATAGGCCGCTTCCATTGCTGGAGTTAGTACACAAGCATCCTGGCTAGTAGCCATCTGATAAGCTTTTTCTTAATGGATTTGTCTAATCCCAGTTCAAACAGGTTTGAAAGTGATTTACATAAGTACGTAGTGTAAACCACAGATCACTGAAATCAATGACATTTAATTGAGCTCACCTTTGTCCACACTCACAAACACCAGGGGTTTCCACTAATGTATTTAGGAACGAAGGTACTAGCTGAGGGAAATGGACCTAAAAAGGGAGAGATTGGACCCTCTCCTATTGGAGCTTGTTTCTAACTGCAGCTATTCAAGCTCCACAGATGTTCTCTCTCAGTTAATTATATTCAGAGAAAAATCAGAGTCAAATGGCACAGGCACTGGCCTGTGTGTTTTGCATACTGGGCCCCAGATCTCCTGCCCCTGCCCTGAATTTAATCTCTCTCTTTCTCCCTTTCTCTCGCTCTCTGTATGTCTCGCTCTAACACACACACACACACACACACACACACACTGGTCTCCTACATTTTTGGGCCAGAGGCACATTTGGAAATCTAATAAACTTTTGTGGGCACCACAAAATATCCATTTACAGAAGGGCACTGCTCAGCACCCCTCTCCCTAAAACAGGCAAAAACACCTACACCCCAATGATTAAAATGCAGACAGAAAAAGCAGAAACAAGCAGCCCCTCAACAAACATCAAAAAAGTGTTTTTTAAGAAAGATATTGGAGGTTTAAGGGAGCTTGGTATGCACCAAGGGTGTGACTGAGGGTGTCATGGTGCTCATAATGGGGACACTAGACTTATAGGGGAGCTCACTGCCCCACAAGGTGCACTTCTGGTGAGACTCAAGCCACCTACCAGTTTCATTTGCTCAGAGGCAAATGTGTGTCATGGACAGCAGCCCCAAACATTGCCCCTGGTCAAACACTTCTTTTGTGGTTATGACAGACAGCCATTTGATGTATCATGCCAGTTACCCCACTCTTCCTAATGTAATCCCCTTTCAATCCTCTGTATTATATGGATTTTAAGTATTTTAAGGATATTTCCCATGACATATCTGGCATTTCTTGTGGGAGATGTAAACCGAGAGAAAAGGCTCTTTTGCTGCTGTTGAAAATCTCTTCATGGTCTTTTTATGTAACTCAAAAAGCAAGGACTCTTAAGATACAAAAAGCAAGGACTCTTAAGATACTTGATACAACCCTTGCTGATTCTGTTCTGTTGGCTTTACTTGTTGTGATTGCGCTCAGGTAAGTTCAGGATCTGTTAGTTCAATAGAGCCCAGAGGCTGGCAGAAGGTTTCTGCCTCTGCCTAAGGAGGAGACTCCACTATGACACCATATGTGATATTATTATTATTGTTAATAATAACTTATTTGGCATGTCTAACCAGCAGAATAGGTAATCTGCTTTGTTCTTACAACACTTATGTGAGGTAAGTGAGCACAATCTATTCATAATAATGGGGCACTTCCCTGAATAAGGATATTTCAAGTCCCTGATCACCATGTCATGGACTTCGGGTGCTCCATCTTAGATCCAAGAGTGTGACCAAATACAGACTGCAACAAGTCAGTGAGTTTTTCAGAACTTATTATTTTGTGACATTTTGGTCAGTGCTAATGAAGGTATTTTGCCTGGCCCTAATAAAAGCGTTGCATGACTGTGGATTTGGAGGTTTTTCATCAAAGGGCAACATGACTTCCTTAGCTTTGTTTGCTAGTCAAAGTAGTAGCTGAAAAACAGACAACTTTTCATTTATGGAGAAGATCCTACATCCTATTATTTCTCATTGCTAAGGAACAGCTTGAGCTAACTGGCAGGACTATCATATGCAGGCCTACTCAAAACAGTAAGTCCCACTGAGTTCTATAATAAATGTGTAGGATTGCTGCCTAAATTAAGGGTTTGCTATTGCCAATAAGAACTCCCAAACACAAAATATTTAGCGTGGAAAATAAAAGCAATCTGGGCAGCTACCGTGCAATGGGGAGATTCCGTGTTGCTGCTCATATACCAGGATCTCCCAACAGAGAGATCTACTGTATTTGCATCCCAATCTTACGGGTGTCAGTTGCTCGCCAGTAAAGGCCAGTTTCCAACGGCACATGATCCCAACCATGCGTCCATGAGATTAGAGCCTCCGTCAGTGCCTAGGGATTCCTAACAGAGCACTGGACTGCGATCAACCAGCTATTACAGCGTGTTTAATGTGAGCAGAGGACAAGAGGGCAATGAGCTAACAGCCTCAGGAGCAGTCTTGACCGTCAAAGCAAAACAGATCAAACATAACATTAGCACGACAGATAGAGTCGAGGCCGGGGCACCCCAAATGCTTTGCGGGGTGGGGGGCGCCCAACCCCAGCCCTGTTCCGCGGGGAGTCCCCCGGAGCCGCGCGCCCATAAAGCGTTATTAATAGGCCGCGGGCGGCGGCTCCGGGAATCCCCGCTGGGTCTGCGGCCGAGGCGCCCGTGATTAATGGGCCGCGGAGGCGAGGCTGCTCCCTCCCTCGCCCGCCTCTCGCTTAATGCAGCCGGGAGCCAGAAAGGCGTTATCCGGCGCTTTATCTCCCGGCGGGGTCTCTCTGCTAATACTCCAAATGGGCGCTCTCGCCTCGCCCTGTTTACAGCCCCCTTCGGCGGACGCCCCCCTGATGAATGGACATTAGCACTTTTTCGCACTACTGTATCAACAAAAAGAGCTGCAGGGCCGCAATAATGGCGGGAAAAGCAAACACTCGCCCGGCCAGATTGGGCGCGTCTGCTCTGTGTCCGCCTGATGGATGAGCCGGGCCTGACAGGCCGAGGCTCGGGAGGCTGCGGGGCCCGGCAGCCTCCTGGCAGCGCAGCCCAAACACGCTGCCGAGGGAGGAAGACGCTAGGGCCCCCCCTAGAGCCCCCCCTCCGAAACCCGGGAGAGAGGGGCCCGCAGGGGTCGCTGGGGAAATGGGCAGCCGCTAGGCCTCAGGAGCCACGGGGAGCCCCGGCGTTTATCGGAGGGGGCCGCATGCGGGGGTGTCACGAGGGCCTTTTGCCGCACACGCATCTGCTTCCGACACTTAGGTCCTAAAAGCTGCTACCCTTCCCCACGTGCCAGGCTGCTGGGCTGCTTAACAAGGTGGAGGAAGGACACTGTTGGGGTGCCACCACAAGGCCTTGGGGAGCCCAAGAGGAGGAAGCTGGTGTGTTCCAGGGGCTCTCCTGAAGAAATCTTCAGATCATGGGGACAGGAGCAAAAGAAAGTAAAGGGAAGTGGGATGGTTTCTAACTGGAAGGGAAAATGAAGTAGGCCTGGAAAGAAGTGGGTTTGTTCATGTAGGCCTGCGAGAAAAAGAAGCAGGATGATGTGCACTGCGTGTAGGTTGACCAAGATAGAGTGGGGTATTACATCTCTCTTTGGGAAAGATGCTAGAGACACAAACAATGGAACTAGCTCTGCGTTGGTGTAACCATTTGTTTGTAGGAGGACCTCATGAATATCATAGTTTCTTTAGATAAAAGGGTATATTCTGTTGCACATCCAAGACTGATGGATGGAGACATCTGTCCAGTTATTATTTTTGCTACCTAGAAGGAAATCCTGTAATCAATCCCTTGCATATTATTTATGATAAACCAATATTGTTAACGTGGAATAAAAAATGGAACAAAAAGTTGTTATATAATAGAATCTACAATATGGCTCACATACATTTTATATCCAGTTACGGATTGGTTTGCAGTGCAGCAAGAAAAGAATTATAGTGTCAACCAGTTGTAGGATTGGGGTATCTAGGAAATCAAGTCTATCTGATCCAGATAAAGGGTTGATAATACTACACAAACATACTTAATATTTTTATTCCCAGGAAGCAGTGAGGGGGAAATGACATCAGTTAACTGAAACTCATTTTGTTTCCAAAATTTGCTCATTGATTGATATGTGCATGCATCTATAGGTTAGCGAAAAGCTGAAACCCAGCTGTTCTCCTGCCAAGATGAAAATTAATTCACACACCTACAGCTCAGATACCAAGTAAATGAATTAATTTCAGCTAAGTCACCTTTATAATTTAATGAAAGGGCAACATTCATTGGCCAAACAGCATTTTTCAAACAAAAAAATTGCAAGTACTTATACAAGCTGTCTAACTATGGCAAGCACTATCTTAAAAGAGATGTTTTGCCTTTTCTTTCACATAGGGGATATTGCCGCTTCTAAGATTATGGTTGCTAGGACACTCATATATTATCTGAAAACACAGTGTGCTGTTTCTTTCAGAAATTCTTCTTTCAGAAATATTGTTTTTACCCTCATACAAATGTAAACACTTTCATTATTAATTTGTAAGTTTCAGCTCAATTATCAACAAAGGTTGACAACTTCCACAGTCTATTCTTAGGCATGTTTATTAAGAAGCAAGTTCCACTGAGTTCAACAGAGCTTATGAAAGTGTCTGCACAGGGTTGCAATTTTAGTTACAGTGCTTAAATTTTATTTCAAGCGTATTCTCTGTTAAAAAACCACCAGAAACCTTTAAAGTCACACCTTGTTTTTAGGCAATTTAATTTTCTAGAGAAGGTTGGTGGGGGTGGGGGTGGGGGTGGTTTGTTGCTGGCTCTGGTTCTGAACTGTGTGCAATCTGCTGGAGGTCTCTGTTTGTAAACTCTGAGTTTCTGATTCCTTAGCACTAATTGAGAGCCAGCACTTCTGTGTGTTGTGGGTGTATTAAGAGCTAGGATTCCAGCAGCAGGCTATTAGCAGTTCCTTGAGTAAATCTTTGTAGATTTCTTCCTGCTTTCCACCTCCCCCATTTTCTTGACTGCAGAAGCTACTGGAGAAAATGGTCTTGTTGACATTGCTTCTGGCTTCTTAACACTTATGGGGACATTAGGCGCCAGTTCAAATACACTGTGCTCCACTAGTAGTGTACATGCTCCCTTTTTATAAACACAGCTTTATAGCTCTGACATGCTTGTCAAAATTCATTGACAAACATTTTGGATGATGGACAACTTCTACATATACTGGACAAAGGTGAGCTCGTAACAAATTCTGTGCCGCTGGGAAAATAATCTAAAAGGCAATACCCTCATTCATCCTTGGGATCTATCTTAACATGGTCTTTTAACTCTGAAGTATTTTAGAAATGTTAAGGGAGGTTTCCCATTGAAAATAAAGACTAAGGACAACTAAAAACAACAGTAGATGAGCTTGCCTCAGGTAAATCCAATTTTATTCACAGCTTTCGTTAAGCATCAGAAAATCAGACAGATGCAGCTAAATGGGAATCTGCCTTCAAGATAGGCAATGCACCTATTGATAGGAAAATGGGAAGAATAGGGCTTGTACAAATACCATTAATCTACAGGTGCCAATGAAAAATAATACATAATACCAAAATGGCATAGTTTGAGGCGGCTGTTTCCCCTCAGGTGTGGTTCCTGCAGCCACCCAGCTTTACACAGCAAGCAGAAATCCACCCAGAGAGGCAGTGGTGGGGGACAGCTCCTCTTGCTGAATTTATGTTTGTCATAGCTGAGAAAGACTGGGAGCCTCACTAGGAAAAGGAAATTGGCAATCCTCAGGTGGTCTCTGGCAAATGTCAAGTAAGAAAGCCAACAGTGCATTGGGTGAACTTTGCTGTGCTTGGAAAGCACTGAAAAGAAGATCCACACTAACCTATAGCTCTTGCAAAGTCAGAAACAAATTGCTAACACTGCAATCCTATACATGTTTCCTCAGAAGTAAGCCCCATCCACTTCAGTAGGACTTAGGCACAGGTAAGCAGCTACAGGATCACAGCCCAAATCTCTCACCCCTAAGGACCCTGCTAAGGTAGGATACCACAGTTACAAGGTCAGAGTCTGGCAATATTTGAAAATGGTAATTTAACCGAGGCTTGGATATTTGATCCTGGTTTTCGATATGGTTGTCATTCTACATTGATTTATACCTGACTTCTTATTTTTTTTACAAAAAGTGCAGAAGACAGTCGACATTAAATTGGTCTTGCAAAGCAAGAGAAAATGCATTTTAAAAACGGTGGAGGGCCAACGAGCAAGTAAACACCAAATGGTTTATCAGCCATTTTGCATTGCTGGAAACGCCGTTCTTCAAACTAACAGCTGACAGTATAAAGCGCCAGCAGCAACCAGCACGCATAAAGCTAGATATTAGAGTTGCGAAGTATTTGTAGGGAAAGCACTTTGTGCGCCGTCCTGCTAACAGGAAGGAGATGCGCTGAATGAAAGGAGGCTTATTTCCAAGTCAATAGCTTCATAGACAAGTATGTTAGTCAGCGGCCTGTTTGGGAGGTCGGGGGAAATGTACTTAAAGGAAAGTACTTCTGATTAACTGGTCAGCGTGAGAGTGGCTTTCAAAGGATATCTATTTGTCATTCATTGGTGCTTAGGTAGCTGTTCAGAGGCTGGACACCGGCAGTTATTATCAAAGTTCCGGGGGAAAAACCACCCGGTTTCCTTCTGGAACCGTAAAAAGAGAAACACGCGCAAAAGTAAGCTGTCCGGCGTCCCTATCTTGAGCACACTCAATTAATTTGGAAATAAGATTCTTCGAAGCAAGTGTGATGGGGACGTCGTTTAATGAGACCCACTGCATTGTTGCATTTATTTAAACTGTAGTACCCTTTGCTGGGAGGCAGCTGTTTCTGCGGCATTTGTTGCAAAAGGGAAGGAAAGAATCGACCACAAGTGTACAGCCCTATTAGGGCAGCTCTCCTGTGGGTTTATTACGAGATGCTTCTCTCTGCGCCAAACAGGCCGTCCACGCGGTGCATATAGAATACAGAGTCTTCGAGGTTTCAGCCGCAAAGCGATGGAGACCCTGCAGTCTGTTTGCCGCACACGATGCTTTGCGAGGGGGGCCTGGTGGTTTTGGTCTTGCAAGCTTTCTGGTAATGGGCGGTGAGAAACCGAATCTCTTTGGCCAACATCCCTCTCTCCTTCCACCTCTTCTTAGAAACACCAGTTCATTTTTTGGGGGGAAAAAAGTTTTGCTTTGTTTACCCCATGAGAACTTCCAAACCGGTAAAAACTGGAAGGAATGAAATTGACATGCCCGGGAGAAACTCGATCTGTACAGAACAGATTGAGGAGGAGGGTGAAATTGTCCAAGTGGAGGAGATCTCTCTCTCTCTCTCTCTCTCTCGGGGTGGGGGTGGGGGGATCTGCGGTATCTCTCTATCTAAAATGCCAGGCAGCGACTAAGAGCCATTAGTTTAGATCCGCCCCCTCTCTCCTTCTTTCTCTCTCTCCTCCCCCCACCTAAAAATGACTTCCCACCGGGGAAGATAAAGACGGCGATAGAGTTTCTTAAATAGCCGCCCCTCTCCCCCTTTCCTGGCGTTATCAGAGGGAGATAGTGCCGCTGGGCAGGGCCAGGTCATGCTATCTGTGGTCTTGGCTGCCGTCCCCAAACGCTGCCTTGTCAGGGGAGACGCCACCCGCATTAGGACCCAGACTGGACTCCTTCCGTCCTCGGTCACTCACCAGCCCCAAGACAAGACCCCCTCGCGCCCCACAGCTCTTTCCCAGGAGTATTAGGCAGGCTCCGGCTCAGAGCTGGAAGGGGCTGGGGAGAGAAGGCGGGTGGGTGGTGGGTGACTTGATCTCTGGTGCTACCGTCGTTCTCTAACCTCTTTTCGTTTGGATCCAGTTAGGAAAGCAAGCTTTGGAGGAGAGCATAGAAGCGGTGGGAGGTGGGAATGTCAACTGGGATCAGTCTGTCCTCAGCCAAACTCATGCAGGTCTTTGGAGAAAGTCAAGCGGAGGACACGCTTCGAGGGTGGCTTCCTTACAGTTCCACAGGCACGTTGTTTAGCGTGGGTATCCCTTGTATATTCCAGTACAATTATTTATTTAAAACACACACAAACATACAAAGCTGCAGTCTTAAGCATATTGACATGGAAGTAAGGCAGCAGACTGTATAAAGCAACGGGACTTACCTCTGAGAATTTTTGTTTTGTTTTGTTCTGCTTTGTGGTGGTTATTGCAACAGGGTCCACCAGTTTTTCTTTAAAAGTAGTTGAGGAATAAATCAACTGAAATCTATGACGGTCGAATAAAAGTTTCAACACCAGGATGTATAATCCCACTTTCTTCTACCGAACTTTCCCCCAAGGTGTTAAGTGGCGTGTCTAAGCTTGGTATTTTGTCTTATTAAAACTATCAACTCGCCATTCGGAAACCTTTATGTTAAAAAGTATTCCCGTACCGAGGATATCATGAATAAAATTTACAGACTGTATACAATTACATGATAGTCTTAAAATGTAAAATAAAAAGCGGAGAATTCTGGGACGCAGAATAAGGTGCTTGATATCAGTAGGCTTAATTATTCCTTGGATTTTGACTACTTCGATCTTCAGTAGAAATTGATAAGTCTCCTTGACGCAACCATTAAGACACTAGTAAGATTTTGAAATCGAGAGCCACCACATTCAGTCCGGCGAAAAGGAGATATAGGGAGAGAGGAGGCTTCTGCCAATGTATTGTTTGCTGGAATAGGAATTTTGGAAGTGTAGAAAGCATTTCGTATTATATCTACTCCCATTCTGTTGTCTTCAGCAATGCAATTCCATGACATCTAATGCCGATATTAATTTTCATTCCGGTGCAACTAGTCATGCCTAAATACCCTTGTTTTTATTTTTAAATGTCGACACAGTAGCTTGGGGCTCTTAATTCTTTTTAAAGCGTCTGATAAGGTTAGGATCTTCATAACATGTGGAAAGAGATTTATTACGGAAGGTGAGGGAAATTCCGAAAACGACAAGGTTCTTAGCACATGATCAGTCACTTTGAAGACATTTCCATCAAAGTCAATGGGGCTAAATTCCCAAGAAAACAGATTTAACAACGGGTTATTGATGAATCGTCCTCCCGCGGAAAACCATACCAAAAATACTGTCAACCGGATCTGAACGCGATTTGAAACGTGTAGAACAGGACAGGATTTAAATTTCGCTACTTCTGTTTTAATTCGTTTATATAAAGCAGTGAAATCTCCCCACCCCGCTCGCATAAGGTCGGGTAAAACGCATCCATAGCTTGTGTGTGACAAAATTAAAGCCTGCCTTCGATTTGTGAAATAATTGCGTCTCCTGATACATACTACCGACAAATGCTTTCAGCACCAGAAATATAATCTGATCCTGATTTAATCTCTTGGGATCAAAGAAACAGGAATGGAATGCAAATGATCGGGATGAAAAATTCAGTTTCCAAGACGTTCCGCTCTTTAGGGGGCAGGAAGGGATGCGGAGTTAGGTCATAATATTCTACCATGTTTAAAATGAGCATATTTCAGTTTCATAAGGCTGCCCAGCCTTTATAAGATCCTGAATCGCAAGCATAGGAGCCAACTCCTAGGAGCCGAGGTCCTTTCGCCCCCCTTGAAATATTTGAGGGCCCCTCCAAAGTTGATGGACATTGCCATTCAAATAGTGTGTGTGTGTATATGCACAGTGTCATGTGATCGATTATGCGGGGCGGGGCTTACCTGCCCCCCCCAAATATTTTATTCAAGTTGGCACCCCTGATCGCAAGGAAGGTGTGAGGGACATGAGAAATCTGTTTGTCAAGTCAGCCAAGTTACAGCTGACTGGAGTCCACAGATTGCGATTTTGTGGATATAAAGTAGCCCAATAGATTTCGGGAGAGTGGATCGTCATCCGTGATGTCCTCCAGTGAATTCCGTTTCTACGGTCCTTCTGGCACCCATCCTTACGCGTGTTTACTCGGAAGTAAGACTCACCGAGTTCCGTGAGTCTGAACTTCCAAGCCTTGCATGTATGCATACGATGTTAAGATTTAGTTCGTAGGATGATCGACTGTTTGAAACCAACCAGAGGACCATTTTGCTCAGAGAACACGTTAGGTGGACCACCACTGCCCACAAATAAAGTATGTTCGGGTTTCCCAATTCGGATCAAAAATAGCCCCGCTTAATTAAAGAATCGCGTTGCAGCCCTGCAATCCTCTTTAAAGGACTTTAAAAAAATAATCTCCTAGCAACTCCGAGAGAAATAAATGTGGTTTTTTTTACCCGTCTCATCCCTGAATTCGGATCAAAGCAGGCATAAGCCGGGAGGGGGAAACGTGGCCACCAGACAGGGCTGCTTTTGCTAGCCGTGGAATGGGACAGGGAAATGGAGAACTCGCATTGCAAAGTTTAATTTATCATTTCTCCCAGCCATTTGATAAAAAAAAAAGGACGGCGTGCCGTCCTGGTTAAGAGGCTTCAATATAAAGGTTGGTTGACATCGCGATTGTCGTTATTTTATTTTTAAAACCGAGAGTGACTTTTGAAAGCCTTGCAGACGTTTCCATTCGCTGTTCACCCTGAGTTCGGCATCCGTTGCTGCAGCGCGCCTCATTACATCCACCTTTTATGATTTACCTAGACCAGGGGTCAGCAACCTTTTTCAGCCGTGGGCCGGTCTACCGTCCCTCAGACCATGTGGTGGACCGGACTATATTTTTGGGGAAAATAATGAACGAATTCCTATGCCCCACAAATAACCCAGAGATGCATTTTAAATAAAAGCACACATTCTACTCATGTAAAAACCACGCTGATTCCCGGACTGTCCGCGGCCAGATTGAGAAGGCGATTGGGCTGCATCCGGCCCACGGGCCTTAGGTTGCCTACCCCTGACCTTGACGGAATTTGTGGAGCTCAGTTCTGTAGGCTTGCAAGGGTCTGGGCGATTACTGGGGGCGGGCGGGTAAAGGAAGAACCTCTCCTGAAGAAGATGGGTGACAGCCCCACGATAGTGAGGGCTGCGAGTTGACCTGGAGGCACGACAGAGAGGCAGAGGAAGGGAGGGACAGAGACAGACGCGCGCGCAGAGGGAGAAACGTGTTTGGAAATACACACGTTTACACCTCTGATCCGGTAAGCGCTGCCGATTCCTTGGAAGCGACCGCGTGAAAAGCCTTGCTCCCCACACTTTCATCAAAGCTCTGGATTTGCGCCTTTCCTTCCGAAGTTGTGCCAGAAATGGACAACACTGTATTTTCGGAGGGGAGATAATCCTGCCGTATTATATTGATGGTTGCCAGGAAGGTGAATTGAGCGCAGGCAAAAGCACGGTGTCTTTGAGCCACAAGGAACCAAATGGAGATTCGGGATCCGTCGGAACTGGGTGTTTCGGGTGCGACTGCGAAAGCACCCTTTGAGTGGATCTCCAGGATCTCACCACTTGTCCATTGATTGGCCCATCACCTGCCCTTTGTCAAGGGTTTTAGCTCACCCCTTTGCCCTTGACCTAAAGCAGGACTTGCGCAGTTTCCTGGAGAGTAGCCCTGCCAAAGGAAAAATCACTGAGGGTCTTGTGTAGCACTCTAAGGACTAAGAACAGCATTATGGCACCAACTCTCCCAGATTACAGCTTCCTTTATGAAGGCAGGCAGGAATCTGCAGAAACTGATGCCCCAACAAATTCGTTAGCTGTTGTTTTTGCGGCAGCTGACACCGGCTCCCCATCTGGAAATGGGAAACTCGTTAAAATAAATTATTTTGCACTGACGTGATTAGCACCCGTTGACGATATGGGGGTGACGGGTGGGGAGAATAAGGGTGCTAACTCCCCACGCGGGAGAAACAAAACTTACTCAGCTAAATCGCCTGAAAACGGCGTTGCGGCGAGCCAAGTGAAATGGGGCATATTTGTAAAGCGCTTCCAGTCGTAAAATGTTATAAAGCCACACCCGTGATCCGCGTTCTGGTTGCTGAAACCTGATGGTGATGATCTTCGTTGGTTGCTGCTGCAGGAGAGTGTGTGTGCACGGCTATATGTTTCAGAATAATAATAATAATAATAATAATAATAATAATAATAATAATAATAATAATAATTTTTGGTGAATCTGTTTTGAGAAATCTCGCAAGAGATTTTCATATTTTCAAGGAAACTGCAACGGGCATTCAGGAAATGTCCGAAGAGACGCCTCCAAACTCCTGGCTTCTCCCCCCTTTCTCTTCCGCGTTTCTTTAGATATCTCTTTGAACGAATCATCTCTTGAGGTCTAAATAATAGAGCAGGTGGAGGAGGATGAGAGGAGGCCAGCGACCTAAAAGAAGAAGAAGGCCGTGCATTTTTTTTAATGTAAAAATGTTTGATAATTAAACTAGGTGGTAGCAGATTTACAAAATAAAGGGGCAGACTGAACAAAGCTAAGACCGCCATTGTGCACACTTCCCAGGGAGAATTCAGCGAGACTTACTTCGGAGCAGAAATGCTACTGAAATCAACGTGACCTTAAAGTGCCTAATTTTGGCTGAGTTCTCTTGGTCCATACCTGTCCCTCTTCCTTTCCACCACCACCGCCATCACATTTAATCAATTATAATGCCTCTAAGTAATATTTTGCATTATTAGGCATTCCCTTCTGAATTTCCTCATGAGATAAATTTGGGATTTGCACTTCTGTGTCTTAAAGATAGGAGCCTGAATCTTGTTGGAGAAAAAATCAAAATTGTGCCCATGTTTGCATTAATGAAGTACAGTATCTGTTTTCGGATTACCCTCCATGCAGCCCAAGGGTGAGCATAGTTTTCCAGAAGGGATGCATGAAGAGAAACATATGACCTACACACCTACAAAGTGTGTTTGCTCATTCTCGCATTCCTGTCCAAAATCTTGCAGCAGTCTTTAATAGAACCCCAAAGTCTCCCGATTACTTTCTGTGTGTCAAATTAAAGAAGGCACAGGAGCAGCTTCAGAGCAGAAAAAAATAATGTCCACTCCAATCCATGTCATCCCTAGGTGGGTCTGGAAGAGATCCCTTGTCAGGAAGTCTGCTGAGCAGCTGCTAGTCAGCTAGATAGACAGGTAGCTTCCTATGCCTGTCCATCCATCCTAAGCAAGCATCTTCCTAAATTCAGTTGGCCCTATTCATAACATGCATAGCTGTGAGTGAAAGGCTTCTATGCACCCTTGGTTTGGAGAAAGTCTCATGGAACTCAGTATGATTTACTTCTGACACCACTTGCATAAGAGCAGGCTGCACTTGAACCTGGAGCCTCCATGGGATTCACATCTTAGTAACTCTGTGCAGAAGGGAATTCCAGGAGAAGTACTTCTTAAGTTTTCTCAAGCCCCCCCCCTTCCCCCAGCTTGACAGAGGCTAACATGTTTCTAACAGTTTCATGACAGGCAGAAATTTAACAGCAAAAGCATTGCCTAGGATGGAGATGTAGTGCTGGGCATCTCCACCTGCTGAATTTCTGCCTGCTGTAAAAGGCACAGAAGCTCTCACAGAAACAAACAGTTTAAAAGAGAAATGGGGTTGGGAATAGATTGAGAAAGGTCTTCATTACAAGCTCCCAACAGTTTGGAGTTTCGGTTTTGATGGCAAAAGACCCATGAATGCTTGCTGAAAAGAACATGTGCTTAGAGAAAATACAGGAGGAAGGAGAGGAAGAGGGCAAGGGGATCCTATCATGGTGGTTACTCCTAAGTAAATATGCATAGGGGAAGTCCAGTTGACTCTGTGGGGCTTCTTTCCAAATAAACGTGTTTAAGCTCTCTCTTCCAATTTTCCTTCCAGGAATGCCAACTTGGCCCTGGGGCCATGGGTGCCATGCAGTGTGCTCATTTGTGGGTGCTCAGCCCCCTCATGGGGGGGGGGGGCCCAGGGAGTTGGCACCTATGTTCTCTTCCCTATTGCTCTAAACACATTCACAACTTGTGTTCTAGGTGTTCTTCGGTGAAAACATCCTCATCGGAGACAAAAAGCAGTTGGGCCAGCCACTGCTATGGATCTTGCCTTAGAATTTTGAAAGAGTTGTCTTTGGGGTCCTTCGGATTACCAACTCAGAGCTCTCCATGAAGTGAGAAAGAAATTTCCCACAAATCCTCTGCTGCCACGTTCAGATGTCCCTCAGCAAGTTGACAAGGAAAGAGTTCCTTGAAGGTCAATCATTTTGAAAACATCCATTCTAAGGTGGCGTTGCAAAGGGCTTCTTTGCTTGGCCCAATTTGGTTTCCAGTCTCCCTGATGTCTAGGCCTGGGGACTGTCAGGGCTATCCACAGTCTGCCTGTCTTATCAGGCCTGTGGTAATTAGGGGTTAGAGGTGGTCGATAAGGGGGATCCAATGGCCCCTGGCTGGCAGCAGCTCTGCTTTTGGAACAGAAACAATCAGAGCCGACTCTCTCCTCTGTGAATGCGGAAGGGTGGTCAGCCCTCCACTGTGGGAGAGGGAAGCCAAGCTCAGCAAGCCTTGTGTACAGAGGTGGTTTCAGTCATGTTGGGTTTTACTCCGGCAAGATACAAGGCTTTTGTAGGTTTGAGGGAATCCAGATCGACCATCTTTCATTTTGCAAAGGTTGATTGAAAGCCTTTTTTTGTGAGGGGGTAAGAAAAATATCAATGTGTTCCTTGATTTGGCTGCCTCTGCTCACCCTCCCCTTGGATGGGGTGAGTCTGAAAGGAGAGTGAACCTAGCACAGAAAACACAGCTTTGTGGTGTTGTGTCATATAAGGAACAGAAGAAACGGCCTTATACCAAGGTAGACATTTCGTCCATCTAGTGCCCCCGCCACTTAATGGATCCAAATGGTTTCCAGAGAGTGGTAGGGGATGCTTTATCCCATGTTGATGGCCTTTCAGCTGATTCCCTGGTGGCCCGCTGGAATGTGGAGTTAACCAGGGCTATCGACTGTTTGGCTCCGAAGCGCCCTCTCCGATTGCATGGAGCCCGGACAGCCCCGTGGTTTTCCATGGATCTGAGGGCAATGAAACAATCGTTGAGACGGCTAGAGCGCCGGTGGCGGAGGACCCATTCTGAAGCTGACCGGACACAGGTTAGAGCTCAATGTCGAGCCTACCAAGTGGCAGTAGCGACGGCGAAGAAGACTTTCTTCACCGCCTCTATTGCATCTGCAGAAAACAGCAGCAGGAGACTTTTTCAGGTGGTCCGCAATCTAGCGGAACCACCTGCTACATCGGGGCCCAGTACGGGCCACATGATCTCCTGCAATGATTTTGCAAAGTTTTTTGCAGATAAAGTCGCTCAGATTCGGGAAGAGGTCGATGCCACCGTGGGAGCAGGGCCGGGGCGGGAGAGTGCTAGAGTCCTGTCTAGTCAAATTGCGTGGGATCAATTCCAATCTGTTACCTCCGAGGATGTGGACAGGCTGCTTGGACGAGTGAAACCAACCACCTGTCTCCTTGATCCTTGCCCATCCTGGCTTATAAAAGCTAGCTGGGAAGGGCTGGGCGATGGGCTTCGTGGGGTGGTGAATGCTTCCCTCCGTGAGGGAGTCTTCCCAGACCCGCTGAAAGAGGCGGTTATTAAACCGCTTCTTAAAAAACCATCTTTAGATGCGGCCACGATGGCCAACTATCGCCCAGTCTCAAATCTTCCATTCTTGGGCAAGGTGATTGAGCGAGTGGTGGCTGAACAACTCCAGGCACGCCTGGAAGAAGCGGACCATTTGGATCCCTTCCAGTCGGGATTCAGGCCTCATCACGGGACTGAAACTGCCTTGGTCGCACTGGTTGATGATCTCCGGCGGGCTAGGGACAAGGGTGAGAGCTGTTTCCTAGTTCTGCTGGATCTCTCAGCGGCGTTTGATACCATCGACCATAACATCCTTCTGGACCGTCTTGAGGGGCTGGGAGCTGGGGGTACTGTCATACAGTGGTTCCGCTCCTTCCTCCTGGGCCGTGTTCAGAAAGTGGTGGTGGGGGATGAGTGTTCAGACCCCTGGGCCCTCACTTGTGGGGTGCCTCAGGGTTCTGTCCTCTCCCCCATGCTTTTTAACATCTATATGCAGCCGCTGGGAGAGATCATCAGGAGGTTTGGGCTGGGTGTTCATCAGTATGCAGATGATACCCAGCTCTACCTCTCTTTCAAATCAGAACCAGTGAAGGCGGTGACGGTCCTGTGTGAGTGTCTGGAGGCGGTTGGAGGATGGATGGCGGCAAACAGATCGAGATTGAATCCTGACAAGACAGAAGTACTGTTTCTGGGGGACAGGAGGCGGGCAGGTGTGGAGGATTCCCTGGTCCTGAATGGGGTAACTGTGCCCCTGAAGGACCAGGTGCGCAGCCTGGGAGTCATTTTGGACTCACAGCTGTCCATGGAGGCACAGGTTAAATCCGTGTCCAGGGCAGCTGTGTACCAGCTCCATCTGGTACGTAGGCTGAGACCCTATCTGCCCACGGACTGCCTTGCCAGAGTGGTGCATGCTCTGGTTATCTCCCGCTTGGACTACTGCAATGCGCTCTACGTGGGGCTACCTTTGAAGGTGACCCGGAAACTACAACTAATCCAGAATGCAGCGGCCAGACTGGTGACTGGGAGCAGCCGCCGAGACCATATAACACCGGTCTTGAAAGACCTACATTGGCTCCCAGTACGTTTCCGAGCACAATTCAAAGTGTTGGTGCTGACCTTTAAAGCCCTAAACGGCCTCGGTCCAGTATACCTGAAGGAGCGTCTCCACCCCCATCGCTCTACCCGGACACTGAGGTCCAACACCGAGAGCCTTCTGGCGGTTCCCTCACTGCGAGAAGCCAAGTTACAGGGAACCAGGCAGAGGGCCTTCTCGGTAGTGGCGCCCTCCCTGTGGAACGCCCTCCCACCAGATGTCAAAGAGAACAACAACTACCAGACTTTTAGAAGACATCTGAAGGCAGCCCTGTTTAGGGAAGCTTTTAATGTTTGATGTATCACAGTATTTTAATATTCTTTTGGAAGCCGCCCAGAGTGGCTGGGGAAACCCAGCCAGATGGGCGGGGTATAAATAATAAATTATTATTATTATTATTATTATTATTATTATTATTATTATTAGCTACTCTGACAGGCAATGGGTCTCCAGGGTTTCAGGAAGGAGACTTCCCCATGGATTGAACCTTCAACCTTCTGCATGCAAGGTGTGTGCTTCACCCCTGAGCTATGCCCCTGCCTCCTCATATCACTCTATTCAGCACGAATTAATCTAAGTAATGCCTATACCGATTATTCAGAATTAGCTGGTAGACTGAGATGGCAGAATTACAGACTGTACCACTTTAGACTACTCTCATGGTGTGTGTGTGTGAGTGCAAAAAGTTCTACATGTGTGCTAAACTAGTCATTAATCTAACCCTTTTTGCTTCTGGTGCCAGGTCTTTTTTTATTTAAAGCAGTCAAAATTATAGCCCCCTCTTTCCAGGGGTGGTTTGGGGAGATGGAGCCCTCAGATTTCTGTATCAGGTGCTGACTCATCTGCCCTCCCCCTCTTTTTAAAAGCTTAACACGATTAAACATTCTCTGGCCTGGAAAATCCACCCACCCACCATCTTTAATTTCCTCAGAGACCTAATTCTGCATACGTATGTATATATAAATCAGCATATGCAAATGTCATGCACAGGCTCTTGTGCCCTGTTAAGTACCCAGCAACACCCCTGCCTGCCCACCTAGCAGTAGATATTTGACTGCCTCACTCTGCATCACAGGCTCTTCATGGAACTGGAATTCCCATTCCATCCATGCAACACATTCTGAAAGAGTGGGGAAATGCAACCCTTTAACTGATTAGTGGAAACAAGTGTGCGATTAAAGGATGGAAACGGGTAACGAATGCGAATGAAGACCTTGAGAATGTTTCCCTAAATATTGCTGTGCGGCGTGGCCGTTGCCGACAGGAATCTAAGAGCCGCAAGGACGCCAGGAGTTAATTTGGAAAAGGGGAACAACAGCTTGCTAGCCTCCTCGTACAAATGCCCTTAGTATTGTCATCGTCTTTCATGGTCAATGTCCAGCTGTAATTAGAACTGAAGAGGATATTTCCTCTCCCACTGCTTCTCTGGGCAAAGAGGCACCAACAATCCCCCCCCCCCCATAATGATGAAAACATCTGCAGTAATCTTTAGATGTCATGCTTCATAGTCTCCCCTTCACTCTGCTGCTGTGACTTCTGCTCCCACCATCTCTCTGTGTAGTCTCCCTCCCCCACCTCCTCTGTCCCAGTTACTCCAAAAAGACAGAGAAGATTTGATTTCTCCTTTCATTGTCAGCGATAGCCTCCCAAGGGTCAGGCCTGCCCCGCGAGGATGGACACTGGGGCCACTATTGCACGGATGAATTGCCTCAAATATGGGGAGGCTTTTAAACTGTTCCTTTATTTTGCCACAGCTTCTGTGTTTGACGACAGGCAGACAGGCTGGACAATCTTTGAACGATCTGGGAGTTCAAAAGCATTTATTCCAAAAGGCTTTAATGAGCTCGAGGCATCTCTGAAGCAGAACTAGAACGTTCTGAAAGATGATATGTTTACAAACCACTGTGCAGTTCGTAGAATGGCTACGGTGTTGTTTACAGAAGGGGTGGGAAACCTATTGTAGTCTAAGGGCCACATTCCCTTGTGTGGCAGGGTTCTAGGGTCCACATGGAAGCAGTAGGCGGAGTCACAGTCAAAAGTGGGTGGAGAGATGGAAGTGATTCTTATATATATGCAGGAGGTCACAAATACAGCCACACAAAAACCAGAAGTTTCAACATGCCCATACACACACCTGCATGGGAGCTGCTTTTAGGGAAGGGCCATGGCTCAGTGGTAGAGGACATGCTCTACATGGAAAAGGTCCCAGGTTCAATCCCTGGTGTCTCTAGGTAGGGCTGGAGAGACCCAGCCTGAGAGCCTGGAGAGTTTCTGCCAGTCAGCCCTGACAATACTGAACCAGGTAGACCAAAGGTCTGACATGGTATATAGGTAGCATTCTGTGACTATGTTGGGGACAGGGTCAACTGCATTTTTCCTTGCTGGGAAGGAGAGTGCTGTCTGAGCTGGCAAGACCCTTGCAATTGGCACCACCCATGTGGCTGTGGTCTTTGTACATATTTCCCGATGGTGTGAGTTCCCAACATTGGGAAGCTTCCATTGGACTCGTGTCTCAGTCAATTAATCAAAGTTTAACCTGTTACAGCACAATTCTGTACTTGTCTACCCAGATGTAAGGTCTGTAGAGTTCAATGGGAATTACTGCAGGTAAGTGTGCATAGAGTTGTAGTCTCCTTGGTTTTTAGGGCCGGACCACTCCCCCATGATCAACTGACCTCAACTAAGTATAGTATTCCCTTGGTTAAACATGCATTTCAGTGCATATGGTGCCCAGATCCGAACTCTCATTTTTACCATTTCTTTCCACCACAACTGTATTTGCAGATGTGGAAGTTAAAAGCAGAAAATATAATTGAAAGTGGAATGTTCCTAAGAGTTGGCCAAACTTCACTGCCCTTTTCTGCAGTCTGCTCAGCTGCTGCTACTGGAGTAGCTCCAGCTGCATTTGTCTCTCAATATCATTGATTTTTCCATATTTTAAAAAGATTCTTTTGAGTAGCGAGGCTAGGAGATGGGGAAGAGGCCAAGTTTTAAAAACGAGATTTTTAGTTCGCATGATATAAACAAAGTAAATGGCAAATAAAGTATGTGCCAAGAGAGAGAGAGAGAGAGAGAGAGAGAGATGTGTCTGACCACATTTCTAAACCATTCTCGTCTTTATTTTTTATGGAGGGTGGGAAAATTCAGATGCTCTGGTTAGTATAATGAAGTAGATGGACTGCATTGTTGGAACATAATCCAGCTAAGGCTGAGCACTTTCCACTGCTATTGCTTGTAATAGGAGTTTTTAAAAAAATTCTTTTGCACATGAGTAACTGTCCCATTGGAATCCTTGGGTCTTAAAAGTGTTTAATTGTGGCTAGATTGTGCCCAAGACATGCCTGGAACATATGTAGGGCTGGCACAGCTGCTGCCTGGCAGGGCCAGAGACTCCTGCATTTCTAATTGCTAGTGCCCCGTGTCTCTGCTGCAGCTAACTAAAACCATCCTGAGGATGTTCCAGGAGCCAAAAATTCCATATCCAATATTAGATCACACTTAATATTCTACCAGGCATCGTTATAGCCCTGTTATGGATGGAGGTGGGTTAGCACTCACTTATAGGCACCATGCAGAGCCTTGAATTCTTTGCTGAACATTCCTCTCTGGGTTACGCTATATGTTGTAACATTCAGGAGTTTGGACAGGAAGTGGGTTGATGGAGTCAGAAGTACTGAATACCAGCTGCTGGGAGGCAGAGGAGGGGAGAGGGCTCTTGTGCTTAGGTCTTGCTTGAGGGTTTCCTGTAGGTGTCTGGTTGGCCATGGTGAAAACAGGATGCTGGACCAGATGGCCTGATCCAGCGGGCTCTTTTTATGTTCTTCCCATTGGTGTGGAAGACTGTCTTCATGGCTTTTGGAAGTTGGGGAAATATATTTGTTAGGGCCATTACAGGTAAATTGCCTACAGTGAGTGTGAAACAGTTGGAGACTCCTCTGGAAGTAGAAAGCCTTTTTGGTAAATGAGCAAGCTTATTCTACTTCACCCCACTTTAGCTAAGGATGATGTCATCCATAGGTGTCTGTGAAGGAAAATAAGAGCAGACTGAAGGCGGGGCGGGAGAAGGAGAAAATTGATTTTGGGTTTTGTAAGCATCTGAGGCTCTAGAGCAGGGGAAGACTTTGGTATTTCAAATTTCACTGGCTCCCTGTGTGAGCCCAAAATTCGCCCCCCCCCTTCTGTTCTGCTCAATTCACTGCTACATCATAGTTGCGATGCTCTGCAGCGCCCCCTAGGATCAGTGCAGCGGAACTGGTTACATTGCCCTAAATACACCTCTGCTTACAGATCTGAAGTGGGAGCCATGGACTGTGTCTGTCTGCAGAAGTGCTTAAATTGTGTGCATTCACCTATGCTCAATATTTTGTATATCTGCAAATATTATACAATGTTAATAAGCCTCCAGTGACTTCCTTCCAAAGGAAACCAAACCTGTGCCCCTAGAATTTTTCACTGCTTGGAGATGTGAGGTGAGTATACTAATTATTTCTGCCATAAAGAGGATCCTATGAAGGACAAACGTAAATAGAATTTTCAGCCTAAGGAGACTTGCCATTTCTGAATTTTTATAGCCAGGCCCCACTGCTGCTGTCTTTTAAAATAAAAGGCTGGGAACTGAATCCTAGCCTGAGCTAAGAATGATAAGTGCATCTCATTTTTCTCCACGGATACAATTCCTTCAAAATACAGAATAGGGAAGACATACTACATCCTATGTTTTTTAAAGGTTTCTAAATATAACATGTCTGGGAAGATATAATCTCTCTGTGTCTCTGTATGGAGAGTACAGTGGTGTTGGATGCAACAGCGAATCATCTCTATAACATAATCTGTTATTCTCTATTTTAGGAAGCCCAGTCTGCTTCCTTTTTTTGGAAACTCATGAATACTTTACCACATCTCACAGAAAGATACTTGCTAGAAGGTTAGGTGAGAAGAACTATACTTTTGCAGTAGCTTCCTTTGTTGTTTGATTTCATTAGCAAAAAAAACCCCAAAACAAAATAAAGGGCATGGAAAATAATGGATAAGCGATACATTTGCTATAAAAGGTGCATTCTCTGGCTTATATCGACGACATGCAAACTGCTAAGAGGCGTACCATATTTCATTTGGGTTTTTAGTTGATTTTTTCTTTTGCTACACGCTAGCCCTTGGCTTTCACAACGTAATAAGTAATAATGAGAGGATGCATATTTTCTCCCCGGCCCCTTTAAAAAATTGGATCAAGTACAACTTCTGGATAGTCTGAGGAAATTTTGCCTTCAAACAGCTCTGATTAATTTTTGAGATGACCAGCTTTCATATTGTAAAACTGACCTGCATCAAAGCAGCCTTAGATAGTAGAGCGAAATATTTCACAGGTGGTAGTGAGGCCTGCCATGTCTGAACACACACACACACACACACACACACACACCCCTAATGTAGCTGCTGGTTCAGCATTAGCTATGTAAGTAGTTTGCAGGAATGCCACTCAAGGGCTACTTAGTGGTGTCAATTGGGGTGATGCATTATTGTGATGGAGACAGCTGCCTGCTAGAACCTGGATTGAGGCCACTAGCACAGTTCCTAAGTATGCTGCTAATAAAAACAGATATTAAAATCGGCTCACCTTGTAGTCATTTCCCACATCTCATTAGGTGAGCTAGATTTAGGAGTATTATATACAACCACATGCTGCTGACCTTAAGACAATCAGAATTTCTTCTGTATGTCTATCTACCCACCCACAACCCATCTTTCTTTCTTTATTTTCATTTGTTGCATTAATACCCCACCCACCTTTTTTCTCTGGGAGCTCAAAGTGGAGTACTGTACAGTACACAGTTCTCCTGATCCTCATTTAATCTCCACAACACTCCTGTGAGGTGGGTTAGGCTGAGAGGCAGTGACCCAGTAAAAAAATTCATGGTCGAGTGGGGATTTCTAATATTACGGTTGTACACACACCCATGTTTTTAGTGCGTATCTAGATTAAATAACATATCATTTGCTGGAAAAACTTAACAGTTGTGAGATATGCAAAGATCAGCTGTGCCAGAGAAGGCCACTAGTGGTCAGTAGAGTGGGGCAGAATCATTGAATCATAGAATTGTCGAGTTGGAATGAACCCTGAGGATCACTTAGTTCAACACCCTGCAATGCAGGAATCACAACCAGAGCATCTCTGACAGATGGCCATACAAAACTCTGCTTCGGAGCCATCCTCCCAAACCCTGGCATTGTTATGGTTTACCTGGGCAGTACTAAGGTGGGGCAGAGGAGTGGCTGTGTGCATCCACTGGTGGAGAGAATGCAGTGCTTGTGCCAGCACATTGAAACATCTCTGACCTTGCTACTGCCTTACCTCACCCCAGCACCATCTAAGTAAGATGTAGCAACACTGGTGTTGGGAGGGCAGCTCTGTGGCTGTGCAGTGCTACCGCAAAATCTCTTAAGCTAGAACAGAAACAGGCTAACTCCACCCAAATACAACAAAGTCCAGCGCCACCTATTGAGTAAACATTATAATGGCATTATCCACAACCTGCTGCAGTATTGTGGAAGGGATCTGGGATGCAAAATAGAGAGCTGAAATGGAGGACCATCCTGCACATTTACTTTGGGGGCAGGAATGTATTTAGAAATGCCAAAATGGTGAGGTGTGGCTCAGGATTCATTGCAGCATTGCAAGGAACCAGAGAGTTGTACCTTAGCATCCCTTCTCTTTCTCTGCAAAAGATCCTGACGCACACATCAAAATATTTGGGAAAGCAAAATGTTTTGGGGCAGCCTAGCAAAATCAGCTAGTTTTGTTCCTCCTAGGCCCAATGCCAGTTGGCCCAGGCAGAAGCAAACACAGTAGAAAGTTAGGTTGCTGGTGGAAAAACTAGTGGACAGTCACGTGTGGATTACTATTCAACTTCTTGTTAGAAAGATTATGTTCTTATTAATATCTTTATTTCAAGGTTGCAAACCTCACTGGGACTGGTGCAGAGTGTTTTATAATAAGTACGGTAAGTGAAAGAATACAATTGGAATTGGAACACTGTGAAAAATCCTTATGCAAAAATGGTTTGGTCTGGACACAATGCTAGGATATCTTGAAGGAGACATAATTTGGACATGATCCAAATATTTTTGAGGGGATCAGAGGTGTGCAAATATCTGTAATTTATTATAGGCTTCGGCACCACTGGAAAGTAAGAGAAACTAAGCTCAGCCTTGCAGTCAGGGAAGAGAATCAGAGCAGTCACAGATGAAGGCCAGGAGAGCCTGTGACTGACAGCTCCAAAATGGTTTCAAAATATGTGTACCAGTTTATTCTGGAACATTATAGTTGGCCTGGACACTGTATAAGGTAGCAATTTCCTGTGCTGTTCTGGCCTGTCTCAGGCATCTGGCAACCCTACCAAAAGTGTTATCCAACCCGCGATAAGAAAGGGCCTTGGTTATGGGTGGATTGTTACCATTGCCTAATATTCCAACGTTCTCTACTTGAGGAGGCTATTTATGGAAAAAAAGAAAGACCGGACCATGCTGACAAATCTAGTTTGCTGCACCAGAAAGAACAGTAGGGCTGCAAAATCCCAAAATAAAACATGAACTAAGTTCTCAGCATGGTACTAGCAGACCTAGGACTCTCATATCCTGAAGATACAGGACTGTCAGATCTGAGAAGGGTTCAGCATTTTGTGCCTTGATAGATACATATTGTTACAAAAGCCCGCAAATAAGCACTTTGGAAGCTTCTCTCATTATGAGGGAAATTTAACTGAAGATCTGTCTTTTGAATTAATGGGGGAGCTCTCCTCTTGTCAGACTCTGTCTTCATACATTTATATCCTACTCTTCCTTCAAGAGTGGCCTATATGAGTATACCATCCTGGCACGGACCAGAATGAGACCTCTTTAGCTTTAACAACGAGCAGCATCCTGCACCCTCAGCCCATTCATTGAGCATACTGCTGTCAGCAACAATGCAAGCAAGGGAGGGAGTATGGTTATGCCCGCATGCCTCATTATAGGATTAACATTCAAGTTCTAACTTTGAAGCTTATCCTGTTCATATCCTGGTCAACCCCCTTTTCATTCTGTGGCCACATTCACACCACAGATGTAAAGCGTTATGGCGCTACTTTAAAAAGTAATGGCTTCCTCAAAAGAATTCTGGGAACTGTAGTTTCTTAAGGGTGCTGAGACCCGTATACCCTTCCCAGAAATACGGTTCCCAAAGTGGTTTAACAACCAATCCCTCTTCACAGGAACTTTGGGAAACACATTATCACAGCACTGTGAGGGGAATAGGGGCCTCTTAACAACTCTCAGCACCCTTAACGAATTACAGTTCCCAGAATTCTTTGGGGGAAGCAATGACTGTTTTAAGTGGTATCATAGTTCTTTAAAAATATGGTGTGAATGTGGCCATGGCTGTATGTATTTACCACATATTTATATACACTTATTTTGCATTCTGTATAACTTCCTTTCTGCCAAAATTCTTAAGGTGGTTTACAAAATAACATTCTAAAACATTTTTTTAAAATTGTGCTGTAGGTAAGAGGGAGTATGGAGATGGGGAAGCGGTGTTTCCTTCACACCTGTAGCAAATTATGTTTTTAAAGGTCTTCAACCCCCCCACCCCACTCCAAGTTGCCCCCACCATCATTTTTAAATCTGTATTTACTGTATTACTCTTGGTTATAGATATGGTAATTTGCCTGTTATTGAATTTTAAATATTTAAATATTTAAATATTTTAAATATTTAAATATTTAAAAGAATTTTCTAACACGTGCTGCTTTGAAACACACACACACACGGAAAGAAACACAACTTCCTCCCTATCCATTTATGCTATCTGGCTGCCTCTGTGCCGATGTCTCAGCTGTAAGCCTGTTTGAGAGGGATTCCTGTAGCTAGTCTACTGTTGGTTAACTCACAGCCCACTCTTCATGGCATTCCATGGCAAAACTCCAGTTAATTATAAAGGGGTTGGATTGCACTATAAGCATTTTGAGCACACATTGATGTAGTTCCTTCAGGTTGATTTGGCTTGGCCACGCTACACTTGTGGCGATCGATTAAGGGGTCAAAGATTAATGCATTTTATATAACATGTGCCTCTGCACAAATTTAGAGTTGACAGCTCCTTCCCTCACAAGTCGTAGGACTCAAGGACTACCCTGTCAGGTGGCAGAGAGCTGGTGGTGTATTTATAATTCATTGCTGCCTGGGACTGATGGGAATCTGTCATCTCTCAGACTACTCTGGAAGCTGTTCAGCTAAAGGTTGACAGTGATGCTTGTGGCTATTTTTTATTTTTTTTAAGAGGGGATGTGGGACTTTGGATTCACTTGCATTTCTCAGCTGACAAATGAATCCTATTAAAATTCACACAGTGAAAAGCTGGCGCTCGTAGCAGCAGGGACACCCAGTTTCTACCTTGTCCTCACTACACCAGCCTTCAGGAGATGCCTTAGCTAGTGAGTTCATTTTCTTTGGCAATCTGGTCCTACTCTGTACCATATACATTAACTAGTCTGGGTCAAAAAGGCTGCAACACAGAATAGATAAAGATGGGTCCCCCCCCCTCCTTGGATCATCTCACTGTGGATGCAGGAGCACTGCAAGCCGTGGGTCTCCACATTGACTAGTTCTGTTTTGATCATGGATTTATCTTGGTTGACTCATTTGGGAGGGATTATAAATTTCAGGGATAAAAGGAAGAGCTATATATAAGCTCATGGTCACTGACCTGGGATAAAGACTATCTAGGAGATTCATTATCACAATATACTGGTCCAACAGGTTCATCATGCTGAGATGTCTTCTTCTCTAGACTAGGAGAACTAGCATGCTTATATTTTGCTTTTCTCTGAGACTTTCCCTTATTCCATCCGACTGCTCTTCCTATCTTTTAACAAACATCTTGGTTGTCTATACCTGGACACAAATCAGTTATTGGGTGGGGCACAAACATCAGCTGATCAGTTTGTGGTACTGTGCTGATTTTATGAAGGCAGCAATATACAGTATTCTCGAGCTATTCTTGCGCTTCTCAAAGTCTCCGGGTTAAGGGGATGTCTTTTTATCTGCTTTGATTTAGTAATTGTATGTATAAATATGCTAACATACTTAAGTGACAGAGAGACAATACTAAAAAAAATATTAAAAAATCAAGCCAGCATTTAAAGGATTTTTTTTGTGGTTCTTCAGGGACTAGGCAACACAGAGATGTTAAAAGCAATGGAGACATGTTTGTGCCAATTTTAGCTGCCAACAGAGATGACAAAAAACATGCAGTACCAGAGTGAATCATGGCAACTGCGAGCACATGGCAGAAGCATGTAAGATGCTGCTCCAGAGCAAACCACATTCTAACAGGCCAGGGATCACCAACATGGTGCCAGCAGGTACACATATGCCCACAGAGGTCTCCCTCCGCTGATTGAAATTTGGCTTGGAAGAAGCATTCTGCTGTAGCCAGTACGATAGGCTGTGCTGTGTGCTTGGTTGTGGGTTGTGTGCATCCGCAACAGTTCCCCAGATTTGCAAGTGTGACCACAGGACCTCAAAGGCTGGCAACCTCTGAGAGGCACACAGTTTGACTTGCTAGTTAGCAGGCAGTAACCATCAGAGGAAGAGGAGCTGCATGAATTCATTCCACACAGCCGGGTCTGGCCCAAGACATTTTGGCACCTGAGGAGAACCACAAAATGGCATCCCCCTCCCTGCTATGGAAGAAGGGGTGAGTGAAGATCTACATCAAGAACAAGGAGGGGGGGGGAGTAAATATCGACACCGGGATCTGCTGCCCCTGTGGATCCTGCCGCCTGTCTGCTTTTGTTATTTTGGTCTCTCTGAATGCGTAGAACAAAGGCAAGCATTGGAAATCTGTGGATGTGTCACAGAGAAAGATCCTAGCATATTACACCTATTGGGCATACTTTCGGAATCTGTGATGCAATGTGATGGCATATGTGACAGTGTGGGAGGAAAAGTGATGGCTGCTAAAGCAGTGCGATTAGATTACAGCTGCCTGGCAGAGATGAAGGCCAAAAGCAAAACAAAAAAAAGAAGTCCCCACCATGCTGCTATTAAATTCAGAGGCAGGAGCAGCATTTATATGCTCCACAACAGCACTGGAAGATTATGAGTTACAGGGATGGGGAGAGTGTGTGGGTGAATTCAACAGGGCTTAGTTTGTTTTTTGGTTAATGTTAATATTGTTTTGTAGTTCCTTAATGGTCACATAAAAATGAAATGAAATCTGCAACATTGAACATTCAAGAAGCAGTCAGAAAGCTTACAGCAACGTGCCTGCTGTCTGAGTAGAAGTTAATTTGTGTGCATGTACTTATGATTTCATCCCAAGTCTTAGAATATCTATCTTTTCTCTCTTAAAGCCCCAACATCTAAGTTATAAATTACTCAGTGTTTGTTTTTAGTTGGGTATTTTCTAGCCCTGATCATGGAATCATAGAGTAGGAAGGAACCACAAGGATTATCTAGTCCAGCCCTCTGCAATGCAGGAATCTTTTGTCCAACATGGGGTTCAAACACACAACTCTGAGATTAAGAGTCTCATGCTCTACTGACTGAGCTATCCCTCACTTATGAGCTGCAGAAAGAGAGAAAAAGAGAAAATATTCACAGTAAGGGTACACAAACATTCACACGCAAACAGTGCACACAAAAACGCACAGGAAAACTGGTGGTTTTTTTTGTTACTAAAAGGGGGGAGGGTTAAAATACATAGGTACTGTAACATCGATTAGTTGTATTGAAAAGTTGCTTAAAAGCAGACAAACTCTGCAAATTTCTTCTTCTGATACAGAAGAAGCTCAACACCTTTGTTTGGAAATATGGCAACCCTAGGCTATATATATGTAGAAGATACTCTCCCTCTCTCCTCTGACAAATCCACACAAACACTATGCATTGCACTGACTGGAGAGTGCTCTTCCTTTAATCACACTGAAAAAGAAATGGAACAAATCAACCTGCCCTCAAGTGATTACTAATCTGCTGCTTCCTGCCACTGATCTCAGCTACCAGTTGACTAAGGATTGCTGTTTGCCTTGAACCCTCAACTTCCTTTCTGATGCAGAGGGATTCCTTTCCAGCACAGGGGTGACTCAAAAACCTAACCATGCATGCATAAGGCCCCAAATGTTGTCCCCAGCATCTCTAGGTGGGGCTGGGAGAGTTTTCTGTCTGAAACTCTGTAAAGCCTCTTGCAGTCAGTGTAGACACCACTGAACTAGATGGACCATTGGTCTGATTCTGGATAAGGCAACTTCCTTGGTTCCTATGGGATGCGCACAGGAAGGACATAGCAGGACAACGAACCCTCGCCCATCATTTGTACCCATCATCTGCAGGGCCAGATTTAGGTTGAATGAGGCCCTAAGCTACTGAAGGTAATGGCACCCTTTACATGTTCAGCTGTCCTTCTTTGTCAACAGCAAATTGTTGCTGTTTTTTTGTGTTGAATATATGCTATATGGTAATTTATGGCCCTAATAGGTATCTGAAGCCATTTGCACTTAACAAAATATGTATTTTATCAAAGTAATTGTTGAACTGAAATACAATTAAGAAGTATATTAACAGTGAAATACAATTAAGAAGTATATTAATAGTGAAATAATTATTAAGCTCTCACTTAAAATGATTCTTTTATTCATAACAAACTGAATAATGCAAACACTTTTTTCCTTTAATTTTTTTGGGCCCCCCAAGAGAGTGGGGCCCTAAGCTACAGTGTGTTTAGCTTATACGTAAATCCAGCACTAATCATCTGGTAATCAGAGGTAGACTGCTTTTCAAAATGGAGGTGCCATCAAAATTCCTAGCTACTGATTCAGCCTTGGTTTTTCACTGTCAAATGAGCAACACCACCACCACATTTTTTAAGTAATGTTTCATTCCGGATTGTTTGAGTTAATGTTTTAATGTGTTGTAATCTGCTTTGAGACTCCCCCCCTTTAAAAATAAAAAGTGCTATAAAAATGAAATGAATTAATAATAATAATCTGCTGCTGTTCTGCTGCTCCCTGATTCCCAAGATGTAAGAGAAACTCAAATACCAAACAATTAAAAAATGGGTTGGATCCAGATTTGCTCATGGTTAGATAATGCAAATTGAAATAATAACTAATTGAAGTTTCATTGATTTCAGTCGGTCTGATTACAAATCATTCTTTAAAAGCAAAAACAGGCAACAGATGAACAGCCAGCTGTCACCATGGCCCTACTCCTAGAGACCCCTCTGGGCTTAGCAGACTCGGTTGCTGGTTTCACCTGGTAGCAAAATTTTAAAATGATTTAGTTTTTGCAAGACTTTACATTGTTTCAGTTGTTTGTTTTGATTTTATTTGCTTCCCCCCACCAACTTTCTCTCTTTTGCTGCTCTTTGTATGCAGATCTCAAAACTTATTTTAAGGGTTCTGTTTCCTGGATCATTAACCAATCTTCTTACTTCTTGGAGCTCATAGATCAGTGTCAGTAGCATCAAAAGACCAGGGCTGTGTAATCACTCCCACTAACTCTGCATCCATTGTGCCTGCAGCGCTGGTTTGGGAATGGATATTGGCCACAATCCATATCTATCTTGTATATGTCCTGTCATTTCATTTGATGCACCCCCCCCCATCAGCTTCAATCTGAATTGAGAAAAAGAATGACTCAGCTGTGCTTTTAGCTGGTAATGGTGATTGAGTATGCTACAGTGGCATGAGTTGGGCAAACAGTCTGTATTGTAACTGGGTGGCAAAAAATGATAACTTAAAATAGCCCAAAACTTACTTTGGGGGCACAAAACATAGCCCTGAAGTGCTTCTAAAAAAGCGACTTTGCCTAAGCGCTCAAGATGGTGGTTGTGCTCCCAGGAGATACAATGCCTGTCCTTTTTCTATTCCTCTGCAGCTCAACAGTCTAGAATCCATGGCTCTTCCGTCAGCCCACACCTCTGTACATGTGAGGCAGGCTGCTTCTGCATTTGCTTTGCACTATGAGCAGGTCAGATTGAAATGCTGGCTATAAAAATTCTCACTAGGTATTTTGGCAAAAGGCACCATAGCTTTGGGTCAGTTTGCAGCATCGTTTTGAGAAACACCTGTTGCTCTCATGTGGCATCAAGCGACATGTTGACTGCATTGAAAAATGGCTGCTTAAAGGTTCAGATTTTGCGCATCAGGGAGAATTGGTTTGATACACTTTCTCACATGCTTCTGATGCGAGACCTTTGATGAGCTGAGCAACAGGACAATCGCATGGTGCAGGCAGAAGAATCAGGCATTATGCTAACTACATGATAGAACATGGCTGGTGGCAAATGCAGCCCTTCCTATGGTGAAATTATGTGTCTTCTTTGCAGGCTGGAGCCTTATTCTATTCATAGAATCATAGAACTGTAGAGTTGGAAGGGACCCTGAGGATTGTCTAGTCCAACCCCTGCAATTCAGGAATATGCAGCCATCCTGTTTGGGGATTGAACCTGCAACCTTGGTGTTATCAGCACCATGCTCTAACCAACTGAGCTATATTTCATCTGGATCTTATCCCAATTTTGACATAACAGTACTGGGATCCCTAATGTGGCATCCTTGGGCATCAAAGCACTCCTTACTGATGCTCACCAATGACTCTTATTCCACATAAGTTTTGTTTATTTATTTAAACTGAAGGGTTTGGGACTGTATTTTGTTGTTAGCTGGTTGGGAGGTTGCCTGTTTTGGGCGACGGGGGTTCTGAGCATTACCAAGCCCCCCCCCCCCCCGAATAGATATTTTGTGGTGCTTATGACAGTTTATTAGATTTCCAAATGTACTCTCAGGCCCCAAAAGGTTGTTGCTGATAGTATATATAAATCACACTCCATCCTGTAGGATCTCAGGGTGGTCTACAGCAATCAGAATAAACTCACTGTTCCCTTAACATTACAGAGGAGCAGCAATGGCTGAAAAGGAATCACAGCCAGTTCTTTGCCCCAGCACCAAGGATTGAATTTCTACAGGAATTATACTGGCTGATTCATTTGCAAGGTTCTTTGTGTGTTCCCATGACTCACTCTTTTCCTAAAGCTCTGATTGAATGTAGCTACGAGATGCTGTGATTCAGGAGTTTTCACTTACAGTTGCATTGCATCATGGCTTTTGTAAGTTTAGCACTGTATAAACCAGAAATGAGGAACATTTGGACCTCTGTATGTTGTTGAACTACAGCTCCCATCATCACTGACCTTTGGCCATGCTGACTGGGACTGATGGGAGTTTAAGTCCAGCAACATCTGGAGAGCCACATCTTGCCCACCCCTGGCACAAATGCTTACAGCACAATTCTAACCATGCCTACTCAGAAGTAAGTCCTATTGAATTCAATGGGGCTTACTTCCTGGATAAATATAGTTAGGATTGCTGCCTAAAATAATCTTGTGCATGTACGTTGTAATCTACTATATATTTTGGAAAGTTGTTTATTTTCTTGTTTTGCATTTGGACAGCACTCGAGATATAATAACCAAACTTTGCACGATGGTTCCTGAATTCAAGGAGTAGTTTTGTTTGGATGCCATTTTGAATCAAGATCACAGACTGAACATTTAAAAACTGCACTGATCTTAACCAGTGATTTCAAAACTGCACCAATATTTTGGTTCCTTAGAATTTCCAAGCAACACTAGGTACAAGGGGGCTAGACCACTATATAAACAATACCTTCACAGCCCCATTGCAGTCTATGGACTTAAAGCTAGGCAAAAAACTAGTTCTTCTGCATTTGGATTTATTTCTGTATTCTGTATACTTTTTGTATAATTCTCACAAACAATTTGTACATATGCCAGCTTAGATCTTTTTGTACCTGCTCCACCTTCTGTAATTTTTATTAGCAGATAGAAATGGATGTTGGAGGAAGAAAGCAACCCCCTCTCAGAAGTATAGCAGCTAAAGTGACAGCTTTGTGCTTAGGCTGGCCCTGGTCTTAAAAGTATCTGTTGTGATTTGGAACAGATCAGAATAACGTTTTTAAAAATGTTTACACAGGTCTTCTTGATTGAAAAGATGATATGGCAGAATTAGATAAGATGTCAGGAGGTAATGTATGACTGTGAGAATACAAAGGAGAAAATGATAAACTTGCGCCAAAGGCATTTAAAGCCATATGAACCATATAACCTTTTTGGTACACCTCTTCAGTTGAAAAGGACCTTATTCCCCACAAAGAGCTCCAGTTCCAGAGTTCTCTGGGAAGAAGGTTTGACTAATAAACCACTCTGGAAACTGTAGCTCTGTGAGGGGAATAGAAGACGTAGAATCACAGAATCGTAGAGTTGAAAGGCACCCCAAGGGTCATTTAGTCCAACCCCCTGAATTGCAGGAATATCAACTAAAGCATCCATGTCAAATGGCCATCCAACTTCTGCTTAAAAACCTCAAAGGAAGGAGAGTCCACAACCTCCTGAGGGAGTCCATTCCACTGTTGAATAGCTCTTACTGTCAGAAGGTTCTTCTTGATGTTTAGTCAGAATCTCCTTTCTTGTAACTCGAAGCCTTTGGTTTGAGCCCTACCCTCCAGAGCAGTAGAAGACAAGCTTGTCTTCTAGCAGCTCTCAGCACTGGCGCTGAATTGGGGGCTTGTATACTCACAGTGAGATGGTGTGTGCTTCCTTTAAGAATCCTCGGCTTTCCCCCTCTGTGGGAAACTATGAGGGCTGTTTCTAGCATAATGCTTGGAACTCATGGATATAAAAAATGGATATAAAAAATGATCACACAAGCTCTTCAGTTTGAGATATTACATGGGGATTAGCAGCTTTCTCAGCTGATTGGTCGAACACAGACAATGACTGTGCTGGGGAAAAAACTGATATAAGAGAGCTTTGCCTTGCTAGTTCTTGTTTGCTTCCAGTAGAGTATTGTGTGGTGTGGTGGTGCCTTCATGTGGAAACTGGAGGGATATGCAAGAAAAGAATCTGTGAGAAAGAACTAAGGCAGAGGCACAGAACCTTTAAAATATGTAATGTGCAATTTTCTCATGAGATAAGAGCTCCACAACTAATTCACCTTGGCAGCAGCATATCTGGGATTATATCATTCAGCATGCTGGAAATTGCGAGCCCACACACTAAACCCTGTCCCTGGCACCCACCACCCAGAAATGAGACATGGAAATAATGTATGGGTTTAAAATTAGGCCACAACTTTATTAAATTCAGGTGTAGGAACCTTGGCGTAGGCCTTGGAAGGTATCCCTCTCATACCCAACAGGGGCTGAGGATGCGCAGGGCAGTCAGGTGTTCTGGGAGGGGACTGTAAAGCATGAACGTACACAGCGTGCCCTCCCAGTTCACCAAGGCCGGGAGTCTGACCTATATGCCACCGCTCTAGGGCCAGTGACTCCCACAGTCAACCCTTTAACGGGCCCTGCAAACGCTGCCGCATGGGGGTACATCAATATGCTGCCCCTGACTCACAGATAGACTACAGTGGTACCTTGGTTTACGAACTTAATCTGTTCTGGATGTCCGTTCTTAAACCAAAGCATTCTTAAACCAAGGTGTGCTTTCCCATAGCAGCGGAGGACTCAATTTACAAACGGAACACACTCAACAGGAAGCAAAACATGTTCTGCTTCCAAGGCAAAGTTTGCAAACCAAAACACCTACTTCCAGGTTTGCAGCGTTCTTAATCCAAGTTGTTCATAAACTAAGCTGTTCTTAAACCAACTGTATAGACTACCAACCAAGGTCTAAAACTGCCACCCGAGACCCCAACTGGGATCTCGCCGCCAAGATACCTACAGCTGAACATCCTCTCCTTCAGAGAAGGATTACACCCTGCCACCCACCAGTCCCTGAGGCCCTGGCGCATATCGCTCAACCAAAGGTTGTTGCCGTTGGGGGTCAAATGTACTCCAAAGTAGTTAGTTCTCAGGAGAATTGTATACTAAACTCATATATATCACATGTCAGGAGGTCTTGTGATGGACGCCTTGGCTCCATCAGGACCTGGCAAGGTTTGGCAGCTTCAGATGGACCAAGAGGAGGAGGACAAAGGAGCAGATGGAGGGCTGAAAGGCTGGCACCCAATGGTGTAGGAAAGAGGTCCTCTGCTTGTGACTCTGTATGACAGGGAGAGAGAAAGAGAGAGAGAGAGAGAGAGAGAGAGAGAGAGAGAGAGAGAGAGAAGCAGATTTCCTGGCTTTCTCTTCTACCCCTCCAGTGGAGTACAGAGCCTCATCAGGGAGCGGGGAAGACTTCAACAAGCCAGAGAGAGGGCCTCATGGTTGTGGTGGAGGAGCTGGAGGCAGAAGGGCAGGACAGTGTTGTCACTGAAAGTCAGGCACTGCCTTGACGGGTGTGAGATCAAACACAACTGCCCAGATGTAGCAGACATGAGTGTGTGCAGCAGATTTACAGGGTGAGAGAGTCCCACAAGTGAGCTCTCCCTGCCTCACCTTTAAAAGCTTAGCAGGAGGGGTATGTCAACTGTTGGGACATCTTTAAGGCTTCCATTCACTTATGCATTTCTTGCTTTGGTCATGGAACCTTGACTTTTGGATCATGTACTTGTTATCTGCCACTTAGTGTGGGAAGCGGTTTGTCTGTCGGTTGGTTTGTTCTCTGTGTGTTTCGAAGCCTCTTGAGATATCATCAGAAAGCTTGGCATGAGGGTTCCTGAGGTGGGGGAAAGCACTCTTCATCAACATTTGGATGCCAGCTGCCATTTTGAATCACAATTGCAGACTAAAATGTGACTCTTTAAAATGAAGGCTGTTTCCAGAATGGGTTCATTGGTTCATTCATATTGGTTCATTCATATCTGATTTGTCAGTGTGTGAAATAGGCATGTGAGGCGTATGTCTTACGCTTTTCACAGGTATTCCACTGTTTCCCATGCACACCAGGGGTGGTCCATGCGGTGTATTTTAGCCCCTTCCCTCATTAACTACTCCTCTGCCTTTCACCACCTTTTCCTGTTGTGGGCATGCATTCAGGTATTTCTGTTCCTCTGAGTGCACTCCTTTAAATCCACTCCATACATGAAGAGAGCATAAGAGCAAAAGCTACCAGCCTTTTGTTATCATGTTCTACAATGAACACAATGGAGGCTTGTGCTTTGGGTGCGTGTGTGTGCAGGGAGAAGTCAACATCCATTTTAAATTGAATAATAATACTAATAGTACTAACAGCACACATATATTATGCAAGACTCTTATTTAACAACACTGGAGTTCTGATTAAAAAAAGGTTGTGATGGACACACCCTGGGTCAGCCTCCTAGTGACCCAGCAACCAATCAGAGCCGGTTATAATGCAGCCAATCAGAAGGGGCTGGTAAGTCAAAAAATTGGAACTTTACAGTTAAACTGTCAGACACGAATCAATTGGCGTTGGAAAAGTGCCTAGTTAGGGACCTGGGAGAGATAGGGATTGGGGTTGGCTATTCAAGGCAACCTGGTTTAATTTCCTGAGAGAAAGTAAGAATACTAGAAGGGCCTCAGAGAGCATTGCTGGTGTAGTAATATTTATAGCTAGTGTGGAAATAGTCCATCCTGAGACAAGTTTTAAATAAGAGTACTGAATAAGGTTTTATAGTTTTCTGTAAAGTGTGTTTGCCTGAAGCTAAGAATTGTGCCTCTCATGCATAACCTCACTGAGTGCAATTAAATAAAAAGTCTATGTTTGTTTCAGAAGTGCCTCCTCATATTTCAAACCACTTGGTGTGAGGAATAAGTGGACACAGGGCATCCTTCACACAAGTAAAACACTGGTTGCAGTATAATAAAGAAATGATACCACAAACAGTTTCTAACAAGGAGAGTTGAAAGTTTTGAACACCCAGAAAAACCAGCTCCCATCTTCCGTGAGGGAGTCTGTCACAGAGGTCTTGCCAAGACATTGGTACTGAGTGCAGGGGGAGGAGGGAGGCCATATTTATGTACTTTTATTAAAGTCTCCGAGTAATTTCCACATGTGTTGAGATCTGGAGAAAAGAGCCCCTTCAAATAGTTTCTTCAAACGGGGGTTGTTAAAGTCCTGGAAATCTCACTTTGATGGCTGTTTTTTTTTACCATCAAGCTATATGGAAATTTTGTGAAATGCCTAAGTAACTTAATAAATTATCTTCCTTGGTTGCTTCCAGACGGCGATTGTCTGCTCTATGTTGCATTTCCGCGATCCAAATACACATTATCTGTTTACTGGGCCTTGCTACTATTGTGGGATACAAAAGTGATTAACAGATTTGTAACAAATGCATGCAGACTCTTCCCCCATTCCTCTTCTTTCTGGAGCTAAGTTTAAAATATTGAAAAGAACGTCAGCCTTAAGTTTTCATCTTAAGCACAATCTAAAGGAAGTAATCAGCTGAACTTGGTGAGATTTAAATTGTGGATGGACATGTTCTGATAGAACAGGCTACTTGCGCCCAAGTGCGTGCAGTGATCTGGTCATATGGATGCTTCAGCATCAGGCACATCACCAAAAAAGAAGAAACACATAAACAAAAGAGGACGAAAGAGGACACAGATTTGCATAAAATTAGGATGTGCTAATTTATATACATAGACGCAAATTTAGAAATAGTTACTATAATTTAAATAGAAATACAATACATCTCAGCATTGTGGGGAAGACAGTAGTCAGGTGACCTGTGCACCTGCTCAGTCTGTTGTCCAGGTACAAACTGTGGGTAGTAAATTTTAAGGCTTCTCCATCTTTAAATCAGAGTTGGACTGCTGAGCCCTTCAGACAGAGGGTATTCTCAAACAGGGCTGATGTCTGATGGCCCTTCGGAGAGAGGAGTGTTCTCTGCAAAGTAGGACACACGGCCACCCTGTTGTCTTGTTAAACTGCTTTGTATTTGCTTTTCACTTTAAAAATAAAGTGCATGTTACAATAATGTCACTTTCCGGTTGGCATTCTAGTTCAATAGGTGCTGATCTCTAAACGGCAGCAAGATGGCGATGGAGAATAAGGAAACAGAGAATACATGTGGAAAAAGAAGGGCCTGAGCTATAGCTGCCCTATAACAAAGCCTCTTGCCCAGGGAGCCTCAAATGAAATTACTGCACTACACAAGTCTAAGGGTCAAATGACATATGATATGTGATCACTCAACCTCCTGCAGTTTTTTTTTAAAAAAAGGTTAATAGCAGGCGCCTTTTTGAAATTAGAACCAGTTCACACAGCCCCTTGGGCTTGTGGCAAACCTGCCCATTTTCATTCTGAGGGCAAAGAGTGCTTATGATAAACCAGTTCTGTGAATGGCTCCGAATAACAACAACTGGCTATTAGCTATGATTGTCCAATGGAATCCGCTGAGGGCCAGGTGCCAGAGGACAAACAATGGGGAAGACTGATGCCTTCACACCCCACTTATGGGCTTCCAAGAAGCATTTCAGTGATGGTTCCTGGAAGCAAGGTTCTGAAACAGATGGATCCTGGGTGTCTGATCCAATTGGGCTTGTCTTCTGTTTTGAGACTAAAAGTTCCCATATCACTTAAACCCTCACAGCAGGAGCGTAACTGAAAAACTGGGATCTGAAATTCATGATGAGTCACCCACATGCCCAGTTCACCACAAGCACATTTCGTACCTGGGGCAAGTGGGGGCAGTTTGTGATTCTTGCCCCAATGACTACTGTATGTCTATTGCTGTTTCAGGCGCTATGTGGCAATGTGCGTGTTTCAAGCACCTACTGGTCACTGCCTTGAAAATAAACAATTGTGAGTATTGCAACCCACCTAAAAATAAAACCTGCACTACACCATATTCATATGAAAAGTTTCTAAAAGCTGTTTTTTTTTTTTACAGACTGACTGTTTATGAATTACCACCTTGGCATGAAAACGAACCTATCCCCCCACACCCTTTTTAAGGCAAGTGAATACAAGGTGTTTCTGTAGCAATGGCTCACAAACATTTGCTTTGAAAATGTTTAGCTCTATTCATATTATTTTAAAAGCGAAGCTGGAATGCATGCACCCTGATATTTTAAAGGATGAATTGCTCTTCTCCATTAGTTACTTGAGAACCAGATATTGCATGGCTCAAGGCTAGGAGGCCTATAGTACTAATAATACAATCCTGTGGTGGTGGTAGATATAATAGAATCATAAAGTTGGAAGGGACCCAATGGACCATCTAGTCCAACAAGGATTGAACCTGCAACCCTGGTGTTATCAGCACCATGCTCTAACCAACTGAGCTATCCAGGCAGTGTTAGTATGTTTGTATCACCTGGAACAGGATAAATTCTCAGAGCACTGATAACAGCTTCTAGGAACTGGAATCCAAGAAGATAACTAGGTTCCCACAAGAGCCTGCCTCTTCAGCTATAGTTAGCAGCCCCACTGTTATCTTTCATCTGGATGGAGAACCTTATCATTAGGTGTTCTTGGGAAATGAAGATAATACCAGTCTTACAATATATCAAAAGTTTTGGCATTCCACTGGTCAAATTCTTTATTTGCTGCCTCCCATGCTTTATAAATTTCATTTCTTTCATTTTCATCAGTGCTGCTATCAGATGTGATGTCAGCTGCTATTGGTTTCCAGGTGGTGGGGGTGGGGAGGTATGGGGGGGCTGATACCGGGGAAGTTGGACAGTCACTCAAAAATAAAAATAAAAAAGGACAAAAGAAAACACATTTGCATAAGATACTATATGCTAATTTATATGTGTATAGATGCAAAGTTAGAAATAATTACTGTACTGTTACTGTACCTGCTCAGTCTGCTGCCAAGGTAAACATGGTTGATGTGCAACTTTCAGACCCCTTCTCTAGAGATGGACAAATCTGTGAATTCTAGTTTTTCTTAATTCTCATTTTTTAAAAAACCTTAAATTCAGCCCTTTCCATTTCTGTACAGTTTGCTTTAACAAAAACAAAATCCAAAGCTCTGCATGAAAAATCAGACCCATTTTGAATATACATTTTGTACGCAATTTTGCCTAATATACATGGTTTGCAAGCAATTCCCCCTAGTGTACTGCATTTTCCTGAATTATTTTCTGCTAATATATGCATTAGTGTGTGCACTCTTCTCTAATATACACATTTTTGTATGCATCTTTTGTTTGCTGGAAAACTGCACTACAGAAGTGAGGATTTTGAAGGACAGATGCATGTTAGTTTGCACAGTGGTTTGGGAAGTGTGAATAAAGTAGGTGCACTTTAAAATGTGAATGTAATTTCTTCCCCACCTCTGCCCTGCTTTCTCTTCTTATGGTTATTTATCTTTAAATCAGGCTCTTCAAATAAAGTAGGACACAGCCATAATATATGCCAAGCAGGTTAGGGAGGATACCATATTCACTTGGTCAAGGTCACTATTTTCGTCCATAAAAGACTGTAATTAAATTCCACACTCTCCTATGAACTCAGTCCCTGTGATTCTTCTGCCTCTCCCAGGAGGGGCACAGGACTTCTGTGCACGTGAAACTATTGGAAGGCAGTGACTACGACACTGTAAACCTCTCCTTATCATGAGCTGTGCAGAATAATGCAAACAATATTGTGAGTGTAATTCATGGAATTAAAAATTAATAAAATAAATGTGTAGTGTGCTGTTTGAAAAACCTAGAGGCCATTGCAGTTTTACTCCTTGAAGGAAGTGTATGCCCATTAAGAAATGCAGCTGGAATTTTGTTAAGAGAGGCGTTAATATCATAAGAGGTGGATGATAATTCATTGCCCTTTCTTTGTGCTGTGTGACTCTGACACTCCTGAGAGAAGTGAAGCAGCAAAAAGCCTTTCTAAGTGAGGAAAACTTGCTCAGTCTCTACAGAGAAGGGCCATATTAGAGCTCTGGTCTGTGTATGTGTGAGAGAGGGTCGATGGGGGTAGGGCAGGCTATTTTTACCTAATCTCTTTGCTGAGAGGAAAGTAAGTCAGATGAATATTTTTACTAAAGAGGAGTCTGCTTTCTGGAACTGGGCCTAAGGAAGGGCAGTCCCTCTCTTTTAACTGACCGACTTGTAAGATATGCCTTTCAAGCTCACCCTGCTCCTTCACTCAATCCTTTCTAATGTTTCTTCATGCTTAATGCTAGCTCAGCTGTAGTAGTTGGGCTACATCTCCCAGGCCCCTGCAGCCTGAGGGATGGTGTTATATTCAACCTCTTTCCTGTCCCCAGGAACTGGATCTGTCAGCAGAGAACAGCTAAAAATACCCTCATTTCCTTTAGAAATCAAGGATGCACATTGCCTGAACCTGGGCCTGCCCACCTCATGAGTGCCTAATCCTATCAACACATACCTCTTTGGCTATGTTTGTACCACCCCGCCCCATCCACACACAGCCAAGAAACCTAATTCCCTTCATAGAAAATTAACTGTCTGCTTAAATCTCTCCAGCACACTTAAGTAAGGATGAATTCTTCCAGTGCTCAAAGTTTTACTAAAGGTGCAGTTCTCCTGTAGCTCAGCATACCTCCATTCTTATGAAGGGATGTGCTGTTTAACTTAGTCCTACTTAAAGTAAAGGTAAAGGGACCCCTGACTGTTACATCCAGTCACGGACAACTCTGGGGTTGCGACGCTCATCTCACTTTACTGGCCGAGGGAGCTGGCATACAGCTTCCAGGTCATGTGGCCAGCATGACTAAGCTGCTTCTGGCGAACCAGAGCAGCGCACGGAAACGCTGTTTACCTTCCCACCAGAGCGGTACCTACTTATCTACTTGCACTTTGACATGCTTTAGAACTGCTAGGTTGGCAGGAGCAGGGACCGAGGAATGGGAGCTAACCCCGTCGTGGGGATTTGAACCGCCAACCTTCTGATCGGCAAGCCCTAGGCTCTGTGGTTTAGATCACAGCGCCACCCGCATAAAGTAGATCTACTGAAATTAATGTGCTTAAGTTACTCATATTCACTAATTTTAACGGATCTGAGTAGGATTAACTGTGGCTGCAACCCAAAAAGAACCCATGTTTGAAAGAATTTTGGACTGTGGCCCATCTGCACTATACATTTAAAACAGTATCATACCACTTTAAATAGTCATGGCTTCCCACAAAGAATCCTGGGGACTGTTAAGGATGATGAGAATTGTTAGGAGACCTCTATTCTACCCCCACAGCTACAATACTAATGACTCAAACATCCTGGGAAAATTATATTTCCCAAAATACCTAACACCTGGGATAGTGCCATTGTTGAGTGCTGGAAAAGGAGAAGGTACAAACTCTCTGGCTCATTTTTCATCTGAAGAACTGTCAGGGACATGATGCTCACTTAACAATGCAGCCAAGCATGTTTAATGGAACAAAACGGTATTATGAGCCTGATAAGCGTGAACTTTGGTGACATCACTAAACAAATTAGTGAGTTCAGATTACTGAAGCCTTTAAATGAATGATTTGTCAACAGGAGGGTGAAGAGTTGAAACAATTGCCATACTGACTTGCAGGGGTGAGGTGTACATGTTTTAAGTGCAGAGCATGGTGCAAAACAATGTGCATAGAACTTGAAATAGGGTCAAAATGATGGTGTTGAGCAAAAAAAAATCAACTTCCTGAAGTATATTTCCCTTTTGGTTAAAAGGTTTTCTTACACCCAGAAGGACTTCTTGGCTTTCTTTTGAGTTAGAGTTAGATTTGCTATGCAGTTAGATTCAACATGTGGACATAGTAATAGAGGACTTAGCCCTTACATTGGGATAGGGGGCTCATTGTCACTGGTAGGCCCTCAAAATGTTGTTCTGCCAAGTGGAGAAATCTAACAAGCAAAAGCTGATGGTAACAATGTGGGGCTCTGTTAATGAAACTGTGTTGTGCTGGTATCTTTTGTAGGATTCCAAGGATTAGTGGAAATAGGAGGCTAAAAACACACCCAAGGACTCTGTTCCATATCTTCATCAAGTACCGTACTTGTCTTAGGAAATGACAGTCCTTTCCAGCCCCCATGCAATAATAGGTTGCATTTGGTATAGGGTTGCCGTATTTCACAAAGTGAAAATCTGGACAGAAAAGTTGTTGAGTTGTTGTTGTTTTGCAAAAACCAACAGTTCCGATATGGGTGAAGTTTTACCAACTGTATTAGCTACACAACAAATATTAGACATAAAATACATATACACAATCAATAAGGCAAACTATTATGCATTTAAGCACAATCATAGCATAACCCTTGCCAGAGCATTCCATTCTTATGAAAGGTCACTCTTGGAACAGGATTCTCTCTGTCTCTCTCTGTTCACAAGGTCTGGGTTGGAACCTCTGTCTGTGTTGAGATCTACATTCTGGTCTCTGATCCCCTTGGTCTCTATAGTGCTCCAGCCTCCCAAATTTATACTATCTGAGCATTGGAATATGACAGGCACCCTTGTCTCTGTGGTCAGCCAGGAGAAGTACCAATGGCATCATCACGTACCACTCTAAGGTATGTCAAAGAGTTGGCAAGCTGTCTTCTTCTATTATTAGCACGATAAGCACTAGTCCCTGTCATTCTCATGGCTTTGATCCTGTAAACCCATGAATCAATCATCAATCCTGGCAATTAGCCCAAAGTGACCTCATGGCCTGGTAAGGTAAGGTTACCTCACTGCCTTATCTCTATAGTCGAAAAATAAGCTCATCTTCCATTATATAACACCTACCACATAAACACAACCGAACAGGCCAAAATATTGTCTATTATGCAAATTCAGGCTCTTATGGAAGCTATCAATAAGGCACCAGGGATATAATTTTTGGATACCACTTATCTCTTCGTAATCAAAATACTGTATACTTCCACACGTTTCCATCACACATTAACATCAGACTCCTCCTCATTGAGGTGGACTAAAATACTACTTTCCCTCATTGTACAAGAACATTGTGGTTTCCTAGTCTTTGCTGTTCTAAGGCATGGTCCGTTTTTGCACTGGAAACCCATGAAACAGATTTTTTTATTTTTTATTTGCAAGGAAGGCAGACTCTGTTTTTAATTGAATTTCCAGCTCAGTTCCAAACCACAATTTCTTTAGTAAGAGACCATGGTATTTGTAGAAAATCTCATAATTTAGGGCTACAGCCGTAAGGCTTTGACGGAGGTAGGGATTCAAGTCCCTTGTGGCTTCTGCATAATGCCTCATCTTCAAATTCCTGAGTCATGGTTTTCAATCCTTGGTTGTGAGGTTTGGATTTACACATCATGTCTTATGCTAACATAGGAGTTTTTACACTAGTGAAACAAATATGACAAAAACCAGAATGCTACGTTTTTCTAGTTTGGGGGCAACCCACTCTTTCCCCCGTCTTCAGTTGCTTAGTGAAGGCTTCAGTGGGGAAGTCTGGGGACTGTTTTTTATGGTTGCTAAGCAACTGTAGCCATCTCTTCCCTCTCTGGCATTGTCAAAGTGGCTGACTATATATGGAACAAAGGGTAATAATGGTTAAGATGTCTAACTTGGGTAGCAGCTATGGCAGAGGTGCCATGTGGGAACGAACAGTTCAAATGTCATGGAGATATGTAGCCGGGCCCTTACTGCTTTAGAATCATATCCAATGTTCTATTGTTATTTATTATGCTGCTTACTGGTACATGTCAAAGTGGCCTCTGTACACAGGTAGCTGTGGACCTCTCCTAGGTAGTACATAGCTATGGTTTGGGTATTCACCTTCCTGTATTTTTCATGTTTCTGCATTATTTAGGCTTTAAATGCCCAAATATAAAACCAAACGAATTACTGAAATGTGTTCAGAAACTAAATGGAAGCCAGTGCATTTGACTTCTTTGTGCATAACTGCTAACACAGATATTTCTGCATTTTTACATTATGTATTTTTATATTACTTCGCAGACTCGTCCCCTTGAAGGAAAGGCACCAAAATTCAGCCACTCCTAAGGTGGAGCATGTACAGAAATAATTCCCTTCAGTCTTACAGGGACAGTTGGAGTTGGCCGAATCAAACTCTACAAACTGGCTTTGGGCCAAGGTTCAGAACGGGTGATATAAGAACAGCTGCAGATCTGGGTCTCTTTTCCTGCTATTCTCTGTGGTATCTACTGCAAGCAATGCACCTTATGCTGTCATCACACAGTGTGTCTCCCCTACCCTACCAGCTGCTGATGTCAGGTAGAGACAATGAGACACACAGTGCAATGGCCAACATACAGTTGGCCCCAGGAGAAGAAACTGCTTCTTCAACCACCACACAGTCAAACGATGGAATTTGCTACCACAAGATTTAGTGATTGCCACCAGCTTGGATGGCTTTAAAAGGGGTTAGATGAAATCCAAAGGATAAGGCTGTCAATGGGTACTAGTATAATGTCCAGTATCAGAGGAAGGATGTCTGAATTGCTGGGGAACATGAGCAGGGAGAATGCTATAGCACTCATGTCCTGCTTGGAGGGGAGGACCTGATTATTAGCCGCTATGAGAACAGGATGCTGAAATATATCGCCCTGTGGTCTGATCAAGGGCTCTTATATTCAGAACCCCAAACCAAGGCTTGCAAAAAGCACTTACCGAAGCGAACACCACATGGCAAGTAAGTCAGCTTCTCATCTTGTTTCAGAAATCCTGTAGCTTGGCTAGGGACCATTTCCTACTAAGGTCTGTCACCATATATCTGGCAGGAAACATTCCCTTTCCTCTTTATCCAATGGCTAAAACTAATCCATGGAGGATTATGCACATAAACTGCGGATGGCAATGCACCTTAAGCATGAATATGACAGGTCATAGTTTCCTGCAAATCAAACTTAAGCTTGCAAAGTCCCATCTCATCCGAGGGTTTAAATTGGATTAGTTATTTTTAAACCTCACAGAAGGGGCATTAAAATGTGCTTTTCAAGCAGCCATAAGCAATTCCTGCCGTAGGGCATGGGCTGCTCTGCTTATAAGTCCTCTCCCTATCCCTTTAAATAACCCCAAGTGATGAGACAGAAAATAATATGCCAAGGCACAGCAAGGCACTCTACTTGCCTTTGCTGATTGTTGACTTTAGAGAATTCAGATTTCACTTGTGGGTGGGGGTTTGTTTTGTTTCACCTAAGAATCACCAGGTTATAAAAACACCTAAATCCTATCCTTCCCTTCCTTCCTTCCTTCCTTCCTTCCTTCCTTCCTTCCTTCCTTCCTTCCTTCCTTCCCTTTCTTGTTACATTCTGATCTGGAAACCACTGCTGCCATTGTTAGCTTTGAGCCCCTCCGCTACTCTGCAATTTCTGGCCAAGTTAAGTAGGGGCTCTAGTTTAACTATTACATTTAATACCTTGGGTTTGTTATGCAGTATCTCCTTTGCAATTGCAATATCAAGACAAGAGCCTCAAGATTTGATATGTGCATTCCTGGCAAAATGTGTCCACATTTGAATACCCACCGTATCCACCCACCTGTTTTTATGGGAAAAGTACAACTTTATAAATGTCTGCAATTTTTAGGGAGCTTCCTCTTCCTCTTCTGTGGATTGAATTATTCCTTTTTCTTTCCATTTTAGCTAGATCTAGGTTCGCAGAAAATTTTATTGTGGAGTTGGTGCTACTCAATGGATTTTTTCTTCACAGCAGCCACATGACATTGTCCTCATCAAAAATACCATTCCACATGGCCCCATTTAATCAGGGTTCTTTGACGGAGTCTGCCCCTTTTGGGATTGTTTGCTTGCTTCCATAGAAGTTAGCCAAGAGTTAAATCATTCATAAACCCCAGGTTTCAGAGTTAGCCACTGCTCTAATGGGAACACGTTTTCTTCTTAAATGATCTCAATGATCAACCTTATATTCACTGGTACTGGACCAAAAGAACTGAAAGATTTGTTGCCTTGCTGACATGGGATTTCAAAGGGACGGGCTTAACTTTTGCATACAGATCTCAAATCCAACTTTGCACTCTGCATGCTTCAAGTTCAGGTATACCCCATCACTCCTCACTTTCTCTAGACTTTTGGTTAGTTCTTTCACACTTCCAGACTAAGGTGTCTGTACTGAATGATTATTTGCTCTTTGCATATTTGTAACTTGGCTGTCTTAAGAGCAGCACACATATACTCTGCTTTCCTTTTCTGTGCAATAAACCAATCTTCTACTTCCTGGTGTGGCAAGTTCTTTATTAGGCATAAGGTTTAAAGGTTTACACACATTTTAAATGGATGCACGTCCTGACTCCACGCAAAAGGTTCCATTCCTCTCAAAAGTGCGCATTGGATCGATACATGTGGTGGACACATATGTGGGTTCAGATATGCATCTTTTAACAGTTTCTCATTGTACAGGAGCTTTAGGCAGACAGAAGTGTAAATTACTTTGGCTTGCTCCAGCACCCAACATATGAGGCAGCCTTGCATCTACTCTGGAGTTAATGGGAGGGTCGCATTGATTCTGCTCTCCAGATTTGCGGGAGGGATCCCCATGTTGTGCTAAGTGGATTTGTCAAACCTGTTTGAAGGGATAGTAGCTCTGTACTGAAATGAATGGAAACTGTAAAGCAGCAGTAATGGACGTTTTCCACCAGTCTGGCATGATTCAGCCAGTTAAGCACTTTTCAGTTCTGCTTTCAAAGGATGAAATGTATTCACTTAATGACTGAACTCCATGAGTTGTAGCCAACTAAGCCCAACTCAGAGTAGACACACTGAAATTAATGAATTCAAGTTAGTTAAGTCCATTAGTTTCAATGGGTCCTCGCTGTATATGACCAACATCGGATACAACCCAGCAAGATTATAAAGGCTGCAATCCAATGTCCATTTTCCTGGATGCAAGTCTTGTTGAATGCACAGAGGACTCACCCACCCTTCTGCTTTTACATTTGCCCCACTGCTTTCCCTGGGAAAACCTGCTTCTTACTGCTGAATCTGAGTAAATGTCAATCCACAAAAAACCCCATTGACGTTTGCTCTAATTTAGCAAAAAGTGGGTTTTTCTGGGGGAAAGTGTTAGGACAAGCAGAAGTGTGGCTAATCCCTGTGATTTACTTCTGAGTAAACAGGCACAGAAGTATACAGCAGAACTGCTTAACATTAATTGCGCTGTGTCCATAATTTTAAAAGAACTTTTTTTTGTTGTCACAAGTTATGTGGGTTAAAATATTATTGGCTCCTTGAGCGGACAGCTGATAATTTGTTTATTTTCAAGAAGTAAGGCTATACAGATGTCTTGACAAAACTATCAGGTTAAATGCACTTGTTATCTGTTAGAAATGAAAGTTAACAATAAATAAGTGATTTATGCTGTCAATAACATTATGGAGTGTATAAAATTATATTTCCCTTGCTTTAAACAATAACAAAAATCTACTAGTGGCATTAATATATACAACACAGGTCCTGAAATATATTTAAATTACCTTAGCCAGCAGTGCTCAGATTTATTATTATTTTTAAATGGAGAAACTATAATAAATAGAAACGTTAAATATTTACAATAAAAGAAAATGTGGAATCAGTAGGTGAACACATACATCCAATTTTCATACACAGAAGGGGAAAAAGGTATTATATCCACCTCCTCAAAAAACACCTGAATTTCCTTTGTGTAAGCTATAAGGGGAACATATATTTACTGAATGAAGATAAATTATATGCATGCTGAGGTGATCGGTTGACAGACATTCAGTGGTGTCTCTGTGTTTTGGTTCCCATAAGTAAATCTGACTTCCATAAGATCCAATTAATGACATGAAAATATAGGGGCTTGATTTTTTTGGGTTGTACCTATGTAAGCTGATGGTATGGTGATCATTTCAAACAATTTTACATCAACAAGGGTACTTCATCTATGTTGTTGCTTCAGTGGGACCTGGATTCACTGCTTGATACAATCACAAAAGTTGCCCTTGTTTGAAATAGTGTAAATAAAATTCCCTGGCTGCATGAACAATTCTATTGTTCCTCAAGGGAAGAAAGGCTTATACTCTGTTGTTCCTGGTCCAAGTGAGGATAGGTCCCACAGCCAGGGCTAGCTTTGCATATGCAATGTGCATGAATGCACATGGCCATGACTGGGGAAGTCCCTGCATCTAGGAGACTGGTGTGCAGAAGAAGCCACTACACTGGGATTTCGTTCTGATACTGCCTTCCCGCTGAGGGAACTGTCGCCAAAGCGTTCTGAAGCCACAGGAGCTATTAATGTCTCTGACCAAAACCTGCTTCATCGATTTAAGGACTACTGCAGTCCCTCCCATGCAATGTAGTGTCCTGAGTGATCTTAGTTAACGATAGAAAGAGATTTATTTAGAAGTAAAGATGGAATAAAGCATCTTAACTCTGGATAATAACAGAGATTGTAGCCCAAAACGCACTTAGGAGAAGCAAGTTCCTTTGAAATATATGGGAAGTTACTTCCAGGAAAACGTGGCTGGGGCTGAGGTGTCAAGACGAGTTAAGCTTCCTGTAGTTATCCTGATTAAATCATTGCACGGTGCTGGGTTGCGCTTATTCTACATCACCATTTCTTTGGCAACACACACACACAGTCAACCTTAGAGCACAGGATTTCTATAGCTCAGCAAACATTGTGGTCCTCCTTTCAGGGAGAGAACAACTTTTCATCCAGCCTCCGAAAAAAGAGCTTCGTGTCTAAGCAAGTTGTAGCCCACCATATATACGCTGTACAGGAAACTCGCATCTCACACAGGGCTGGGAAGCGCCCCCCCCCCCAGGGTGGAGGGTTACGTATCTGCTTTGGGGAGGAGGTGTGCAGACTCTGGCAGTGTCCCAAAGCCCTTCCACCACCTTCTCCAAGCACACCTCCTTCAGGCTCTCTGAAGGCTTGCCTGCCTTTGCGAAGGAGGCATGAGGGCTCTGACAGGGTCCTAGAGTCCTCACTCCTCCTTCCCGAAGCCTAGTAAGCACTTGCCCAGCTTTACAGAAGATGAAGGAGGGCTCTAGGACCCTGCCAGAGCCCTTATGCCTCACGCCTCCTTCCCAAAGCCAGGTGCCTGCCTGCCTTGCCCACCCAGCTTCAGGAAGTTTGCAGGCGTGAGGGCTCTGGGATGCTTCCCAAAGCCAGGTAAGTCTGTGATCGCAGCTTTGCTCAGTGTGTTTGTGCGTAAATAAATAAATAAAAGGAGAATGGGTTTCCCCTGCTCTCCATTTCTTTATTTATTTTCCCTCAGCCAGGCTGCAGCCAGAAGCCAGGTGGATTCTTTTATGATGTCGGGGGCGGGGGGGGGGGGGGGAGAAAAAAGAAATTGGCATGATTTTGAGTTGGTTGAAAATGTCCTTGTCCAGAAACTGATTCCCTCATCAGCCTATTTCCTAAGGAAACTGGAACAAAAAGCAGAAGAGGTCAGCTAAGAGCCACCCAAACCAATGCAAGGGACACTTAAGGCAGGTGGTGTCACTTAGACAGGATCAATGGCTCAGACAGACAATTTAGTTTGCAATTTCAAGGTCCCCTATGCAGAGCTCTGTATCTGAGTTTCTCTGCAGCTGATCTGGAGCCCTCATTGCCTCTAACAGAGTGGAGACTATAGATTATTTTCTGCCTTGAGACCCAATGTTGAACCTGGTCTACATGTTCACCAATTAAAATGTGGGCAAATCCCTTAACCACCACCCCAAACCTGCATCTAAAATCTCCCTTTTCCCCTCTTTTTTTGAAGAGATGAAAGGATTTACATGAATACATTTTGTTGCACCTACACATTGAATTTGCTGGATACAATCAATAACCAATAGCTGTTGCTTTTCCTCTGTTACTTATAATACATACACTGTCACTGCCACATATCCCACAATGCCCTATGCCTGACACCACCCCTCTATATTGTACATATTTTGGAATGCCCCTAGATAAGAAGATGAACTCAATGGAGGAAGGTTCTGGTGCAGGGGGAAAGAAGGGCTACATCCTCCTTTCACCTCCGGATGTCAGAGAAGTCAGACAGTTCCTCTGCCTGTTCGACAATCCCGTGAGCCGCTTTGGGACTGTGGCTCCCAGCTTTAGTGCGGGTTTGGGCATTCCCAGGAAGCCTGCTACCTCTCTCCCCTCTGGCGTGTCGGGAGCTCTCTCTGGTGTCAGGTTCAGGGTGGACTATAATGTCCCCTTGACTAATAGAGGATCTGGGGACTTCATTTGGCTTCTTCTCTGGTTCAAGGGTGAAATCTCCATGTGGGACGGAGGTGCAGAAACTCAGGATAGAACACAGGCTGCCCCAGCTCTGTTCACACTGGGCCTGGACGCTCCGAGTGATGGCCTC